>NW_026571207.1:24421735-25071735 GCF_026225935.1 Boleophthalmus pectinirostris | reverse complement strand
TCTCTCAAGGCTATGCATAATGTAAAGTGGGTAATATCTAATATAACCAAATAAATAGACAAGAGTGCTGACGTGTCGGCCAAGTTCTTAAGTCATCACAAAAACTTCAGATCGTTCCAATAAGCTTTGAGTGAAAATGCTTGCATGAACAAAATGAATCAGTATACTTTGTTATACTTGTACCTGACAGGTCTATGTGATGAAGTACTTAATGGCACCTTGGCCAATAGCTGTTGTTATAGCAATATCTCCCTGCCATTCAGCTGTGTTTAAAGTTATTTTCCATTCTTGTGATGCATTGTTCCCAGTTGTAAAACAGCCAACTGGGAGCAATCCCAACACTCCAGATGGTCAGTCCACTACTGGTGTCTCTAAACCAGAAAGCACTGCACAAGATTTATGGCAAAACATTTAACACAAGACCCATAACCTTACCAAAAATAACAAATCAAATTATATCAGCTAATAAAATCATTAAAAATAGTAGGTCAAGCAACAAATAATTTGAAACAAAAAATCTTTACAAATTCCAGTGCAACAGGTGACTGATTTGTTGAATTTTCAAGGTCTAATAAATGGCTGCATTTGCAATGTCGACTCTAACCAAGTCCTATATTTTGTGAACATTTGTCTAAGAATGAAGGTTTAATGATGGTGAAGGGTAAAAAAGATCAGTTCATTTAACTTGATTCAACCCAAAGCACAGTCTGGCGACTCCAACCACAGCAAGGTGTAAAACTGTCTTCAGGCACAATTGAGTGCTAAAATGCATGTGTGTTACATTCAAATTGGCTTAGTCACATTTTATATTTGGTGCCAGGAGAAGATAAAATCAAAGGGTACACCACCATCATTCTAGGCAAAACAATAACATCTCCAAGGAGAGGTGCAGGTGTCACCCGTCCACCAAAAATGTTGCACAGTGCACCTTCACATTTTGGCAGGGCTGCATATAGGTTTTGATAATAATTTTTAACTTTAGGAATATTACTGGGAGTAACAAAATGAGAAATAATTCAGTAGTGATGATATTTCCAAAAGTGGATATTCTGCAGATATGTTACACTGAGATTTTTTCTAAATACCCCCCAGTATCTGTGTGGTCATGTGTCACTCCCAGTTCGTAATACTGCAAAAGATGGAGAGAAGATCCAGGTCCATGTCTGAAAAGGTGCCTGACTGGCTCTCACTGACAGAACAGTGTTTTATGGAGGCTGTAAATATGGGAAAGGCCTTGGGGACACTAAATCTTTCTGTGTTACATTGTGTGGAGAGTAATTTGTTTTAATTATGCATTTAGATGAGATTACAACTAGATAAATTGAACTGCTTTTGCGCTTGTCTCAAATTAGGTTTAGCCCCTTTGAACCTTTTGCTTCCCCTCAAAAGCATCAAAAGCTCATTCATTTACATAATCTGGCCTCTTCTCGCATCAGCCCTGTTTGAGAATAATAGCATGCACAATATGGTTTGGTTAACACATACAGCTACAGATAACAGTGTTTAGCCAAGCCACTCACTTTAAATGACAGTTAGTAAAAAGTTCAAGGTGTAAAGGGTGAAATGTGGTTTAAAATTTAGGTGTAAAACACACTATAACAGCCACCTATTGTTTTTATGGGGTAGGAGGGAGAGACACAGTGGCTGATCTCTTCATCGAAACCAGAGTGATAATGCATCACTCCTTAAATGTCAGTGACTTAATATGTCAGCGCAACCTCACATCACCCTGTCGGTGAACCAAATTCTGTAAACACTTGTGTGTCAATCTGAGACACGACCAGGCTCAGTACAATACCTGCTGTCTTATGATACCTCAGTTCTTTTATAAAGCTTCTTCAGACAGAGGCAAATATGTCATGCAATTACAATAAATGAACATTAGGGCTGCACAAAAAAATATTCAAATTAGTAGTAGTCATTGGGATTGTACTTTGATTTGCAATCAAATTTTTAAAAATAGGATTCTATTCAGAATGCACATAAACTAATACAAGAATCCCATGAATTTTTAAAATATGTTTGTAGAGGTCTAAACTGCAGGTACACCGATATTTATTCTATAAAAGGAGTATCTAAAAGGAGAACTGCAGTATCTATCACAATCTATTAATTGAACCAAATCAGTTTTGATTTTGATTGCAATATACTATGCAGCCCTAATTTTTTATGGAAGCTCAAAGCGGGCCATGACATCAAGGATCTGTTGTGCTCGTGTCATTTGATCAAATAAAGAGCAGTCGCCATCCTACCCCCTGCCCACCAGTGTGCTGCTGCACACTGCACCTCTGCTGATCATTTGAGAGGTGTGCAAAGTCCGGTGATGTAGAAAACCGGTTCTGAAGCAGACCAGGGAAACCTGCATGATGTGTGCAGATTTAAAATAATGTGGCAGTGGCCTGAATGAGCAATAACAGGAGCATGGCCATAACAGGCAGAGAACAAGTAAACTTAGGTGACATCTGACTCCTGTGTTGTGGGTCACAGTTCAGGACAGATTATGCAATGATCCAAATGAATTTCAAGGCATCTTTCTATTTAAACAACAATGCCAAGTTAAGTATGCACTTTCTGAAACCAGTGACTGTTCTGAATTCAATTAAGATTTAAGATTTGCCCACTGAAGCCAAGCCACTCTCACAACCTGAAACAGCAGCAGTGCAGACAAACAGTCAAGGTGACTACCTTAAAACAGTGTTGTTTATCAAATGCCAAAATATATCAATATAATATTGGCAAGGCATTTTCAGATTGTCCTCTAAATAATAAGCTTGGGCTAGTGACAAGCCAATTGGCCACACACACAAACTGAGAAGTGCAGTAACTTTGCAGTGACTGTGAGAAAAGAGGAAAAGTGCTGCAGTTCTGGATCATAGGTGGTCATAAATAAGACATTAATACAATTCAAGTGAACATTGGCTCACTCTGAGACGATGCCTGCATACAGAGTGAAACAGGTGAATGTAGCAGCTGTTGGAAGGCAAAGCAAATAGAAAATATGGAAACTGGGGACATCACATCATTAACAGTAAAGTAGTGTCATTGAATATTAGACACATCTTTAAATCATTCAGTGTGTCAAGTGTTAACACAAACACAATGAAGTAACTGTTCTTTTTATTTGTAATTAAAGACTATGGCCTTTATCCGAGTGAACCTGAGAATATCAGGTCAAAATGACTGCTACACGGGGAAAGACAATGAGGAAAGTCACAACATATTTTTAAATGCTATTACCACCCGGTCATGTAATTTGAGAAAAGTTGTTCAGAGGCAACACTGTCATCCAATTTATGAAATCCCAGCAGACAATAGCTCTCCAGTGGACCACATCAATCTCCGCAGTTGAAAATAAAGGGCCTACTCCTACTATAATAAAAAACACATTCAATCAGCCACAGAGAGCTTAGCAGTCACATAGGCAATTAACTTTCCCAGAGTGGCTCCTCAGACGTATTTGTGCTCCAGTACCTACTGCTCCATTTCTATTTATTCATTTGTAGCATTGCCTGTGACTAACATAAGCTATACATTAACCCTTAAATGGCAATGGTCCATCGCCTTAAACGCCAAGGTCTAACAGACTCAACTGTGTGGAAAACATGGTGAAGATAAAGTAGTGGCTACACTAGGAAAGAGAATTTCAAGTAGGAAATGGTACAGCCATGTTACAATAATAATTCAAGATTCAATTCAACAATCCTATAGTATAATCCTAGTAAACCATTTTTTAAATATGCAGTGTCATTTAAAAGAATGATTTGCCACAAATAAATAGTAGAATGAACTTATAATCACCCATAGAAGTTATTTATTCTACCCTCTAAAGCTTAAAACCCATGATATTGCATAAAAATGGCAAAAATCACTGCATTAAGGCAAAGAAATTCTGCACACAATAAATATTGAGGCCCAAATCTATATTGTTCCAGCTTTTATAAATTTTACAATAAGTAAATATAGTATTTATCATGACAGGTCTATTATTGAACAATAATTTGATATAGTAATGTGATGTGTGTGATATGTCTAATCAAAAGTAACTTGCAGACCTCTGAGCAATGTGTGTATGATCATGGACAGGGCACAGTAATGGCGGAAGAGACACTTACATTGCCCATGTACTCTGTGAGCAGGTCCTGCAGAGCTTGGCGCACAGAGTTACACTCAGCTACGATGCGCTCCCTGCGGTCATCGCGCGTGCATGAGGAGTCGGCCATCAGCGCCGCTCCGCTGATGATGCTCTCGAGGCGCTCCTCCAGAGAGGGACGGAAGCGCTCCTCACTAAACGCCAGGGGGTCCACAATGATGTGTTTCTGTGGAAAAGAGCCAGACAGGAAATTACATACAGAGTAAAAAGACATCATGTTATTATACTGTGCTATCCTGAGATCATTACAAAAAAACTGACAGGAACGCAAAGATCTGCTTTGTCAGAAACAGAGTGAACAGCATTCAAAAGAACACTCTGTAACTTTTGACAAGCATAATTTTATTGCAAAAGTATAAAAGCCCAATTAATAAGAAAAGTGTAAGTTTAAAGGGAAGTACTACTCGTGCATTGGTTAAAAAAGAAAAAAAAAAAGGTCAAGTGCATTGTCATCACACTGTTTTTCTAAATATATTTATAGCCATCAAATTATTTGGCCATGCAAGTGAAATGAAGTAACAGAAAGTCTTGATTAGCTGATTAGACAGTCAATGAATATGTAATTTACCTTTTTAAGTGTCTTGGTTTCAACAATACTTCAGGGTTATAAAGTGCTACAGTACCTCAATGTGCGTTCTCTTGTATGTGAGAGGTGGAGAGACACTAAATGTTCGCATTGACAGGGCACCTGCTGAGAGGGGAAGTAGTTGGCATGCTGTCGAGGCAATGCAGAGGCTTAAGGTACCACTCGGTTTGGTGGCTTCAAGAGAAATCCTACTTCCCCTTTGACAAAGCACTTCGGGGCCTTTATTCTCCCTCTAAATATGCAATTCGAATGCGAGAAGTGAGGTTTATTAGGCATGCTGTCGTCTAGCACGGCCACCTCCACTACCCTTTCTATCTCATCTGACCTCCTCTGCTTGCGTGTTGTATCGCCATGGCAACAAGCACACGATAGACGAAGGGAAACCAAGAGAAAAGAGAGGGAGAGAGGCAGAATGAATTGCAAGGGGGTTGACTCATTTGCTAATTTTGCCGCGCTCTTGAAGCAGCGGATGAGAAAGGAGCAGGTCTGGAAAGGCAAACAAACAGTCAGTGGGAGGGTGCTCATGGTGTCATAATGAATCAAATTAACATCTGATCAGCCTCAGCTTTACTACTGTCCACTATGTTTATTCATAAGACTGTATGCTTATGTGCAGCTACACCTACAAAGTCTGTCATAGCAGGTACATAGCAAATGAATAGAAAAGTTTTAAGTTAGATAGGAAAATTAAATGACTTTTGCTTTCTGATAAACTCAAACCCTATCCTCACTGGTGCCCTTATTTATAAAGAACTGTTAAGACTAGAGCCCAACCTATATATCGGTTGGCCGTTATTATCGGCTGATATGGGCACCTGGAAGCATGTCGGCGATCGGCCTAAATCTTGCCGATATGGGCCGATATTTCACGTGGGCATGCTGTACCTCGTTATAAAGCTTAGACTCTCTACATTATGTTCATTTAATCCAATTTACAGACAGATAAATGTCCTAATATGTGTCTCCGCATCAGTATTTACCTATGGAGTCATTTGTCTGTGTCTGTGGCCATACTGTCCCTGAACACACCCCCAGAGTCACATCACTCACATGCGATTGTTAACACCCAGAGCCATAGATCCAAACACTGAGATTATATTCTTTTTACGGACAATCGGTTTAAGTCTGCATTAAAAAGACATTTATTAGTGCAGACTTGTGATGTGAGGAGGAGCCTGTGTGAGCGCTGAGTGTTGGAAGTGTTGGAATTGTCGATTTTGAAGCTGGTTTTGGTCATTTCTCATTGGTTAGCTATTAGCTGCTGTAGCCCCCACACATAAACAGGCTGTTTTCTCTTCTCTAAAGGCTAATAGCGGTAGTTTACTTTTTTTACTAGCTAGTAGTGATGGGTCAGTCGCGAACGAAGCAGCTCTTAGAGCCGGATCTTTGTAGCAAATGACGGGAGCCTGCTCCTTATTGGGAACTGTGTTTTCTCTTTCTCTCACTGGTTTTCTCTTCACGCCACGTGCAGACTCGTGGTAGTTTGACAGCGGGCAGTGGCTGAAAACAAAACTTTCAGAAATATGCATGTGCATAGGATAGAAAAAATGTGCATATTTGGCTACACTTCAGAATAAAATAAATAAACCAGGACTAATCTTGGGCTCGAGAGAGGGAGATAGATGGAGACTGAGTCCTGACACTCCTGGTTCAGTTCTGGTTTAGTCCTGCAACAAAACAACCTGAAGAGCCACTTGGGAGCCAAAAGAGACAGCTGCTTTTAGTGAGCCGAGCCAAAAGAGCCGGTTCTCTAAAAAAAACTGGAACACCCATCACTAGTAGCTAGAATGTGATGCAAAAATGCCATTAGGCCAAACTACTGTCTGTAAATATGACGTAAAGAGGCAGAATAATAATAAATTTTAAACCCAAAAATCCACCAGAGCCAAACCTAAGTTTTTTAAACAATTCAAGATTTACAGTGAATTTTTAAATCATTAAATATTAGAGCCCGACCGATATATCGGTTGACCGATATTATCGGCGGATATGGGCAACTTTAGGCATATCGGCTATCGGCCTGCTTGCTGATAGGGGCCGATATTTCACGTGGGCATGTTACACCTCATTATAAAGCTTAGACTCTCTACATTCTGTTCATTTAATCCAATTTACAGACAGATAAATGTCCTAATATGTGGCTCCACATCAGTATTTATCTACGGAGTCATTTGTCAGTGTGTGTGTCCGTACTGTCCCTGAACACACCACAGAGTCGCGTCACTCACGTGTGTTTGTTTACGCCTGCAGACACAGATCCAAACACTGAGATTATATTCTTTTTACGGACAATCGGTTTGAGTCTGGATTAAAAGGACATTTATTAGTGCAGATTTGTGATGTGAGGAGGAGCCTGTATGAGCGGTGAGTGTTGGAAATATGTCGACTCTGAAGCTAGTTTTTGTCATTTGTTATGTGTTAGCTGCTGTAGCTCCCGCACATAAACAGACTGTTTTCTATTGGTCTGTTCTAAAGTGACTATATTGGCCGTATATTTGCTACTGGACCTGCACTGATATGTAAATGAGCTGTGAATAGACGTGTGAATTATGACATTTGCGCATATATTAATTACCGCGGCGCGCACGTATTTACGGCTAAAGGCTAATAGCGCTACTTTCTTTACTAGTTATGGGTCCGTCGCGAACGAAATGACTCTTAGAACCGGCTCTTTGAAGGGAACGACGGCAGCCTGATCCTTATTGAGAGCCGTGTTTTCTCTTTCTCTCACTTTTTTTCCTCTTCACGCCGCGTGCAGATTCGTGGTTTGACAGCGGCAGCGGCTCAAAACGAAACTTTGAGAAATTTGCTTGTACGTAGGCTTAAAAAAAATAAAAATTAAAAAACGAGCATATTTGACTGTAGTTTAGCATAAATAAATAAGTCCCGGTTTAGTCCTTTTTCAGTCCTGGTTTAGACCTGGTTCAGTCCTGATTCAGTCCTGCTTTAGACGTGCTTTAGTCCTGCTTGCAACAAAACAATCTGAAGAGCCACTTGGGAGCCAAAAGAACCAGCAGCTTTTAGTGAGCCGAGCCAAAAGAGCCGGTTCTCTAAAAAGAACTGGAATACCCATCACTAGTGTCTAGAATGTGATGCAAAAATGCCAACCTACTGTCTGTAATTATGATGTAAAGAGGCAGAATAACAATAAATGTTGCCTAAATAAACCCAATTTAAAATCCACCAGAGCCAAACCTAAGTTTTTTAAACAATTCAACATTTACAGTGAATTTTTACATCACTAAATATATCGGCGATTATATCGGCTATCGGCAGCTCCAACTTCCATTATATCGGTATCATATCGGCCACAACAAAATCCATATCGGTCAGGCCCTAGTTAAGACGGCACTAAGACATATATTTTGGTTTGGCCATATGATTTTCCTTGTAAAGTTCAATTTCATTCATTTTAATCCAGTTATTTCTTAAATTTAAGCTTTAAGACATATTATAATGCTATCACCTCATCAGAACCTGGAGTTGTGTTTTGTTTCATTCACACATGTTTAAGTAACCCTACATTTGAAGGCTATCTACATCTCTAAAGATTAAAATACTCTGTCTTACCTTTTGATGTCACAGAGCTGTAGTTTAGGTTAACAGCTACATTTTACCTTTTATTCAGTAGAGACTGACAATTTCAGGGCTGAAATGATCCAAATGATTCTAGTGAAAGTGTATGGAGTTTAAAAGTGCAGTGGTGCACTTCTGTTTCACCACGTGACATCACAAGCTGTAACAGAGTGTTTTACTTTTGAGAGAAGAATCTACCGTAGAAATGCAGGGTTTGTGTGTTAACTAGTGTGAATGAAACAAAACTCAATTACAGGTATGTTTGTGATGATGAAACAACATTATAAAATAGATCAGAAAATAGCACAACATGGGCCCTTTAAGTGAGGTTTGTAAAAATTAGTATCACAGCTTTCAGACTAAACTACTCACACACCATAACAAATGTGATGTCTCCACCTGAAGGTAAAGTCACTTGAGAAAACGCATAATCATCTTTGCATTCACGGCACGAGAGAGCATTAGTCTGATTAGCTGCACCTTTTATCCAGCTGTTATTATGATGATATTGTGTGACAACATTACAGACTGCTTTACATTTATATACCACCATCTTTTAAATTAACCACACTGCAAAAACCATGAATATTAAAGACTGGGTGGAGCCCATGCCTAAATGCTCTTTTTGTGATGCGTGTGTCCATCGTTCACCTGGAGATACAGTGACACAGGGTAACAGTCAGCATGTCTCCAAGCTGTGCCCTAATTTGTCCACACAACTCAGCCATGATTTACATCTTGACCCTGCGCCCTCCAATTTTCTTTCCTATTAGTCATTCTGTGTCCAGACTTCTTTGTGTTGATGACTATTTTATGTTACTTAATATTTAAAATCTGTCACAAGTAAAAGATCAGGACCAGTGCAGAGAGGTCACACCAAGTGCAGTTGACTCATCACCAAAACTTACGTCGAAGTTGTTGATCGCGATGGCCAGTTCTCCACCCACCGCTGGCTGGTTGAGGGCGGAGTCTTCGGAGGCAGTGGCCTGGGCGGCGTTGGAGATGCCTGAGACAGCGTGCTGCAGCTGCTTGTAGATGAGGTCACGGTTGGCCTTGTATGCTGCCACATCAGGGTGCTGGAGACAGGCTCGGGATGCAGTGTACAGCATGGGGATGTTCCTCTGCAGGACCCCGCGAGCTGCTGCCATTTGGTCTTTGTGCTGCACGTCCTTCAGCTCCTGATCAGACAGATCAGACACTACAGTTACATAAATGCTAGGAAAAACAGATCATTGGTCTCGTCAAATTTAAATGTTACACTATTCATGGAGATATTAATGCTTTGTCTGGAAGGTTTCACAGCATTGCAATACACTTATCTATCTCCAAGGAAACAAATGGATGACACCACTAAGTTAAGTGACAGATCAGCTCTATTAGAAGGGAATAATCTTTATTTCGAGCTATGTCATAGCAGAACGAAACAAAGTGGTACAAAGATTAATGCAATCTGAGTCTAAGATTGACTCATGCAATGAAAGACTGATCTTCGAAATGGAGTGGGAAGAAGTAAGATTTATTTTAACCCACCAGTGACCCAACTCATAGAAAGAATGCATGTTTTTTAAAGTATTTTTGCACAACAAAACACAAACATAATTAAGTAAGGGTGACATAGATATGTTTACCACACTGTGAAACATTCAAGGCAACCAACATCTCCATGTAGAGCAGCATGTTACATAGTGCATCTTTAAACTGAATTTTTAAGACACCTGTAACCCTAGAATCTACAACTGAATGCCTCATAGCCCCCTGCTCACACCCATTCGCTTTTTGACCAGCATGTAGATTGGGACAAGAATGCTCTGATTGTTTTTTGACACAAAGATGAATTCAATTTGGTTATTTATAGTTCACTGGAAGTTCTATGGGCTCAATGAGAGAAAGACAGGAGCAACAAGGTGAACGAGGGGTGAACAGACTGCATTGTACATAGAGAGGACGGCTGCTATAACGTACTTAGATTCAAAATGAGTCTGTCACGGTCTTGTGAAGACTGGAAGTGTGGCAGAGTTTGTTTTAGATGACCCAGATTTATTCCTGTCCCCTGCGGTAACACAGCACACTCATAATCAGCCCATTAGAATGTGCCTTAGCAATTTAATGTGCGGGGATTCAGATGTGATCGCAGTTACATTATAAAGGGAAGGGAGAAGATGGTAGAGCATTTATTAAATTGAACAAAAACAGCCTGCAAAAATAAAGAAATTCAAACTGGTGATTTTCTTGAAAATAATTATCAGTGTTCACCTTTAATCAAAGCGGAACAATAAGGAAATTACTAGTAGTTCCCACTCAAAATCATCTACGATCACAGGAAAATTAGCACTTAGAAAATGGACGCATTAAAATGAAAACCTGCAATGAATAAAGATTGTGTTAAAATTAGCATCTACCATAATCATTCATGTTTCTGTTTGAGCTAATGTATGCCTATGATGATGCATATTAAACCATTAGCCGTTTCATTATCTAATCTTGTACATATATTCTGTAATAATACATTCCTGTCCATTTCCCTGTGTGGTCTGTTGTGATGATGTTTCAGATTTGCTTTCACCATGAGGCACTTCAAAATGACCTTGCAGCTAGTCCCCATTACCTGCTGTCTCTTGGCAGCCATTGCATTCAGCTTGTCCACCTCTGGCTTCAAAGCCTTGTATTGGATCCCAAGGTCCTGCTCAGTTCCTGCATTACGCACTTTAACCAGACTTTCCTCCACCTGTGGACAAACATTAGAAAGATTAACAACAAATAATAAAATAACAAAATATGTGAGACAGGTTTTTTTTTTTTTTCCCTACCAATTTGAGTTGCAGAAGAAGCCTGTAGACATCAGCCATGTCAGCCAGCACCAGCAAGTGTGTGACAGCCGAAAGAAGGGCCCGGGCAGCTCGTACCATGTTCCCCCTCTTAACAGAAGAGCAAGGGTCCTCCGCAAACTCGCCAGAGGCAATCCTCATAGATTCTCCTAGAAATAAGAAAATAATAATTCAACAACAACTTCTACATTTGTTTTCCTCTGCTTCTCCAGTATTGTGGCAAAAGGTTCTAGTGGTGATTTATTTTATTTGTTTTTTTATTTAGCCTATAACTTATTTTAGTCTTGGCTGAATGCAAGTTTTGACAAGCTAATAAAAAGGACATATTATGTACCTCAGCTTTATATTATTGAGCTTACAATCAAAATATCAGCAATGCACAACTCACTACATCATTGCATACCAGGGGAACTACAGGCCTACTGAAAGGGATTGAGATGGTGACTTAAAAATGGCAGAAACTAGGGTTACAAGGGAAAAATTTATCCAAAAAAATAATAATTATGTTAAAATGTTTTTTGAGATGAGCAAAATTATAATAGAATTTAGTCTCTAATAACAATTGAGATATTTAAAAAGCCCATATTACAGTATTTTCTATTTTATAATGTTGTTTCTTCATCACAAACATACCTTTAGTTCTACTTTGTTTCATTCACACATGTTTAACATGCAAATCCTGCATATTTAGGTTGTGTTCTTCTCTCAAACAGAAAACACTCTTTTCTACCTTGAGAAGCCATATGGTAATATGGGAAATGTTCCACTGTGTTTTTAAACTGCATGCACCTACATTAGAATCATATGGATGATTTCAGTCCTGGATTTACCCTGTCTTTATTGAACTAAATGTAAAAGGAAGGCGTTACCTTGAAAACTACCAGTACATAACATCACATGGTGGCACAGCGCATTTTGAGCTTTGGAGATATAGACAGTCTACAAGTGCAGGGGTACTTAAACAAGTGTGAATAAAAGAAAACTCAACTTCAGGTATGCTTTTGATGAGGTAACAACAGTCTAACAATGCTTAAAGATCACAAGTCAATTTTACATAACAGAGGACCTTTAATATCTGTCAGTAATGGACCACAGGTATCTATGGAGACATCTATTGCTCAAACATCCAACAGCAATACCACATTTTGTTGTTTGTCCAGTCTTTAGAGTCCACTGACTGCCAACACAGACTGACTGAAGAATCATGCCTTGGCCACTGGATGATCATTCACCATTTCTAGCTCTGTTGTGGTCACTGCTGCTGGGATGATTGTGTTCACGTAAACCATTTTGCGACCATGATACCCTGTCCATCTTCATATACGAGCCATGACACAGACAAATGACACCCTTCAGGTTTGTCCAGATAGGACCATCAAACACTGCAGTGGATTCACAATATCACCACCACAGTAAATCTGTAAATGGCTGACTTCAGGGGAAACGCAGCCAAATTTAACCTCAAATTTAAAACTGCATTAAGTATCTTTGCAGTGGTGACTCCCTGCCAGCATACATATAATTCCTCCTCATGTTGTTTGTATATTCAAAAAGGCAAATGTTTATTAAACCGGTTTGACCCACTGTCCACTCAAATCAAGTCTGATGTAAATCAAGTTGACTCAGATTCTTTTTCACTTCGAATAGACTTGCTATAAGATGTGTTCAGCCAAGTAAGACTATTAGTTTAACAAACACTTGTAGTTAAATTAGAAGTGTATTACAAAAAGCTGGAGGAGCAAATATTAAAAGGGTATTATGAATAACCAAACACTGTTCCTTTTGTGTGGGGATGATGTCATTTATTTAAGGGGAGGCTAATGTCAGGGCCGAGACAGTAAAATAGCAGCCTGCAGAAGAGATACTCACAGGGGCCAGTCTGACAACGTGAGAACTGCTGACAGAGGCAGCTTTTGAGTTATTATAAATTAGAGTCACTGAACACCCATGGTGTCCCCCCAAGTAATAACACTTTATGTTTTTGCCTAACGCATGCTGATCACAAAACCTACCCCTGGAAAGTGAAAAAACATAAAAGAAGCCTTAAATGGGATTTAATATATTTGTCTTTACAGATTTGATTGCGGATTAATAGATCAAAGAGTAAAAAGAAAAAAAAACAACATCACAAATTGAGTGGGTATGGGTCCATTTTGTTTGAACTGTGATGCGGGAGTCTGTCAAATCGACCAAAAAGTGCTTTGAGTGTGAGGCAGAGGTGCCTGTGGCTTTTTGTGGTGCCGCATCAGCAGCAACTGTCATCATAAAATATTATATGTAATGAAATACACAGCTCCTCGCAAGAACGCCTCGTGTACGGGCGGCAACTGATAGTTTTTCATTACCAAACTAAATTAGAGAAATACTCTTGTCAAATGTCAGAAAATAAAATTAAAATGTTAATCATAATTTCAGAAATGGTGAGTTTGAATGGATGATGTAGCAATTTTACGACTCTCAAGACATTAAAGTTGGACTGAAATGAAAAAAGATGTTCTTGTTAAATGGTTTATGCTCTCTGACAAAGCAAATCAAAAACCTTTTTAGTGGATGAGTAATGGCTTGCTGGTTAAAGCAGAGCAAATATTACACTTTACAGAACATAACAGGATAACAATTACACAAATCAATCTCCAAAACAAAGATCTAACGCCGATTCTGTCGCCAGCAGCGCAGTGAAGCAGTTTGTGCAAATGATCGACAACACACACAACTCAAAAACACAATGCGCTCCCCCCCACGGACAAAATCAATAAGGCCATTTTCAGGGGGCAGATAGCGATCAGCGCGCCTTTAATAAACTCTCATCCATCTAAGGCTTACCTGCGGCCCACCAAGAGAACACAGAAATGATTAAAATGTATATCACACAATGAGGCGAGCGGGCAGGCGGGCAGCGGGACAACAGAGACACAGACAGGAGGAAGGGCAGCAGCGAGAGCAAGGACAAGAGCGCACTGAAGTGGCCCAAGAGTGTACACTCACCATTAGAAAAACAGTAGATAACAGGTATCGAATAAATGGATAAAAGATTAGTTTTTATTACAATCAAACAGTGAGTGGTATGGCTGCGATCAGTATTCTCTTTAAAAACAGCTGATGAGCCACAGCTGGGTGAAGTGCTCTCTCTGTGCAGGGGGTGGGGTGTGTGCCTTCTCAATAGCCGTATTATAAGTCCAAGCACGCGCCACTGAGCAGCTTGGCATTGCTGACAGCCAGGCCTAGGCACCAGCTAACAACGCAGTGAATTCCAGCCCAGTGGAAGCTTTAGCCCAACTACAGTGGATTCCCCGGGCCCGGAGCTCTGTGCGGGCTATCTGCTGACATGTCATCCAGCTCCACTCCTCACACATCGAACTGCGCGGGCACCAGGGGGAGCAGTGCGCTGACACCGGTGATAACAGCCATCCTGCAGTCACAACTCCCTAGTCTCTGTGGCCCTCCAGTGTGTCAGACCAGCCACAGATATCAGTGAAGCACAAAGGAATAAATGAAACTTGTTACATGATGAAACCTGCCATTGCAAGACAAATGGTAATTCCACTGGCAGCTGATTTGACCGAGGAATCCTGACTCTTGTGGGAGGCATGAAATTGAATTGGAAATTGACTATGTATGGTTTGATTCCCACAAGACACAAGGGTATTTAAATATATCTGAACCGTCTGTGACATCTGAACGGCTTTCACATCAATCACACACACGCTACAAACAAATGGAAGTAATTTAGTTATCACTGCGGAATAAAAGCATCATTTGTATGTTTAGCACACAGCTACGAATCTTCCGTGGAACAACAGAAAGTCACACAATGTGTCTTTTAGCATTCCTGTCTAGGCTCGCCATTTCCTTTTGCTTGAGAACAAACAATACAATTACATTTTGGTAAACTAACAACTGAAAACAACATGGTTTTGTCTCAGCTTGAACCATAATGATTATTTTGACTACTTTAATGAAGATGGAAAACAATATTGTCTAAACTGCAGCAGTATGATGATTAAATCAGCTCCACATCCATCGCAGGGAAAACTGATTTACAAAAGTGGGAGCCATAGAGGAAGTGTGATCTGAAATGCTTCACTGGGCATGTTGCGACAAAGAAGAAATCTGATCACACTACCAAAGCAACATGCCATTTAAAACAACAAACAAGTTCCACTGAACACATCAATAACCCAAAACCGGTACAGAGCAGCACCATTTGAAAACAGAACATGTCTGACCTTTTTCAAACAGCAAGGAGTGTTAACAGCTCAGTGGCACACCATCACCGAGTGGGACTGAAAACATGCAAAAATACAAAAGCGGCTCGGTCTGATTTGTTTGGGGATAATTAAATCAGATCAAATGTTACCTTAATTTGTATAAAGACAAATTAATGAAGCCATGTTGTGCACAGGGTTGCGGTTTTCAGTTAAAAGGATGATAAAATTATAATTTCTTGTAAATATCTTATTTTTCATCTTAGTTTTAATTGCCTTTTATTACTATTTGCACTTAATACCAGCTGCCATGACAAGTGAATCTCCAACGTGAAATCAATTAGGTTCAATCTTATTTGTAGCTGCTGTTAATGTCTAGTACAAAATTATAAAGTTGTATGTTTGTTTTGTACTTCAAACTGAGAGAGAAGTCAGTCAGTAGAAATAAGAAGTCACACTGAGAACAGACAGTGGACAAATAACTATTTAGATTCTTTACTCTTTCACTAAAAAGAATCAATGCACTTCAGGGTCGAGGCATGCTTAAATTGAATCCCAACAGAAAGCGAGACACCAGCAGCCTAATTCATCAAATGAATGTGAAACGTCTACCCAGAGCTAAAATGAATCTATTACTGGGCTGCCCAAACATCCAATACCAAACAAATCTGTCATTCACAAAGCATTTTTTTTATTTTAAGGCTGTTCACAGAGGCAGATGATATGTAGATAGGAGAAATCATACATAACTTGTAAGCTATCTTAAGAGGCACTCAGTACAGCCTGTGAAGTACAGACAATGCTGCAATAAGTGTGTTTTCAATATACCTTGCTTGCGGACATCTTCCACAGCAGCAGTTAGCTCATCTTTGAGAAACTGGCTCTCCTTTGCAATCTTCTCTCCTTTCTCCAAAAAGTTCTGGGTTGCAGTTTCCACAGAAGCAGCCAATACGTGGGCCTTTTTGGAGCGGCCCTTCTTCTTGTTGGATGGGCCTTTGTTGCTGGAGTTAACCAACGTTGTGACCTAAAGCCAGAACACAATTACATAATTTAATAAAGATGAGACAAAAGGTACATACTGAGACTTGATAGTTCACTGTCTGGTCAAACGTTTATTCTGTTTTATCTTCAAAGTCAACATCAAGTGAGAAATTTCTGTCAACATTGGCCATTGACATTATTTCAAAATGTAGTTACTAGTAAAATCATATTTAATATAAAACGGATATGCTTTCTTATCACACAATGTTATACAGATTAGTTTCACCTGAGTGACTAAGGGCTCCAGCAGCCTCTCCACTGCTAGAGTGCGGATTTCCAAGCTCTTTGGATCCCACTTGAAGTTGATGTTTGCTGTGTTGATGGTTGACATTGTGGCTGTTACAACCCTGTAACAAAACAGAGGAAAGATATCAGTTACTCTACTATTTTCAACAGTAGCCTTAAGACACATCATCATGCAACAGAAACTGTCCTGTCGATAAACGCTGCCCAGCAAGCTCAGTACCCAGAGGCACAATTCACCCAAGCTGAATAATGCTGGTGAATGAGACTTCAGGCCTGAAGCTCAATATTTATATAATATAAATAAAAATGAAAAAGACACATCTTCAATATGTGCTTCTATGTGGATTGTATTTTTTTTAGAAAAAATATTGGTCAATTAACTACTGCACTTCAAAAATTATTTCCTGCTTTCAAAGGCATGATTTTCCCTACAGCGTGTGGTGGTGATGCTATTTTTCTGTCTTTATAGTTTTGAGTAACATAGAGGCATAAGCTTCAGACATAATGACCAGAGGCAGAGCCCTTCTGGCCTGTCCTCACAGAATAATGGTGCGTGGCAGAGCACAGTTACACACTGGCCTACATTCGATTTCTCTTTTCACACTGAGACTGCAACTCCATTGATTACCTATCAAACACAGAGGGGCAGGGATAATCAGCAGGCCCCTAGGGCTTCACTGCTTCAGAGGCAAAGTTAGGATTTGGTGAACAATACATTGGTTTGAGTTTAGCTTGTTATGCAGTAAAGTGAAGAAAGAAATTGAGGGTACAGGCTGAGGGCTGAGTGAGTGATGATGACACTTTTGCAATCACTACTGCAGACTTTTGGTTTCATGTTTACTACAGATGAAAAGCATAGGTACATACATAGGTAACTGTAAATACGCTCTATTGTAAACAGAAACACATGGTTAAAATAAACTTGATTTTGAGAAAGTCTGCTGGATAAAAGCCCAAACTGACCTAAAAATCTCACCCAGCTGATTACTTTTCACATTTTGTTGACCATGGGATAGACTGACATCGAGATTACACTGACATGTTTCTTGATTTGACAATGTTAGTTTGACAATGGAAGCTAAATAGATGTGATAGGGCACACTGTATAAAATCATCCCGATATGCAACAAGTGTCAAGCTATAAGAAACAGCCGTAGTATAATTAAAAAGTAAAAGTATAAAGATAAATCACAAAAGATAACAGGTTACGTGATGGCGAACACCATGTTACCAAGGGCGGGTCCACACCTGTTGAGGTACGGTGCTAACTTCAGTGTTAGCCTTATTGGGATTGTGAATCCATAAATTGTTTACCCAAGGTAAAAACGAAACACGCAAATATTGTACACAATCAATGCAAATTTGGCATACGCTGACGAAAACGAGTGGATCTTTATCCGAACGAGTCTAGTAGCCTACTGTAAGTGGGAGGCTAAAGCTAATGCTAACCCACACAACATTGCTCCGATAGCCGAGATAAGCCATTTACCACCTAGTCACAAGATCTATCGAGATTACTACCTTTCGCACGATCACTGAGTACATTTAACAACCGGACAAGATATAACTCACCACAAAACAAATGATAAAAAGTTGAGTTTAAAAGTTCAAAATGGAGGAGTGGAACTATGGAATTCCTCAAAAGTTTTCCACCCTTTTTGTTTCTCCGCTACTTCCGCTATTCCTTTGTCCCAGGACGATCCACACATCCCAGTGAAAAACTCTTTGCACCAAATTACCAGTGACTAGAAGTCTGGATTGTGAACAGATTAATTACCTCAGAAGTTTCGGTAAAGTCCTGTTTCGATGTCGCAGTCTCTTTCCCAACAATGGATGACACGCACGGAGGAGGGGGGCTGGGGCGGGCGGACTTCCTGGCTGCAGCGGCCACAGGACACAACAAGGCCGTGAGCGGGAGGTGCGCAGGGCGTGTCGCTCACTGTGGGCGCTCCATATATGGACTAATGGTAGATTCCTTAGAAGCTGGGTCAGGACAGCTGTAAGGCTAAGTTTAACTGTACAAAAACACTAAAGTTATAGTAGAGAACGAAAGAGGAATTCAAAAGTCTGTGTGCTGGGTGAAATAGGTCATAATTGTGCTGTGGGCTACAGACAGTGCAAAACTAGTGTTTACTTTTTGCTGACCCATTTTCTACTTCCAAACTGATACGAATAAACAAAGTAAAATAAGTGTATATTTATTAATTTATTACGTAATTGTTCCATTTTCTTACTGAATTAGAAAACAATTAGAAAAAGTGAGGTGCACTTGTTCACTGATGTGAGTGGACACATTGTAGGATTAGGTCTAAAATAGCCAAGGGCAGTGTGTGTATGTCATTTAATATGGTGCAGACTTCAATGATTTCCAGACAGAATCATGCTATTTTCATAAGTTCTGGCACATCCAACATTCCAGTACAGTCTCTTATTGTATTTTGGTGGAGTAGGCTCAATCATATTGATGTCAATAGACAACTGTAATTGGTTATGGTCATACACAATTATAATTGGGCTGCCACAATGAGCATATTCTACTTTTACTAACCGTATTCTCTGTTTGAAGTAGGCTTATTATCATCTGTCTGTGTTCAGTTAAAGCAGTGTGTTGTGTCTAGGTCTGTATTTGTGAATTCAGTTAAATGGATGACACTCTACTATTGTAAATATTTTATGAACTCTTGAATGGGTTTTATGTTGAGAGGCACTCATCAATTTGCTCCAAAAAGCTGTTTTAGAGATTATGTCAAACCTCTATTGTTAACCCGGCTATGAAACTCATACCTACTACTGTATTCAGATCACACCAATGACCTGTCTTACATTATAAAGGGCTTTTTGCTAAATTAATTCAAGCTTTGTCCCGACGCAGCATCAGATGCAAAGAGAGAGTCCCACTTTGTTGTATTGTATTATTGTGGCGGTCCATAATAATTCATAGCCGCTCTGACATTTCAAATAATGCTTTTGTTCAGATTTTCCGACAGGGTTTTGTAGATGTCACATATCTACAATCTCAAGGTCGAGGAACATTATGTAAGCAGCAGTGTTTGGGTGCGCGCCGTCGTACCGAGATGTGCCCTGTTATTGCTGTGTGTTGCAGCTGTGTGACTGATAACTCCCAGACACTTGATAAACACGTTCAAGAGGAAAGTATTTTAGTGTTGAGCATAATGAAGTGTGAAAGCCATAAATAGATTATATCTGGAGAGCCAGGTGCCACAGAGTGCAAGAACAACATCGGCTCTGTCTTTAAATGGATGTAACAGTGTTGACTTTGAGTCCAGAAAGCAGAAAGATGTTTGGAAACTTGCTGATTAATTTTTTACATCAACATTCTCTATGCAACACTCAGAGAAACTAAAAAAAATTAAATAAAATTGACTAGCACATCACAGAAGCAATGGGAGTAGAAACTGGGGGAAATGCATGGGCCAGCATTTGGACAGTGTTTGCCCAGCTCATTGCTAATATTTATCGGCATTAGATGTGTTGTCATAGCAAGCTCTTTTGCTGTATCTGTTTATTTATGTTGCTCTAACGTCGCTGCAGTCAAGATTTGAATTAGCAAAATGTAGACCTATTAAACACACTTACCTGAATTTGAAGAACAGGCAATTAACGTAGTGCATTTGCATTTTAGGCCATATTTTAAGAACTGGATTCTGGCATTGTGTTTCTTACTCTGTTGAAGTTATGTACAGTTTATTTTCCTCTTTATCTGTGCTGCTTTGGTTGTAGTTTTACACTGGATGCTCTTCCCATTATCAGGTTTTACATTTCTTTGAGACTCCTATGTCAGGATAAACAATGTTGCACCATTATTTGAATACTGAATCATAACCACTTAACTCTAAAGTGTTTATATAAATGGACAGAGCTGGCACATTCCAAACAGAAAGTGAGCATGAGGGGGCTTCCGGTTGCATTGACTCTGGCTCCAATTGGCTTTATTTTGAAAAATTGTCACCCCTCTGTCTGTAACTGCTGCTGTAAGCTGAATACTATGGGTGATGTCCACTTCTTCAGACACTCTTGGTTTATAACCCAGTAAATACAGTTGTGAGACAGATTTGCAGTACTCAGCATAGGGCCAAATATAATACTGGATACAACAGATGTTTTGTTTTGCAAGCGGGTTCCCACTACAATCTGTCTATAATGCATTTGTATGTCTTGGCTTGAGTAAGTATTAATTAAGAAGCTCTACCAGTGTTGTGGCGCTGAGTAGAGAAAGAGGCTACAAATCTCTTCATGAGCCTCTTAATGGAGAACTCAGAATGCAATTATCTTTCAGAAAGACACTTGGGCATATTTTTTGCGTCATAATAATTAGGAAACTAATTGTTTTCTGATGTTTTTGTTCCATGCTGAGAAGGTGCAGTGCAAATGGTTGAATTAAAATGCAAGCAGGGGACCTATAGCAGTACACTGTAAGATTTACAAAGACTGACATGGCCCTGAAAAATAAATGAATATAGGGGGACTGAGCTCATTCTCAAAGAGGCTCCTATACAGCTTTGCTCAAACAGTGAGAGATACAGGACTTCATTCATACCATTCATACTCCATACAACTGTACAACAACTCACCCTTATATAATAGATAACACAATGTCATGTCAGTCACTACTTCATCTGCAGTTTCTCCTTACTACCTCTTGTATGTATATAGCTGAGATATATTTATGTAACTGTATTTCTATATGTTTTATTTTTACATTTATATTTTAAAAATGTTTACTTTATGCCTTATTTGACAACCTTCTCTTATTATTTTTGCTGCTTACTTTGCATTTATTATTACCATTTATATTTTTGCTCTTTGTTGTTACAGTATATTGTGATGTGAGAGCTATGGCCCCCAAATCATTTCCCTTGTAGATCAACACAGTTTGTCTAAGGCTAAATCTAAGTCTAAGAATGTGAATACATTTGAAGTGGTGAATGATGCATGTTTGTCCAGGTAACAGCTTGCAGAGAAGTTTGGGTGCCCTTGAACAGGGTCTTTTTGTACCTGTTGGACTGGATGGATGATAAGAGCACAGCATGATATAAATAATTCCCTCTCATTAAAGGGGAGTGCACATGTTTGTCACACGCTGCATGTATAATTGAGCACATGCAAATGGCTCTGTGGTATTGGTCAAATTTACCATGTGCACTCGTGGCAATAAGTCAATAAATCTCTATGTTTTATTGAGTCCTCTATAAATATGTTAAGTGCTTCAGTGATTAGTGTGAATAACTATGGTGGGGTTCATTTCACACAAAGGTCAATAGGTCAATGACGTTATCCCACGTTTAGATTCAAAGATACAAACTCAATTACAATGGGTTAGTGTCAGTGTGTGAGGTCTGAGGGCATTGTCTAAGACCTCAGAAGAGATTCAGATGAAGTAGGCATTAAAGATCCTATATTAAAAATTAAAATTTATTCTTGTGAGCTTTGGTCATATTAGAATGCAGTTAACTCCTCTTAAACAAACTCATAGTTGTTTTGTTTCATTCACACATGTTTGACTAATCCTTTATTATTAGTCAGTCTACATTTCCAAACTGCTCTGTTCCCCCTTGTGATGTCATGAAGTGTTAGTTTTCAATTAAGAGCTACCTTTTAGCTTTTGTTTAGTAGAGAATGGCAATTCCAGGGATGATGTGATCCAAATGATTCTAGTAAAAGTGCATGGAGTTTAAAAACACAGAGGAGCATTTCCAATATTAACACATGGTGTTTTCTGTTGGAGAGAAGAACTCAATATGCAGGGTTTGTGTGTTAAACATGTATAAATAAAACCAAACACAGCTTCTGTTTTTGATGAGGAAACAACATTATAACATAGATCAGAAAATAGCCCTTTAATTGCCCTGTAATAGTGCATGTTTAGTTCCCCCTTTGAAAAGTCATGGTAATGAGGAAGGCCAGTTCTGCTTACCAGTTATTTTAGTCATAACAAAGAGTGTTACAGATGTGGCTGTACACATAAAGAGAAGTACTATTAAAAGCTGTGTTAAACAGACATCATAAGAAAGTGTTTGGGTATATACTATTTTATTCTTCTTTGTCAAACTGAAGTTTAAACCATGGTTGTGAATTATAATACTTTGCAATAACCAAATTGCTAATTTTGTACTGTTTATCTGTTTGAAATCTGTATGGGTTATTTGAAAATGCAATACAAAATGTTTAAAGTCCATGAACTGTGTTTCCGTGAATAGGACCTTTGAAGCAAACACAAAATTGCTTTTATTCCAAGTTCTGTTGTGTTTTAAATAACTCACTGAAAGCATGCATATGTTTTCATTACTCTTTCATTATGATTCTGTGTTTCTGCTTTCTGCTCATTTGGTCAATGCAGAAAATAAAGACCCTTTAACCTATGAACCTTGAAATAAATTAAAGCCTAAAATGATGACCAATGCATGACTAATTGCATGTTTTATGGGAATGTTCTGATAAAGCTCCACACACTACTTAGTTAGGTCAGTGTATTTATGTTGTTTTGTTATTTTTTCAACAATTAGATTTCTTTTATTGGATGCGTTATGTTTGCAGCTGCAATTTACCAGATAGTAAAACCCATTAAAAAGTAATGGGCAATGAGTTTGGTTTGCTTGGGAGCCTCTTGCACCCATACCTTATAGCTTATACCTGTAGCTTCACTTTAACTGATTTAACACTATAATTCCACTTTAAAATGCAGATATTGTCCTACATTCCCATTTTAATAGCAGCCCTGGCCCTGCTTCATACTGATACAGTAGCACACTTCCTCATAAATATAGGCACAGATAAGCTGCTCTCACCATGCTTGGCTGTATTGTTTATACAATCCATATGCAGGCACCAGGTCCCTGTAGCTCCCTGTCACACCATCTCCTCACTCACTCTGACGAACAGTGATTTGGACACCCCCCCCTTATCCCACCCTTCACCCCCTCCTCCCCTCCTCCTCCCCCTGCACCACAGGACAATTTAGCTCTTTGACATACAGGACAACAGCAGTCTGCCCACATGCACCTGAGTCAGACCGACAGCTGTCCAGGAAGTCTAATGATGTCATCCAAGCCCCCCGCCCAAAACAAGACCTTCACTATGCCTAATATGCAGTCATGTATACGCGAGTGTGTGTGTGTGTGTGTGTGTAAGTGTGTGTAAGTGTGTGTGTGTGTGTCTTGAGGTTGGAGTGACTATAGTGTCACACCTGATTATCCTTGACAGCGGCAGCAGCATCTGTGACATTCGAGAAAAGGTGAAAGGAAACATATATTATTTGTATTTATTATTTGAGTGAATTAAAGCAAAGTCGTTGAGGAGGACATATTGGACATGTTTATAGTCAAATGTGACCCAGGTTTATTGTCATAGAACCATGTGATCTGATTGGACGCTCCAGCTCATTTTGTGCATGAGTCAATTGGGGCAAATTTATTCCACCTACATGTGAACCTCCATTGGGGATGTCAGTGGCAAACAGTACTATTAAGTAACATATTATGTATGGAGAAAAGTAGAGTTAATGAAAGAACAAATGAATAATATCTTTGTGTTTTTGCCATTGCATAGTTTAATGATTTATTTACTTTAACAAGTTTTTGTTTAAATAAGTTTAACAGCTGGTGGAAAATAAAATAAACTTAAAATATATAGTACCCTCACAACATATTTACATAGTTTTGAATAATTTATGAATAATCAAGGTAATGTGCTTGATGGAACCCTGTTGGGAAGTGATTGCACCAGTGACAATGGCCTTTGATAGAGAAAGCGGGAGAGAGAGAGAGAAATACTTTATTGATCCCAAAGGAATTTCAAGTTTTGCTGCAGCAACATTTACACTGTGCTTCTCAGTCGCCTTTGTGTCTCAGTTAAAGGTCAGACCAGTTTAAGGAGAATAAAAAGTGCCCCTCCAGTGTGTCCTGCACTATTACAGCATGTGTTCAAGGGGCGCCAGGTGAACACAACGGAAAAAGCCTCACTCTTACTCCACGGTGTTGTGTTGGTTAGTGATGAAATTCCCAAAAGTATTTCTTTTGGAAGGTCTCGGAGTATTTCCTCTGGAAGATCTTCTGCCACATTTGCAGCCACATATGGTGTAAAAAGCCTGTAGCTTCTCCAATATCCATAGCATACTCCTTAGATAGCCTCTTGCACGGTCTCCATTTGTTTAAAAGTTAAACAAATTATATTTTGAGGTTATGATTCAGAAAATGATGAGTAATTAAATAAGTAATTAAGTAAGAGTGTTACCCTTGCAAAACTGACAGATTAAGAAATTGCCGTATTGGTATTAATATTAGTAGTATTTGTAGTAGCAATAACAGAAACAAAAATCTAACCAAAGTCTCCTTGACTTGTAAATACCAGAATGTTCGGTGTGCCTTGTCTGCACTGCGTACTCTTTCCGAGTGTACCATTTTGGTCTGTTCTTATAAAATGGACTTGAAGCGCCTGGAGCATGAAGAATAATACATTTATTCCTTGAACTCTCAAAGTCAAATAGTTTTTCTGTGACGCATGTTCTGCTGCTGTAGGTGATGTTGACAGCGGCTGTTGACAATCTGAAGTGCACAGCGTTTACCTTTTGCCTTCCCCTGCTCTCTTTTCATTGTGATCCCATTACCTCCACACTCAGATATGTTTCACTGATGCGGGAACAATAGAATATTCATTATCATTTTTATACAATCAGTGATTACGGCGTGAAATGCAATTACCGGCGAAGCCCTGACAGCAAACATCTTTGTCATTCAAGCTGCACACAGTAATAGGTCCACAACTACTATCACCACTAATGTCATACGAGTGCTTAGACAACTGCCACCAATCACATGAACGTTATACTCGGCTATTGGTTGTTCCTCCAGATGGGGAGCAAGAGACAGTTTTTCCTATTGATTATACTGTACTTTGCCATGAAATACTGGAAAGGTAAATTCCCAAATATGGAACATGATCATTTTTATTACTGACTATAACCAAAGCCATGGTACATTACAACAAAAATCTGAGGTGAACAATATGAATTTTAGCTGCCCTCCCATGTGTGTTAAAGATGCACTATGTAGCTTTTCAATTGGGGGTTCGTCACCTTCTTGTTTCGATGGATATGTCATTGCTCTGCTTTGAATGTTCCACAGTATGACATTAAACAGCTCTACCTTCTATTTATTTAATCACAGGTGGTTTTATTGCTCAAAAATACCTGGAAAATATTAAATTTTTACTTGTACATATACATTTGTATAATTATGCCTTATTTGACACCAAACTCTTGCTACCGTGTCCAAATTACTTCGCTTGTGGATCAAAAAAGTTTGTCTAAGTCTAAGTCTAATGATGTTGTAACTGCTTATTTTGGTTGCCTACTTAAACCACACAGCTACTACAGTATATGAAAGTGACTGATTGGTTTTCAGAGGGGCAGATGGCACAGAGTCTTGCATCAATACACAGATGCAGAATATACCACCACCATGTAAAGAGAGTGTATGAATGATGCACAAAATTGTAAAGCAATCTGGGTGTCTGGAAAAGCACCATAACACAAATTTTTATCATTACCTTCATTATTGTGCTACCACGACAATGTTTTTTGCCAGGTGCTTAGTTGCAATTAGTACTATTGACTATCATAGCTGTTATCATTAGGCCTACTACTCTAGAAATATGACTCTCATTTCTGCTACACTCTCTACTCCAGAAACCTTGTTCTGGTCCCACAGTCCCCTGGAGAGATTGTGCCCTGATTTTTTTTTTTTTTTTTTTGCTTTCCAGTGGGGACCTGGCTAAAAGGAAGGTGAAATATGTGGAGAAAGCACCAAATGAAATATAATGCTTTTCAAAGAACCAATGAGTCACAGGTTCAAGCCTCCTCTAAAGCGAATGAACCAAGCATCGCAGAGGTGTGCCACAGAATGGGTCCGATCAGGACAAGGTCATGCTGGCTACATGCTGGTATACTGAGTGGAAATCATCAGATATAGCAAACACTGGTGCTATTACAACTACAGTAGCCCCTAATATACTTCTTCTTTGAAAGTTTCTCACACCTGAAGTTAGTTTTGCTATCCCAGGTCACTGTTGAAAATTAAATAAGGAAGAAAGGAAAATAAATCAATAAAAAAACATTGTTTGTTCACTTTTTTTTTTTTTTTTTTTTTTTACTTTTAGGCTCAAATCTTGGCTTAAAACAAACCAATACTGTACACACATGTAAATAGTGTGAGAATGAATGAAGGAAGGAAATGAATGAGTGCTTAAAATCTATCATTGCACTGCTGTATTTACATAGATGAATAATATTCTTAAGGATTTTGGATTGTGTCTTGTATTATGTATTTTAGTGCAGAAAAACTCAACCATGGATGGGAGTTGAAAATGAGCACTTGCTATACTGTTTACCTGGCCAGCCAGAACCACATGCTTTAACAAAACACAAAGACAAGCTGATTTGGAGCCGTATCCTGTCTCCCCGATTTCAGAGAGCATGATTGACAAGTGGATTAACCAATCAGAGAGACAAAGCACCAGACTATTACTTATCTCTGGTAAAATAACTTATATAATTTGTTCTCAGTATTATGGGAATTTTTGAGAGGAGATGTATTTCGCATTTCAGAGACACGTGATTCAGCTGTGGGTGCACTGTCTCAAGTTTGGACAGAGTTTTTTTTACGCTCTGTGGTCCCATTCCAGACCCTTGGATTCAAACAGAATGTAGAATGGACTGGCTGGTCTATATGCATCACATTGGTTGCAAGCTTTGCTTTGTAATTATGTCTGAATGTACTGTCCCTGCCAAATATATAAATAAATAAAATAAATATAAACAATAACTTAGTATGCAACTATTACTTTTGCTGTTGTCCTGTCAGTGTTACTATTTCAAAGTGAAACAAATCATGGGTAAAAAATCTCTCATCCTTAGAAATAATTATAACAGTAAAACAATTCTAAAAACAGATTTTATAATTGTACGCAATCTCATTAACGCATTGGAATCTGAAATAATTAATGGCTCTTATATAGTGATATTATTAGCTGTTTGGAAGTAAATAGATTGTCCAAGTTGCCTGGATAGAATAAAACCTACACCACCCACTCAATCTGTACATTATATTTTATGGCTACATCTCCTGCCTACTTATTTGAATAGACAGTGCATAAAGTAAGTCGGCACACATGTAAAACAGCATGGACAGTGATGGAGAGATGCTATTGGCTGTAAATCACCACAGTCAGTTGGCAGAGCGGAGCCTGGTACATTTCACCGCGCAGCCCAAGTGCTTCATGGAAACAATAAAAGCAGCAGTCAGCTAATTTCCACTGGAGTTTTATGGCGGCTTTAGGTAGCCCTTTTTCCCAGACAAATAGTAAGAATGACCCAAGCAGTCTAGTGGCAAATTGGAAATTGAACCCGGCCTGTGATAGACAGAGATGTTCAAGTGGGGGAAATGACCTCTCAATATTAATGATGCGGAGAGCTGTGACATCACCAGGAGCTGATTGTGCGACCAGGGCTGTTATCTGAGATTCAGCACTGTTCATGGCGTACTTAGTGAGGTAAAATTTATCAAAGCTCCACTCTCTAGGCTAGAGTCACGTCTAATTGAATGCTGTGGTGTAATTTAACAAGCTCTTACATTCAGTATTCAGTATGTGAAGGCCGACAAAGAGGTGGAACTTAGAATGAGTACTTTTAATTATTACACAGTCCCTTGAAGAAATGATGTTGGAGAAACAATGCCAATATTTGGAATTACTATAAAATGCTTACTAAATTACCTAATTGCTAATTGCACATATTCTACACTTCAACTGCTACGTGTACTCAGTATACATGTAAATGGACAGAGCTAACCTGCTAGACACTGTGTTTCAAATACGAAGTGAGCATGGGCCCACTTCTGGCTCCATCAGTTCTGATTCCAATTGATTTTATGATGAAAAAGTGTCATCCCTCTCTCTAACTGCTGCAGTGAGCCACGTCATTTTGGTCTTAAAATGTTCGTATTAACCTTCTCTACATGATCCTTGCATTTATATTTCACTATTTTGTGCGTAAATAAATTCCCATTCCTAATATGGAACTAGCTCCAAATACACTCTTCATTTAACTGGAGCTGAACACTATGGGTTACATCTCACTCTGTTAGTCCACTTCTTTATAAAGTATATGCTTGTATCATAATGCCACAATAGATTACTCTGATTGTAGTAGTACAATTTTAAAGAGGCTCATTTTGGTCTTTCAATATTATTTCCAAATAAAGGCTATTTTTAACAGACCAGTGTGTTGTTTACATCCACCTTGACGTGTTTTGGATGCCTCCTACAGCTTTCTTCAGAAGGGTCAGGTGATGTTACAGTGGCATGTGTTGACAGATGTTTTACACAGATTTTGCAACCATTCTCCTCTCTACATTAGTAGATATGAGATGCTTCAGTGTCACAGGTCCTTGAAAGTTGATAGGCTCCCTTGTCTCTGTTTACTGTCCTGTGGGCTTGTTTCTGGATCTCACTAGCCTAATAACATTATTGCAATTACATTATTAATTTCAGGAAAAAAAAGTTTTATTGCCATTCTCAGTGCAGACATTTCTCAAACTAGGTACCTGCTTTGGTGGTATAGTGCAACATAAAACAATGAATGATAACAATTTAATATAATAAAACAAAAGCGTGCATAAAATGTGTTAAAGACAAATAGAAATATGCATAATGAATAACGAATGTAATGTAATTGAAACTGAAATGAAATGCACTGAAGCTCCTTTGAAAGAAAATCCTTCTGGTTCACCTTTTATTAACCTTTTCAAAACCATCCTATTAAATATTTAAAAACCACTACGCTCTGCTCCTCTCTAGCGTGCTGATATGTCATGTGTCGTCTGGTGGAAATAAACTTTTGTGCTTTTTCCCCTTTTGTGCTGTGTCCCTCTCCTCTCCTCTCAATCAACACCTGTCATCTTTGTTGTCTCCCGTACAACACAATCAGACGCACTTCAACCACACAGCGCCCCAAGTCCTCCTCCCCTGCTCTTCCTTCACCGCGAGAAAGGGAGTTGAAGTAATTTTGATCTATCTGTGTAGTCAGCCGTGCCTGTTTTTTGATACAGTGCAACGCATGGGTCATTGGATGTATCAAAATTTCGCACATCTCTGTAAACGGGCCACGGGAAGGCGTGGGGATGACATTGATTCTTTCCGAAGTACGAGTTTGCGCCAAGAAGGATGCGTACTACATTCCACATAGATCCCTTTATCTGGGGTTGTTGTCATTCACTCTCACCTGATTGATTTGAATGAATAATCAGGTCCAAAGTTGAGTGAATGTAGGTGTTTACTGTAAAGCTTTAGGAGCATTGATGTGTTGATAATGACTACAGGAGCAATATGTAAATAAATAGAATGCAAATGCAGTGATCGTGGTAACAGTTTTAGTTGTAGCCTAGTAGTGTAAGTAGTAATGATTGTAGTAGTGGTAATGGTAGTAGTGGCAGTAGTGTAGTTCTAGTAAAAGTAGTAGTAACAGTTGTAGTAGCAGTAGTGCTAGTTGTAGTGGTAGAAGTAGTATTAATAGCAGAAGTAGATGTAGCAATACTATTAATAGTAGCAGTACTAGTAGTAGCATAGTGCTCATAGCAGTACTAGTAGTAGAAGAAGTAGTAGTAGGATTGCTGCTAGTAGTGCCAGTAGTAGTAATAGTAGTAGTAGTAGCATAGTGCTAGTAGCAGTAACAGTAGTAGTAGAAGTATCAGCAGTAGTAGTTTTAGTGCTTGAAACAGTAGTAGCAGTGTTAGTGCTAGTAGTAGTGATTGTAGTAGTAGTAGTAGTGGCAGTAGTGGTAGTTCTAGTAATAGAAGTAAAAATAGATGTAGTAGCAGAAGTAGTAGTACTAGCAGATGTAGCTAGAGCAATACTATGCTATACTAGTAGTAGTGGGAGAAGTAGTAGTAGTAACAGAAGTAAATGTAGCAATACTATAAATAGTAGCAGTACTAGTAGTAGTATAGTTCTAGTAGTAGTAGTAGTAGAAGTAGTAGCTGTAGTAGTATTAGTGCTAAAAACAGTAGTAGTAGTACTACTAGTAGTAGTAGTGCCGGTAATAGTGATAGTAATAGTAGTAATAGTAGTAGTAGTAGTAGTAGTAGTAGTAGTAGTATAGTATAGTACTGAGTATAGTATAGTATATTACTGAGAAGTACTTTAACATTTGCATCTGCAGTGAATCTGGTTTGAATATTTTACCTTTGATTTCCCAATACTTTCATGGTAAACAGCAATTTCCAAGCTAAAAGCACTCATGAAACCAATGGGGAATTCAGCAAAATCCTTCAAAGTGCTATGTTTAATTACCCATAAATTACAGTAACATACCTGGAACTGCCAGCATCAATGGGAGAGAGAGTAAAACGTGAAAGAGCAAAGGCTCAGTGCTGAGAAGCAGGCTGCTTTCGGGGGTCTCTAAGGAAACAGACACAAAGTTGAAATACGACAGAGCCATAAACAGCGGCTGGTTGGAGGGTCCAGCACAGTAAACAATCCCAGTGGATCTGTCAGCTCAGTGTCCTATCAATCATCGGCATGTGTCCACTTTAATGCACTGTCGCCTGGGCTTTATGGATCACTGTTTTGACGTGTCAATGCTGCCAATAACAACCATTTCCCTGGCGACGATTATCAAAATTTAATGACACTTAGCGAGCAAAGATGTGGTCCAGTGAAGCATACCAGAGGGGAAAAGATTTTAAAGACACAAGTGGGAAAAGAGGTATGAGGACCAATATTTTACAAAGTAATCTTTATGAGCAAAGACTTCATGGTAAATACAATACTTAAAGCTTCATTGTGTAACTTTTCTGGTGGAGTGTCAGATGCTTTTCTCCATGGAGACGTCATTGCTTTGTCTGGCATTAAACATTTCTGTCATCATGTAGTCCAAACCAGACCAAGTTACAGGTCAGATCTGTGGAGAGGCAACCCCACTCACAGTCAGAATGCTTCTTTTTGTGGGTATTTATGACCTATAAAACCACTGTAAACAACCCTGTAATTTAAGCTGTTTAATGTCATACTGTGGAACATTCTTGGCAGACCAATGACATATCTATTGAAACAAGCAGGTGATGCTCCGATCAAAGTTACAGAGTGCACCTTTAATTTAAGATGTCTAACCTCTTTTAAAAACACTTTTAGCTGCCTGTTTTAATGTACTATAGTACTTAAAAATAACCAGACGCTTCACTCGTGGATGAATGAGTGGTTACACAGACTTCTTGTCAATTAACCTTAATCTAGTTTGATGTGTATTTCTTATTAAATTAATAATATAGCATAACTGTTGTTTAAGAAAGTACTTTTGAATGATTCTGCATGATTCAATGAAAATAGAAAGTTAAAAGCATATTATATTTTGGGACATTCTAGGTGAGGATGGGTTGATAAGTTCTGGGTCATAATGGGGAAATTATAAATTGTGGAGATGCAAGCCCAGTCAGAGTCAGGATGCACGTTTTACAATGCAATAGAAACAACCAAAATCAGCAGCAAATATATTATAGATGGCTGCACCTGTTAGGCCCCAGGGTTTTGGTAACAATCCATCAATGTGCAATGTAATATATGAGGATATATACATAAATAATAACATTGTGACAGATTTTATTAAATAAAAACATCTATCATTATTTAATGGGTTTCACTATGTATCATTTTGTATTAAATTTTCTAATTTTACAATATATGCTTGTATGCTGCATTTTTTCTCCTAGTCATATTGGCTGACAACAGCACAGTTTTATATGCCCCTCAGTCGTAAACATGTAACTAAAACAGTAAAATAATCAAAGGCCTGGTTTACATTGATGTCCTGTTGATGTATAATAAATTAAACATGATGCATGGAATAAATAAAGCTTTTGTATCTCCAGCTTTCATTAAAGTAAAGACAATAGTGAGGGGTGTCGAGCAGCTGCTTCTCTGCTCACATAAAGGTCACACGTCAAGAAGGACATCATTTACTCTATGTCTGTGGAAATGAGCAGGGCAGAGAATATGATCAGTCTATATGAGTAGTGTATATAAAAAAATATAGGTCATTTTTGGTGATGCTGCATACATTTGGTTTGATGTTTTAAAACACCTGGCAAAAGTGGCACCACCCCAGAACATGTATATTTAATGAAATAATAAATAAACATCAAGCTTTTTATTTCTGGGTTCATTTCCACATCAGTGGGACATATGTTGTTATTGTTGTTGTTGTTGTTGTTGTTGTTGTTTTCATCTGATGCCCTCTCTCACTGAAGCCTATCCATTTTAACTAGGAAAATGTTTTGTTACTGTTATTATCTATCCCTGAATGTTAATGTTATTAAGCTTCTCTCAAACCGAAAACACAGATGCCTCTCAACTGAATTAAAGGTAAAAGGTACCATACCATTACAAGACATCAGTGGGTGGAACAAACATTTTGTGTTTTGGAGATAATAATAACGGGTCACTCAAACATGTGTGAATGAAACAAAACACAACCCCAGATATGTTTGTTTGAGGAGGTATCAACATTATAACACGGTTTAAAGCTCATGAGTCAATTTCATGTATTATAGGACCTTTAAAATCAAACAGAGCAGCAGACTAGATTTTGGTATGGACAGTCTGTCAAACTAAGCAGCACCATGTAGTCATATTACTGTTTTTCTGGGAGGTCTAAGTCTCCTGTATTGCAGCTGAGATTTCCCACCGCTGCAGTTTCTCCGGTGGTACTGTAAAATGTCTTTTTTTGTGCTGTCCCTTGAAGAGGTGCAGTTTGGCCCCATTCAGTCGTCTGGTCTTTGGAGGGTCTCGCCGGTGCCCGTGGCCTTGAGTTACTGGAGATGCTTCTGACAAGGCCTATCCTGCTTGTTATCTCGGAGCTGTCTTCTTTAGTCTGTCCCCTCACCAGGATATAGGCCCATCACACAGTCACCACTCTGCACGGCCGGGGAGGGGGACACGACTGCAGGCTCAATCCATTTATGTCCACGGTGCAATAGAACTGTATGCTATTTGATACTGAGGTTTCCCAGATAACTGCCCTAAGCTTAGACTATATTGGAGAATTTTATAGTTTTCTACCCAACAATGTGAAGTGAAGCAGTATACATCAAATCTTTAAAGCAGACCTGTTGTGCAAAATCGACTTTTTAGAGCTTTTACCTCTGTTATAGTTGTTTCTCCTCATCTTTTACTCACTCAAAGTTGTATTTGGAGTGATTTGTGCATATTTGAGCAATCTTCAAGCACTTATTTTCAAGAAGCTCCTCGTCATCTCCAGTTTTCATTGTCCCCAGCATACGCCTTACTCTGTTCTCTTTTATTAAGTTGTTTTAGATCAATATTACAATTTAAAATGTCCAAAGTATAACATAATGATCCACGGGTGTCACATTTTACTACATAGCAGACACGAGCACAGTAAGTCTTCTTTAAGCATTTTAAAACGTTAAACAAAGGCAATTATTATGATTTTCTCTTTTAAAGGTGCAGATTGACCACTTGATTGTCTTCAAGGAAATGTTATTGTCTTGCCTAGAATATTTCAAAGTAGCATTAAACTTATCTGTCTTACATTTATTCTGTTCACTGTAATGTATTCATTTATTTTTTGCTCAAAAATACCTTGAAAAACATGCATTCTTACTGTGAGCAAGGTCCCCTGCGCACAGATCTGACCTGTAACATGGTCTGGTGCCACTACCTGCATCTCTAAAAAAAATCTAAAGGTTTAATGTCATACTGTGGAACATGCCAAGCAAAGCAAGGACATTGCCATGGAAACTGAAGTGGTGTACGTACATCCACCAGAAAAGTTACTTAGGGCACCTTTAATATATTTTAAATTTTCTAGAAATTGATTGTTTGTTACCAAAGTGAATCAAAAGCAAACAGAGATGAAATGAAATTGGGGTATATGAAATATTTCATAAATCTTAAATATGGATTCTATTATTAAAAAAATATTAAATCATATTATATTTGTTGCACTCATGGGTCTGCTTGTTCAACACTCACATTGAGCCAGCAGAGAAGTAAATGGAAGAATATATTTTATTGATACTACATTAAATTAGATCAGATAGGTTTTTCTGTATTTATGTAATGAAAGCTTTTTTAATACATTGATTCACTGACAGTTATATGCTTTAAGATTCCTCATCTATCTACTTTTGGCATCCGCCTACATGCTATTCAAATTAACAGAGAAGATAAAACTCTTTTTTATGGCAAACAACAAGAAATGACGTCCAGGCCTCACATTAAATGTCTTGTGCACTGCCAAGCCTTATAGCAAAGAGATGGTAATATTATTCAAATCACCTGTCAGTGTTCATTATGGTATATATGATGTATGGTGCATGTAAGTGTTAGATTTACATATAGGTTTGTCATCTGCAGAGGCACAGCAAATACAACATAATTGAGGGTGTCACATAAGTCTGTGTGCCAGTGAAAGGGCCTGGATTGTTTCTGTCAAAATCCTCACTGATAAAACACAGAACAATTAGCCTCATCTGAATGGGACATTTCACACACATTGCATTTGGTTTATAAAATAGTGATTTATGTCAAAGGTGAAAGTTTATAGAATCTGTCAAAGTACATAATGAAATGAAAAAAATGCACATTTTAAAGAGCCCATATTGTGCTATTTTGTGTTATAATGTTTACTCATCAAAAACATACCTGGAGTTATGTTTTGTATCATTCACATACGTTTAACACACGGACCCTGCATGTTTAGGTTCTTTTCACGAACAGGAAACACTTGTGATGTCATGTGGTAATACATGAACCTGTGAGGGTTTCTTTCTGCCCCTCCTACCCCTCCTTTCCCTGCTACCTCTTCCCTTCTCTCACCTTATTTGGTTTTTCCTGGGCGGGTCCCCAAATCATCTCACCTGCTCCACTCCTGATCCTCATCAGTAATCATCTCCGGCAATAAAAGACCTGCTGACCTGCTCTCCAGTGCCAGATCGTTCCATCAACCAAGTGGTGAACAACTCAGGCTTTTTGTGTTTTTGAGCATTTCAGAAGAATTTTGACTCTTACCTGTTTTCTTTTATCCGTTCCCCAGTTCTTCCGTTTTGGAGCCAGCCTCATCCCATACCCACCAGTTTCTGTAAGCCTCCGGTCAGCCTCCATCTCCACAGACCTCCCACCTGCAGCCAACCCGGACCCGTTCTGCCTCCCCTGGAATCTTTCCCCCCGCCAAGACTATTCTTGTGAAATAAATACTTTTTTCGCTCTGCATATTTGGGTCCAACCAGTGATTCTTTAACAGAACCACCAAACACACTGAAATCATTTGGACAATTGCCAATCTCTACTGAACAAAAGCAAAGGTAACTCTTGACTTGAAAAGCACTAATAACTAACTAATAATGCAGGATTACACAAACATGTGTGAATAAAAACAGGTACTCCAAGTATGGTTCTGATGAGGAAAAACATAACATAGATCAGAAAATAGTGCAACAGGGAACCTTTAATTAATATAGATCAACTTTTTATGTTTATTTTTGTTATTTTAGTTCATACCCCCCCCCCCCCCCCCCCCAAACACACAAAAAACAAAACAAAAAAAGAAACGTGTCAGATAACACTGAGTCAAAGTAGTCTCCACTTCCTTACACTTGGATGTGTCTGACCTGACCCTGGGCATGGAAGATTTATGTGGGAGAAAAGTGATCATCGTCTGTCAGTTTACATCCATCATGACACTCACAGCAGAACAGGCACCAGGCGTCTCAAACTGCTAATCCCGGGTCAACCAAAGCTCACCACAGCTCCTCTGACATGTCTTTGAAAACACACAAAAAGACCGATAATAAAAGACGCTTGACACATTGCAATTTCTCCAGCAAAAGAACTATTGTGGCTCCATTTAACAAAGCAAGGTTATCTGCTGACAGGAGACACGACTCATGACAGATACAATGTGGCTTATCCCAAAAAGTGCCCACTCTTATAAGTATAATAAGACCATCGCAGCCGAGAGAGTGTGATAATAATAATAATACAAGAAAAAAATGACCCAGATATGGTTTAGCACAATGACAAAGTACCAAATGAGAAATGGGGCTGATCAAAGAAGAAGGATAAGTGAGAAGCCAAGGAAACGGTTTGATTTGGACTTGACCTGGCGGGGAGAAATGAGAGTGATACTGAGCAGGTCTCAGAAATCACGTGAGGCCGACGTAAAGGATTTCATATAAACAAATATTGAAAAACCATATCAGCCATGCAAATAAGGGTGAATGCAAATGAGGCGATAGTGGCACAGTAGTTAGAGGAGTGGACCCACAACCCTAAGGTCAGATGATCGATTCATGCTCGGGTCAAGTTCTGTCGTTGTGTCCTTCGGCAGACACTAAGAAACTTCACATGGAAGCGTGTGCATGATGCAGATAGGCAGCCTCGCTTCTGTCAGTCTGCCCCTGGGCAGCTGTTGCCACAATGGGAGCTTGCCACCAGCGAGTCTGGAGTGAATGAATAATGACTATTACTAATAGTCTATATTGGTGCTTTATTTCTGGATTAATAAAATACAAATGCATCTTCATACCACAAGATGGAGTTGTGAGAACGGCATGACCATATTAGTCTGAAATGGCTCGACATTACCTCACACAACAGGACTGTTACAAAATGAGATTCCCATTAATCCATCTTGTACACTCTCCCACTCAACATTTGGTTCATTATCAGAAAAAAAAGTATTCTCAGAAAAGAAATTGTTCAGAAGGTGCAAATGATGCTTCACATTTATTAATACAAAATGTTTTATTTTTGTACATTTTATTTATCGCACATAGGCTGAAACTCTGCTAAAAATCTTTATCTTTTAATCCTTTAAGTGAGTGATTCAAATGAGTGCCATTTCAGATCAATAAAACTTAAAATGCCAGTCTAGATTTTGCCATTGCAAAAATATCATATTGTTATACTATTCATATATAGGTAACATTTTATTATATATTTATATCATAATTCTTGATGTTTTACATGTAAGAAGCCAGTATAACTACCTGGTTCTTCTGTTTACACTTCACTACAATTGATAAAATCTGTCGTGTGCGTTAGCCAATATAAATATGCAAATATCTTTCCAAAGGTTTTGTATTTCATTATTTCAGGTTCAATATCCTGATAAATGCGGATGAATTTCCATTTGCAATTGAGTGGAAAGTCGACTTGTTTCCCCCTTGTTTCCAAATGTCTGTGAAATGGGGCGTCTCAGGCCTCAGTTGCAGTGAGCTGTAGTACTTGGTGCAGTCACTCGAGCGGTGTCCAGGGGGAGCTGTTGAGTCCAAGCACAGGCTCTCCTCTGGATGTACTGACTCTCTCTTCAACTCAACAATTTGTGCATCTCCTTCACATCAGAACTAAACCAGGATTTACAAGAGTTCTTCATTATCAGCCAAAGCAACTATCTCACTGATTTGATTACCGCTCATGAAGTTATTAGTTTCCTTCCTGTGTGTATTGTTTTCGTAAGATAAAAAACTCAAAAAGGATTTAGTAAAATCTCACCATTGTACAAGTGAAGGATATTGTTTCCTGCCACAGAGGGGTCACCAAACATTTTGTATACTATTTAGAACCTTTAAAGGTGCACTGTGTAACTTTTCTGATGGAGATTCCGCCACCTGAGATATTGTCTGGAATGTTCCACAGTAAGACATTACACTTATTTATCTCTACAAAAACAAAAGGTGACACCACCAGGCCAAGTTACATTGTGATCTGTGGAGGGGCAAGCCCACTCACAGTAAGAAGGGATGCTTTTAGCTCAATAAAAACCCAAGTTATAGATTATGGATACATTTAAAAGCATACTACTACATTCCAGACAAAACAATAACATCTTCACGGAGACAAGCAGTTGGCAGATCCTCCACCAGAAAAGTTACACAGTGCATCTTTAACCCTAAATATCTCCAGTTTGATAAATCTTTATTCTAAAACACAAAATGTACTCAAATACTGTATGTATGTTGTGCTTATTTTAGACCAAATCACTTTTTTTTCCCCAAACAAAACAAATATATAACCTGTACTGTCAATGCCACTGTCCTGGTTCTTTGAATTTGGACATGGTGATGGTTTTGTCTTCTTTTTTTTTCTTTTTTTTTGCTCTCTCAGAACTTGCCAAATTTGTAACTTATTCATGAATGATTCCATAAAATCAATTAAAACTTTTGTTCAAAGCACACCAGGCAATACCTCAAGGCACACTAGTGTTTCTGCCTGGCACCGGTTCAAAATCCAGATCTTATTTGATTTGACACTACTAAAAGGGTACAAACATCTTGCCATTAAAGAGTCATACAGAGTTGCTTGAGCTTGGGCAGTGGTTGCATGCGGATGTGAGTTCTTTTTCCACACGCAGGTCTTCTCCAAGCTCAGTGCTAAGCTTGGTTTCACTGATTGTGGTGAATGTTTGATGCCCTGACAGCGGGGGGTATGCCCACGAGGAGAGAGGGGTCATCAAACATTTATCCTTAACAGATGTCTGGGTCTGCCTCTCCTGCCACATAGCGCCCCTCACACACACCAACAGGGAACTGATTACGCACATAGACTGGCGTGTACAGGGCAAGAGTTTAGCATGGCATCATAAGGAATTAATACTAGGATTTAAAAGCACTAGTTTTCATTAATTTCATTTTTATTTTATTTTAGCAATTTGTTTCACAGTGTAACACAAACAAAACATTTTTGAAATGAATAGTACAGAAAAAAATGTGAAAAACAGAACTAGTTAATTTTAAATGGGTCGCAGTGGGGCAAAGTTATCCCTCACTTACCTCATTAATTCAGCTCATCAGTTTGTAAGCACTTTTCACTCCAAAGCGGAGTTTTGCGTCACAGTGAAGCTAGCAATAACTAGCATGCGGACAAGCACTTCCTGTTACTCTGACAATAAAAAAAGCTTTATAATTAGATGCATATAGAAGACTTATTTTGACCTCAAGAGTTGCTTATACAGTATAGTATTTCTACCAGTTTTACTCAAATACATGATAAGGATAAAAAAGGATCTTTAATAGAAGTGAATTAGGTGGAGTAATAATAATACAATGCTTACATGCTAAAATGTACTCTTTTATGTTATATATGTAACTAGATAGATTTACTCAGACAAAGAGAGACGGGTTTCTGCAGCAACTGTTGAATAAAATGAAATGGCCACAATTTACAACCTTTCAGTACATTTTTAATAGCACCAATTTCGCATGTGTCAGTTGAAGCCTTTTTAACATTATGTTGCAGTAGGTGAATTTGCAGTGAAAGTAAGCAAAGTGTAGAGGCAAAGTGGTTTGAAAAAGTCTCAAGTTTGATTCCCTGGGTTGGCTGTCTTGTGGTTTTCTCCAGTTTCCCCCTTTCAGCCTGAAACATGAATAAATAAAACCCAAACAAAATAAGTAATAAGGCTTATCCTTAAACTACTCTGGTCACAGTGAAGGATGGGTCACTGCAGTTTCAATTGGTGATGACACAAGACTTGTTAAAAGTGTCACAGTGGATAATTATCAAAACAAATAGATAATTTTCTCTCATCATTCAGCACAAAAGAATGAAGCAGAATGAAAGTCTTTATATGTTGATCTACATGAATATACATATGATCAAGAGAAAGAAGCTAAAACTAGCACACGTTTGTGTCAATGTAAATAATTACTTAAGTGATTCAAGAAGTCTCCATCAAGAGCAGTTATGTACTTCACTTGAGTCGTTCTGAGGGGGAACCTCCTGTAAAGTGCATATTCACTTACCCTCAAATCTCTGCCATGGTTGATACCTCACTTGCTTTAAAATGCAAAGAGTCCAACTTAAACATCGTAATGACAATAAGCAGTAACAAGCAAAGAAAAAACATCAATTACATAAAATCATTTACATTTGTCATTATGCTCCCAGACTGCCCTTTCACTGGTTGTCTATAGATCGTCTGTGTGGATTAAAATGTAAACAAATCGATGCCTTATGGGCCACGTCTGGAAAAATCCTTGGAAATAATAAACATTAAATATATGGTGAGTTTAAATGAACTGTGTTTCATTCACCAATAAATTATATTGCATGTTCATTTAGATAAAAGGGCAAAATAAATTTCCTGGTTTGCTTTGGTGGTGTTGACAGGCACCAGCAATAACTTTACATCAGCTTCCACACCTGCAGTAATGTACAGAATAAATCATACATATGGCAACTGAACTTTTGAGCACCAACACAACTGTGGTAACACATTCACTTTATAATAACTGGAATTGATTAATAAAGAAACAGAAAGTCACTAGTCAATTATTGAATATTTACCAATGCTAATACAGACATTAAATGTCTGTATTACAGGTACAGGTACAGGTAACAAGTAAATCAGGTGCTAATCGCGAGACCAACAACAGTGTTGCTAGGTGTGCAGTTTTCTCACAGAATTGGGCGGTTTTTCAAGATACATGGCAGCCCTGTAATGTGTACAACTTAGGGTGAATCACTTATATATGTATGTATCTAATATCTGTATTTAATTTTAATGTATAGTTCGAGCTGGGATGGAGCAAAGATAATGATAGCCAAGACATAGTTCTTTATAAAAGGATTTCAATGCATTTTAATTCAAAACACAATGATATCAGCATCAGATCACTATTGCGTATCTTGCCATAGTAGTAGTGGACTTGGTGTCGGATTGCCTATTCTGAAATAAATGTATGTTATTAAGCACATGTCATCATCTCTTTATTCTAAAAGATTATTATTTTTTCCCAATAAAAAGTATAGATCTTTAATTTCTCATTCTATTATGTTAATGTGTTACATCTTTGATGTCTCTGTTTTAATTGCCATAATGGTAGAATGTAAAAAATTTGTTTCAGTTCTGTGGTGCCACTTTTCTCACTTCTGACCTGACGCTCGAACAGGAAAGACTTATTTCAAAAGCTCAGAGCAACTTTACTGAAAACCTTTGCAGACCAATGCTTTATAAATACTGCACTCTCAAAGCAGATGTACAGTCTTATACTGCACTTGGACCAGAAATTAAGATGGCTGCTGCCCCAAACTACTGCACGTCTACAGCCTAGAAGAACACCCTGGCTCAAGTTTGACAAGTGATTTATGTAAAACTACTTGTGCCATACTTGTGTCATACAACTCTTTTGTAACTATATTTAAAGGTTTTACCACTTAAATGATCAGAGATGAAGCAACTGTATGTACTTAACAAGCATATATAACTCATAAAGAGAGCACAAAAAGTAAAACTCATGAAAAAAGCTTTTACTTTTGTCCAAAGTAAACACATACACAATCAGCGAAGGTGAGTCTCAAACCCCAGTCTTCACATTCAAACCCAATGCCTTACCTGATGAACTATCCCTCCACTTGTTCATCAGTGCTGAACTTTGACATTTACACTGGGAAAACACCACTCTGAAGTGTTTTTAGTTTTCAGCCAAGTCAACAGTAAAAAAACAACAACAAACAAAAAACACTGTTGCTGCAAAGAAAACACACACCACACGAGGTGCTTCTTCTTGAAAGTCTGAAACTGAAGGGTGGGCTCAAGTTTCTCACTCAAGTTTAATAAGCTAAAACTACACCAACACTTACTCTGGTAGTGTTAATTCTTCTGAGTTCAGTGTTAGATTATCTCTGGGCGGTGTCAATTACAAGTTGCACTGGAATATCAACACTGGAGGATTTGCATTTTTTCATTTTTCCATATTAACCATAGGAGTCCTGACCAAACTCAAAATAGAATTAGTAGCAGTATAAGCAACTATAGTAGGAGCCAATTCTTTCAACAATGATATTTTACACCATTTCCCCTCAAATCATTTCTGCTACTAATACTAATACTACAGCATGGACATATGACTTAAAGGTTGTGCATTTAGAGTCAAGCAGCCAATATTTTACCTTTATGTGACCAATTACGTAATATTTCTTTGCCCTAGCTGTATGAGAGTCAACAATGAGGGGCCATAATGGATTGAATGGGCAGACAAAGCATATATGAACACGTGTATGAAAGACATTACCATTTTTTACAAGCTTCAGTATAATGGCAGTGTGCCTACAGATACAAAGTCAACACATTTCTCTTCGTAAGTGCCCTTCAGCAGATGCCTCTTTCCATATAGAAGGATGAGGCGCTGGCTAATCTCTTAATGAGAAAGTAGCACATTTAATACTCTGGAGTTATTTCATTATTTTGGGTCCTTTGTTGTGTTTCAGAAAGTTAAAGTTAGAATATATCATTGCAAAGTTTTTTTTAGTCATGCTGATCCAAAGCTGTCTCCAACTTCACGAACTATTGATTTTGTGCAACACATCAGAACATTTTGAAGACTTTAGACAACACAAATCACAAACACTTCCTCCTTTGAATGCTCGATCAGAACTTTAACTACAGCAAAAACAGTGATCACAGCAAGAATCACAATCCACTGAAATTGCTGCTTTTGGGCACGACTCATTCCTCCGTTTAAAAAATACAAGCTAAATTTAGATCATGCCAATATGCGAACAATTTTATTTTAGCATGAGTCAGAGCTGTGTCAGAACAACCACTCTCGTAAACCTGATTTGCAGTGATGCTTCAGAGGCAGAAGGTAATACTGAATACACACAGGGACCCGTGTTTGACAAAGGATGTGACATGAAAATGGATTCTGGTGCGGATAGCATCAATCCAACCTATAATGAAGTCATCTTTCTCCATTCAATTGGGACTATGTTTTACACAATTTACACTTTATTACATCTTCAAGGGCCTGTAGCAAACTTTATCTTGCCCCAGTACAGACATACAGTATGAGCAGCTCTTGGGATCAAAATATCTGCATCCAATTATAAAGTTTTTTATTGTAAAGTTATTAGGATGTGTGTTAGCATGCTAGTTGTTGGCTTTGCTGTACTTTACAGTAAAAGTATGTGAATACTCAATGATATCCTTAATGCCCCAAACCACAAAGATATCAACTCCACAAGAGTTATTATTATGTGTTTTGTTTGAAAAAAAAAAAATAAAAAATAAAAAATTAAAGGTTGAGGTCCTTTTTACTACCCAGGCTGGCGCCACCTAGCGCCTCTGCTCAGTTTAATTTATCTCCAGCAACTAGGTCAGGAATCTGAATACACTAGAAGGTTTGGAAGAACCCCAGAAGTGGGAGTCCAGGCACGAGCCAGTCAGCACAGAGCCATATATTCTGTGTTGGCAACGATTTCTGAGATCGAGGATTTAAAGCCAAAACAAAGAGAATGTTTGAATTTTATCAAGGGGAAATATGTTATTGCTCTTCTTCCTACGGGATTTGGGAAAAGCTTAATATACCAGTTAGATCTGTTAGAGGTGCATTACATACGTCACGACCAAATAGCAGCAATTGGTTAAATAAAAAAAAGTACCCACCTACTGTCAAGCAAACGAATCATAATGCTGCAAGGTCAAACGGTTTCCATAAAGTGAAACCCAGCTGATGAATCAAGCTACCTTTTTACACCAATGACCACAACTTTTTTTCACTTCTAGGTCATATTTGGCTTCTTGGACAACATTTTAAGGAATATAATGTTCTGCCTGGTAAAACCTCTACATCTGTAGATTGCTGCTCAATGACTTTTACTTTTACTGCCATGTTCGTGACATAAGAATTTCCAAACCTGTGTCTCCATTTTACCTTGTGCATTTATAAGAAGAAGATTGACACATACAGCACTAAACTGTCTTGTTATGATTCATATTCCCACCAGCTGAAAATGGTGTCTTTTGAAATGTTAGCACCAGAAGCACTCAGCCCTCACTAGCCCCCAGTGTCCTTTTCATGCTATATATATAAGTATATTTTACCTCTCAAATCTTCACAAAGAATAGTACATTATTTCACATACAAAGACAAAATCTTGCCCAAAGAAATGTCATGAAAACACGCACAATGAAAGGCAATGGCTCTCAATCAATTTACTGGGCTTGAGTTACACCGGTCCACTTGTTCATAAAATGTCCTTGGCAAACCCGATAGGTGGTTAAAAAAGCCTGCTCTGGAGTGTGATTATTTGCACTATATTGTGGCCAGTCTTTCAGCTTTATTGGACTTCACAAGTGACTCATAGTTAGCGCCGGGTCAGATTCCTGCTGATTGGAATTGATTTAGCCTTTTCTGTCTCCCATAGTGTGTTTCTCCTGATTGAAGTTTATGCACGCCAGTTATAGCGTTTAAATAAGAGGAGAAAGTGCTTTGACATCACAGAATTCATCTTGTATTAATTATCAGCAGTGCCATTAACTGGGCTAGAAAATGTAATAGGGATAATTAAACATTATTAAAGTGCGTATAATCATTGAGGCTATATGGGTCTAAGCTTGTTCTCTCTGCAAAGGGCCTGGCTGGAAGCTTACTCCCCATTGAGAAAGTGAACTTTGGACTACATACACAATGGTGCAATCCTTTCTGGTAGCTACAGTTTCTATTATTTAATCTTGCAGAAATATTCACTTTTTGGATTAACTTTCAAATTGATTTCCTTGCTTGTAAGAGAGATGCACACCTATAGGTAAAGGTGTTAAAGTAAAGGCTGGGAATGGGAGCTTAAAATTATGCACTATACAGTTTCAGTTTTAAGCAGCTAAAACAGACTTCTTTGACTATGTTTAAACCCAAGTTTAAAACACTTCTGTTTAACTGTGGATATATCTATAAGGTTTTATTCCACACTCTTTTAACGTTAATTTTATGATGATTATTTATGTTTTGATTTGTTTGTGTTGTGATTTTCATGCCCTTCTTATTCTGTAAAGCAATTTGAATTAATTTGTGTACGAACTGAGCTATAAATAAACTCACTTTGGCTTGCTTATGCCTGATTGCATTGTCCCTGTTAAATAAATAGTTTCAGAATACATATTTATAATAATACTTGCTTAGCACTCAAAATTGTTGATGCAAAATGACTTCATTCCCATTCATTCATTCTTATGTTATGACTTACAACAGAAACAGTCTGTCTGCACCAATGGCCTCACCGATCAATACCAACCACCAGACACATTCATATTTAGACCATGTGGGTGAAGTGTTTTGCCCAAGGACAAAACGGTAGTAGTAGCTGGGTTTGAACTGCCAACACTCTGGCTATAAGGTAGCCGTCACTTTATTACTTCTACTTTATAAGATAGTCTTAGACAAAATTTATTGAACTACAAGGGACATTATTTGGACACAGTAGCTCACATGGCACAATATATCATAATAACAGAAAGCAAAAAAATACAGTTGTTATGAATAAATTCAAAATAAGCAAGAGGCTGGTGTCAAATAAGGCATAATTATATACATGTATATGTAAAAATAAAATAAAATATAGACATATAGTAATACAAATGTATATTGGCTTAAAACAAGAGGTCATATATAAGATGCAATGTACACTAAGTAAACCATTTTGAAGAAACCCACAACTCTGCTAATACAGATTTAATATTCTAAACTCTATAAACTTTGAACAAACAAAAACTTTCTCTCCTCTTAGATTTCACTGCATACCCAAAAGAGCACTTTGACTGGAGTCTGGAGGAGGCGCTTTGACTCTAGTTCTGTCTGCAAAGTGGCTGGAGGGTCCGGAAGTGCTAGCCACAGTGAAATACAAAGTTGTTAATGGTAGTGTGTGGCTAATGTTGAGCAGAGGGGAGCAGAGTTCATATGTAAATCTGAATGCTCCAGGTTCTGTTTGAGTGGGAGAGAGCAGTACTTCGGTCAGGCCTTGTTAGTGGGAACAAGATGCAGCTACAACATGGGCAGCGGCTGTGAAACTGATCTATACATGCAACAAGTGAAGAGATATTGACTCTGATCTAGAATGTAGCCTCATTATTTGAAATGTAATGAGAATTAAGCTGAAAATGCATTTAAAAAGTTAAAAGTAAACAAAGAGGAAGCATGTGGAGATATATGGAGTATGTGGTTGATAAGACAGGGCTATTTTTGTATATTTATTAAAACTAAAAAATGTTTTCTTGGCATTTGGTACTTTGACAAGCTAATTAATCATAAATAAAAGATTGATGAAGGACGAAATTATGCTTTATTTGACACCAGTCTCTTGCTATTTTTGCTACTTACTTTGACTTTATTATCACTAATTATATTCTTGCTCTTTATTATTATATTTAGTGTGATGTATGAGCTACTATGTTCAAATAATGTCCCTTATGGATCAATAAAGTTTGTCTAAATCTAAGTCTAAGATATAAGCGAATTTTCTTGGGTTATGGGACGACTGGGGATTACACAGACATTGAGAGATAGGACTAATCTCTTGGTCTCTTCTTGCTAAATTAGATGTAGCTAAAGACAAATTGTCTAAACAACACAGAATTAATCATTTAAATTACATTGAAGGTGCATTATGTCGCTTTTCTGGTGGAGGGTCTATTAAACCATTCTATCCTCATGGGGAGCAAAGCAGGCAAAGTTACAGGTCAGATCTGTGGAGAGGCGACCCCATTCAGAGTCCGAATGACTGAATGTTTTTGAGCTATAAAAAACATTTGTAATTGAATAAGTGTAAGGTAGAGCTGTTTAATGTCCATTCTAGACAGAGCAATGACATCTGAAGAAACAAGCAGGTAATGGACTCCCTAAAAGATTTATGGTGCACCTTTAAAAAATCTAAATTAAAAACACACTTGCTCTGATAGACAAGTTGAGCATATTTTAGAAAAGGCTCATCAATCAATAAAAACATATTACTTGTAATAGAGGACATGAATAAATAATATAGTTAATTGTGGTTGTCATGCATAAACAAAATGTTGTTCTGCTTCGACACCTGCACCTCAAATCACATTAGTATAGCTGTTGTGCATTCCATTATGCAATTGGGAAATAATTATAGACTGATAGAAACTATGCACCGCTGAAAATGAACACACAACTCCAACTATGAGTACTGAACAAGTCTATGCGGCTGTGTTCTAAACAGAGGAAGTATAATGGTGAACAGTCCTCAGTAGGTTAGTATTTAAAGGTGCACTGTGTAACTTTTTGGTTGGGGGTCCGTCACCTTCTTCTTTCCTTGGGTATGTCATTGCTCTGATGAATGTTTCACAGTATGGCACAGATGTTTTTATTGCTCAAAAATACCTAGAAAAACAAGCATTCTGACTGATGGCGAGGTCGCTTCTCCACAGCTCTGACCTATAACATGGCCAGGTTTGGTCTTCATGAAGATAGAAAGTTTTAATGCCATACTCTGAAACATTCCAGACAAAGGAATAACATCTATAAAGAAAAGCATTTGACAGACCCTCCACTAGAAAAGTTACCCAATGCACCTTTAAAGTCAAATTTTAATTACATTAGCAGGTCATGGTCAGTGCCCATTTGCTGCATATGGCCCATTTACACCAGGTGCTTAAGGGTCCTGTTTAACAACAACAACAACAAAAAAAATCTCATCTCTAAAGTAGAAAAATGCCCTATTCCACCTTGTGATGTCATGAAGCGGTGGTTTTCATGTTAACAGCTCCTTTTACCATTTATTAGTTTGTGTTTGTGATTGGCAGTTCCAAAGCTGAAACTATCCAAATGATTCTAGTGAAGATGTATGGAGTTAAAAAAAAACACAACACTTCCTGTATTACCACATGACATCACAAGGTGGAATATAGTGTTTTCGGCTTGAGAGAAGAACACAGCAAACACACAAAGTTGCAGGGTTTGTGTGTTGATGAGAAAACATCAGCAAATAACATAGTACCGGCTCTTAAAATAGTTTCACATGCAATCAATTCAAATACAAATAATTAATGAGAGATACAACTATATAAAATAAAAGAACGAAAAATTTAAGTTGATTAAAATGGTATTAAAACAGTTTCAATAGTAACTTTTCAGGATTTTATATTTAATGATCCACTTTGTCTTCAATGGTTCACAGTAGAAATAAATCCGGTGTTTGTTATAATACTCTCTGAAGACCTACATAGACTGCAAGAAAAAAAAAAAAAAAAAACACAAATAAAATGCATAAACATCTCCCAGATTCACATTCTCTTTAATGACAGTGGTAGATTTCCCCCACTTTCTTTGTTTCAGACTTTATTTAACATTGGCGTCTTTAACCTACAGCTTAAAACCACTCTTGCAAAAGTACCATCTAAAAGACAGTCAAAGGCAAATCACCCATCACTCACTTTCTTCTCAGCTTTGTGTGTCAATCATAACCATGTTTAGCCCCATTTGCCTTACTACCAAGTGTTTTATACCTGCAGCTTCTAACGTATGGAGGAGTGTGAGTGGAGAGGATATCACTGCACTGCTATTCACGGTAATACACTGGTAATTGTAAATAAATGGTCAGTCTTAAAGCCATTTGAACACAAGGAGGATGCAGCACAGGTAATAACTGCAATCATACGGCATTGTGAGTCATAGATTTTTCCCATTGACACAAAAATAGATCTGACTTCCTATATCAAGGGAGAACAAAGTAAATGGATTTTGAACCTGTATTTGAACAATTATGGAATGATTAACTAAAAAAAGCATGTATGTGTTATTGGCAGGGTTTAAAGGTGCAATGTTCAACTTTTCTGGTGGAAGGACTGTCACCTGTTTGTCTCATGGAGATGTTTTTGCTTCGCTCAGAATGCTTTGATTGATGCTTGCTTTGATTTCATTATCACTGCTTCACTGCTCAGAAACTTTGAGTAGGCTTGCTTCTTCACAGATATGAACCGTAACTTGGGCTGGTGGTGTCACATACTTGTATTTATGGAGGTAGATTAGTTTAATGCCATATTGTTACATAGTTCACCTTTAATGTAATCTCAGTGTGAACAAACCAAGCACTATAATATTGCTACTTTGAGGTATAAGTATAAGATGCAGTATAAGTCATGATCAAACTAAAGCAATGTATCACACAGTGGCACATAATATGATAAATGGGATGCAAATGGCTACATAAATATTAATTTGTTGAGTTATTTCAGTCAAACAAACAAGTGCTCTTATATTTCAAGTGCACCATTTAACCTTTTGGGTGTAGGATATGTTGCTTGTCTCTATGGAGTTGTTAGCTCCATAAATGTTCTACAGTGTGGCAGTAAATTTCTTCATCCAGATGTTAAACAGGCACCACAAGGAAAAGTTATGGATCAGATCTGTGGAGAGGTGAGGACATTCACATATAAATAATTACAGAAAGTTTCCTTCTCTCTTTTTTGGCAATAAAACACACAACATAAATGTACCCTGTTTCCAGACATATTCTATAAGCAGCTCTTAAGGTCAAAATATGTCAGCTACATGTATTTACTTATAAAGCATTTTGTGTCAGATAGTCAGGAAGTGTGCATTAGCATGTTAGTTGTTGTTGACTTCACAGTCATGACAAAACTCCACTAAGGTCTCTGAGAATTGTGAAAAGTGTCTATAAGATTCAAGATTCAAGATTCAGATTCAAGATTCAAGATTCAAGATTCAAGTTTCAAGATTCAAGATTCAGATTCAAGTTTCAGATTCAGATTCAAGATCCAAGATTCAGAGCCAAGATTCAGATTCAAGATTCAAGATTCAAGATTCAAGATTCAAGATTCAGATTCAAGATTCAGATTCAAGTTTAAATTTCAGATTCAAGATCCAAGGTTCAGCTTCAGATTCCAGATTCCAGATTCAGATCCAAGATTCAGATTCAGGATAAAATATTCAAGATTCAAGATTCAAGATTCAAGATTCAGATTCAAGATTCAGATTCAAGATTCAAGTTTAAAATTCAGATTCAAGATCCAAGGTTCAGCTTCAGATTCCAGATTCCAGATTCAGATTCAAGATTCAGATTCAGGATAAAATATTCAAGATTCAGATTCAAAACTTGAATCTTGAATTTTGAATCTGAATCTTGAATATTTTATCCTGAATCTGAATCTTGAATCAAGATTCAGATTCAAGATTCAGATTCAAGTTTCAAATTCAGATTCAAGATCCAAGGTTCAGCTTCAGATTCCAGATTCCAGATTCAGATTCAAGATTCAGATTCAGGATAAAATATTCAAGATTCAGATTCAAAATTCAAGATTCAAGTTTCAAGATTCAAGATTCAAGATTCAAGATTCAGATTCAAGTTTCAAGATTCAGATTCAAAATTCAAAATTCAAGAGTCAAGATTCACGATTCAAGATTTAAGATTCAGATTCAAGATCCAAGGTTCAGCTTCAGATTCCAGATTCAGATTCAAGATTCAGATTCAGGATAAAATATTCAAGATTCAGATTCAAAATTCAAGATTCAAGTTTCAAGATTCAAGATTCAAGATTCAAGATTCAGATTCAAGTTTCAAGATTCAGATTCAAAATTCTAAATTCAAGAGTCAAGATTCACGATTCAAGATTTAAGATTCAGATTCAAGATCCAAGGTTCAGCTTCAGATTCCAGATTCCAGATTCAGATTCAAGATTCAGATTCAGGATAAAATATTCAAGATTCAGATTCAAAATTCAAGATTCAAGTTTCAAGATTCAAGATTCAAGATTCAAGATTCAGATTCAAGTTTCAAGATTCAGATTCAAAATTCAAGATTCAAGATTCAAGATTCAAGATTCAAGATTTAAGATTCAGATTCAAGATACAAGATTCAGATTCAAAATTCAAGATTCAGAGTCAAGATTCAAGATTCAAGATTTAAGATTCAGATTCAAGATACAAGATTCAGATTTAAGATTCAAGATTTTAGTGCCATTGTTAGAAAAATAACATAATTAATTTAAAAAAAAAAAAAAAAAAAAAAAAAGAAAAAAGAAAAATAACATAATTAAGTTAGGAATCAAACACTGCACAGTTCTGATAGTTTTGAAAGTGCAATACCAAAGAGGCATGACCCCATATGAACTTATATTAGGATGAATATATAAGGTATGTGAGGAATACATTTGGACCACTGCAAACCATTTAAAATGAACTAGTTCTGTTTTTCTAATTTTGCCGTGCAGCACATTTAAATAAAGTAGATATATATTGCAGGCAAAGCAATAACAGAAAAGTTATATAGTTCATTTTATAAGGATATTTTCAATGAAGCAGTCAGCTAATATTATTTTCAAATCAAAAGTGTTACCACTGGGTCTTCTATGCATTTAAGATTTCATACTGTGAAAGCTCAAATTGCTCATAGGAAATAACGTGCTATTTAACACTGCAGAGTCTAATTGGCCTGTTGACTCACTGGGCTGCGTTTGATTGCCTTTGTGACTCAGACAAGCTCGATCACAAATCTTATGTCCTACCTGGAAGTGACTAGTCTAAAATAAATCTGCTTTTTTCACAGCATGAGCCTAACCCACACCCAGAAACACCGAGCATATACGGATAGTGAAATTCCCAGCATGCTCTGTCATGATTTCATTCCCAGTAATTGCCTTGTGAAAGACCCTGGCTCTATTCAGCTGACCGTATAAACAGCAAGAGGTTAAGAATAATTTTCAATAGAATGCAGGAAATATCCGATCGGTGTGGAGCTGTATTGTAGTTACGGACAAGAATTCAATACAAATGGTCTTGTAATACCTCAGATACCTTGGAACCATTTAAACACAGGAAATAGTACAAATTTGACAGTTGTTGTGAATGAAAAAAGTATAAAGAGAGGGCAGAGAGGGTAGAGATAACAGTTAGAAAAATGTGTTTTAGTACTAAGAATTCTAAAAAATCATGAACTGAAAGATCATAATAAAATGAAAAAAGAAAGCACATAAAATTTTATTTTTAAATACACTTTTTTACAATATAGTCACCAAAAAGCTTGAAGGTCAAACATATCTAGTCCAGTTACGAGAGGTCAGTATTTTAAAATGTACCAGTATAAGGCACAGATAGCTTTTAGGGCATTTATCCCCAAACTAAGCCATTTTTCAGGTTCATATATGATTTGTAACAATCAAATGTGTGGAGGGCCTTTTAAATTGCATTGATGAAATCTGTCTATGACATTTGACCCATCCTTCACTTCTTCTGGGGTACCTCCAGGACCAAAAGGACACGCAGAGTACCCAGATCTTTGGCCATGGTGTTTTGTTGGTAATATTTGTGAAATGCACAGAAACGGTCCAGATTAAAAGTTCAGAAGTGATGTAAGTATAACAATTTATCATGATCGCTGAAGCTCACAAGAATTCTCACCTTTAAGGCAGAGACTTGGGCTGAATCTGAACTAAACATTTGGACAGGACTGCTGCAAAGTCAAAAGTCTAAAAAGTTATATGCTGTCATCCTCTCAGTTGAGACATTTTACTTTGCAGTGCCATATTCATCCATTATAGTCTTTTTTTTTTTTTTTTTTTTTTTTTAGAGACTTTTAGACTGAGTGCCCTGAAGCTCCATCCAGAGGGCAAAGAGGTGAGGTGTTCCTGTAGTGGCGGAGTGGAGTCCAATGTCCCTGTTGTTAAAGGTCAGGTATTACGTACAATTGACTCTTGTGAGATTTTAGCTATGTTGGAATGTTTTTACCTACTTAAAAACGCCCCTGGAGTTGTGTTTTGTTTTATTCACACATGTTTGAGTAATCCTGCAGCTGTCTACATCTCCAAAGCTCAAAATGCTCTGTTCTATCATGTGATGTCATGAAGTGATTTACTTCAGTAGAGATTGGCGATTCTAGTGAAGCTATATGGAGTTTAAAAGCACACTGGAGCACTTGCTGTATTTCCATATGACATCACAAGTTTTTTTCAGTTTGTGTGAAGAACTCAGCATAAATACACAGGGTTTGAGTGTTAAACATGTGTGACTGAAACAAAACACAACTCCAGGTCAGTTTTTTGTGAGGAAACAGCATTATAACATAGATCAGATAATAGTGTAATATTGTGGGCCCTGTTGGGTGTGATTTTAACAACTGTGTGTGTTAGCTTTATTTTCTAACTGTGAGAGACTAAATAGGCTACTACTACTACTTTACACTACTCCTACTAATGTACTAGTCTTATATAGAGCTTTCCTAGACACAATGGCCTCTTGACAACCATCATACTAAATTCCAACTCGGCACGGTGGTAGGGATGTAACGATATCCAAATCTCACAGTACGATATTACCACAATATGCATCTCATGGTACGATATTTATTGCGATATTTTGAAGAGGCTAATATAATTGTAGATGGGACATATTTTTGCTTTTAAAATACCTTGACCAGATTTTGGTGTGAATTATTTCCTCCATAATACCAAGAATTCGAGTAAAAAACATATTACTTCATGTTGTCTGCACTGAAATGAATCATGGGATATGTAGTCCCCCATGTTTAGAAGCTGCTGCTACTGTAAAACCATGCATTTAAGCAAAGGAACTTGTGATTCAATATACTGTGACAGCCCACGATATTATTCTAAGACTTGACGATGCAATATCACAATATTTCAATTTTTGTTACATAGTATACAAATAGAAATAGAAAGCCTTTATTGTCATTATACTGTATAATGAATTTGAGAGCTGCTCAGTCAAAGTGCAAGAATTAAACAAAATAAATAAAACAAATGAACAGTTTTCATGTCAGTAGTGACAGCTATGGGGAAGAAGCTGTCCCTGAGTCTATTGGTCCTAGCTGGAATTGACCTGAAGCGCCTGCCAGATCCCTACAAGGTGGGTGTGTGCCATGCCTAAAAACACAACAGCAGCATGCACTATTTTATTTATTCATTTATTTATTTTGCACATATAACATGACAATAAAAAGAAACACACTAGATAAAAAGTAGGTGCCGGAAGATGCAAAAACCCAATAGGGCTTATATTAAAGCCTCCACCTTATGATTACATAAAAAATTTTACATTGCTCATTACACATCATTGTGCATAAAAATATATATCTATAGAAAAATGACATTTAAACACCATGGATTAAATTCTTTTGATTCAAAAATGGATTAAAACACAATGAAATATCCACAATTGAAAGATTATCAAACATTAGCATGAAATATCAAACATTTCCTCAAACTCTTTTTAAACAATGCCTCTGATCTGCCATCACTAACCAGATAAGAAAACTGTCTCCAGAATTTACAGCCTCTGTATCGTAAGCAAAACTGAGCTCATGATGTGACAAATTTTGGAACATGAAAATTATGAATTTGATGACATTTTGTATCTATGAATCTCTGCATTGGTTTTAAAATAAAATGTGAAATGTTCGGGGATTGTTGTTGAATTGTAAAGAATTTTATACATAAAAATACAAATTTGATAAATATTAATCCTATAAATATTAAGAATGTTAAGTTTAGTGAATAAATGAGCAGACAATGTTAGTGGCATAGAATGAGTCGCAATTCGAACTAAATGTTTTTGCACCAATAATATTTTGTTCACTAGAGTCACTGCAGCCCTGTTACTGCAACGGTTCTAAGTCCTAACCAGGCCCAACTCTGCTTACCTTTTGGGATCATACCAGATCAGGCTTTCTCAAGGTGACATGACCACACTTTTATCCACATTTTTAGTATCTCTGTGAACTTGTCAGGAGAGTGCACATTGACATGATAAGTTTGCACTATTAGCCTGTTCTTGGCTGAAACCCTCTCTCTTAGCCATTCTTCTATAGGAGCCCTCATGAAGATGTGGCATGTCATAACTCACACAGTCACCCATGCTTTTCACCAGCCCCAGATCTTCTACTGAGGAGATTGCAGCCTGAACGCTTCAAGAAACATTTGCTATCCCTAACACTTGTCTCCGGTACTGTCATAACAAAAACATGAACGCAATATTATACGGAGATAGAGGAAATTGCTTATATACAAACAAATTACATATCACGCACTTATGTTGTCTACACTAGAATGGCCTGGAAAATGGGACAAGCCATGATTTTAGAGTTCTTAGGCTTATAGAAATTTAGAGAAAAAATATAAAAATAAATCAGATTCTAATAATAAACAAAAATTTGCCCTTGGACTGGAAAAATCTGTAATTCTTTATTGTAACATGATTATTTGTGAGGAAAAAATCTTCTATTGAGAGATTACAAATGATGAACATCTGCTGAAGGTTGGTCATCAAGTAAAGCTATTGTAGCAAAACATTTTCACAAAAAAAAAAAACCCCCATTAATTTAAAAAATGCATATAAATGACACTGAAAAAATATTAAACAGAGGCAGAGGACGCTACCAGCACCAGCTTGTCTCCATGAACATGTTATTGCATTTCTTGGAGTGTTCCTCAGTATGGCATTATACTTGTGTATATGAATGCAGGCAAGCAAGCGCTGTCACCAGACTAGGTTCAAGTCAGGTCTGTGGAGAGGCGCTCACTGTAAGAATGCATGTTTTGTTTTTTTTAGCAATAAAAAATAAAAACTGCAATTGAATATAGGCCAGATAAGTATTTGAATGCCATAGTGTGGAACATCTCCAAGACAAGTAGTGCATCTTTTATTAGTGTCATGAAGCACCCATTGAGTAAGCATTTATGATTAAATGATGTTAAGAGTGTCTAAAGGGCCTGTATTACGCTAATTTGTTATCCTGTTGTTTCCTCATCACAAACATTCCTGGAGTTGTGTTTTGTTTCATTCACACATATTTAACACCAACACAACATGTTTAGGCTGTGTTATCTCTCAAACTGTTCCACCTTGTGATGTCATGTGGTAATACAGGAAGTGCTTCATTGCGTTTTTAAATGCCATACACCTTCACTGGAGTAACTTAAATAATTCAGCCCTGGAATTGCAAATCACATCTGAACTAAAGGTAAACTTGTAAACTGTTAACTTGAAAACTGCCTCTACCTCTAAGGTTACGTTCAGACTGCAGGGCTTAATGCTCAATTCTGACTTTTTTGTGAAATCCGGTCGTTCACATTTCCAATTAAATGCGACTTGTATGTGAACTCCAGTGTGAACTTTAAATGGCCCGAAAGTGTCCCCCATGCGCATTGGAGGACACGATGACATCAACCGCAGCGAGCGTGCTCTGTGTTTACGGAAGTTGTCCAAACATGGATGCAATCATTGAGCACCTGGCGAAAAAAGTTAAAGTTCCTCTCGTACCGGAGCCAGAACATGAACAACTTACTTGTTTTAGGGAAGAGATTGAGAAGGATGAGGTTTTTGGCTGTGGTGTTTCGTTGGACAGCGGCAGCAGTGTTCGTTGAAAGGAACGTGTGGATGCGCAGACGTAGACAAGAGTGGTGAGTGGTGATGTGCTTCACTTCAGTGACACGGAGTTCATTAACAATTTTCGCCTACTTCAGCGCAGAATAGTGACGTTTGTTGCTTGTTGATAACGTGTAGGTCGGATGAATGTGCATTCACCGTTCAGACTGAAGTCGCATGTCAAAAGATCGGATATGTAGCTGTTTTAGGAGCACATATCCAAGTGACCTGGGTCGCATTTGAAAAAATCAGATCTGTGTCGTTCAGTCATTAAAAGATCAGATACAGGTCACATAGAGGTCAAAAAAACTGGATTTGGGTCACTTCAGGCTGCAGTCTGAACGCAGCATAAATGCCATCACAAGGTGGAACATAGCATTTTGAGCTTTGGACATGTAGCTATACTAATAATAAAGAGTTACTCAAACATGTGAATGAAACAAAACACAGCTCTGGGTATGGTTTTTGAGAAAGTAACAACATTAAAACATGGCTTAAAGCTCACAGGAATCCAATTTGTGTAACATAGGACCTTTAATGCCAAACTGTAGAACATCTCTATGGCGACAAGACCTTTTATTAATGTTATAAAGCACCCACTGAGTAAACATTTGTGATAAAATGATGTTAAGAGTGTTTAAACTGCAATTATTTATTTGATTTTGTATTACCATTTCCAGAAGGTCACTAGAATTTAGAAAACGATAGAAAATAGCCTGAATCCAGCCCAGGTGTCTTCTCTGTTTCACCAAAACCATGTGTGCTATTACATTTGAATATATCTGCAAGAGCTCTCTCAGAAACACAAATTACATACATGGAGATAGGAGCACGTTATCTGCACCAGAATGCCACTGCAGGAACTGTAATAGAACATGAAAAGATCCACCTACTCGTCTGTTCTGAATATTCCATCAGCGATCAGTGCAGAGACACGGGCCCGCTAAATTAAATCCAGTCTGATGAGAATAAAGCTATTTTTACCACTGCCATCCTGAGACGAAGGAGAGGAGAGGAGCTGTAAAAACCAAAGCCAAGCAATCTCAGGTTTTTCAAATGCTTCTGAACGCTCAATCAGCACCACACTGCACACTGCAATGATAATACAGTCCGAGTAATGTTCTGCTGACCACATGGTAAAGATGGGAACTCTGCTTTGTAGGAGAGGTTTTCTATGTGTTTTGTAGTCTGGAATTGTTGTTTAGAAGATAAAATGTGAATTATTACGTTATCTGTAATTAAAGTTCCTATATTCACTTCTATGGATATGTCATTACTGGCAATGTGGAATGTTTCACAGTATGACATTAAACAGCTCGATCTAATATTTATCCAATAACAGGTGGTTTTAAAGCTCAAAAATACCTAGAAAAACAGGCATTCTGATGAGGAGCGGGGTCGCCTCTCCTCAGATCGAACCAGTAACTTCGTCTGGTTTGGTGTCCATGAAGATAGAAAGGTTTAATGTCATACTGTGAAACATCCTGGACAAAGCAATAACATCTTTATGAAGAAAAGCATTTCATGGACTCTACACCAAAAAACTTATGCAATGCATCTTTAACCAACAACAGTAAGTTGTGATTTTGTGATTTTCTGATGGATGACATAAATATAATTGGTATAATAAGTAAAAGATTTTTTTTGTCAATATTGGCCAGTGTTTATGGTACAATGATGGAAAGCTCAAATTAACTGAATGAATGAATTTAACATTTTGTATAATTTATGTATAATAGTAGATTTTGTTTTATTATAGCTTTGTTTTACTTTTGCTTTACAGAAGACTTTACATGTAAGTCCAGGTTTGGGCACAATTGACAGCAGTTTTGAGTCACCAAAATGCTTGTAAATATTAAAATGTTGAGCTTTTTGTGTTGCATTTACTCAGCGTTCAATAAAAAAATAAAAATAAAATAAAATTAATAAAATAAAAATACTGACACTGTTTCAATCAATTATGCTTGGTCCATTTTATTGCAAACCTTTTCCACTTTCAAAAGCAGCCACATCAAATGAAACGGTAGAAAATATAATGCAGTATTACTTCAAACCACAAGAGGGGGAGGCACCACCTATTTTATCCTCAGGAGTGAGAGATCAGAGCATGGAGATGACAAGCTCGATGTCAAAGACTTTACACAACTGTGATGCTTCTGTGCCTATGTTGCTGGGGAATTTGCTGCACGGATCAAAATGGCAGGAATTGGACAAATTACATGCAAAGAGAGAGGAGCGAGAGAGACAGGAAGAGAAACACAAATCTTCTCAGGCCTGAACCAGCTTGTTTTTATAACCAGCTATAAACCCGCAGCACTCCGGGATACGCTCCACTGACTGCAATCCATTATATAAATATGCCTGGGTTTTACACGCATGTCTCCTATCTGTCCGGATCTCTATTTTGAAGCAGTAATTTAGATTTGTATCGCAGGAGCAGAGAATCAAAGGAGAGGGCGAGGGGTGCAGTGGCGCCTCTTGAACAGTAGGGGGAAACGCATGCATATTAAGTGGGTGATGCGGAGCCAGAGAGATTGCACTGCAGTGGGAGAGGGCGAGGAGGAAATGGCTGATTTCTATTGAGATGGATAAGGGTTTATAGCACTGGCTTGTATCATTGGGGTTGAGCAGAGGTGTGTAGAATAGCCAAAAAGTAACATTAGTTTAAAATAATAAGTAGAAGTACAAAGTAGAAGTTATTACTCAATTAAAAGTCAAATAGTATTATGGGGAAACTACTACTCAAGAGTGATTGATAGATTCTTGACTGTCTGGACATAAATTCTGATTCCATTGAAAAGGACAAAGCCATAAAGTGCACACACATTTGGTATTTTCAAAGGATGGACCACAAAAATGAGAAACTAAATCCTAAAGGAGTGGTGCAAGAAATATGAGTGTTCAAATCTTCAATTTAACTGTCAACATAAAGACTTTGTCTCATTTTTGAAAGACTAATTAAACCTTGTACTCAAGTAAGGAAACGCCAAACAAAATATGACTCGAATGAATGAATGACTCTTTAAAATGAAGTTAAGTAACTACCCCTCTGGGATGAAATACAAAAAGCCATGCAAACAGCCAAGCCATGGATGGACTGAAGCAAAATAACCTGACCAAGATAAACCTGAAGACTTTGTAATATTAAACCATGAATACAATTTGCAATGATTCATTACTGAAGGGTCCGTATTAGACTATTTGTTGAAATGTTGTTTTTGTTTTATTTGCACAAGTTTAACACACAAACCCTGCATATTTATGCTGAGTTTCTCTGAGTTTCTCTCAAACAGAAAAACAGAAACATCAGAGAAACACTCTGTTCCACCTTGTGATACAGAACTTGTAATACAGGAAGTGCTCCACTGTGTTTTGAAACTCTACACCTTCAGTAGAATCCATCCATCCATTTTCTTCCGCTTATCCGGGGCCGGATTGTGGGGGCAGCAGTCTAAGCAGGGACTCCCAGACTTCCTTCACCCCAGACACGTCCTCCAGCTCCTCCGGGGGAACCCCGAGGCGTTCCCAGGCCCGCCGAGAGACATAGTCCCTCCAGCGTGTCCTGTGTCTTTCCCGGGGCCTCCTTCCAGTGGGACAGGCCCGGAACACCTCCCACCTCCCTGCCCAGGAGGCATCCGGAACAAATGCCTGAGCCACCTGAGCTGGCTCCTGTCGACGTGGAGGAGCAACGGCTCTACTCTGAGCTCCTCCTGTGTGACTGAGCTCCTCACATTATCTCTAAGGGAGCGCCCAGCCACCCTGCGAAGGAAACTCATTTCGAGCGCTTGTATTCGCGATCTTGTCCTTTTGGTCATTACCCAAAGCTCATGACCATAGGTGAGAGTAGGAACGAAGATTGACCGGTAAATCGAGAGCCCTCTTCGCCACAAGAATTCGATACAGCGACGCTGCACCGATCCGCCTGTCAATCTCATGTTCCGTCCTCCCCTCACTTCAGTAGAATCATTTGAATAATTTTAGCTTTGGAATTGCCAGTTTACTGAACTAAAGGTAAAAGGTAGCTGTTAACTTGAAAACTACAATTACATGACATCACAAGGTGGAACAAAGCATTCTGAATTTTGCAAATTAGATAGACTAATGAAACATAACACAACTCCACGTACATTTTTGACCTTAAAGCTCACAGGAGCCAATTTTGTGTAATATAGGACCTTTAATACTTTTGGCTCCAATTGCAATGTGTGCAATTATCCATTTTGTACAAACAGGGAAAAGCAAGGTAGAGCAGAAAGCAGTAAGCCGCTACTTCCTAAGTTTGAAAATAAAAATGTAAGCAGACAGTTCTAAATCAATACTTTAATTAAACAGGAAATCGTGTGTGTATTGTTGCATTATACAAACACTATTATAATATTATTCATATTACTCTACTCTGTCTGCAAGCGCTGTGTTTTTTCAATGATTAAATCCATGAGTTTTAAGATAGAAATTGTGCCATTGCAATTTTGGGGAATAACTCTAACCTGGTCCAATTTATTTGCCCAATTTCACATCAACACAGCATATCTGCTTCTAAATTAACTAGAAATTGTTTTGTTATGAGAGATTCTGGAACAATGACAATAATAACTTCTTATTTTTTAAAACTTACCACTCAAACTCAATGCCTCCCTTACTTTTCCTGCAGTCCATGACCTTCTCTGACCCCACTCTGTCGCTGTGAAGATAGAGGTGTTTGCTGGTACCACTGGATTCACTATTTGCACACACTTTAGAAATGCAGAACATAACCTTGACCAAGTATTGGCAAAACCATTTAAGATGTTTTTCAAGAAAAACAATCTTTGTAGATAATAAATGTTCAGTTTTAACTTGGCTTAAAAGAGTTGTGTTTTGTTTCATTCACACGTGTTTGATACATCCTTTATTATTAGCCTGTCTACATCTCCAAAGCTCAAAATGCTCAAGTTAACAGTTCTCTTTTACCTTTATGATATGGACCCTTTAATAAATCAGTGAATGGTCATTGCAGATGATGTTATTTTGATAGTAAAAACATGAAAACAAGTTCAAGGATGCCTTAGCGCGTAAAGATAAGCGTGTATCTGATGGAGTTTATGACGTATGAAGCACTTTGAGGTTTAAACTGATGAAGCAACACTGTTATCTGCTAAACCTTGGATGGACAAATGTGTCTCATTTTAAGAGTGGAACATAAAAAGCGATTATGTTGTCAGCTTTAGAGCACTTATCCAGAGAGATGGCACTTTCCATGCTTGAATTACAAAATCAATTTTCAGACTTAAATAAACTTTTATATAGTTTAATATTAAGTTCAAGGTAGATAACAGTAAAGAACCACTGAAAATCTGAAGTGCAAGATATAAAAGCTGCCATTATATTTCTATAGCTCCTGTTTGAGTTGAACACTTTGCTTGTCCTTCACTTTGTGATTGCATGAATAAACAAATGAATGAATGAATAAATAAATAAAACATGACATACATACAATAAGGGGGAAAACATAGAGTGTATAAAGATGTGGATTAAGTAAGTGCGACGTCACCCATTGCATTTGGTTCCAGTCAAATGGAATGCACAATTCTGGCAGTTATAGGAGCAAATTTGGAGCTGAGTTCCGCATCAGGAATAGCAATTAATTTATAGACAAAATATATAAATAAATAAAAACATCAATATCATGTAGGGCGGGTTAATATGAACATTTTAAAACCAAAATGAGGCTCACAGCAGCAGTTACAGGGAGAGGAGTGGCAATTTCTCAGTGTATAAACACTTTCTGTTTAGAACGATGCGGCTGGCTGGTTAGATATGTCCATTTATATATATAGTCTATGGGGCCAAACAAATGAATGAATAAAAAAAACCAAAAACATGACATATATACATTGGGGGCCAAATGAATGAATGAATGAATGAATGAATGAAGAAAACATGAAATACAAACAGTGGGGGCCATGGCACATAGTGGAGATTGCTCTGATGAATCCTGATGCATGCTGGGATATGTAGTCTTGTAGTATGGAGGAAACAGAAAGGTGTGAGCTCCCACTGAGGACATGCTGCATTCATTCATAAACTTCAGTGAGCACAGCACGATTCACTCTACAGGTTCCCCGCACCTCACAGTCAAACAGTCCACTCTCTATTCTGATGTGCCACTTTTATTTAAAGTACAGCCAAGTGTATTTTATGTAAACAAAAAGGTATTGCATATTTATTTTGTATTACTTTGTACCAGTATCTCAGCATTGATAATATAATTGGAGGTAATATTGGTAAAATCATGTTCTATCTAATCCAGGGGTCTCAAACTCACAGCTCGTGGAATAGATATTTTGCACTGACAGAGGAAGGTGCAGAACAGTGCCCCTGCAGATTCACAACCGTAGATTCACAAACATTACATATCAAACTCAACTTTCAGCAGTTGTGAAGCTATGAGCAGAGACGGCGCTACCATTCGGCAAAAGTAGGCAGCCACCTAGGACCCCTAAACCTGGAGGGGCCCCTAACCAATTGCCCTCCATGCCACTAATGACCGGGGCCTCAGAGCAATTATATTTTCTCTCAATAAGACATCAAGCATGAGAGTAGTTTACTTTTAAACAAGAAAGCACCACCAAAATAGTATCTGATTGTCAAATCTATCTTAACTGTCAAAGCATCCCCCCTTTCACGTTAGAATAGACTAGTCCAAGAGAGCGCGCTGAGTGGGAAGGGCCATGTTGACACTGTATAGTTTCAAAGATGTTTTTGACATCAGACTATTGAATGATTGCAATTGGACTTATTCTGGCTCTTTGGAGTGGCGTGAGGATGTCTGTGTGCTGAGGTAGGCAAGAAATCACTGCTGACTGTACTTTTCTAGCTTTATTTTCACTTAACACACAGCTCCTCATCAGAAAGTCTGAACACATATGAACTGATGATGAATTATTTTCATATTAATTGTGGTATTTGTGTGTAGATGACCTGCATCCAAAATATCATACTTGTGCTTATTGTTCATACCTACATAATAACTGGGTCAGGAGGCAGGGAGGCAACAAGCTGCCTAACCCTACGCACAGAAAAATAGTCCCAAACAAATACTATTTTGATTTTTAATTTGCCCCACCACAGAGTTTCAGCCCTCATATTGACTTGAGCTCATTCATGTGGATCTGCCCTTCTCTGTCTTAGTGCCTCTTTTCCGGAGCCAGCGGCATCAGTCTTTATTTATTTATTTTCTCCCAAACTCTTCATTTTTGCCGCAGGACCCCATACCACCTCTCTCTTGCCATACCTTTCCAATTCTGTCAGACCTACTCCCTATGGGGTCAGAGGGTTGCCTCACTGATGATGGAGCCATACTGTTCAGCACCCCCCTCAGGGTCAAGGTGTGACCACGAACAAGGTCCACTGTCCTAAGCTGTACTGACACTATCTGGCAGGAAAAAAAAATGGGGCAAAGGAATAACTGAATAAATAAATAAATATTAACAAAGGAATGAAAGGAAAGGAAGGAACAAAGGAACAAAGAGGTAATGAAAGTGAGGAAGGAGAAGGAACAGGGAAAGTAAGAAAAGAAAGGGAGACAAGGATAAAAAAGAATGATCATTAATTACAAGGATAATTATTTTTGTCCTTTTTCTTATTTTTTATTCTTTTGTTTTGTTCTCCCTCCCACACTGTTGCCCTCTTACATCTCTTCTGTTTTTATTGCATGTATACTCACACACACACACACTTTACTGTTTGTATCTAAGCAGAATGTGGTCCTTACTTAATAATGAAAAAAATGGCAAGGTTCAAACTCAAGGCAACCTTATAGGAAAGTGACAGTGTCCGTGAGAAAACCCTCCTTTGAGCAATCCACATTCTCTGTCCACATTTTCTGTCCAGGGCGTTAAGGTCTGGAGCTCCTTAAGCCTTGAGCTGAAACTGGACGTAAACAAGGGTGGTTTTAAACATGAGCTTAAATGTGTTTTAAAGAGTAGTCAGACGTGTAATCACAGATAAATAATCAGTGAGGACCTGCTTTTGCCTTTGTGTACTGTCAATGTTTCTGCTGTCTAGAGAAGCTGTATTTAAAGCACTTCTTCCCGGCCCACACTCTATAGGAGATGGTAGCAGTAATGCTCCTTCAGTTGAGTGATAACTGCCACAAAAGAAGAAGAAGAAAGACAGTATACCAAAAGAAAAGAAGAGAGCACAGATGAGTCTGAACAAAGGCCAGGTGAGGCTGGAGGTGGGGACTGGTTTCACATTTGCCATCTACTAGTAAGAAAAAGTAATAAACATTAAAAATCAAGTAAAATTACAGATGGCAATTTTAAGGAGTTGTAATAATCCTGTTTTCAGTTGTACCTTACACAGGTTAATCACACCACATGCAGTTTATGGTCATTTTACAGCCACAACAGGACACAAGCAGTTATGTTCAGTAGTATTCCTCTAAATCCCTGCCCACGGATATTACAAACATTGTTATTCCTAAGGATTTTATTGAACCATTGCAATAAAATTATATGAGCATGTGTTTATCTGTTTAAGCTTTTATGTGATCTAAATTGAGCACTTTTTGTACTGTGTTGTGATCTGTATGTATTAAATGTTTTATGATGCTGACCCCTGTAAGATGTCAAAATAAAAGCCTATGAGAAATTTAATAAAAACTTGGGAACTCCCAGAAACCCATTTAGTGAATCTTGTTTATTCCATGCTCTGTAGTTTTATATTAATGCTGAAATGCTTGTTAACCACCACTGGTACAAGCTGTGGGTCAGGAGGGCGTCTGGGCACAACAGACCACAACTCTTCCATAATTAACACTTCTCACAATACAAAATGGCGGCATTATTCTCTGCAGAAGACAGTGGACCGTACTGATGTGCAGATAGGCGTATCATTTGTGTGGTATAATGGCAGGCGTTAAAGATTTAATCAAGACGCCCTGAGTGAGTGTGGCATGCATAATTGCCCTTTGATAATGTACGTTGTTTGAATGAAGACAAGCGCCTCTGTCCTCACATGGCTTCATAAGGACTAATCAGGTGAGCACAGGGCTGCACATCTGGCCCTGTAAACAAACACAAGGAGGAGCACTTTAGATGATGTGCTGATTGTACTTGCAGGTGCACAGCTCTTTCCTCCTTTTGGTTTCGTTGATTGTGTTTGTTATAGGCGTGGAATATAAAATAGGATTTGCATCGAGTTTTTGTTCATCACTCATTAAGAACGTTGGTTACTTTTTTCACACGCATCAAAAGGTATGGACTGTTTATTTTTCCTTTGGTGGTGAGCTACAAAATGCATAAAACATGGGAACTTGGCATAGAAAAGATAGTTAAAAAGTTAATTCCACAATTCACAACTCTTCTGTATTTGTATTTGTTATATTGCGGCTAACAGTTGCTGCAACATTTCCACTGCGCATCTCGCCTTTGTGTCTCAGTCAAAGGTCTCAGTGCAGTTTAATAGGGGGACTGGTCAGTTAGGGTCAGCAGATCCTGTGTCAGGGCAGTTTTGAGGAGAGGAAGAGCCAAAATTGTCCCTCCTGTGTGTCCTGCAGCATCACAGCAGTGTCCAGGAGGAGCCAGGTGAACACAACAGGAAAGGCCTTGTTCTTACAGCTCTGGTGATTCAGTTGTTGACAAAATGGTCCATTCCCACAAGGTATTTCCTCTAGAAGATCTTCTGCCACATTTGCTAAAACATATGGTGTAAAAAAACTGTAGCAACTCAAATGGCCACAGCCAGCGCCTTAGTGAACTCCTTAGCTAGCCTCTTGCATGGTCTCCAATAAAATAAAAAAGAGTAATCCTGCATTATTACGCTGTCTATATTTCCAGAGCTCAAAATTCTCTGTTTCACCTTGTGATGTCATGAAGCTGTAGTTTTCAAGTGTTGCCAGCAACCTTTTACCATAATTTCAGAGGAGAGACATGGATTTAAATGATTCATTTGAAGGTGTATGGAGTTTAAAAATGTAGCAGAGAACTTAACAAACTACAGAACTTAATGAGTGTTTTCTCTTTGAGAGAAAAACGCAGCCTAAATATGAAGGGTTTGTGTGTTAAACATTTGTAAATGAAACAAGGCACAAGTCCAGGTATGTTTCTAATGAGGAAACATTGTAATATAGATTAAAAAAAAACAGTGTAATATAGGCTCTTTAAATCAGGCATTCTCAAGGTGGTATGGACTATTGTTTTTACATCTGCTTTTTCACTTGTATTCATTATTGTTATCTCTTCATTGTTTCATTTTTGTGAAGAAAAAACAGTGGAAATGGTTGAGTCACATTTAACAGTTTTACAGAAAATAGCACTTGTCAAGCATGTTTATCAATGTAGAATAATGCACGCAGTCTACATTCATGTAACTGACTAAAATGATCCTTTTGCCGCAGAGGCGGGCAGCAGAAGGTGAATAATTAGCACAGAAGCTAATAACTTGTTTACAAGTGAATTTAACACTTTACAACCTCCAGCAACAGCCTCCAAAATGTGGTGTTTATGTTAACGAGAACAGACAGAGATTAGTTTTACTGTTTATGCTTCTGTTGTTACCAGTGATAGAATGTAACGAAGTAAAAGTAATAAAGTACTGTACTTAAAGGTGCATTGTGTAACTTTTCTGGTGGATGGTCAGTCAAATGCTTTTTTCCATGCAGATGTTGTTACTTTATGTATCTGTACTTTACTTTAGTACAGTTTACAGTGTACACTTTTTACTTTCACTACATCTGAGCGCAGGTCTGTACTTTCTACTTCATGATATTTTTTAACTGGACTAAAAAGTTAAAGTATTTTCATAAACAAACAAAAATACACAAATAATAACAGCAAAAAAAAAAAAAAAAAAAAAGAAGAAGAAAGATTGATTGAATTGTTTCTATTAAACAAAATTCAGCACAAATCTTTAAAAAAATAACTAAATTTAAAGTTTTATTGAGTAGTTTTTTCATGTGATATTTTTAGTTGAGTATTTCTTTGCTCCAGTATCTGTACTTTTACTTAAAGGTGCACTGTGTAATATTTTCCTTTGAGGGTCCACTACCTGTTTGTCTATATTGAAATGTTATTGTTGAATCACACATTATTCTTACTGCAAAATGAATTTGTCACAAGGGAGACAAGCAGGTTACAGCACTGCGCTACATTACAAGTCAGATCTGTGGAGAGAAGCCCCTATTCACAGAAGGAATTCATGTATTTTTGAGCAATAGAAACACCTGTAATGAAGATCTGCAAAATTGTGTAATTCTTCCACCACTGTTTGGTACATGTATGCGCAATAAAACAATAACTATGAAGATAGATTCGTCAACAGCATAGAACTAGAAACTCTATGCCTTGAAATTCTTGCGTCCTTAAATGTCACCTGTTTCTACTCAAAGCTTTCAAATCAGAGGTGCATACAGTCCCATTGAGAATACGATGCGGAGGGATTTCTCATATCAAAATGTCTATTCACGACTGCAAGTATCTCTTTGACAACACAGACTTCATTGCCTTGAGAAGCCAAACAGTTTTTATTTCATGTTATTATGAGTTTTAAAGGGTGTAATTTCAGTCTTCTCTTCAGGCTCTGGAGGGGGCTGCTTTCGTCAAAGACATCAAAGTTAGAGACATGAGAGAGCCCCTTTGGTGTAGTTAATATGCACAGTTCATATCAGGATGTGTTCTCTAATAACAACAGTGAGGAAGTACATCTCCTTCAAATCAGTACTGAAGTAAAAGTACTGAGCAACTACTTTTACTTGTCTACAAAAGTACAGTTTCTTTATTATACTGTTTCTGCTACTACTGTGTTAACTACTACCATACTACAAATACTACTAGCATCATTTTGCTCTTTCCTATTTCCTTATAACATGGCTTAAAGCTCACCAGAGTTAAATTTGTGTAATGTAGGACCTTTAAATAATTGCAAAATAATTGGAAAAAATTATTTATAGGATGCTCTTTATTTTGTATGTGTTTTTTTTATGATAATAGTGTAAACGTATGCTTTTCCATTTCCATTGCATCTCACAAGTTTAAAAGACACATCTAATGCAGTGTAGAAAAACTGGGGATGACTCCTACTCACATACTGTTATATAAGAAAACATCTATGTGAATAGTGTTTTGTTTTGTTTTTTTAGAGATTGACATAAACCATTACTTACTTACTCTCTGGCTTGTAACACCACTTGAGTTGTGTGGTCACCCGTTGTCCTTTATGTTATGGTTTATTTATTTTATTTATTCATTCATATGGGTCTATTTACTATTGTCTTGATTTGTTCTGACTTTGCTGTTTTTATTATGTTTTTTTATTGTATTAAATGGTAGATTTTTTATGTCTGAAATGTGCTATAGAGATGAAGTGGACTGGATTAGATCAGGGGTCTCAAACTCAACTTACCTGGGGGCCACTGGAGGTGGAGTCTGGGTGAGGCTGGGCCGTATCAAGTAAGCTATTTGATAAAATGGGGTTTCAGGTATTAAAAAAACACACATCTGTTCAATCTTCTCAATCTTTAATAATAACCGTTCAGAACATTCCTTCAGAATATAAGTTTAAACTACTACTACCTTTACTTCTTTTATCTACTCCTTGCTGCCTGAGACCTGCGCTCCCTCTTGCTGAGACATATTTGGCCTGAAGGAAGAAACAAATGAGCTCCTCAGTATAGCTTGAAGATGTTCATCATTGAGTTTGGAAGTAAACTTTGACTTATTCATTCATGGTGGAGAAAAGCTTTTCACACAGATTTGTGCACTCAATAAAGCACATGATCCGACTGAACTTCTTAGAAAGCTCAACTGAGCTGATATTCAAAGCACGGGTCTGACTCAACGGCACTGTCCCTGTGCCTCCTGCTCCCCATGTCTCCAGCTCCCCATCTCCCCCGCTCCCCATCTCTCCCGCTCCCCATCTCTCCCGCTCCCCATGTCTCCAGCTCCCTGTCTCTTACGCTCGCTCCCCATGTCTCCAGCTCCCTGTCTCTTACGCTCGCTCCCCATGTCTCCAGCTCCCTGTCTCTTACGCTCGCTCCCCATGTCTCCAGCTTGCTGTCTCTCCCACTCCCGTAAAGATCCAGATCAAACTAAACTGTAGCAGCGCTGAGCAGATACAGGGAGCGGGGGAGGGGAGGGCTGCACTCTGCAGCGGGAAGCGAGTGTGTGGGAGGGCATCCGGATAGCGCATGTAAACACATCGTGAAGGAGATGCATTGAGCAGGTAAACATGCTTTTAGAGACTTTTTTCTTACTTATCACCCCCAAATGTCGCATACTTATGAATGAGGGATTCTTGTCGGCACCTCCCTTGTGCTGTAGGCAAGGCCTGTAATACCCTGATACTGTAGCTGCGGAAGCAAAATCAGGCAGGGCGTGAGGAGAAGGTCAGAAAATGGTCGATAATTAATCATGTAAAAATGGGCAAGGTACAAGGCAGGAGTCTACCAACCTGTAGCTCTCCACAAGCTTGTCAAGGGATTTCTGAATTAGAGGTTTTATACACTGAATAACTCAAGTTTGGTTAATTAAATTCCTATTACCATTGTAAATGTATCATTTTGATGACTAAATTTATGCACTAATAAATGGATAATGGTTTATCTAAATGTACCCCATCTAAGGCTGTGGCTCACTCAATTTCTTGAGCCTGCGAAAATGAGTATCTCTGGCATTTTGGTTTTGTAAAGGAGCTCACTAGAGGGGAGTTTGGAGACCCCTGCCTGACAGGCTCCTTGTGTGATGGAGCTCACTGCTCTGACATTTATATATCCATCTAAATTTACAAAATTTAATAACATTTAAATATAAAGGAGGCATAAAATGTAAAATTTACTTTTAGGGACTTTTCTTTTGTTATAATTTTCTTTCATCATTATCTTAGTTAAAATTATATTTCAGTTTATTCCTGCATATCCTCCATTGCAGAGTATGATGAAATAGAGTCTTATTGAGCAACACATGTAAGCCAGTGGTTCCCAACCTTTTTCTCCTATGGACAAGTACAGTCACAAGATTTAGTTTCAGGGACATGTTGAAAGGGGCAAAGCCAGTAGCAACAGAGCAAAATGTGTACAACCCTTTATCCTATATATTTTAAATGCCTTACCTATCATTTTTGCTGTTTATTTGGTTGATGGATTCTATATTTTCATAGTCAACAAAGTGATATAGCATTAGACTATAAAACTAAAATAAACTCTATTTTAAAAGATGGATAATAATTTCCTCTGAGGCCCACGGTATGGTTTTGAGTCACAGACGTGTGGTTGAGGACCCCTGACATAAGCCACATTGAAGCAATGCAGTGTGTGAATGATTCTATTAGTGATGGTCGGCGTCAGAGAGGCAAACAACACAGCTTGACTGCCATGTTTCCTTCCTACAGTCTCACATAGTCTGAGGTAGTCTTGGGGCATATGCAGTGCCTGGAGAGTGTTTGGTCCCTCTCCATCTTGCACATCTAAATATAAACTCATTATTGTTGTGCTGTTTTACCACTTGTTGATAAAACAATGAGCTACTGTGGGATGCAGATGTACACTCCAATTAAAAAGTCATATTTCTAAACACCAGAAGGTATCATTGGTCTTTACAGGTGCACTGTGTAACGTTTCTGGTACAGGGTCTGCCATCTGCTTGATTCCATGTAGGTAATGTTAATGTTTTTCACCGGAATGTTCTACAAGATGGCATTTAATCTAACTACGCCCATGGAGACAACCAGGCCACAACACAAGGCCAAGTTACAGGTCAGATCTGTGAAGAAGTGTACCCTCTCACAGTAATAATGCATAGTTTTACTGCAGTTTTGAAAAATAAAAATGCCTGTAATTTAATAGATTCAAGAAAGAAACAGAAATGTCACAAAGCATTGAGTTCTCATTACATTCACATGCTCCACATACAAAAGTACATTAAGGTCCTATATGTGCCCCTTATTTTCACGCCTTTTTAAAATGTATAATTTAATTCAGAAAGATGAGGCCGAGCACATCATTCTATTTTTGCATGTGTTCTCGTTCATGAGTCATAAATAAACAAGACGAAGTTAGATCTCTGCGTCTGTGGGTCTGAATGCAACTTCTCACGATTTTCAGATCTCTGTTCAACACTCTATTAAACAGATATTTTTCATTTATTAAAAAAAAAATAAAATCAAGTAGATGTAACTACAATGGAGCCCATTAAAGACTGCTTGTATTCAGGGCCCAGAATTTTGTGCTTATACCTCTTCTGTCACTGTTTTGTATCATTACATTTGATCATTTGAATAAAATTAAAGTAGGTCTGAGTGAAAAGTTTTTCATTTTTTTTGATTTGAAATTTGCTCTAGTAGCAAACAATGGATGGGGATGGTGTAATACATATTTAGACTGGACAGTGTTATTTGAATTGTCTCGTATAAGTACAAATACACCATTTACACACTAACTGTCTTTATTTTAATTGGCCAATTTGTACTACCAGTTTGAAGGAAGCCAAAGCTAGATGAAGCTGAAAAGGTGTTGCAGGTAAAACAAAAGCAGTTGTTACCAGCAGTTATGTTTTGGCTGTGCTCTGCTTTGCTCCTGTTGAGTGGGCACTAGAGTAGACTGCAGGTGCTCCAATGGCTTCCTGCTTTTATTTTTATCACTGAGAGGCAAAACAATACGAACCCAAAAAACAATAATTAAAGTGCTCAATGTGAACAAGAATGCTCTGAGCTCAGTCATTATCACCGCAAAAACAACACTTCTGGTTCAGGTGATGGTGAAATCAACAAAGAACAGCTTTTCACCTTGATTTGGGGGGTTATTTTAAAGCGGTGATCAGGCAAAATACAAACTTTAAGTGTGTTTCTGACATGAACTACCCTTTTAAAATCCTGTGCAATTTTCCACAAACGTCTATCAGAATGACGGAGTGTGAATGAATTAAATAAAAGCATGAAAAATAACAGAGTCTGAGTCAAGCAGTTATGAAATCTGTCATTCCAATCAGGGATTTAGTGAGGGGATAAGAGGCAAAAAACTGAAACGAGAGTAGTTCCAGTGTAGTTAGGTCCTCCCTTCACGCAGAAATAATAAAGCAGTGTCCACCGACAATCTGACCAGAACCGAAGAAGCTGCTTGGATAAGATGAGAAATGTCTTCACTCAAAAGACCTTGGTCCTGCTGACAGAATTGAATTTTTCTTTTGCTATAGATCCTACCTGAACGACTGAGGGATTACACAGACATCTTCCTCTACATTCTGGAGGTTATGAGCTTTCACAAGAGGCGTGTCCATATACTGAGAATGAGAGCAACTTATATGTGTCCTCTTTATGTAGGTTAAGGCACTGGCTACCCATGCTCACTTAGGACCTTAATACTTTTTTATAAGAGTGCAGGTTAAATACAGCTCCTTTAAATCTGAGACACGTTTGGAATATTTGGACTCAATTTGTCTTAATAAACCAAGGAATGGGAAAAATACTAATATGTGCACCAACACGTAACCACTGTGAAGTGAATGATGAGTGTCTGTGAGCAACGTACAGAGGCACTGGTCTGAAACAGATCCTAATTCAGCAAATATGATTGATTCTGTTTTACATCAGTGCTGTTATTAAAGTGGGTTCAGAGACAGAGTGAGAGAGGGCAGAGAAAAGGGGAGAGGAAGAGAGACAGAGAGATAGAGAGAGAGAGAGAGAGAGGAAAAGGGGGAGAGGGGGAAGAGTGATGGAGGTGAGATAGAATGACAGGGAGAGAAATCAGAGAGGGGGGATAGAGAGCGAGAAAGAGGGGAGGGAGAGAAACTGGAGAGAGGAGGGAGAGAAACTGGAGAGAGGGTAGAGACAGAGAGAGACAGAGAAGAGAGAGGGAGAGCGAAGGGAGAGAAACTAAAGAGAGGGTAGAGAGAGAGAGAGCAGAGACAGAGGAGAGAGAAGGGAGAGAAAGTGGAAGAAGAGGGAGAGAGAAGGGAGATAAATTGGAGAGAGGGTAGAGACACAGAGAGAGAGAGAGAGAGCAGAGAGAGGGGAGAGAGAGGGGAGAGAAACTGGAGGAAGAGGGAGAGAGAAGGGAAAGAAACTGGAGAGAGGGTAGAGACAAAGAGAGAGTGAGAGAGGGAGAGAGAGAGGGGGGGGGAGAGAAAAGGGAGAGAAACTAAAAAGAGGGTAGAGAAAGAGAGAGAGAGAGAGAGAGAAAGGAGAGAGAGAGAGAGAGAGAGAGAGAGAGCAGAGAAAGAGAAGAGAGGAGAGAAGGAGAGAAAGAGAGAGAACAGAGAGAGAGAGAGAGAGCAGAGAGAAAGAGAGAGAGGAGAGAGAGGAGAGAAAGGGGAGGAAGAGGGAGAGAGAAGGGAGAGAAACTGGAGAGAGGGGAGAGACAGAGAGGAAGAGAGCAAAAAGAGGGAGAGCAGAGAGAGGGGAGAGAGAAGGGAGAGAAAGGGGAGGAGGAGGGAAAGAGAAGAGAGAGAGTCTGGAGAGAGGGGAGAGACAGAGAGAGAGAGAGAGGAGAAAGAAAGAGAGAAAGCGAGAAAGGGGAGGAAGAGGGAGAGAGGAGAGAGAAAAACTGGAGACAGGGTAAAGAGAGAAAGAGAGAGGGAGAGAGAGAGAGCAGAGGGGAGAGAGAGAGGGAGAGAGAAAGGGGAGGAAAAGGTGAGAGGGAAGGGAGTTAAACTGGAGAGAGTCGAGATATAGAGAGAGTGGAGAAAGGGGAGAGAAGAGAGGGAGAAAAGCAAGAGAAATGAGAGAGACAAAAGAGAGAGGAGAGAGAGGGAGAGAAAAGAGAGGAGAGAGGGAATAGAGAGGTGGAGGTAGTAGGGAGAGGGGAGAAAGAAAGGGAGTGAAGGGATAGAGGGATAGAAAGGGGAGAGGAGATAAAGGAGATAAAGGGAAGAGAGGAGCCTGCGCTTTCATCTTTTTGTATAGAGATCTTTAAAAAGCACATGAAAATACTTAGTATTATTTTTAAAGCCATGTGCTGTCGACTAACCTTTACAGCATAATACCCTCAGTTGTGTCTGTGCAGCCTTAAGGCCAAATCACACTATAGAGATTCACATGTTACCCCTCTATCTCATGGGTTCGCGTACATATGTGTGTGTGTGTGTGTGTATGTATGTATATATATATTGGAGTACATTGATATTTTTCTGAAAATATTTGTTTACTTTGTATAGTTGTTTTTTATTTTGTGTTTTGAATCATGTATAAACTTAACTCAGTACTCAAAAGCATGTTACATAAAACTAATTTCTTGCTGGGTGAAATTGCAGCTGCAGGGGTTGAGTCAGACTTTGTATTTCATAGAATAAAAAGTCCATAATAAAGTCAGATATTTGAAGCAATAGTGTAGGCATGTGGCTATGTCACTGGGCAGCCACTTAACCACAGTGAGATTTGTGGTTTTACCCGTGAAAGCTTGTGGGAATAGATTCTTAGAGAGTAATTTGATCACTGTCTAGTAAATGCTACGGTTTTGTTGAAGAAGAAAAACAAAAGAACAAAGAAACATTCAGGAGAAACAAGAGGGGATGTCACAGGAGGACATGTGCTTATTCAAACCAAACAGAGAGTTTTAAAGATAAGGCAATACTTGGTCACATTTATACAATGCTTTTCCACCTCTATTAGACTCTAAAAACACTTTACATCAAGAAAACATTTACCATTCACACACTAGATCTAAACACTAGAGGCATAGCTGGTCAAGTGACTTGCACAAAGACACAACAAATAGTGAGGATTCAACTCTATCTTCGAACCTACTATCTAATATATTGAAACAGGGCTATGATGACTTTAGCTGCTTTTGTAAATCAGGATTGTCCAATTTTTGTTAACCCACTGGCTTCTTCTCGAATTGACCCAAATAACCAAATGTAGTACTTTTTAGAGCAATATAAAAAAAGTTTGCTATCTTACTAAGTGCTATCTTGCTAACTTAAAAACAAACATCCTGGTGTGATACAGACGTAACATAAATGTTCCAGACCTTATTAAAGCTGTAGTCGCTTTGTCATATTGACTTGAGTCTCTTCAGTATCCTGTATCTGTGGCCCTACACTTCATATAAGTTAAAATAAGTGGTTCTCAGTGAAAAAAGTTTGGATAGCCCTGGCCTATATTATAAGCATTATTTTGGCATTTTAGACTACTTTGGTAAACCCTTATCGGTGTTCAAACTGAAAAAAAAAAAAGACAACCCCCCCAATAAAATACTGTACTGTGAAATATCCACACACAACTGCATACAACTTCATAAATTGATGAGTCAAATGATGTCCTATGAAGATAAATCTCATTATAATCAAATAAATTGTCAAAACTATACAATTATTTCCTAAATTGGATCAATCCGATTACATTTCTTGTCATTGATGGTGATGTCGTATGAAAAGGATTGTTGCTAGTCAAAATAGCTATCGCACAATACTACAAATGGATGATGCAGAATGAGCAGACGCTAATGCAATAACTGCCCTATAATACACCGCAATCTGATTATAGAAACATACCAAAGCGGGCACACAAATAATGCTTTTTTTATTAGATACATTTTGTCTCTCACCCAGAGTAGGAGGGCAGAGCGAGACATCACATGACCTGTACTGTCCAAGGTCTGTGTCATACAGTAAGAACTGCAACAGCTCTTTATTTCACTCTATATATTTTTAAAGACTTCTACACAAAAATTGACTCTTGTGGGCTTTAAGTCATCAGAAACATACCTGGAGTTGTATTTTGTATTATTATTAGTCTGTCTGCATCGCCAAAGCTCAAAATGCTCTGTTTCACCTTGTGATGGCATGAAGCAATAGTTTTCAAGTTAACTGCTACCTTTTATATTTTGTGGAGTACAGATTGCCAATTCCAGGACTGAAATGATCAACATGATTCTAGTGAAAGTGTGTGGAGTTTAAAAACACAGTGGAGCATTTCCTGTATTACCACATGACATCATCACAAGGTAAATCAGAGTGTTTTAAGTTTGAGAGAAGAACTTACCCTAAATATCTTCAACATGTGTGAATGAGACAAAACACAACTCCAGGTATGTTTGTGATGAGAAAACAACATTATAACATAGATCAGAAAATAGTGTAACATGTAAGTGTGAACATGTGAACATGTGTATGACTAATATGTATTTTCTGTGTATGTAAAATGTACCCTTAGTTCTGTATGTTTGTTTGTTTTTTCCCCAAGAGGCTCCAGATAGACCATTTCTCATTAAATGTGGATGGATAAACAAACATACAAACTGCTTTGGTTCACTGTATAAAGAGGTAAGAACTAAGTGTGACATCACCAATAAAGTCAAATGAAGCTCACTGAGGATGGCAGTTATAGGGACACATTTGGAGCCACGTTCCATATTTGGAATTCCAACTGCGAGTATCCACCAAAGGGCCAATCTGGAGCAAGGCTGCTGAAAGTAATGCCTCTTCTTGTCAGGTGCAGTGCCCATGCTGACTTCCTATACCTTTACAAATGTTATGTAATGATGATGACGGTGCATTATTTGCAAATTAAAGGTGGACTATGTAACTTTTTATCTCGGAGTGCCGCTTGTCCCCATGTAGCTATTATTACTTTGCCTAGAATGCTCCACAGTGAAGCAATAAACTTATCTCCAGAAACAGAAATGAAACTAGGGCCAGATACAGGTCAGTTCTATGGAGAGGCATTTCATTGTATCTAAAAAGTTTATTTTTTAGATACATGGAATTTTTAAGGAATAAAAACACCTTCAATGGAACAAATGCAAAACAGACAGTTTAATAAACTACTGTGCAGCATTCTAGACAAAACAATCACATCCCTATTAAAACTAGCAGGTGGACCCTCTACCAGAAAAGTTACACAGTGCATCTTTAATATAAGAAAATAAAGTGGTTGCGGATTTGACAGAGAAGTCTCCTATCAGCATCATCATCACTCAGAATAACTAGAGGAGAAAGAGGGAGGAAACATAAACAAGCATAAAGCATGGCAGTGGAGCAGAGGTGTATAATGACATTATGTTTCATTCAGTCTTTGGAGAAAAGGATAGATGGAATGATAAAAAACATTATATTTATAGCCAAGAAGTAATGGATTTTTTTAAAGTTTATGATAACTTCAAAGTTGGTTAGAGACAGATTAGTCAGCACAAAGATGAATGGACTTGAAATAAGGAGGATACAGAATTAAAAATGTGAATTGACATGAAAATAGCTTGGAGACATTAATTCAAATGTAAAGAAAATGTATATAAATAGTTTAATTAATCAACTGGAGGTAAGAAGGTGAATTGTAATGGAAAAGAGCTTTTTGTTTAGGGATCCAGTACAATTTGAACAACAACTTTCCTCGATGATCTTTGACCTCCTCAGTGTGTCAATCACATGTTTGCACAGTTTTTTCAGCATTATACAGAATCCATATACGGTCCGGAGCATGCAATTGACATTAGCCAAAGCCCCTAGCATTTATGATGTTTGTCTTATCTGGACAAAAAAATCATATGACATCTCAGGCATGTGATACTATTAACTGTGAAGAAAACAGCCCACTGTTGCAGCTTTTTCTGTTTTTTGCCATTGGGTTTGGGCTCAGCATCGCACTTGTAAACAGAACAGGCTCCACACTGTAAATCACTCTAATTTTAACAAGGGCTGAATGTTAAGACCATTAATAATAATGTTCCCTCCTCTTCTGATAAGAGCAGTAGAAACGCCTTAAGCTGGCTAATCCACTGCACGTTTTTGTCTCATGAAATTCATGGATGTCACTTTATAACACGTAATATTGTAAAATAAAACCTGTTCTGTGTGATGGGTCACATGATGGCAGTGACCAAAGTTTATCTGAGCAAACAGCAGGCTCGAGGTGCTGTGTGGTAAAGTCACTGTAGCTGTACCAGTTAGCTGAAGCTAGCACTGTGTTTGACAGAGATCGATTGTAGAGGACAAATCACTCCGTGACCAACATTCTGAAATTTCAGACATGCTTGTCTTTGGTGGTATGGCAGTTCTAAGTTTAATCGTTTCAGTGTGAAACTGTGAGACCTACATATGACGATTTTGAGCCACCAGATTTTCCCCTTGACCAGTGTCTTACACAGCAAACATGACATCATCAGTTTTGTGTGATTTTACCTTTGGTGAGGTGATGTGATATGTGTGTGAATAAACTGACATATTTTTTCATGAATGAATAACAACCCCCAAACTTAAAATAAATAAAGAATAATACATTGAGTATGGATTATTTCTAATAGTTTTACATTTATGATCAAACTGGATGAGTGAATGGTTGCTCCAACTGCATCAGTCTGAGCTATACAGTCCCAGAAATAAGCACCTCATAAAAAAGAAAGATCAGGTTATTGTGCAAATTTTTGGCTTATGGTTGAAAGTAAAAAAAAAAAAAACAAAAAAAAACAACAACAAAAACTGTGATTCTGAATGTGGCAGAGAGTGGCTGACATTCTGAAAAATACTGAAGGATAATGGAAGGTTTGGATATGGAATAATAAAAAGTAGTTTTTAAAAAGACTTAGAGCTGGGACACACAAAAAATCACCTAATGTTATCTAAAGCTGTAGCTGTAGCTCTGTGGGTGCTTCACCTGCCCCTGTCTCCACAGCCTTATTCTACCGCTGTCTGTACAACCATATTGGGTACATGTGCCATGATGTTTGGTATTAGGTCAGTGATTAAGCAGTGAAAATGAATATTGTGTAGGTCTGAAAGCAGGAGCTTTATTTGTATTAGTCTTATCATAACTCAGCAATTTAGTAAAATGATAAACTTGACTGAAATAATAAATCTGAAAAATAATTAATTAACTATGTTTTTCTCTAACCTGCCACGTGTACTTAAACTTTTACACATGCTGTCCAAATCTTGACAGTGATTATCAGTGTAACCTCAGCCTTCCCCCACCTCCCTATCAAAGTGTCATATCCAGACTGTTGCAGCAATGCCAACACAAAACACTATTCCCTTTTTGTTATATTCTTTTCTATAAGAACTGTAAACTAAAATGTCAAACCCATGTAACCTCTCTCTTCCGCCATGATACGTGCAGCTTATCAGGTTGTGGAGTCCAAGTACAGCTCTGACAACTGAGGACGGATAACATCAATGTCATGTCTGAAAATAAGATTTCCCTGAGCTTGACTGTGACCTTACTTTGTTTCTCTCCAACATGGAAACTTCCCAACCATCTTCAAACAGGCTCCTGCACAAACACTGCTCTGTTCAAGGTCTGCCCTTAAAGTGACGCCCCATCACACGACTCTTAAGTATAGTCACTGCTTTCACCACAAGAACTCACTTAAGGCTGGCTCCAGGTGCTTCAAGGACTCAAGAAAAACAACAACTGTAATGTGTGGTAATAGTGAATACTCTACCCTGATTATGATTAGGAGGCCTATTCAGTATATATTAATACAAACTGGAATGCTGTTTTCAAATGTGTTTAACGCAAGTGCTTCTGATTTAGCTTAAACATCAATGTAAAACTAAAAAGGGCAATGGTATTCAGTAAATTTGAAAAAAAAAAATATGAAAAGCTTTTATTCATTCATGGCATTAACTTTGTGCATCCATATATCGCTAGTCTCATAACATAAAAGTACATTTTCAAGGTTGTCAGAAAAATACAAAAATAAACTGTTGGAGTGGTTCGTGTACCTTGATTTGAAAAAAATCGTTCTGATTCACCAAGGACACTTTCAGATAGAGCAGAAACTCAATTTGGCCAAAAGGCTAAGAGACCAGCGACACCTAACGTCTAACATAACAGTAGTAATATATATAGTATTTAATTAGCTATTACCGCTTTTCCCGCTCCCATTAATGTGAAGCTGGTAGTCCACTGGAACATCCACCACCAACCCACCACCAACTCAGTGTAATTTCAGCTAACAGCGTTGTATTCTGCCACTGTGTTGTTGTGCAAGACATCGTACCAGTTAAAGTGAATGCTTTAGTGTGTTATTTGTGACAATAGACAATAGTGCAGGCCGTACAAGCAGAACCTTTGAGATACTACAGGCTGTTTACACCATATGTGGCAGAAGACCTTCCAGAAGAAAGACTCTGAAACCTTCCAGAGGAAATAGAGGGAATGGCCAATTTCATCACCAACCAAAACTGCTGTGATATGCTGCAGGACACAGAGGAGAGACTTCTTCTCCTCAAACTGCCCTGACACAAAACTGCTGACCCTGCCTGACCAGTCCTCCTGTTAAACTGCACTGAGACCTTTGACTGAGACACATCAAAATTTGAATTTCCTTTGAATCAATAAAAACTCTCTCTCTCTCTCTCTCTCTCACTCTCTCTCTCTCTCTCTCTCTCTTTCTGTGATTATGTCATGTCGTTGCCCCAGGGCAGCTGTGGCCTAAAATATAGCTCTCATCCACGAGTGTGATTGAGGAGCGACTAAAGGATCCACTATTATTATATCTCTGTGCTATGTCTTTACAGTAACCTAGCTCACTTTGGGTTGACCCTTGACAGAAGACACATTTAAAACCATTAAAATGCAAGAGGAATTTTCCCTCTAGTAATCAGGGCCATCTTCTTAATATTGCTTTTCAAGCCTCAGACTCACAGTGTCACAAGCAATTACTCTCACTTAGAGAACAAATCCCCTGGAAGCGCTCAGGCTGATGAAAGCACTGAAGAGGGCCCAAAGAAGAAAAGAAAAATGATTGAAAGATACAAGATGTTCAAAGTGCTCTGACACATGTGTATGTTGAGGAAAATGTGCGGTTTTAAGTAATACTAAGACCTGATGCTTCAGAATTGGATGGTGGGACAAGTCCCTATAGGCATGAGGCTTATCATTAGCAAAGAAGATTCTTAATTTGAATTTAAATCTGAGTTTGATGGGCAGCTCAAGGATTTGTGAACATTTTCAAGCAATCTGTAACTACATTCTGAATGTAATGATTCCTAATACGAGATATAAAGTGTGGTTATTTGGTATCCAAAATTCAGATGCTTAGATTTGGAAGTGATTAAGTGAATTAAATGAAAAGGAAATGATGCTTGCTGCAGACAACAGACATCTCAGGCCAAACAAAGGGAGCTCTATTGAGTTAGTGACTTATGTTTGACAATTGTAAAACCCAAAGAACCACATGAGATGATCATCTGTGGACTGAATCAGAACATAATTTAGATCAAATCAGGGACAGTATTTGAAAGAGGCCTGCTTTTGAGATAACCAGGGGTTATATCATATCACGTAGCATCAAGTCCATGGTGTTAACAGAAAATGACAAATACTTAACTGCATTAAATGTCGCATACTCCAGCGACTATAGAACCAACAATAACCTTACATTTCAACAACTACAAAAGTATTATTCTTTACTTTCAAAAGGAAAAAGGGAATTAAGGGGGTAAAACATTATTTTGTTTTTGTCAAAATCTGAAATCTGAAACAACATGAGTGTCACTGATAACAGTTGTTACTGAGCAGCAATTAGTAATACATTCAGCATATGATGTATGTCAGCGTGTGTAGAAATTGGCATGTAAAAATGGTCTACAGGGTACACAGGATGTTCCATATACAGTATATGTAACATGCCACACTCGATGTTGTGGCTGGTCCAAACATGAGCTCATAGACTCACACCTCACTGAAACCTATGTTTCTATATAAATTGAAGTTACACAAAGTAATAATACCAATTATCTTTGTAAGTCCCAGCTGCAGTGGTAAGATTAAGGTGTTAATTACTCGTCTGTCCATAAGGACGCACTGACTCATGGAGAAAACACGACCATAATCACTATTACATTTGACTGTGATGTAATTATAGGGCAGTCACCAGCAGCTAACTGTACATTGTATTTTCAAGTGCAAGTCCAGAATATTATCTCTCTGTATTTTTATACAAAAGGATATGAGTCTGGTCATCACAACCTCTGTTGTATCTCGAGCCAAACTCAAACACATTTGTTTTTTTCAGTGACACATGTGAACCAAAGCAGCTCATTGGTCAACCATCATTTTGCCAAAATTAAATAAATTTCTCTCACTTCAATTCAACAGAGTTTAGTGCTTCACTCATTGATTCGACAGAAATCTTAAGTTATGCAATATTTTTTACTTTTTTCCCTCATAAGGAGCCATATTTGTTTTAATATGAACAGATGGAAAATTCAGTGAAGACCTTAAGATTCTCATCTTCATTAAGAATAGGGGAAGTGTGTATTTTGGTTCCCAGGCAATCTTTTACACCATAGCCCGGAGTTTTGAAGAGGTTTAGGTTTAAACTTATCCTGGCTGATTTTGGTGTATATCTCCAGCCATCGAAAAGCCTGTTCTGATGTGATTATACACCAGAGGCACGGTGATTGGAGAGATTTCATGCGCTTTGCTCCATTTATGAGCCTGCAGACATGGACTGGATGGAAGACCACATGGCACGCTGTTGTGAGCCTGACCTTATAAAACAAAAGATTGAAAGGCTAACAAACACTGCATGGAGGGCTGCTCTGTCTTTATTCGTAGTCTTGACCTGGTGGGAACTGGCTCATAACATTTTGAAGAAGCCATTTTGAAAGTGATGTCTCCGCCCTTTCTCTATAAAAATGTTGGGATAAAACTGACATCGAAGCACTTAGATCAGAAAAAAGCACACTGAATATGACAAGAATGAATGGACAGATCTCTTCAGACATGTTTTTATGCAAAATATTTTCACCACTCACAAGACTTTAAATGGAATCGAACATTTTCTGGTGAAGTAAGTAATTAGAAGAACTGGCTGCTGCTAGAACTATAACATAATTAAGTTTCAGTAAGATTTCAAGTATTTTGTATTATTTATTATTTTGTATTATTATTGATGGTGGTGAGGTGGGTAATTTATCATTTTTGTATTTCTGTCTCCTGATCGTGTAGGTTTTTCACAAGCACCCGTCTTTCATTTCGGTCATCGTTCAAACATAAAGCTTTGACAGTGTTGGAGTTTTTTAGAGAAATAGATCAAATCAGCAGGCTTCTCTCCACCACCTATCTTTGATGAAAATGACAAAACTAAAAACTATCCTGCGAAATCCTACTGTTGTATTTTTTTTGTAATATGTGAAGCATTTTGTATGGTCTGTGAAAAGCTCTGTATGAATAAATGTTACTTAATATTATGCTATTTTATGATCTATGTTATAATGTTGTTAATTCACATGTTTAACACACAAACCCTGCATATTCAGACCGAGTTCTTCTCCAAACAAAAAAACACTGTCCTACCTTGTGATGTCATACAGTACAGGAAGTGTACCAGTGTGTTTTTAAACTCTATACATAGAGTCATTTGGATAATTTCAGCCCTGGAATCGCCATTCTCTCCTGAACCAAAGGTAAAAGGACCTTTGAATTTGAAAACTACTGCTTCATGACATCACAAGGTGGTACAGAGCATTTTGAGGTTTGGAGATGAAGACAGACAAATGTATGAATGAATGAAACAAAACACCACTTGAAGTATGTATTTCAGGAGGCAACAACATTTTAAAATGGCTAAAAGTTCATGAAATTTGTGTATATATATATATATATATATATATATATATATATATATATATATATATATATATATATATATATATATATATATATATACACACACACACACACACACAGCACTTGTAATTGTCACTTTTTTTGCATGGTCTAGCGTGACAAAGACAAAACTCTGTCATTCACTTCAACTGCGGTGGTGACAGTCTTATCCCATATTCCAGCTTATAATAACTCCAGTTACTGTTTATTGAAGCAAACCTCCCTAAAACCACTTTTTCATTGCAATGGAAATAACTCATAAATAAAGCACAGACATAACCAGCCCTGTGTCTCAGCTCACCTCCACAGAGACTGAGACACACTGACAATGTCAGTCAAAGCACTTGGATCGATGGAGGCCCCCAGCGACTCAAACAAGCTCCAAATATCAGCACGAATGACTAACACAGCCACAACCACGGACGCAGCACAGCAGAGGCAGGAAGCTCGAGTGTAATGTAAATGTGGTGTATCTACTCTAGGTGCTTTCGCATCAAGGAGCTGCTATCATTTTAAGCATCTGTTTAACGCTACTTAGAGCACTCATATGTTTATGCTTTCTTCTGATTTTATGAGTATTGACTTTTACATATTTCTATAATGTACTGTAGGTATGTAAGTAAAAAAGAAAATCTCCCCTAATTCAAAAATTAAAGCCTACATACACTACCAGTTAAGAGTTTTAGAACACCCTAACATTTCCATTTATTTATTGCAATTCAAGTTGTGCAAGTCCAATGAAGAGCTTGAAATGGTACAGAGGTAGGTACTGAACAGCCAGAGGTTAAAAAAAAAAGATAAAAGAACAAAACACCAGCCCAAGTTCTGCCAAAACTACCTCAGGAAAAAAGAACAAGATGGTAAGCTTAAAAACATGGAGTGTCCAGCACAGTCTCCAGACTTAAGCCACATCGAGCTGGTTTGGGACAAACAGGACAGAAGAGTGAAGCGACCTACAAGTGACACACATTTATGGGAACTTCTGCAACAGATTTTGGAAGAACTTTCTGAAGAATATTTGATTTCTATTGTAGAAAGAATGCCACAAGTGTGTTCAGCTGTTATATCTGCCAAACGTGGACACTTTGATGAATCAAAAGTTTAGAATACGTTTTGATCAACAGTGGGGCCGGGTATCATTAAGAAGTTGCCGATACTGTATATACCTTGATACATAGGCCACGACACATGCCTCCATACAGTGAGCTTTTGATTTGATATGATATATTTCAAATTGATTTGATACAATTCAATAAAAAAAATATTTATAATTCATGGCTGTGATACTAAGTCTTTGTTAAACCATTTCTTATGCAAAGTTGATATAAAACACGCCCATTGTTATTATCAAAACAGTGAAAATGTCAAATGTGTTGCATAAACAAGTTTCATTCCTCTAACAAGCAACAAAACTGTCGCGCTGTAACAAGATAATTTAGTAAAATATACAAAAAAATTGTCTTAGCGGTATATCAATACAGCAGCCCACGATATCGATACTGTATCATCACATTAAACAATACGATATATCCATATTTCAATATTTTTGCACACTCCTAGCCAACAGTAGTAGAGTAAACAGTAAAGAACTGGAAAAAGTGTGGTGTTCTAAAACTTAGGCCGGTACTGTAGTTTCTGCACATGAAACAAAACAACACCAAATCTATCTGGTTTATTCCTGTTATAGTTTAGCTGTCTTTTTACAATCATGTCCTTGTCTTGGTTTAGTTCTGGTTTCATTGTGGTTTAGTTTTGGTTTAATCTGGTATAGTTTCATTTTGTTCCAGTTTAATTTAATCTTAGTTCAAACCCATCTAACCCTAATCCATTTTGCATTTTGTCTTAATCTAGATCACCTTAGTTTGCTTCTGATTTATCATGGTTAATTTTTGGTTTAACGACCTACGGGTTTTAAAAATTTTTGGTCTAGTTAAGCCCTAGTCATCCTCAATTGGTATTTTTTGTTTCAGAAATCAAGAGCTTTATTTGGAGAAGATATGTATTTATATGTTTTTATATTCAACCAAATCTCACCTGTAATGATGTGCTGGACACCAAAATAGATTCACATCATTATTTCTGGCAGGTTTATAATTTAAACGTTCCCACCAACTGTCATCCAAAAAATAAGTTATGTAAGCATTAGTGATAATGTTTCATAATAGTTTATAGAGCACATATACTAGAATAGTGAAAATGAGAATCTGTTAGACAAATACCTAACTTTATGAAAAGTGTAGAGGAAGTACCTGAGGCACATGTGTCAGGCTTGCCCAAATGCAGTCAGTACAAATATTTTGAGGAAATCGTTGGCATTTTTGTAACTTGAAGTTTGACATAACATTGTAACATAATTTCCCACACATGTCAGAATGTCAGATAGAGTCTTAAAATAGTCCTGGTCCTGCTGATCCTTCATTAAACCATAGCATGAAGGATTACTGCTCTCTTTGGAGTTAATATGCAAATGAATTAATTAATAAGATGTGGTTTATTAATTACATTTTATTTTATTTTTTATTATCTCCAAGGCTATTGCAGCACAAGATAAGCTGATTACAAATATTGCCAATACATTTGCGTAATTGGAAAAATAAACTGAATATCCCTCAAAATAAGAAATAATTTGTTTATATCTGATTTGCATTCTGCTTCATTGCATGATTGTGTGTGTGTGTGTGTGTGTGTGGGTGCATGTGTGTTGTGTGTGGGTGCATGTGTGTGTGTGTGTGTGTGTGTGTGTGTGTGTGTGTGTGTGTGTGTGTGTGTGTGTGTGTGTGTGTGTGTGTGTGTGTGGGTGTGTGTGTGTGTGTGTGTGTGTGTGTGTGTGTGTGTGTGTGTGGGTGCATGTGTGTTGTGTGTGGGTGCATGTGTGTGTGTGTGTGTGTGTGTGTGCGTGTGTGTGTGTGTGTGTGTGTGTGTGTGTGTGTGTGTGTGTGTGTGTGTGTGTGTGTGTGTGTGTGTGTGTGTGCATGTGTGTGTGTGTGTGTGTGTGTGTGTGTGTGTGTGTGAGAGAGAGTAAGTGTTGACATTCTGCTTCAATCCACCATATGATACACACTGATGCTGAATTCAAATCAAATGAATTAATGAATAAACGAGGAACACAATGACTGGTTATTTTCTTTCTTCTGTGTACTGATGCTACACTTCGCCTGAAGAAGCCTTTTTTCTGAAATATACAATAAATAATAATAATGTCTTACATTATTAATGCGCTGTAGTCATTATTCATTCACTCCATACTCTGTGGTGGCCCTAGCTACTATTGTAGCCACAGCTGCTCTGGGGCAGATTGACAAAAGCAAGGTTGTCAATCTGTGCCATCAGCCCCTCCAACCACCCCCAATCACTCATGCACACACCACATTCATTACAGGCAGTTCAGTATAGGTGAAGTATCACTTGAGGGCACAAAGATAGAAATTGGTCCAAGTGGGAAACAGGCCTTCAACCTTCAAGTTGGGTGACCACTGCTCTAACCACTCAGCCACTGTTATCCTTAACTGATTATTGTCATGATGTAATCTGAAACCCACTGATGGTCAAGTTGTATCTCTGCCTCGCCAAACTCACCAATGCTCAGGATGTCTCCCATCAGTCACCCATGTGCTCCAGCTACCCTATGGAGCCAACCTTTACTTCTAAAGTCTAACTTTTTTAAATAATCAAAACTAAGAACAACAGTAAACAGGTGAAAACAAACATTTTCTGAAGCACAAGTATGCATGTTAGTAATGCTATCTAGTCCAGACCTGGGCATTGTCCAGCCCCCGGGCCACATATGACCCGACTGGTTGACTCTGACCGGCCCATTTAAGCTCATATGGAATTACAAAATAAACACATTTTATAATTTTACCTCATGCATGGACTAAAGCTGCATTGCTTTTCTTTAGAGGTGTTTTTTTTAAATTACATTTTTTATCAAGTCAATCTCGCTTTTTCATTACTTAGTCATAACATAAACCAGTCTTACCAGCTTGTCAAAACAATGCTATTTACTGCTTTTTATAAAGAAATACAATTAATATTATGCAGAATTGAGTTAAGCATTTTGGCCTGGCAGTCCACAGTATTTTTGTTTTCTCATGTGGCGGCATGGAAAAAATAATTGCCTGTCTAGACTGACAACATAACAGGTCAAATAAACCATAAAATGACTGTCATATTGCAATTTGTGTCCCTACCTCCCCAAACCAGGGAGAATGGGGAGGTAGGATGTATGTATGCCCCCTAGGACCCATAGTAGTCACTTTGCTCTAAATACCCCATATGGAGCTAACCTTTATTTCTCATTATCCCATTGTCCACTTTTCCACACTCATCCTTAATATATTCTCTAACCTTTAAGAGCTCACAAATAATCCGTGAGACACACATAAGAGGCTGTTGTGGTCAAAAGCCAATCCGCCGGTGAGGAGCGTGTTTCTGGAGGCGCTGTAATGCCCGCTGAACCTCCCAGCGGTCTCTTCCACATGACCCACTGTTGGACATGTGCTGAGCGGCTCCTGCTGAGCCCTCTTCTCTTGGATCAGAAAGCTCATAAGAGACAACGTGACATATGTTATACAAGATCCTCCCTCCTCTCCAATGATGGCAGTAGGAAATGCCAAAGAGTGTGTTCTTAACCAGGTTTTCAAAACAAAAGCATTGTGTGTACTTTTGAATTTAATTAAAATGGAGAGGACACTGAGACACTGGGGTTATATGAGGAGCTGTAAGGGAAACAGGTGTTCTTATTTGATTTAGGGATTAGCAGACGGATAATGTACCACCAAGAAAATTGGGATAATAAAATCAGATTTATGCTGACATTCTAATAACTTTGTTGTAACTTAAGTAAAGAAAAGTTGTTGAAATACATTCAGTGTTATAGAATTAAACAATATGTTCTACTTTAGTTTATTTTTACAGGTTTACAGATGATAGAAAATATATGCTTTTTTTGTATTTCATAATAAAGCCACATGTAGAATATTTTACATTTTACATTTCTGTTCAAACCTGCTGAACTGAAAGGATTAGCTTCTTCTGTGTGTGTGTGTGTGTATGTGTTGAATAATCACAAGTAAATACAGCAAAGTGGGAGGAGATAGGGGGTAGATGAAAACAGAGCCTCAAATGCAGAACAACACAGGATTACACAAACGAAAAATGCAAAAATGTATGAATGAACAGAAATCAAACTCTGAGTAAACTTCTTTAAAAATGGTATGTGGTGATTTACAAATGAATTACATTTAAATTAAAATTGTTAATCTTAAGAACAAACCAACACGCACCGTTACTTTAATTTGAGAAAACTAATAAATAATATTATATATAAATAATAATATAACACTTTGTACTAGACACTGTTATGTTCGGTCCATCAGAGAGTAAATAAGTGGCTGACATCTGAAGTGAGCCGCCCAAGTAATTTACGCAGTGGACGCACGGCCCCTCTGTCTTCCGCTATTTGCTCTGGTATCACATGAAAAGATGTTAAAGGGAGGGCTTTGCGTCCTGGGCAGCACTACGCGTCTGGTAAAGCGCACAGGAAGAATGTCAGAGAAAGTTGTGTGGGAGATGAGCGCGCAACAAGAAGCGCCACGGCTCGATTAAACCTGTCCCGGAGTGTTTAGATATAATTTCTTCACACTGGTGAGTGGAGAGAACAGGAGCAGAGAGAATATTTACTCTTGAAAAGCGCGCGACTTTCCCGGATAACTTTGGAGAGCTTGCGCGAGCTCTGGAGCGCTTGGCACAAGACGCAACAATGAATGACACGGAGATATTCTGCAAAAACAACCAAACAGAGAACTTAACCGACTCATCATGTCCCACTCCGTCCCCGTACAGCTACATCGACATCACCACGTTTATGCACATCTTTCCATCCATCTATGGCATCCTATGCTCTGTCGGAGTCATCGCCAACGGACTGGTTATTTACGCAGTCGTCGCGTGCAAGAAGAAGATGGTATCGGATATTTACGTGTTAAACCTGGCTATTGCAGACATGCTGTTCCTGCTGGTCATGCCTTTCAACATCCACCAGCTGGTCCGGGACCGGCAGTGGGTGTTTGGAAACTTCATGTGCAAGGCGGTGGTGGTGGTGGACGTGAGCAACCAGTTCACCACGGTGGGCATTGTCACAGTGCTGTGCATTGACCGGTAAGACCACACTGACTAGTAACTGCAAAACTGTTTTTAAAATGACAAACCTCACCCAGGATTACACCAGAATTACATTCAGCAAAATATTAACCAAAGTTAATATGAGACATTAGATTTTACTGTGCGTCATAATTATAGCCTACAGTCTTTTAAAAATAGAGCAGTAAATGGATTTTCTCAGGAAATATTTTGAATCACTGTCACAAATGTGGCAGTTTAAGAGATTACCCTCATTATTCTCCATATTTTTCTTCTCTGATATAGGCTAATGTAAAAAAAAAAAAAAAAAAAAAAAAAGTCTCCTTTACTTTTGCTGTGGAAAGAATCAAGTATGTTGGGTAGAGGAGATGAGCTATTTTCAGTGAAGTTTTTTTCAAAGAACCCTAAGCAAAATGACTAACTGTTCTGTTTATTTTGAGCTGTAGGAGGTACACTGTACTATCAGAACCGGATGTTTAAATCCTGTTTGTGTGGGATTTGTTTGGCAGCAAATTAGTCTGGATCCTTTTGAGACAGATTTGATATTATTGAGGTACACTCTTGTAAAGCTGATTAAACATATAAAATAGGTTGCATAAATATGTAAACATGACTAATTAATCAATGTAAATGAATGCTAAACCCAGTATTCTGTACATTCAAATATGGTGACAACATGGGGTGGGTGGTTGTGATGACAAGTTGATTTAGCTGATTAAATGAGAAACGCTGCATTGCATTTTCAACATTAAGTCCCGATATATTACTATTATTTTATGTATTTTTGTGCTTTCTAATTGTGATATATATGAGGTATAATGCAAAAAACATGTCATATTATTATTATTTGAGTAGGTAATACTAGTACCTGTTTAAAAGTTCTTTATTACGCAAAATGAACTCTTGTGAGCTATTTTGCTGAGTTGTGTTTTGTTTCATTCACACACATTTCTCTAACCCTTTATTATTAGTCTGTTTGCATGTCTAAAGCTCAAAATGCTCTTTTCCAACTTGTGATTTCATGTAGTAGTAGTTTTCAAGGTAACAGCTACCTTTTATCTTTAGTTCAGTATCCAGATGATTGTAATGAAGGTGTGTGAATCTTAAAAATTCAGTGGAGTATTGCCACATGATATCACAAGGTGGAACAGAGTGTTTTCAGTTTGAAAACACAATGGTGGGTAAGTTTTTGATGAGGAAACATTATAACATAGATCAGAAAATGGTGTATGGATGCTTTACTTATAGCTGCATTGCTTTTACTTGACTGAACTTTGCACATACCCTCATTTGTAGTGGTACTAATGGATATAACATCACATGTTTAATTAGTAGTAGTGACAGTTTCCACATTTGTAGTACTGTATTGAATATTTCTTCAGTCTTTTGAGAACCCTGAGAAACAAACACATGAGCCATTTGCTTTGATGCTCAGTCTACACTGAGATCAATAAGTACAAAACATCACATGCAACCATTACACTTATAAAAACTAAAATCTAGCCAAGTTTGTTTATTTGAACATTTTAATTTGTAAATAAAAAATAAAAAAAATGCAAAATGATCTACCAATAGAAACAAGATTTTTATACTTAAAATATAAAAATACATCTTGCTACACTTGAGAAAACCAAACTCTTTGCAAAGGTGCATTGTGTATCTTTTCGATATTGCTTTGTCTGAAATGTTTCACTGTATGGTATTAAACCTTTCTATCATGGACAAGTTATAGGTCAGATCTGTGGAGGAGCAACTTCACTCACTGTCAGAATGCCATTTTTTTTTTCTTCAGGTATTTCTGAGCTATAAAACCGCCCGTAATTTAATAAATGTAAGACAGAGCTGTTTAATGTCATATGGTGGGACATTCCAGGCAGAGCAATGACATCTCCATAGAAACAAGCAAGTTACATAGGGCACCTTTAAAATTAGAAACAAACTCTAATGTTGCTTGAATTAAGAAATACACACTTATTCCATTGGCAGATAATTTGGTTGATAGGTAGATAAAGTCAAATGCTCTTAATATAATAATAATAATAATAATAATTCTACACGGCAAAAAACAATATCTAAGTAAGTAAGTTAAAATTACTTAAATTTTAACTTACTTAGATATTGTTTTTTGCTGTGTAGAATTATTGTGAAAGTGAGACATATTATAGGCACACAACAGATCTAGAAGTGTCTTTAGGTTCTATGTTTTATCTTCGACCTTCTAAATGTTTTTCGAACGCTGTTGGCTGGCCCTGCATTAGCGTTGTGTACATTATTGAAAGGAAAAGGCGGGTGACATTACACAGTGCAGCTCATAAAATTGTTCGCCCATACGTCTCTGAGGAATGAAGTGCCATTATGTTGGAGATTTCAGCTTAAATACTCCTCTGTGTCCCTGTTGCTTTTTCCATTCCATTTTCTGTCCTCCACCTCTCCATTTAAATCAGCTGTAAGATCAAACACTGGAAATGGATGTTTAGAGGCCTATGGTGTCTTATGGGTTCCCCTGATTAATATATAACTCTGTTTCTAATGAGTTTTGTCTGTTTGTTGAAGGATCAAATGTAGAAAACACATTTACTTACATGCTTTATGCAGTATCTTACATTATGTAGCAGGTGAAGATTAGGAAGTATATGTTTGGACAGTAGTAATAATGATGATGATTGTAGTTTTGATCATTTTAAAGTGCAATATGTAACTTTTTTGTGGAGTTTGTCACCTGCTTGTTTCCATGGAGATTTTATTGCTTTATTATTAAAAAGCTCCATGGGTTAAAGTTATATGGTTAAATTGGTTAAACGTTCTAAAATACGCAAAACTGAGCTTTAAGACATGTTATAATGTTCATAGCTCATTAAAACATACATGGAGTTGTGTTTTGATTAATTCACTGTCTACATTTCTAAAGCTCAAAATCCACTTTGCACCTTGTGATGTCACAAAGTGGTAGTTTTCAATTTAACAAACTCCTTTTATCTTTAGTTCAGTAGAGATGTAGCCAGGCTGGCACCACCTAGTGCCTCCGCTCACTTCATTTCTCTCCAGCGACTAGGTCAGGAATCGGAATACAATAGATGATTTGCAAGAACCCCAGAAGTTGTAGATCGCGCACCGACCAATAAGTGAAGAGCTGTGAAGCCACGATGTCAAACTCAAGTGCCTGTCTGAGTCCCTTTTGTAGTACAGCACAACAGTAAACAAAGTGGTCGAGATGGATGTAGACAAAGCCATACATTCTGTTTTGGCAACTATTCCTGAGATCAAGAATTTAAAGCCGGAGCAAAGAGAATGTTTGGTGAATTTTATCAAGGGGAAAGACGTTATTTCCCTTCTTCTTACAGGATTTGGTGCATTACATACGTCACAACCAAATAGCAGAGATTGGTTAAATTAAAAAGTACAGTTGAGTGAAAGAATCCTAATGCTGCAAGGTCAGACGGTTTCCATGAAGTGAAACCGGCTGATGAATCAGGCTATTAGAGATGGGCAATTGGATAAAATTATCCAAATAATTCTAGTGAAGGTGTGTAAAATTTAAAAACACAGTGGATCACTTCTTGTATTACAACATGACATCACAAGGTGGAACAGAGTGTTTTATGCTTGAGAGAAGAACTCTAAAGTTTAAATATGCAGGATTTTTTGTGTTAAAATGTATGTATGAAATGAAACAAAACTCCATGTATGTTTTTGATTAGGAAGAAACAAGGGTTCTTGAAGGTTAAGATCTCTGTGCAGGAAATGAATTCAATGTAATATCCTCAAGAAACATGGAAACCCAACATGAATGGGTGGATGGTTAGAGAGGCGCTATAAACGTGACCTTTTACTGTAAACAACTCTGTAATAGCTGTTGAAATAGATGTAGCATTGACAGTATATCCATGGGTATATTTTTGGAATGGGAAAAAGTCCTCAAAATGTTAGACATAACAAAAAACTGAAACATGAATGAAAGCAAAAATTGAAAAGGAAAAAAAAGTCCATTCAAGTCCATATTTTGAAAAGAAAAAGTCTACAGGTTTTGGACTCTTGACAGGAACTATCCCCAGTATAAAGCAGCTTGAGAGATAAAGATTAAATTTAATATGAGAAATTCATGTCTGAAATAGGCAAAATCAGATCTGCAGACTAGGAAGGGAAACATACCTGTATGAGACAATAGATAGACAAAAGCCTCCAAATATAGTCAAATGGTTGAGGTCTTGGGTAGCTTTCAAATATTAAATCCATAATAAAAAGTGAGAGGACCTTGTAAGTGAGATTCAGGAAAAAGGATTGGAGCAGCATGACCACTACCTAAATAGAATCAGATAAAAGGACTCTATTGTCAGATTGCACCAAAAGATATAGATTTCATGTCCGTCCATTTTAGTTGTTAGTGATAAAACCAGGAACATCTCTACATCTCTCTGTCTTATTGGATGTTGTATCTTGAAAACATGATTTGATGAAACACCCGTGCAACTTTTTTGTTTTTTGTTATAGCCAGAATCCATCTTATCAGCAAGAAGACTGAAATACACTGTTAAAGTGGTATAGATAAGTTAAAATTACTTGAATTAGTACTATCATCTTAATTGGAGTGAATTTAATTTGACAAAGTAAAATAATCTGCAAATGTAAATTAATAATAAACGTATATTTGATTCCACTGGGAGATAATTTAACTTTAAAGTCAATAATTTTTTTGCAGTGTAGCATTTCTGTTGTTGTCTATGAAGTGGTTAGCATATATTTTAATGCAAATGTGACTCACTTTGAAAATACAGGAGAGAAATGTTTAAGTATTGCAAGTTTACATACAAATTTGGTGTGGTAGTAGCTATAATAGAACCATTTTGTTTGATAGTTACTATAAGGGAATAAATGTTTTGTAAATCATGACACAAATGAGCAATTCTTTTTGTTTACTGCCTTCCTCAGAAGCATCATGTGATGGTGTACGTAACAGCTGCTTTACACGGTTTTGCCAGTAGAGAAAACTTACGCCCCCTACTGCCTGACCTCTTCTCCAGGGCTGCAGTCTATGTGTGTGACAAGCTGTATGCTCCCGCGTCACGATTTATGCTCATTGGACCTTGTTGGGGATCTCGATGGCATTTCGATAGTGCGCTGACTTCATGTGTTGCAGTTCCTGTTTTCTGCAAGCTTTATTTTATTTATTTATTTATTTAGGTAAAACAAGGACAATGAACAAAGAATATTAGTCTAAGAGAGAAAAGATGCTCTGTGCCAGATTAAGCTGCAAGCTGCTTTCCATCTGCAGTTCTTGGGCAAGTACAAAAGACTTTACATGAAAGCACCACTTTGTTCAAAACTTTCTTTCAAACTTTGAGAAAGGTTCATTCTCTCTTCAGTTTTAAACTTATTAAAAAACTAAACTTATAGCAAATAGCAATTATTTTTGTCAGACAGGAGCCCTTTACCAATAAACATGACAAAATTTAAAAAATCATAACAATTCTAATAGTGTCAATAATCTTTTTTTTTTTTTCTTTTTTTTTTTCTTTTGTATAAGATGTAAAAGTTTGACACTTCTTCTGCCTTGTCGAAGTCTGTATCATCTCATTTCATGCAAGTGTTGTGCATGTCAGTCAGAAACATAAATGACAGTGTACTGCTGGGAGGCTCTGAGCAGACAGTGTATAAGTTTTAATATTGACGTGACACTTTGTTGCACCTTTCATTTGCACTTTGAGTTATTTATGAATGCAATAGTGTCAGGGAGGATTGGACTATGACAAGATGGTCTGCCAAGATATTTCCTTATTTTTAGTGCAAGCACAGTCAGCTCAATAAGGACACGTTTCAACTGGAAAACTTTTCTACAGTTCAACTTGCAGAGAGATTTTTTTCTTATTTATGGCTTTGGCTGACACCCATATATTGATTTATGTTTACTGATGTTACTGCCTCACTAATAGTGCACTCGTGTCTTAGGAGTCCATCTTACATTGGTTAATACACATGCAAAATTTTAAGTCATGGCAGAGCAAGTGGCATTCAAGAATAGACTGAAACATTAGAGCTTTTAGAGTCATATTGATTTACATCTAAGTGGAGTGTAACCAGTGAACTGTACTTTAGTAATTTATATACAGTAGGTCTGTTTTGATTAATCAGAAATACTTAAGTTAAAGGTCCTATATTACACAAAATGGACTCTTGTGAGCTCTTGTGTTATAATGATGTTACCTCATCAGAAATATACCCGGAGTTGTGTTTTGTTTCATTCACACAGGTTTGAATAATCCTTTATTATTAGTCTGTCTACATCTCCAAACTCAAAATGCTCTGTTCCACCTTGTGATGTCATGAAGTGGTAGTTTTTGAGCAATTACAGGGCTCAGTTCATGATTCTAGTGAAGGTGTATGGACTCTAAAAACACAATCGAGTGTTTTCTGTTTGAGAGAAGAACTCACCCAAAATATGCAGGATTTGTGTGTTGTGTGAATAAAACAAAGCACAACATAAATTTTAAAAAAATAGCGTAATGTGTTAATGTGTCTGTTGTGCCAGTCCCTATCAAAAAAGCCAACAACTAAAAAGTAATAAAATAGCTGCATGCATTACAGTTTGCAACTAAATGTAATCACAAGTTAACTTCAGACGTAATATTTTTCTTTCCAGTGAATACTTTCAAGGTAGCCAGGGTGGCGCCACCTAGTGCTCGATTTCATTTCTTTCCAGGGACTAGGTCATTAATCGGAACACACTAGATGGTTTGCAAAAACCCTGGAAGTGCGAGTCTGGGCACCAGCCAATCAGCAAAGAGCCATGCATTCTGTGTTGGCAACGGTTTCCGAGATCAAGGATTTAAAGCCTGAACAAAGAGAATGTTTGCTGAATTTTATAAAGGGGAAAGATGTTATTGCCCTTCTTCCTACGGGATTTGGGAAAAGCTTAATATACCAGATAGCCCCTTTAATGGCGCATTACATACGTCATAACCAAATAGCAGCGATTGAATAAATAAAAAAGTACCGTATCGTCGGGAGAACAAATCCTAATGCTGTGAGGTCAGGCGCTTTCCACAAAGTGAAACTGGCTGATGAATCAGGCTACTTTTAATGTGCACTGTGCAGCTTTTCTGATGGAGAGTGTCACCTGCTTGTTTTCATGAAGGTGTTATTGCTTTCTCCAGAATGTTTTATGGTAGAGGTTAACCCTATCTATCTCAAGGGAGACAACTATAGGCTACATTACAGGTCAGATCTGTGGAGAGGTAACTCTATTCACAGAGAAAACGACTGTATGTTTGAGCAATAGAAATACCCGTAATGAATAAATGCTTGATAGATGTAGCAAACCCACCACCAGAAAAGTTGTGCAATACATTTTTAACTCTTAGTAGTCTACAATTCTTATCCAGAGTTGATAATCAGTATTTCCAGTTCATTTTAATATATTTTATAGTAATTACTCCAAAAATAACATATCGATTTCACGTCCAGTAATCATTTCAAACAAATAGTTCTGATTAATAATATGAAAACTCCAGTGTGTCCTGTTTCCGGAGTAACAGTGTGATGATTCTCATGCACTAACACAGAGAGCACTGTCCTGCACACTTCTCCACACCATCTGAAAAAGTGCAATTCTCTCCACTTCACTCACACTTTACTAGACAAAGTGGCCATTCATTTCCTGCAAATGTTTTGACGACCAGCTGAGCCCAGGCAGCTCTGTGCAGATATATTAAATACACAGTCTCCCACAGAAAAGGGAATAAAATAGTGTGCAATTTTCAAGTAGCAAAAGTAAATGACTCTAATTTGCCCCTTCGCCTTACCTTATCGGGTTACAGATGGGGCAGTAAGATCTCTGATTTTGGAGCACTTTTATTTCATTCTGTGATTCTCTCGACAGCAGTCTGTAAAGTGCAGATGGAGAAGAGAATTATCGGGCAGATTTTGGAGATTTGTGACTGAGCTCAAACCTGTGTCCTCAATGAGTCAGCTGTGGCTGGACTACAGTGCATAAATTAACCATATTGCCTTTCTGTCAAATCGTGGGCTAACGTTCAATGCACTTTTTTTTCTTTTTTTTTTTTAAACAAAGCAGTTTAACACATAATTATTTTATCATTGTTCCCTTGGCGTCCTTTAAAGGTGTGATGTTTAACTTTTGTGGTGGAGTGTCCATCAAATGGTTTTCTTCGTGGAGACGTTATTGAATCTGTGTATCATTTGTTCATTTGTTTTTCAAGGTAAAACCAAAAATAAGAAAAAAAAACAAAAACAAAAACAAAAAAAACAACTATTTTCCTCTTTATTTGTCTCCTAAACAGATAACAATTTGTTTTTTCAGTTTTTGATTTTGTGTTTAAATGAATACGGAAAAAACAGATAATGGCCATTTCCCATTTCTGTGACTTAAACTGAGATGATGGACTGAACCAGGACTAAACCAAGACAGAGACTGGGACTGAGATCGGGAACAGGACCAGGACTGAGACTGGGACCAGACTGAGACCAGACCAGGACCAGACTGGGACTGAGACCAGAACTGAGACCAGGACTGAGACCGGAAAAAGGATCAGAACTGAGACCGGGACTGAGACCGGGACCATCATCAGAACTGAGACCAGGACTGAGACCAGGAAAAGGATCAGAACTGAGACCAGGACTGAGACCGGGACCAGACCAAAACTGAGACCAGTTTAGTCCCAGTTTAATCTTGTTTAGTCCTGGTTCAGTCCTGGTTTAGTCCGAGTTCATTCTTGGCTCAGTCCGGCATCAAAGTTTAAGTCACGGAAATGGGAAACGGTCATTATCTGTTTTTTTTTTTTTCCATTTTTCATTTAAACACAAAATCGAAAACTGAAAAAACAAATCATTATCTGTTTTTTTCATTTGGTTTTGGAGACAAATAATGAAGAAAATAGTTGTTTTTACATTTTCTTATTTTTGGTTTCATATTGAAAAATTAATGAATGATACACAGATTTGATTGCTTTGTCTGGAATGATTCACAGTACAAAATTTTTCTATGTTCAAGGAGACCAAACCAGTTGCAGGTCAAATCTGAGAGAGGTGACCCCACTCACAGTCAGAATGCCTGCTTTTCTAGGTGCTTTTGTAGCTTAGAAATACACCTGCACCTGTAACTGAATAAATGTAAAGTAGACCTGTTTAATGTCATACTGTGGAACATTTCAGGCAGAGCAGTTACATAGAAACAAGCAGATGACCGACACCCAACCAACAAGTTACATAGTGCACCTTTAAAGTGAATATACCAGGTTTCCATGTTTAGTTAAGTAACAGCTGAGAAGAAGGAGTAAAAAAACAGGAAGTGGGAGTTCTAAATCAGCGTATCTATGTCTGTCATCAACATGAGAAAAATTCAAACCAAAATACAGGGACAATTTTTGCACAAGGAACACATTTTTTTGAGAAATCTAACATTTATACAACCAGTTATCACTAGGGAAATGTCTCAATCCTATTTTAAAATTCAGAAGTTAAAATCAAGTATATAACCAAATTTGGATGAAAGGTCAGTTTCTCACAATCCTTTTCTTATTATTTTATTTGCGTACTTGTTTCCATTCAAAACAATACATATTTGGGATTGTATATCAAAGATTAACAATTATATCAGTGTTGTCCATCATGAACCACTGATTTATATACCAAAAAGGTATTAACATTCATTTTTATTAGTCTAATCATAATTACTATGGACCAGAACTTGTTAACATTATGGCTGCTATGGCATATGTTATCTGCAGCCTGTGTTCAACCAGGAATTAAAATTACAAACTTTAAATTGTAAAATTATAAACTATAAAAAACTAAGAAAGATTTTTAGTGAAACCTTAAAGCTGCAGTAATGTTGCAGACAAAATTAGACTAAAATAAAAGCATATTGTTGTGTTTTTTTTGCCTGCAGTAGGGCTTCCACCTGCTTGTTTCCATGGAAATGTTGTTCCTCTGGCTATAATATTCCACAGTATGGCATAAAACCCTTCTGTCTCCATGGAGAAGTTGCAAAGTGGTCTTAACTTTCTATTTCCACGTCGTGCCACCTTAAGAAAGTTACTGTACCTTTGAATATAATCATGTTAAATGTGTTTTAGTGAAATGAACAGTCTAACCTGTCCATGATCTTTGAGGTTCTCTGCTGTCAACAGTTGAAGGCTAATGTAATGAAGGATCTATATAAAACTCTCCACTTAATCAGAAAGAGTTACTTAAGTTTCCTTCAGTTCAAAGAAAATGTCTGTGAAAAAGTCAGTGCAAATTAGGTGAAGAAGTTATCTGACAATTATTACTGACTTCTGAAAACGAAACCTTCAAACTGACTGTAATAAAAAAACAAACAAACAAAAAAAAACAACAAAAAAAAACAAAACACACACACATTTAAACAGACAAAAATTAAAATCTTGCCAAAGATATTTCTCTTAAAAAAACTTCAACTTTTGTATGATTTCACACAAGTGTAAAAAGTCAAAGTCATCTTTTAACTGTACTGCTATTTGTGTAACAGCACAAATCAGCCCACCTGTAATTCAAATTCTGTTCTTTCTGGTCAGATTAAATTGTTAATTGTTGGTCAGATTAGAAATGTTAAAATAAAGGTCAGATTAAAGTTTAACAAAGCCTCAGACAGAGCAGTGCTTACAGATTGCATCACATCCTCAGGGAATATTTATGACATCATTTGCAAAGTTTGAATAGAGAAATCCAGTTTTTGTCCCCATCTGAGACTAGGGCATCGTCACATTCTTAAACCTGAAAACTACCAATAGTGTGTCTATGATAGATTTGTGTGGTACTGCATGTAGTCAAGGACAAATCCCCTCTCAAGGATAATGAAATTGACTTCACCTTCCTTGCCAAAGCTAAACTATGCAAACGTCTATCATGAGAACACATTCTGAAGTATGATATATTGCTGAAGTATATATACACAATAGACAATAATATTGAAACTAATTTATGACACTGACACAAAAACCATAAAGTGATATTATACCCCACAAAACTATTCTAAATGTACAATTTTGTAGAATAAAACACTTGAGTTTGTGTCATAGATGTTATAAATTCAACCTTTTACAACTTAAATTATATATATAAAAAATAAATAAATAAATAAAATGGAGAGGCAACACAGCTCACAGTCAGAATGTAACGTGTAATTGAGCAGTTTAATGACATGCTGTGGAACATTCCAGGCAGAGCAGTAATATATCCATAGAAACAAACAGGTGACCAGTGTTGGGAAGGTTAATTTTAAAATGTATTCCCCTACAGATTACAGATTACATATCCCAAAATGTAGTTTGTAACGGAATCCATTAAGTTACTTCAGGTGAGTAACGTAATCTGAATACTTTGGATTACTTGATTTGCTGTAGAGAAGCAAAGACTAGGATATCGCAGCATAAGATGTTTTGTTTGCTAAAAGAAAGAAAAGAGTTTACTTAACCGTATTAAAAATATTATTGATAGAAGAGGAGGAGACACGTCCACGCAGCATGATTTAGTCCTGTTTTAGTCCTGGTTTAGTCTTGTTTTAGTCCTGGTTTAGTCCTGATTTAGTCCTGGTTTAGTCCTGGTTTAGTCTTGTTCTGATTTAGTCCTGGTTTAGTCCTGATTTAGTCTTGTTTTAGTCCTGATTTTACATCTGGTTTAGACCTGGTTTTAGTCCTGGTTTAGGCCTGGTTTAGACCTGGTTTAGACCTGGTTTAGACCCGGTTTAGACCTGGTTTAGACCTGGTTTAGATCTAGTTTAGACCTGGTTTAGTTTCCAGCAATGAGTGGAATTAAGGAAAAAAAAAAGGGGAGATATAGCCGAAAATGTGAAAATAGGAGAACAGGAAAATACCTTCATGTAATCCATTTATTTCAACAAAGTAACTGTAATCCAATTACCATTCATTGAAACAGTAACTGTAACCGAATACAGTTACTCATAATTTGTACTCTGATTACGTAACCCCGGTACATGTAATCTGTTACTCCCCAACACTGCAGGTGACAGACCCCCAACAAAAAGTTACATAGTGTACCTTTAAAGTAAATATAACAGGTTTTCATGGTTTCTCTAATCATAGTTTTATATCAGTTGAGTTTGTGGAAAAAAGTTAAGAAGAATGGGTACTAGTACAAGAACAGGAAGTAGAAGTTCTAAATCATCATCCAATATCGTGAACTAGAAAAAAAATTAATCCAAAATGCAGATTTAACATCTTAAATTGTATTATATAGTCCAAAAAATAACTATTAATTTCTCAGTAGTGCAAAGAAAATGTACACATCGTAAATACTGACCCCCCAAAAATACTGTTCCAGCTTTCATATAGTGAAGTTGATGTAGTATTTATCATAACAGGCCTAACTATGCTTTCTTATCTCCTGCAGGTACATAGCTATTGTCCATCCCACATCAGAACGCAGGACCATCCAGTGGACCATCATCATAAACCTGCTGGTGTGGGTGGGCAGCTTCCTCCTCACTGTCCCCGTCATGCTCTACGCCAAAGTGGAAAAACGTCAAACTATGGAGGTCTGTATGATGTACCTGGACGGGCCTGAAGATATGTACTGGTACACGCTCTACCAATCCTGGGCTTCATCATCCCCCTCATCATCATCAGCACCTTCTACTCGCTCACCTTGTATCATGTGTTCAGCTCCATACGCCGGGTCAAACGCAAGCAGTCGGTTTGGGCCAAAAGGGCCACCAAAATGGTTCTCATGGTCATTGCATTGTTTCTTATTTGCTGGTCGCCCTATCACGTGATTCAAGTGATCAATTTGAGCAACAACACCCCGACCATCGCCTTCATCTATGCCTATAACATAAGCATTTGTCTGAGCTATTCACACAGCTGTATCAATCCGCTTATGCTGCTGATTTTTGCTCAAAATTACCGTGAGCGACTCTGCAAAAGGAACGCCCTGCACAGCTCTCAGCATTCGTCCAAAGTCACAGTGGTTAAAACGGATGGATCGAGCACGGTGAATGACCCCAGTTATCGCTGCACAGTAATATGACTGCAACTGTGTATAAAGACTACATATTCAACAACTGCTCAATCAAACTATATTGGAAACCTCGGTGTACGCAACTGTGCACACAGGACATGCCATTTATATCTGATCTGGAAAAACTGAGGGAATTTTAACTTTTTATCGTCAAATGTTTATGCAGATTCAACAAACTTTATTGCTTGTGTACGAGGGACAATTCAATGATTCTTATTAGCAAGAAAATTAAACCATGCTGGTCAGTGTCTACTTGAAATCGTGATCTTTGTAAAAAAGGAGCATTTAAAGGTGCATTATGTAACTTTCTGGTGGGGAGTCTGCCACCTGCTTGTGTCCACTGAGATATTTTGGCTTTGTCTGGAACATTCCACAATATTGCATTAAGCTTCTTCCCTGCTTATCACCCTCGGCATGAGTTTAATGACATACTTTGGAACATTTCAGGCAAAGAAATAACATCTCCATGGAGGCAAACAGGTGTCAGACCCTCAGTAGTGCACCACAGTGGGTTTGAACAAAAATGTCTGTCAGATTATATTTTATTTGTTGAAGCACTTACGATTTGACAAATGGATCTGCTCAAAACCCAGGCTGAAATCTCCCAACTGATTTGATTGCGGTTAACTTAAGTCTCATGACATGTGGGTCAGGGAGGTTGGAGTAAGTGGGGCAAACAGGAGTAGATTGTGAATCATTGGCCTTGTCTGCTCTAGATTAACTGTCTATGCTTGTGCTGTGCCTATAAAGCTCCCACAGAGACCAACAACTGAAGTGGAAACCAAAATACCACGAAGGGTTACGCCATTAAGACTTATTTATACTCACTCACTATTTCTGTTCACTAAAGCTATTGTATCCAAATACTACAGGAAGTCAGTGTTATCATTTTGTATGAATTACTTTTGTTTTCACACCCTGGTTGGTGCAAAAATATAGATTTAAGGGCCAACATTTTCTAACTTTAGTGTTCCTAACACTAAAATGTGCCTCTGAATATGCAGTAATACAGAACATAGTAACCCTGCTTTTCTTATATCAGATGTCCAGTTTCCATTTTAAATTAGGCTTACATCAGACACAATTCTGCTATAGTCAGCGATGGGAAGAATACTTTGAAAATGTTCTTACTATTAGTAGTTACAGATTTCTTAATACCTGATTAATTAAAATGTATTTTGTAATGTACTTTGATACATGGTCCAAGCAGAGTATTGTATTCTGAATAATTAAACAGCATTTAAATTATAAAGACAAATAAATAAACAATATAACATTACAAACAGCCTTACATCACACATGGAATGGTGTTTAATATTTGACATATGACATGTATTTTTCCCACTAGTTATGTGCAGTTTCAAACCTAAATTGTGTGATTAAGTACCACAATGTATCCCTTTGATTTTAGGAAAGTAACTGAATACCACCAAATGAAAGAGTAACTGTACCAGAATACAGTTACTCAGAATTAGTATTCTGTTACTTGCCAACACTAGCTTGTGACAGCAGAACCCATAGTAAGTATAAAATCTAATATTGAAAAAAATACAGTTCGAGATATATATTTGTATTGCTTGATACACAGGACCACATTACATAAGGAAACAGTTTCTCATGCATATTTCCATGGACAATGAATTCAGAATGAGGGCAGTGTGTTTTTTTTCTAACCTGAAAACACTTTAATACACAAAGATGAATGAATTATTATTACAGATGCAGCAGGTTTGCTCTGACAAATTCATAGATTCATAGTTTTTACACATTTTGGTTTTAATTCATTATGAGAAGTGATAGTTTGGATGCACTGTCCAATGAGAGTAAATTTGATTATTGTAAAAAAAAAAACTTTTCAGCAGATGGTGTTTGTCCATGGTGATGGGTGTTTCTCAGAGCGCAGAGCTCCATGGAGCTCTTTTAGACACTTTTTCATTGCTTTGTTGCCATTGAGACAAGAGTCCATTAAACCACAGACAGACAAGAACAGGTCTGACCTCAGTAGACAGTGTTAACAACACCTTTCATCAGATGACATGAGGTGAAAACATGTGTCGAGAGAAATGTATTTTGTATTACTTTCAGGTGCAGTACATTTGCCTACCTGGTTGTCTCCATGGTTACTACCTGAATATTCCACAGTATGGCATTAAACTTAAATACTCTCATAGAGACAAACAGGTCTGATCTGTGGAGAGGTGATCCTGCTTTCACTAATAATGTTTTTCTCTCACTCTCTTGATTTTATTGAGAAAAACACTGGTAACCGAATAAATGAAAGGTAGAAACATATAAAGCTATACAGTGGAGCGTTTCAGGTAAAACAACAAGGCAGACAAGCAGGTGGCAGACCCCCTGAACTACAAAAGTTAATTAGGATATTTTTTCAAATCTTGAAAGCTGCAGAAATCATTAATTAACTATTAATTAATTATTTAAAACCACATTTTTTATATAATACAAACAACAGTGTGTAGGATAGGCTACAAAGCACACTGATATTGAGCTGTTTTCTTACAAATATTAATAAATGGCTTTGGGGGGTTATATTTACATTATGTATTGTTAAAGTGGTTATTAAGGGGGTTTCACTGTCTCACTGGAGCACTACATGTGATGTATTGTACTATGTATACTGTGTACTGAGTGTTGTGTTAATGGTCACTACAATGTAGAGCTTGTGCTTTCTCTCACTGTGTGGATATAAGAGTGTCCAAATGCGCAAACATGCCCAAAGTGTTTATGTCATTATTATTAAATTCTATGTGAGGTTTATAAGTGATGTTTTTAAAATGGTGGATCATTTCTGTGTAAACGAACACATTCAGTCTATGGGACCACATGCAGCAGTTACTTGGTTTTCAGACTAAGTTGATACACAGGAATTATTGCATTATTGCACAATGGAATTATTGCATTGATATGAAAACTTTAAAGTTACAACAACTTCAATTTTAAGCTTTAATTTAGTCCTGATTAGGTATATTTACTAGGCCAGGATTCCCCAGACTTTTACTTTTACAAAACATAAATGGGTACAATGAGATGCCTATCAGCATTAACTATGTATTAGTGTTAAAAGATGCACTATGTAACTTTTTGGTTGAGGTTCTGTCACCTGCTTGTTTCTATGGATATGTCATTGCTCTGTCTGGAATGTTCCAGTGTATGACATTAAACAGCTCTCTCTTAGATTTATTCAATTACAGGTAGCTTTATAGCTTGAAAATACGGCAGTCTACTAGCAGCGGGGTTGCCTCTCCACAGATCAGACTTGTAACTTGGTCTGGTTTGGTCTCCATGAAAATAGAAAGGTTTAATGCCATACTGTGAAACATTCCAGACAAAGCAATAACATCTCTATGGAAACAAACATTTAACAGACACTCAATGCACCTTTAAAGTTGGAAATCTAAAGTATAATTTTACAGTGACAATAGGAATTTCATACTTGGAATGGTATGGAGAGCTACAAGGTGAAGGAAGATTCTCCACTGGCCTATATGATCATTTGGTTCCTAATTCTTTGGTTAATGGTGTCAATAGCAAAACACAACTCCAGGTATGTTTTTGATGAGGTAACAACATCAAAACATATCAGAGATTTAAGTATGAGACAAAGGTGTCTTTAAAACGTGCCCTCTATTTGATGTATATTTCTGTGATGTTTGAGATAAAGGATTTGACAGTGATCTATTTGTATTATTCAGCCTGACTTAACCCACCGCTTTAACATCCTGGCTGCATTTCAGATTTGAATAAGCAGTTGAGGCAGTGGTGATGGCAAAAATTTATCAAGTTTCCCCTTTGACATATCAACCAAAAAATGTGCCTGCAGTATTCAGATCATGTTTGTGAGTGAATAATACCATTCATTTATCAGGTTCTGCCTAAAAATAAAAAAACACGGGAATTTTGTTGGTGAGCATTGACTATGAAAGAAGGGCCTTTTCTTCATCTTCCTCATCTTGTTACAGAGAATAAGATAACTCAATCACCACAGGTCTCATGCATGTGTCCAAACCATGGCCTTCAAACTAGTTTAATTTAGATAGTGCAGCCAAGGATAAACAAAACAAAACAGTGGATTGGAAAAAAGATCTTACTACATTTTTCTGCAAATCAGGTTAACAGTTTAATTCATGCTGTTTGTTTTTGGTGGATGTTTCATTTGGAAAGCTTAATTGACTTGGATCTAAGGTGTCTCCAATATTTGAGCTTGTATTGTTTTCAGCCTTTAATTCAGACCACTACAAAAGCCAGGACACATTTTCATTGACTTGTTTTGCTTATTTAGAGCAGTGGTGAAAGAAGTACTTATTTTTGTTACTTAAGTAAAAGTACACATGCTCGAAAAAATAAAAAATAAAAAAAAACTCAAGTAAAAGTAAGCATATGACATGAAAAGATTACCCATACCCCCAAAAATGTGCACTTAAAGAATAATAAGTTAAAGTATTTCATGCAAAATTTGAGATCAAATAAAATGTCAAATGTAGAAATGTTTAGTAGAAACAATTGAGTCAATTGTTTTTATTTGTATATATTAGTTTGCTGAAACTATGAATATGGTAAACAATACAGACAATAATACAAAAAAAAAAAAACTTTTACTTTTCAGTCTTGTTCAAAATTGTAGTGGAAAGTAGAAAGTACCAATACCTGGTCTCAAATGTAATGAAGTAAAAGTAAAAAGTATCCATTTTAAAAAGCAAAGAAAAGTAAAGTAAAGTAAAATAAAGTAAAGTACAGTACAGATATGTAAATATTTTACATAAGTACAGTACTATTCTACTTTTCACTTTTACTCATTAGTTGTTAATGCAGATAGGAAATAGAACTAGAAAGTGTGACCAAAATTTGTGCTTTCATCAAAAACTAGTTAGTTAAAGGTGCACATAACTTTTCTAGGCAAAGAAATAACATCTCCATGGAGACAAGCAAATGTCAGAGATCCACAAAGATTCACACACGTTTAAGAATCAACAATTTATTATTATACAGGATGTGGGTGAGGAAAAAGTAGTTTTGACAATTTGCACATATAATTTTGCTTTGTGGTCTTATGATTGAATTGAAATAATTGATGCAGCAAAATGCCCAGTATTACTCAGTTTGAAACAGTTAAAAAGTTATATTTAATAGATAGTCAGTAAATCCTCCAAATATACACGATGGTAAATCATCTTTTGGAATCTCTTGGTTTGCAGAAATGTGCAACATAATTTTTCCAGACTTGGACTGTACCGCCATAGTTTTTTTTTCTGTCTGTCTTTGTGTAATTCAAAGTTTTAATCCAAGGGCTCCACCACAGCCAAACACCTGCGCGGATCAGCTGAAGACAATCAAAACAACTTATTTTTACCAGCTAACCTTCAAGACCTCTTTCTCAGTGCTTTTGATGATAAAAACTGCAAATGAAAAGATCTATCGGCGTTACTTCTGCTTTGTTTGATGTCAACTCCTTTGTGGACTTGTCAGCCTCTGTGTAGTGTCAGCACTTTATGAGAACATACTGTGTTAACATTTGACATTATTAAATAGTAAAATCATTCAAAGTGTGATTTTCTTGCCATGTGCACCTGGTCTGTTACGACACCGCTGCACTCCAGAGTTCACTAAATGGTTGGATATCTCGCCTTTATGGTCCCTGCAAACTCATAAATCACATGACACCCTCTCAGCGTACACTTTTACTTCCTATCTCGGTGAGGCAGATCCTTCTGAGTACAACATAAATCAGATTATAGATTCTTTACTCTCCTGTCTCAAGGCCCCATGGAAAAAGAAGTTCACTTTTTTATGTCGTAAAGGAAGATTTTGTCATGAGGTTATAAATAAAGCACATCGGACAAATTTTCCGAGCGGCTGCCGAAACATTAAAGAAGATCAATGCACACACGGAGTATTGGTTTTATAAGAAAGAGCGCACGGGATCTGATGGGGAGTTACGGTACTTCAACATGGCTGTAAAAGAGTCACTTTGTGTGGAGAAAATGCTGAAATGGCACATCGCTGTCACTATAAAGTTCACAGTCAATGGGCCATCAGAATCCAAGATGGCCGCTGTCTGTGTTCACTGGAAATGACATGTATGACCAGCTTGCCCTCAAAACCCACTGTGTACTAGATTTATACAGTAAAGACCAGTTGACTTGAAGAATAAGTTATGTCAGAGTTTAAGAGTGTGTTCGATCAGCCATACAGGCTTGAATATAATGAATAAAAAATATGACTGAGGTTAGTTCATACCTTAGGGTTGTTCGCTGGACTTAAAGGTGCATTGTGTAACTTTTCTGGTGGAGAGTCTTGTCAAATGCTTTCTCAATGGAAATGTTATTGTGTGGCCTGGAATGTTTCATAGTATGGTATTAAACCTTTTTATCACCATGGAGATCAAACCAGACCAAGTTACAGGTCAAATCCAGGGATGGACAGGGACCAAAAAACAGCCATGGACTTTCCCTCCACAAATAGGCCTACCAAAAACACCTAAATCACTTCATTTAAAAGTGACTTAGCATTTTTGTCTTTAACCTTTTCCTATCCACCTTTCTCCTGATGTTCTCTGTTCAACATCTTTGACATATGTTGAAACCAACGAGTAACCCACTCTTCTTTGTCGCCTTTTAGGCCTATGCAATTTATGCTCGACAAATAGGCAAATTATCATATTAGCACCTTGCTGTTAGAATGGCCGAAAGCCTGTAGACCCAACAGCCATTCTGGACTTTTCCAGAATGTGCAGATTGCTAGTCCGCCCCTGGTCAGATCTGTGGAGAGGCAACCCCGCTGTTTTGTCTGTTTTTCTAGGTATTTTCAAGTTATAAAACCAACTGTAATTGAACTTCTGTAAGGTAGAGCTGTTTAATGTCATACTGTGGAACATTCCAGGCAGAGTAATGACATATAACAGGGAGGTGACGGACCCCCACTGAAAAAGTTACACACTGTACCTTTAACAAATAACAAATAACTCCTTATGGCAATTAACTAGGCAGGCAGGCAAATATAAGGCAGTGGTTTACCAGTATCCTGTCAGAACCATAGACTGAATATATAAATGAACACAGCTAACCTGCTAACCGCCACATACCAAATAGGAAGTGAGCATGGGAGCACTTATGGCTCCACTGACTCTGGCCAATTCACTTTGTATTGGATAAAAAATGCTCCTCTCTTCATAACCGCCGCTGTCAGGCTCCTCTTAAAATATTCGTATAAACCCGCACTACATAATCCTGAGGTTTAGTCCATAAATCAATTTCTATTCCCAATATGGAACTCTGCTCCAAATTCACCCCGTTACTGCTATTCATGGTGAGCTTCATTTGACTGTAGCCAAACGCTATAGGTGACATCACACTCCCTTAGTCCACTTCTTTATACAGTCTGCGGTCAAAACTGAAGAAGCTACTTACATGAGGGGCAATGAATACATATATACTTTATTATTATTACTTTATTATTATTATTATTATTTTTTTTTTTTACTTTACCTGCCTAATGTATTATTTAGTTTTGTCTCTTGTCTGCAAAGAAAAGAACAATCTAAATTAAAAAAAGATTTACCAGCCGATCCTGACAATGGAGAATACATATTTCAGTCTGATACTGTATCTAAAAATGACAATTTGACAAATGGTCTTAGAAGAAGAATTTAAGGGACCGCAAACAAATAAATATGTTTGACTTATCCCGCTTATCCTGACAACAGAAAGAAATATTTCAGTCTGATACTGTATCTAAACAAGAAGACTTGAACAATTCACTGACAAAAAAATCATGTGATAAAAATTGAATTATATAAATAGAATTAGCATTTTATAACTCATTTAAAATTGAATAAGTTACATAAACAAATGAAAACAGGCTTGATCAAAGATGTTTGATAATGTATGAACATTTATTAAGCTCCATTAATTGACATTTATATTCACCGTGTTCACCATGGTGTAATTTAGCCTTTAAAAACTGTTATTTTTTCTACCATATGAGTTTCAGGAGAGGAGAACAAATTGCATAACTTCATTAACTCAACAGCTCTATTCTCTTGGGGTAAATGTTGGTCTGTGTGCATCAATGTAGGAACATCCCTTTTTTTTTTTTCTAAATTAGCGTCTGTGTTCTTCAGTGTAACTCATACACCAACACTGGGGCAAGGTGGGTTCAAGGACACAATAACTGCGTCTGTGGGAGCTGGAATCACACCACCAACCTTTGGGTCATCGGATATGACCACACTACCAACAATGTTTATGTCGAGAGGGGGACATAGATTGTTTTCTTCTCAATGATGGTAAGTTGTATAGTATTTGCTCTTTGCTGTTTATATTTTCACTTGATTACTTGAAGTATAGTGAATGTAAAGCACAATTATTCAAGAATAACAAATTATTTCTTCTGTTCAATCTAAACATTCTTAACTCCAACCAACTTTGACCTCTTGAAAAAGGTGCATATTTTAACATAACCAAATCACCATAAGAGCTTTTTAGAAGTGTGCTAATTGCCTCTTTTAGCACTGTTTACTGAAGTTTTAAAATACCTCATCCTTGGCAACAACATGTGAGCTCTTTTACAAGAGTTATTCCTTGTGGAGAAGTGGGTCAGGGCTAGCAGCTACAGAGCACAAAGCTGAATGCCTTTCCTCACTCTTCACTGCCTCCGTACACTCTCTACAGTGTAAACTTATTATTGCCTGTTTAATGTCATTTCTAACTGTTCTTTACAATGGTAGAGCAGCGCCCTCATGTCCTTATTTGGGCCCCTATTGTCTGAGAGGAAAAGTGTAGGTGTGAACTCCTCCACACTTTGGCAGTGGGTCGTATAGCTGCTGGCTGAAGATTTTTACATTCACTAAGACTCAAGTGTATGCAAAGATTATGTATGAGTCAGGAGAATGTGCAGTACTGAAACTTGAAACAAATCAATAAAAGAAGAGCACAAGAGGACTCAGTGGAGTTATAGTCAACACGCAGGCTCATAGGCACAAATTTGGGACAAGAACCTTAAAGGTCCTATATTATGCAAAATTGACTCTTGAGAGCCTTTAGCTATGCTGGAATGTTGTTACTGCTTCAAAAACTTTTTGATTTGAAAATGGTTTCAATCTCACATGTTTGTGTAATCCATTATTATTAGTCTAATCTCCAAAGCTCAAAATGCTCTGATGTCATAAAGTGGTAGTTTTCAATTTAACATCTACCATTTACCTTTAGTTCTTGAGAGATTGTCAATTCCAAAGCTGAAATTATCCTAATGTAATAATGATGTATGAGTGGTATATGCAATTTAAAAACACAATGCAGCACTTCCTGTATTCCCACATGACATCACAGAGTGTTTTCCATTTAATAGAAAAACTATTAGGGTCCGTAACAACAGCCTGTCAATCTGCACAAGAATTCATCAACAAGCCTATGTACGGAGCCCCGCAGGGGCTGTAGGGTGAGGGTTTAAATAAAAAGAATCTCAAGAAATTATCATGTGATCCCGAGAAATTATCCCGTGATCCTGTGAAAGTTTCTTGTAAATCTACAAAAAATATCTCATGATCCTGTGAAAGTTTCTTGCATTAAATAAATGATGAGGCAGGCAGAGAGCATCACAACCACACCTCTGCCGCATTCCTGGCAGTAGAGGCAGTGGGTCTGTGGGCACATAATTCAACTGATTCACTGTCCAGCCAGCTTTCCTTGTTCTGTCCGTTGACTGACTTTCTCTCCCGGTATGGTCTCTAGTGCTTGGTCGGTCAACTGTTTGTCCGTAGGAGGAGCTGCTCCCTATACAACCGCCGCTCGTTCCATTAGAGCACTGAGAGCTTTACACACAGAGTGTTCTGTTGGCAAGAGGGGGAGCCACACATGCCTGACCTCCCCGCAGTGAGAGCCTTCATCATCTGTACAAAGTAATCAAGTGAAGGAAATATCTGTTTATAAAAATTTCTGAGTTTATGTAGCCATCGCCAAGTGTGTCCAGAGAAGCCTCTGAAGGGTGCACTGAATGTGCAGAGTAGATAAGGTCCAGGGGAATCAGATCACATCCAGAGACCTACCTCCTCTCCTACAAGGAAAACGACACAACGCATCTGCCTTACCCTTCTCACTGGCCACTGATGTGCACAGATGGAGCGCACATAGGACACTATCAGCCGTGGTGTTTGCTGAGTAGAGACCAGGTTGAGGTGAGGCATATATAGCGCACAGTTACTTGTGTGCGTACTTAAAGATAAGTGGCTTTTACACATTCAGGGAGATCAGGTGTATGCGGCCGTCTCTCATGCCAACAAAGTACGCTGTGCATAAAGCTTTCAGCGCTCTAATGGCACGAGAGGTGGCCGCATAGTGAACAGCTCCTCCTTCGGGTAAACAGCCAACCGACCGAGTATCAGAGCCCGTCCCGGTACAGAAAGACAGTCTGCGGACAGAACAAGGAACGCTGGCTGGGCATTGAATCAATTATGCACCCAGAGACCTATTGCCTCTACTGCCAGGAACGCAGTAGAGGTGCGGTTATGATGCTCTCTGCTCCCCTGTCTATCTCATCATTCATGTAATGCAAGAAATTTTCACAGGATCATGAGATATTTTCATAGAATTACAAGAAACTTTCACAGGATCACGAAGATACTTTTTACGGGATCGCGTGATAATTTCTTGGGATTGTGGGATAATTTCTCGGGATAACGTAATAATTTCACAGGCCCTGTGAGGCTCAGTAGCTACGTGATAGCAGATAATCACCTTTTTTTTTTTGGTGATTCACTTTATTTTTGTAAATCCCCAAATCACAACAGCAGTTGCCCCACAGGGGTTCACACAATTGTTGATTTACTCATCAAAAAGTTAGAAAATCAAACAGTGAAACAGTCATTGGTCAATAAAAGACAAGCAGATAATCACATTCACAGGACACAAGCAAATTAATTTCTGTCCCAGAACATCCGCTTGTCCTTTTTCTCTACAAGGAAAAATCCCAGAAAACCCTTTGGGAAAAAGATAATCCTTGAGGAGAACCACTGCCATGGTAAATGGTCACATTTTTCTATAGTGCTTTTCCACCTTCAAGGCACTCAAAGCACTTTACAACAAGGAACCCCTCACCCATTCACACACCAGTGTACACAGACACTGTGGGCAAGGTGGGTTAAGTGTCTTGCCCAAGGACACAACAACAGCATTAATCTGTGGGAGCTGGAATCACACCAGCCAACCTGTGGGTCAGTGCATCTGACCACTCAACCTGTAATGTTTATGTTGAAAGCTGGAACCGCCAACCTTCAGATCAGTGGGCAAATGCTCTATCAACTAAGCTACTGCCTGCCATGGATGAAACCAAGACTTAGGACAGGCTATAGATGTGTCCATTACTGACACACATCCATTTGAAAGCTCAAGAGCCCACTCAAGACAGGGACAGAGGGACAGGGCTTGGGGGGATTTCTGTTAGAATGATACAGAACCTGGCTCCCAGTAGAGTGTGGAGCCAGATCTCCTCTTGAATATGGGTGACAGAGTTTAGTGCTTCAGACAGTTGTTGATTCTACAAAACTCTGTGCTGTTTCTCTGTCCTCTGTGTTTCCTTTATGTTTGTGTTTTACTCGTACATCACGTTTGTTTTGACACAAATGGGCAGTGAGTTTCCTTAATTGGTTGATCCGCTTGTCAATTCACAGTTCATGAGGACAGGAGACAGATCCAGACCACACATCTTTGTAAAGTCATGGAAAAAGCATTACTCACAGGCAGGCACTGGTGTAACTGCAGGAGCCAGTGTATTGGATCAAACTACTATCTGTAGCCTTGTCTTGCCATGTTGCATAACCTAGTGCTTCACCTTTGACAGATAGAGCTAGATGAAATATCCCAGTCTCTTTACAATATTTGTATGCATTGACAAAGGATTTTTCCAACTCTTCCAACTTAATCTTAAACCTCCTTATGACACACATAAAACAAATAAACGTATCCATAGGTTAAGGGGATTATATACAACTGTCCAAAGTCCATAATGTTACCATGATATGACCTCACCTGCTTTGCTTGTACATATTGCCTGGAATCCAGAATACACTATTCTTCAGTGCTTTGCAGAAATGTGAGTCTGGTCAGTGGTGAATCTCCCCGTTTTCAGATGGACGTGATTGACAGATGGATCAGCCAGTCAGGGACATGCATAGTTCGTCCATTCGGAAAAAAAAAATATCACAAGGGGCTGAAAAACATTGCTTCTGCTATTAATAGGCCAAGCAGATCCATTTGATTTTATTTGTAAAGGATATGTGACTAATGAGGTTTTTCTTGTTTCACGTGCATCAATGGAAAAAATAAATAAAATAAAAACGTGATTGCATGATCACATTTTCAGTGCTTGAGGGCGTGGGGACTAGACTGATATTAATCTATATAAAAAGAGAAAGAGAGATTCTGGATTTGCAAATTGCCCAGTGCAAAGTCTGTAATGTATATTTTTCATCAGACAGCATATAGCAAGGGCCCATCAAGATCATTTTTGCCCAGGGCCCAAAATGTGGTGATCCACTCCTGGCTTTTACATACCAAGTCCTGACGTTTTACACACTCTAAAATAAAGGTTGCTTCTCATGCATTTTACATAGGCAAAAACTATCACTGCTGAAACAGAAATTCACACAACAAACAAACCTCACATATTAATTATAGATAAATGCACATGAACCTTCTCCATAAACCATTTTTTGCACAAAATTCTTCAAAGATTCTATTCCAAAAGCATATTCATTTATAATGTACGTGTTTGCCAACGATGTCCTTTGTGTAATATAAAACAAAAAAATGTCAGGATTTAGCTTTTATATGCCGACATTGATAAGTAACACGTGTCAATCTGATCTGATATCTTTATTTAACCCTGTTCTTAAAGGTACACTATGACTCTTTTTGGGTGGAGGTTCAGCCACCTGCTTCTCTGCTGGATATGGTGTTGCTTTGCTTGGAATGTTCCTCAATATGGCATTAAACATGTCTGTTCAATTACTGGTGTTTTTTTATTCTTTACTTGTCTGGAAATAGATACATTAAACACCATACTGTGGAAACATTTGATGCGAAGCAGTAACATTTCCATGAGACAAGCAAAAGTGGACCCTCCTCCAGAAAAGAAACAGTGTGCTGTTAAGTTTAAGTTCTACTTTTTTATTTTTCAGTAGGACAATATTTCTCTTGGTCTTTGCTTACCTGCTCAGCCTGAACCACATGTTTTGACAGAACTTCACAGACATGTGGATCTGTAGCCATATCCTGTTTCCCTGACTTCAGAGGGCATGATTGACAGGCGTATTAACCAATCAGAGAAACACATGGTTTGTTTGTGTCAAAACAAACATAGTGTCTTATACCTAAGGGGAAAAAATAAAGCAAAAGACTGTGAAACATTACAGCTTTCTGCAGAATCAACAATCAAAACACTAAACTTAATTTACTTATATTTTGTTCTGAACATTACTAACATTTTCAAGTAGATGTAGTCAGCATTTTAGAGACATGTGCTACAAATTAACACTTAAGGTTGGACCCTTTCAAATTAGGACGGAGGATTTTCACGCTCTATGATCCAATTTGTCCTGTCAGGAGTACTGGGTGGCATCATTGCACCCGTTACCATCTCCAGACCTGAACTGGGCTTGGTCAGGTCTACCTAGGTGGAGGATTTTTTCATATCGTGCAGAATTTGGGTTCATGATTCTCTTACCCATTCTATTAAACTGTAAAATTTGTGTAACTACTCAAGTCAATAATATTAATATCATTTATAGAAAATATCCATACACTGTGCCAGCGCCTTTAGACTGAAATACAATTTTACTGGTATTTTTTGAACTAAATTTGGCTTCTATAAATTTCATCTCTCGTGAACAGCTACAACACATATAGCTGGATGAGACCCTGTTTAATTTGAGGTCTGCAATTTTAGGTGTTTTGTCCAGAACTAGGCCAGGGCAGTGATGGAGGCAGGTAATTGAAATCAGGCAAAACTGCAAAAAGTGCGGTGTAAAGGGGCTCCTCTCCAGAGTCCTGTTTGCTGTTTGTGATTATAAATGCTTGTGACATTCTCAAAGGGCATTCTTGTGTTTTTCAGGTTGTTATTTAAAATCTGCTGCCGATAATCTAACCACAAATGGAGGCATGTCCTCTGCAGCTCCAGTCATCACAGCAAACTACCAGCCATTAGGAGCATGGGACGAATGGGAGCTGTTCAAAAGGATTTTTATGTCTCTCCTCTGTCTCGAAATCTGTCTATTCAACATTGCAGGTTTCAACTCTTTATGTTGTAAAATGAAGAATGAAGTCCTATTGGAATCTGAGTTATGCAAAAATGTCTCAAGAAGCAATGGAGTGAAAAATGTGCTTGTTCTTTGAATCTAACCTTTTGTCTTTGTTCATTACAACAAATCATCTCCACTGAGCCGTGATGTGATTACAGACACCACATATGGATGGATACTCTTTGTGTATGGACTAGTGCAATGCATATCTCTGCCTGCTGGTAACATTTAGAGGAACCATATTACACCTTTTTTTTTGGATTTGTTATGATCTGAGTTGTTTCCTCAACACAAATATACCTGGAGTTGTTTTGTTTCATTCACAGATGGTTACCACACAAACCATGCATGTTAAAGCTGAGTTCTTCTCTCAAACAGAAATCGCTTTGTTCCATCTTGTGCTGTCATGTACAGGACATGCACAGAAAGTACTCTACTGTGTTTTTAAAGTCCATACAACTACACTAGAATTATTTGAATAATTTCAGCCCTGGAATTGCCATGAGCATAATGTAAAAGTAGCTCTGTTAACATTAAAACTTCGGAGAAGTTTTAATGTTAACAATGTGAACTTCTTCGGAGAAGTACACAGATTAATAATAAAGGTTTACTCAAATATGTGTGAAGGAAACAAAACACAACTCTAGGTATGTTTTTGATGAGGTAACAGCATTATAACATGGCTTAAATCTCACAAGAGTAGTTTTTGTGTAGACTATAGGTGTAAGGATTACAGGTAGAACCCCAAAGCAGAGCCAAAACCAAGGATTATTTAACAGTATATTTAACAGAAAAACTGGAGCAGGCAGTGGAGGCAGGGAGCAGGCTGACTTAACTTAATGGTTTGGTGGAGGAGCAGGACAACAGCAGGACCTGGACAGACGAGGAGCAGCAGGTAAATCCAAAACAGGCAAGTTTAACATAGAGCTCAGTTAGCTCTACGGAACATGATGGAATAATCTGGCAGAGTGGTAGTGAGTAGACCAGGCTTTTATACTGAGGGTGATGAAGTGACTGAGGCTACTTTTATATGATGACGGTCTGAATAGAAGATGCAAAAGTGGCGTCACGTCTTCACTTTTTATTCCACGTTCAGATGAACGTTTTCTGTAGGAAATATGCATGCATACGGTGATGCAAAGTGTGTGAAATTCGATTCGGGTATGCATGCCAGGTTTCTGTGCACTGTATGTATGTGACGTAAACGTGTACACGACATAAGCAGATTTGAACAGAGTTTTGCGTCTTGGGCAGTGTAAACAGAAATGCTACGGCGGAGCATATTCAGCTTTTCCACTCTGGAGGGTCGTTTCAGACTTTTGCATTTTTAAGGCCCAAAAACGCCATCACCGTCTAAACCAAAGGCACTTCCAGTAAAATATTTTTGTCGTTTTTACCCACAAACGTTCTTGTGTTAACAGGACCTGAGTGCAGTGTGCCATGTCTGCAGCGATGGGAGAAGTTGGCCACACCCCCTGCCACACATGCCCTGCTGAAACAAACAAGAGGGAGAGGGAGCACCACATCAAACCACACCAATAGGACATTTAATGCACTCACTTGTGATGTAACAACAAACCTTTTGTATCAACATTCCCTGGGAGTGTGAAGCTAACTGTAGGCTCTGCTCTGTCTTTGGCTTTAATCAAGCTTGACTTAAATCTGAGCTTTATTTTAATGCACTCATTAATCACAGATTCAATACATTTAGTATTTTTTCAGACAATTTTAAAACTTATTTTTTATCACAATAAATAAATGTCCAAAAATTGATTGAAGTACTCAGAGATTTCTTAATAATATTAAAGCCACTGAATCAATACAATCACTTAATTATTAGGGTCAGAAAGAAACCACAAATACACTATTTAAAAGCTGTGACGGTGAGAAATACGAGGTAACATTACGTTTTTCTTAGACAGATTTGTCACTGGGAGCGTGCTTTACATGCTTTTCAGATGTACTCCTAAGGCCCAACTTGTCCCAAACACAGAAAAAACAGTGACTCCAGGTCTTTTTTAAGAGCAGCCTTGTGTGTGCTGGCCTTGTGATGGGTCGCTGTAATGATGAAAATATGAGGTGGTGAGGTCATGTGACAGCTGACACAAAACACACTTGTATCTGCTTATCAATAGCTCAATACAGATCTTCATGTTTAGGCCTGTAGTCTATTTCTAATCAAGATAAGGCTTTAGTTTATTTCCAATCAAGATAATCCTCAGGACATTTAAAGTTCAAGTTATTCTTTTAATAATGTGCTTTTGGGTGCATTGTGGAACTTACTTAAAAAAGCTTTTCATCACTGACAGAAGCGGGTGAGTCTTTGCAGAGCATTAGGAGGATGGTCTTTGCTCTCAAATGGAGCAGCATTCAGTTTGATTTATATGCACTGTATGTTTAGTATTAGTGTATTACTTTATTATTTTGAGGATTTGTTTTGACCCACAGGCTTTAATGGACATTAGAGGTTTTGTTAAGAGTTATCCAATCAGAAAGTAGATTGAGCTGTATCTCCTCTATCTGCAGGTTTAAGCACTAGCACCATGGGTTCAATTGTCATTATATATTATTTTTTTAATAGGAAGTGTAGCTAAGATTTTCATTTTTAATTTTATAAACTTGGCTGTAATATCAGATATGCTCGAATCAAATATAGCTTTTACTGATTATCCAATCAGAAAGCAGAATTGTCCTCACATGACTTTATGGTTTGCTAGTTTCACTGCATCACTGCCTAAACCCCAACACCTGCATGAATCAGAGCTAGTGAAGCCTCTGCAGCTCAGTGAATGGATTCTGGAGGTTCTGAGCTTTCACATGAGACGTAAGCTGAGAATGAGAAAATATTTTCATCTATATACAGGTTGAGGCGTTCCAAGCCGAAATTAGTTGTGATTTCAGTAAGCACCCACTGTCATACCCTATGACGTTAACCCCTACAGTTTCTAAAGATGGAAAACAAAGCAGAGAAAAGCTGGCACATATTGATCAGACAGATATCATGTATCATCAACACAGGATAGCAGGCAGTGGTTGTAATATCATGTGGTCTTCTTATTTGATGGTCTGTTCCATATCAGCGCTGTTTGTGAAACCCAGAATCAATGTTTGTTTTGAAAGTGATTCATTCAAAGCTTTTTCATGCATTTTTCTAAAAGTAATGTATTCTTCAATGGGAGCCATTATGAGGTAGATATTCTGTCGTACACACAGAGGATGTCCAAAACTTGAGGCCCTTCAAAAAGATTTTATTTGAGCTCAACTCTCCTCCAGATTAGATTCCTGTTGATAATTCTTTGTTACAGAATAAATAAACTTCTGTCCAAACGGATGTGACACATGACTGGATAGTCCTTATCATTCAAGCCTTGAAGCAATTTCCATGGTACTAGTTTGGCCATTGATTTTATTTAGCAATACAGAGTGAAATGCAATAATATGATATAACAGTACTTCAATAAACATCTTTGAATTTGGCATAATAATTAGTAGTAGCATGGTCACTTGGTTCCACCTCTTACGTACATTTATTTAACATTAAGTTAAGTTGACAAGCCATGCCTGCCAGTCCAGCACAGGGTATGGAACAGTCATGCTAAAATATATCTAAATTATAGTTTCTAATGAATAGACCAACCACCATGCAACATGCACCAGAACCACACAAGAAACAGTTTAACTCCAACCACCAGACCTGGTAAAGACTTTTAAACCAAGGGAGCATGGGATGATGATGAATTAGGACCGCTGTCATAGCAATCAACATTTTCAAACTAAATATCATAATTTTCAACAGGAAAAAGTCCTCAAAATGTTGCCCAAAACAGGAAGCTGTAACACATGAATTGCTACTAACAAAATTCCAGCAAAGTTATAGATATTTTTAACTTTAATTACTTTTTTAAAACCTTAACAACCTTTTCCAAAAAATTGTTCCTTTTGAAATGAAATACGGTGTCTTATCATCACTTAAGTTGCCAGGTAACTGAAAGCAAAACTACTTTAAGATAAGACTGGCCTAAAATCGCAAAGTAGAAATAGAGCAGTGTCTCAAAATGAAAATTAATACAAATATATGACTGTGATTTTTCATGCAACAGTTTCAAGAATTTATAGCAGGTAGTTTTCTTGTGAAGCCTCGTCCATCTTGGGCACACGCACGTCTCCTTGAGAAATCCTTCAAGATGGCGCCACAGATCAATGGGTTCATGTGAGGATGTGAAGGATGGAGGAGACAGGAGTATAATGAGGGGGAAGCTGTCTCACAAATGTCTCATAGCTTTACTACAGCCCTTAGTGGATGTGTGGATGTCACCCTGCAGTCAGAAAATGTGATGTCAATCCTGCTCTAAACTTAGGACACTCTGTTTTTCAAATAAGATAAGAAAATACTTGATTTGTGCTGTTCTTGAGTTTGTTTGTTGACAATTAACAAAATAAATTATTCACACATGGATTTTGATGCAATTTCCAGGGAGTAATACATTTTCATGTTGTTGGCAATAAGGCAAAAATAATTGTTTATGTGTAGATCAGTAAATCATCACTGAAAAAAGCAACAACAAAAAACACAAAGCCCCCTATGAAGAGCAACACCCAGAGGCCAATTACGTTGCTCAGATTGGCAGTACTGGGGCCTCACCCTGGAGCCAGGTGTGGGGTGGGTGCTCGACATCAATCGCCACCAGGCCAAGTAATGGATGCCATCAGGCTGAAGAAGGAGTCCTATTGGGTCTTGTTGGCTCGTTGGACTCCTGAGACAGCTGATGGGCACCGGCAGGCCAAGCGAGCTGCGGTCGCAGAGGCAACCTCAGATCCAGGAGGAGCAGTGTAGCTTTCGTCCTGGTCGCAAAACATTGGACCAGCTATACTCTCCATTGGGTACTTGAGGGTTTATGGGAGTTTGCCCAACCAATCCATATGTGCTTTGTGGATCTGGAGAAGGTGATCCTCGTGGTGTCCTGTGGGGGGTGCTTTGGGAGTATGGGGGTTTAGGGCCCTTTGCTAAGGGCTGTCTGGTCCCTGTATGACCGGAGCAGGAGCTGAGTTCACATTGCCAGCAGTAAGTCAGACCTGTTCCCAGTGCATGTTGGACTCCGCCAGGGCTGCCCTTTGTCACCGGTTCTGTTCATTGTATTTATGGACAGAATTTCTAGATGCAGCCAAAGAGGGGGTCCGGTTTGGGGACCACAGGATCTCATCTCTGCTGTTTGCAGATGATGTTGTCCTGTTGTCCATAGTATGTCATTAAACTTATCTATCTTGCATTTATTAAATTACAGGCCTTTTTTACCTGTAACTTGGCTTGTGATAAAAGTTTAACACCATTGAATCATGACAAGCAAAGTAGTAAACCATAAAAAGAGAAGGGGGTTGACCCTGCACCAAAATGTTACATAATACACTTTTAAATAAACTTGTAGAGTGTGATCAACAGAGTGAACAGGTTAACCAGAGAGTTTGAATTATATTGAATAAGATGAGGTCATGGAAAAACAGTAGAGAGTTGAGTTTAAATCTTATTGTTATTAAGATGAAGGACCTTCAGCTGCAGCAGGCCCATTCATAAAGGTCACAGAGGAAAAGGAGTGAACTGCACCATAAACCTCTGAACTGCCTGTAAATTCATTGCGAGCTCACGTTGCTCTGAATTGTTACAGAGGAGACAGGCTTTGATCTCCCTGAGCAGCTCTTTGCTCATGTGTTTAATCCCAAACATTTTTATTATGAAAGAAGTCACTGTCTGGACAAGTTTTATGGGTGCAGGTGAAGTGGGCAAAGCCTTTTCATGTTTTATGAGTTATTATTTTGCATATGTGTATTTTTATAGGCAGTCTATAAAACACATAACAGTGTAAAGAAACTACATCAACATGAGTGTGGGATGTTTAAATCTGTTGATTCTATATGCCAAAAACATGGAAAAATAAGCTCACAAGAAGGAAGAATATATGTGATAAAACATCCAACTCTCCTGTACATTTGTGCTGTTTTTGGAGCACATCCTGTGAAAATGAAGCAACACCACAGTACTGTAATGGTCTGACACAGTTTCTTTACCCATGATCAAATAGTTTTGAAAGAGTACAATAGCAAAAACAGATGTCTCCGTTTTGAAAAATTGCCAAAAAACTTTGTTAATATCTTTCAGAGATGTTAGCAATGACAAGAATCTTGTGGATTTTATCAATACTAATATTTTGATAGCATTAAACCTTTTTCAAATGGTACTTTTGCAAATCAACTCTTCATTTACTTGTAGATTTGAAAACAACTTTATTCTTTGACACTTTTAATGCAGTTAGGTGCATTGTTTTTCACACCAACACATTTATTAATGTTCATTAATATTCATGAAGCATTTGAAGTGAGGTGAGGAAAACTTTTAATCTCTCAGAGGAAAATTCATTCTCTGCATTTGAGTCATTTGTCAGTGCTGCTGAGGAAACCCGTCAGTGCTCTGGGACCCATCTCCAGATCCCGTTCTTGGTCAGGATCACCTGGAGGATTTTACCTGCTGAGCAGGTGTTAGATTGTCTTGGCAAAGGTAACAAGACCATAGTGGTTTGGAGAATATTGATACTTTGCAGGTAATGTCATCAACATTCTCTGGGTGTGTGAAGCTAACTGAAAACACTGCTCTGTTAGAAGCTTTTTTACTCAAGTTAGACTTAATCTAATCTTAATTTTAACACAATCTGACTGGCTGGTTTGGTTGGAACTACAACAGATGAGATGATTTGTGCTGTTACACAAGTCCCTCATACAAAAAAACAAAACAAAAAACAAACAAACAGTTTTTCAGTTAGTCACACCTTTTTGTTGAAAGTCAAACACCTAACCAGGACCACGAATGCTCGTATTGATCACAGACGGCTAAAAATATGTTGTTTAATTTCATTTTGTATTTTTTCTTGAGTTTTCAGACTTTTCAGACTCTTAAACCTTTTGGTCTGTGTTTGCTAAGTTTGCATAGTGTCACCATGGTAATATTCCAATATAGCTAAACATGCAGAACATGTCCAACATGATGTCACTGCAAAGTATCAGTGGTATACTTTTTTTGTAGAGGGACAGTGTAATGCAGCAATACACTGATCGAGAGAGGGTGCCAGGTTTATCCACACCTCCAAATATTCTCCTCAGCATTTAACACATTTCACCAAAATTGTGATCCATTAAAAAAGGTTGCAGACAGATAAAATGGTGGAAGTGCTTTTTTCTCGTCTGAGATTTGAGTCGTGCTTTGTCACCTGGCCTTTTCCCCTGAGAGAGCATTCAAGCTTATAATTTGTCTCGGTTCAGAAGATTAGACCACAATTTCTCATATGTGGAAAGTTTTCACTCCTTCAAAACTAATTTAAGGCTTTCAAGTGCTTGTGAGAGTTTTCAACTTTGGACTTGGTTTCATTGTTTCACTGACTTTAAAGCTGCATGACTAATTAATGTGTCCCTCAAAAGCATGTACAGAGCGAGAGCCAGCACTCAGCAAAGACAATACACTCCTAATGTGTGCCGAGAATATTTTGTCACATCTTGGACTTTTCAAGGTGCTTGAAATTACACTGTAACCACCATGGATCAAGATTACATTTCATAGCTGTTTAAACCTGAATTAACATATACAAAATAATTGGGATCCCATGCTGTTTATGTGTAGAGAATCTTTTTATAGTATTTTTGTTAAATGGATGAAACTGAAATGAAACAGTAGCTTAGTCCATAGAGTGCCAAAAGCTGAGCCAAAGCTTGGTGGTTCGAATCCCGCTCTCGACATAAACATCATAAGGTGAATTGTCAGATCCACTGACCCAGGTTGGCTGGTGTGATTCCAGCTGTGACAGATGAAGGCCGTCATTGTGTCCTTGGACAAGACACTTAACCCACCTTGCCCCCAGTGTCTGCGTACACTGGTGTATGAGTGTGTGTGTGAACGGGTGAGTAGTTCCTTGATGTGAGCCTTTAAGATGGAAAAGCACTGTATAAAAATGTTGACAGATAGATGTTTTGCAGTCAGGGTAATTTTGATGCAGAAATGATCTGAAGTAATAAACTAAAACTAAAACTGAGCATTCTCTCTCTCAGGAAAAGTCATGCATAAACAATACAGATATCCAAACAAGGGTACAAAGTGATGCTATTTCACAAAGACTGATTTTGCATACATATGTGGGTTTAAAGGACCCATATTATGCTATTGTCTGTCTTTTCTACCTGTTATAATGTTAGTTAGTTGTTAATCTTAATGTTAGTTGAGCAGTCAGATCCACTGATCCACAGGTTGGTGGTATGATTCCAGTTTCCATAAATGTTGTATCCTTAAGCAAAACTCACTTCACCTCTAGTGTCTGTGTACGCTGATGTATGGATGTGTGTGAATAGATGAGTTCCTTGTTGTAAAGCACTTTGAGCCTTGAAGGTGGAAAAGTGCTTTGCTTCCAATATCTGCTCCTCTGACTTTGACATTAAATAGAAGTACCTTGCGTAAGAATGACTGTGGCTCTTTGTAAAGGTAACTTAAAAGAATTTCAGATTTAAAAGTTTTCTCTAAAAAACAAAACAAAACAAAAAACAAAAAAAAGTAAAATCATGTGTAACCAATAGTCAAATTAACGTCACCAAAATACCAAACTTGAGCTACCCCTGAACAAGTAATAACAAAGTTATTTTTTCCATAGGTAGACTCACTTAAAGGTTGTATAGAGGATTTTCCAAGGAACGAGAAATCCAGCGACTGTTTGTCCTTTTTCAAATGTTGCGCATGCGTGAAACCACCCCCTCTCCCCTACAGCTCCCTACGTAGAAACGCCTTCCTCCCGCCTCCTCACTACGCCAGAAACAGACAGGTTTGTTTACAGCCGGTGCGCTGCACATGACTTGTAAACAACTAACTACAATGTTGGTTAGGCAAGGCGGAGAAGTGAGGAGCGGGGGGAGGGGGTGCACGGACATTTCGTGCGCGGACAAGAAGTGAGGAGCAGGGAGAAGAGCGGAGCAGGGAGAGAGGAGAGGAGAGAGGAGAGGGGAGCGGTGCGCGGAGATTCCGTGCCCGGAGAAGTGAGGAGCAGGGGGAAGAGGGGAACGGGCAGCGGGGACAGGAGCAGGAAAGGGGTGCAGAGAAGGTGCGCGGAGATTCTGTGCGAATGAACTAGCTACAACACGCAGCAGCAAGCGGACTCTTTCTTTGCCTTGAAAATTACGTTTTCAGACATAGGATATCGCTTTCGTGTCCTGAAAAACGTTTGTCTAGCTCTTGGAAATAAAGTACGTTTTCATAATAAGCAGAAGTTGACCTGTCCAGGAGTAATTTGGCGACCAATGCGTCAGTCTTTAGACCCTGCGTCTGCTTCAGTCGCGCCATCGCTGGAATGAATCTACAAGAATCACCTTAGTTTGGCGTCGCTGCTTTTCCCCTTGTCTTCTTCTTTCAGCAATCTCAAAAACGGACTTTCTTTTGCGGCTAACTGCTCCTGGAATCTTGTCTGCCATTGCAACAAACTTTGTGCTAACTGCGAGGAAGATATAGACGTCAAAAAAAGCCGCTAAGAACTGTTGCGTTTGTGGAGTAAACAGCGTCTGTGCATCTTGCGTCTGTGGACTGCGTGACAGGCGTACGTAAACCACGTACCGGCGGCGCAGGCAAGTCAGTTACGCTAGACACGTAGGGAGTTTGATTGACAGCCTATCAGCTAACAGATAACGAGGCAGTGTCATTATCTATTGGCAAATGTTTAGCCCCACCACGTCCAGAGTTGATTGAATTTTTATTCTCTTTTTTTTGGTCATCATAATTACAAGGCTACTGCACCTCTATAATGCTATCACTGACAATTTGAAACAAAAAAAATCCTCCATACAACCTTTAACAACTTTGGAGGTAAACTATCTAGAAATTAGATTTTTTTTTTTGGACCACCCTATTGTGTAATATAGTTCCAGACCTAGTTTAGATCTAGTTTAGACCTGGTTTAGACCTGGTTTAGACCTGGTTTAGACATATTTCCGGCCCGGTTCAGCCTTGATGGGGTGATGTGTAAAGCTGGTAATGCTCAGTGGGAAAGAGCATATTGATCAGGGGCCAGTACTTCAGCTAATGGTCTGGCCCTGTCTCTGTTTGAGCACCGACGATCGAGTGATGATGAGGAGGGACCCGTTGCTCTCAGCATGGAGCATTGTAATTAAACATCATGGTGCCGTCATCCTTGCTTTGATGGTGATTATATTTGACTTTGTTACACTTGTATAACTTAAAGAGTTGAATTTGAGATTCAAATTGATATCTGCAACATGTGGTATAATAATCATTAAAACAGGCTGTTAGCATTGTACAATTACAAGAAAACTGGATGTGATTATTAGAAAGGATGCCCCAGCTATGGATTATAGAACTGTAGACTGTCTCCGTGAGAATATCAAATTGTGACTTCTTTTTTAAAGCACTGTAATGGCAAATTATGTCTAAAAATAAAGATTCAAGGCATCATCGTAAAGGTCCTATATTACAAAAACAAATTCTTGTGAGCGTGAGTCATGTTATAATATTTTTATCTCTTCAAAAACATATCCATAGTTGTGTTTATTCATCTCCAAAGCTCAAAATGCTAATTTCCACCTTGTGATATCATGAAACTGTAGTTTTTGAGTTGACAGCCGCCTTTTACATTAAGATGAGTTAAAATTGGTAATTTCAGAACTGAAATGATCTAAACGATTCTAGTGAAGAATTGCAGAAAAGTTTAACTGAAGAATTTAAAAACAGAAGGGAAATGCTTCTTGTATCACCACATGCCATCACAATGTATCTAAGAATGCACTGTTTGTGTGTTAAACGTGTAAATAAAAAAACTAAAGACAACTCCACATTTTTGATGGGGAAACATTATCATTATTATTATTATTATTATTATTATTATTATTATTATGAGAAAGTATAATTAATAATAATAAGTTTTGATATAACTGTAATTCATCCTGTAGCTCCTCCATATTAATGGATGCACCCCTAGTCTTTAGCTGATCCCTGCTGAGAGATTACACAGCAGAGGAATTATAGCAGATCTGGACTGACTTCAGTGTGGACTTGAGTCTAATTGAACCATCTCAGAGTTAAGGAAGAGGTTGTGCGGGCGAGTGTCTGAGGGGCATATTGATCAGCTGTCTCCAAAGAGGAAAACCTGTCTCATTCTGCTCCCTACCAGCACCTCCCACTGGGCATCCATCCTAATGTAATATGACAACCTGAAGCACCAGCAAAACTGTGGCCGGACATCGATTCGGACATTCAATATGAGGCAGAAAAACACTTTTGTGCTTTCATAGGCGCAGGTGGGGAGCACAGGTGTGTGTCTGGCAAAGAGGGACCCCTGCTGTGGCCCGATGCTGCAACTGACAAGCACTGCCAATGAAGATGCGCGACTCAAGTTTGACATTTACTTCACCCGATTTCTCACACACACTACAGATGATATTTTAAAAAGTTTCACACATTTCCTGGAGCGAGGAAAGTTTAGTAACAATGATTTACCAGTTGTGTGTTTTGGTAAAAGTGTGACAGACGATTCAACTAAAACTCAACAGGCGGAAGTGAAACTGGCAGTAGAAATGTACTCTTACAGATGTTGAGAGGCTGTGTTGCCAGAAATAAATCCTTCGCTAACTATGTCTGTCTATCTTAGGTAAAAGGTTCAGTTCTCATTTTGAGTTACTTTGTGGTGAGTTAGGGTTTCCAAAATGCATCTGTGTTATAATAAAACGGGGGGCGCCAGTCGCAAAAAAACTGCTGTTGTGTCCTTAGGCAAGGCACTTCACCCACATTCCCTAGTATGAAACTGGTGTGTGTGTGAGTGATGGTGGTGGTCGAATGGGCCGATAGGGCAGATTGGAAGCCACACTTCCGTCAGTCTGCCCCAGGGCAGATGTGGCTACCATAGTAGCTTACCACCACCGGGTACAGAGTGAATGAATAATGATCTGTAAAGTGTCTTTGTGACATAAGTCTGTGAAACGCACTATATAAATAAAAACTTACTTAAAATATGAAAGATGAAATAATCAGCGATATTTCGAGTGCAATATTGGCACTTTGCAGCTGATGTCGTTAACATTCTCTGGGGGTGTGATGCTAACTTGTAAGAACTGCTCTGTCTGAGGCTTGTTACACTTTAATCTGAGCTTTAATTAAATTTATAGATTTGTAGTAGGAAGAGTGACCATGCCTTTACATCAGTGCAAAAAGACCAGACTTAGTTGTTGGAGTTGTACTCAAAATCTCTCAAATCTTGCAAATACCATTACAATCACAAGCTAACTAACATTAGCCAACAGTTTTTCAGTTAGTCACACTCACCTTTCTTTGGTAATCACACCTAAATAGGACCATGAATGCTTGTATTGATCTCAGGCTCTTAAAAAATACATTTTTCTATATTCATGGTCCTGTTCAGGTGTGAGAGTGGCTACCTGAGAAACTGCTATCCAGCTTGTGACAATAATTTTGTGTGTTAGAGACTTTATTTACAAATCATCTTATCTGTTTTAGTTCCAACCAAGTCAACTCTTTATAGCCAGGCTTAAAATAAAGCTTGTCTTAAGTCTAACTTGAGTAACCGAGCTTCTAACAGAGCAGTGCTTTCAGTTAGCATCACACCCCCAGAGAATGTAAGCTGCAAAGTATTAATATATATTCTATTGGATAATAACAGCAGACTAAAATTAAGTCCACACATCTCAGCCTCAACACAAACACACAAGAAACACAAGAAAATCAGAAAATACCATAGATATGTATCGCAGTGGAACATACATACAGCCAATGGACAGTAACAGATGCTTTAATATACTGGTGATATTTATGCTGTGAAGAAACAGAAGGTGGAGGCATAAGGCGTATAGATTGTGAGAAATTAATGCCTATATAATTACATGATATGATTTATAATGTAGGCCATTAATGAGCTCTTTATGTAGCCTATATTATTTATTATGTTATCTAGACAACAACCTAGAAATAGAACAATACACCACCACTTTATAAATACTACACATTTAATAGCCTTAATAAACATCAACTAATGAACATAGATTAATTCACAATGAGCAAATAGTGTATGAAGATAATAGTGTATAGGTCCTTTAGTCTTGTCAGCTTTAAGTCATGTTATAATGTTGTTATCATCAAAAATATACCCAAGTTGTTATTAGTGTGTCTACATCACCAGAGTTCGAAATGCGCTGTTATATTCTGTGGTTTGTGTTTTTTATATACTGTAAGTTGTGTCTTTGAATGGGAGCATGAATACTGTGCACCTCGGGCTTCTCGCACCCCTTTTTATACTGTGTTTTTTATACTGCAAAAGGCAAATATACTGAACTGAACTTTGCGATATCCAGTAATATGCATGAATGAGTTCAAAAGATACACGTTAATTTTTCAGTGAACTTTGAACTGAATGCACCACATTTGTAAATCAAGAACTTGAAGGTGAATTTGTTCAGATTATGTGAGATGAATGACGTACATCACTGTTGGAGTTCAATTAAATGGTGGAATTTGTTTTCACCTGTTGAGTCAAGTGAAAAGGTCTGCTCACACTTGAGCATGTTGCGCTGTCACTCACTGCCCACGGGCTCCTCCTGCACAGCCTCACCTGAGAGCACTTGTGTGTGCAGTGCATCTTGGGTAATGTAGTGTGAAGTAGAGATGGGTTAACCCTAACCCTATGATTAGTCGACGAAGGGCATTTTTACTCTGCTAGTTTGATTATTTAGTCTGCACTAGGCAATAAAATTATAATAATAGACTCCAGCGTGGTCCGCCTTCACACCGGCAAACTAACCATAATTGGTCCGAATGACGTGCCTCTGTTTCCCATGAGAACAGCGATACCTCCAATTACCAATACCAATGTTCCCTGTTAAGACCACGGGCCGTCATAAAGCAGCAGCATGTAGAACTTTATAAGCAACTCACCGTACATCAGCCCAGAGCAGAGGTACTGAGCTCGGGTAACAGCAGCCAACAGCACTAAAGACACTAATTAATAAAATAATTCATTTATTACCACTGTTCGAAATGAACTATTTTATTAATTATTAATAAAACAATACAATACATATTATTGATTTAACACAAAAAAATGCAGCACTATCCATGTGTTAGGGTTAGGTCAGCATCTATGATCATCTACATTCAATCTGTGTTTTGTATGTAAAATAAATATTATATAATACATCATATATATTATTATATAAGTATATATTGCTGTTTTTTCTATTTTTATTCTATTAGTGATTTGTCAGTTGCTCATCCTATCATTGGTTTTAAAATAACTACATTTCGTTGACTGACGCTACTTCATTTTGATGTTATTGGTAATGAATCCTAAAGGGTTGAATGTGTTTAGTATTTACAGACATAATTCCACATGCACATAATAATATTCACAATTTAGGGAGAAAGTTACCTTCTAGTCCAGGGGTCTTAAACTCAATTGGAGCAGGGTCAGAAGTTCTAAAATAAGTGGTCATGGTCCACATATTATATAAGATATTACATACAGACGTGGACAAATTAGTTGGTAGCCCTCTGGCAATGAAAGAAAAATCAACAACCATCACTGAAATAACTTGAAACTGATAAAAGCAACAATAAATAAAAATGTATTGAAAACTGTCCAACGAAAATCACCCATTGTTCTTTCCCCTGCGGTTCAAAGAATTATTAGAAAAAACAAAATAATGAAACTGGCCTGGACAAAAATGATGGTATCCTTAACTTAATATTTTGTTACACAACCTTTTGAGGCAAACTCTGCAAACAAACAATTTCTGTAACTGTCAACTGATCCTTAACAATTTCGACGATCATGTTCATTTTTAATCGACAAACTGAATGTAGGTTGCTGTGCGCTGCGTAAGTATACGCAGTATTCCAGTTAATGCAACATAAAGTTGAGTGCACATGCGTCCAAAAGGCAAACACTTTTCAGTCTTTTCATCACAACAGTAGCCAAAATAAATAAAGTTACCAACATAAATAAAGTGAGTGAAATGACTAAACCTGCACTCTGAAAACATGAACAGTCGCGAATGTGATATACACACAGTTTAGTCAGAAGTCAGTTTGAAAAATAAGTTCAGCCTTTCATTTACATATCTCCTAAAAATAAAATGAACTGAACTTTGAACTAGTTCAAAATTAAAATTGTGAATTATGAACGTGAACAGTTCACTTTGAAAATGTGTGAACTGAACTAACAACTAGTTCATGAAAAGTGTGAACTTGCACAACACTGGTGAAATCATGTAGTGGTGGTTTTCAAGTTAACAGCTGCCTTTTACCTCTAGTTCAGTAAAGATTGGCAATTTCAGGGCTGAAATCATACAAATGATTTCAGTGAAGGTGTATGAAGTTTAAAAACAAATTGGAGCACTTTCTGTATTACCATGTGACATCATAAGGTGGAACACAGTGTTTTCTGTTTGAGAAACACATTTTTAAATACGCAGGGTTTGAGAGTTAAATGTGTGAATGAAACAAAACAAAACTCCAGGTATGTTTATGGTAAGGAAACAGCATTATAACAGAGATCAGAAAAGAACATCTTAACCTTAATTCCTTAATTAAGTAGTCACCATATTTAATAAACAATTTGTTCATTATGAAACTAATCTTTTTACATTCTTTATTACTTATTACTCTTTATAAAGTGGAAGCAACATTTATTTTCACAGTTATTTAAAAACTTGGGTTGACTTGGACTTGGTAGAAACATGACAGCTGAAGATGTTCAAAAATAAATTCATTTAAAGTTCCACAGCGTGTGTATTTGTCTTAATGTATTCTTAATGTGAGTAATGTAAAATATAGGTGCTTTTTGTTGAGTAGGAGGTGTACCACATCACTGAAATATAAATACTCTTACGCAAGATTTCTTAACAGGTAATAAGTAAAGACAACATTTTTCCACTTTTATTTCAATTTAATTATACTCAGTAAATGAAATAATGCAAGAGTTGGAATACATTTACAGTTTGGCTCAGACTTCAGCAAGGCAATAAAAAAAACCTGAAGACGGTAGTTTTGGCAGCAAAAACTATGTGAGCCATTTAATAGGTTCAAGAACTCGGAGCACAAATCTGTCCATAAGTTTAAAGAAAATATATATTTGACAATCCTGACATGGCTGAGGCCTGCAAGAAAGCTCCATCACTCACTACGGGGATAAATCAACCACTGGCATGAAGATGTAGGACCTCTGTATGCACTGCTATGTACTGCTTAAGATATGGGCCATGTGGATTACAACTAACATGTTTAATCCTGCATTGCTTACGATCTGGTCTATTTTAAGTGCAGTTTTCCCTTGAGGAGTGAGTTTGTTCCACCAGAGTGAGTGATCTACTGAAGTGAAGTGTAGAAGATTTGATAACAGTATGGAAAAAAGTTCAAAGCACCATATAAATTGTACAGAGGCAATATTTTACATCAAATTTAGATCTTATTTGAGTTATAGTTTGGATGTATGTACAGCTTTACATAAAGATTATCAAAGGAAATGTTCAAGTTTATGTTGCTTAATATAGGGCCTTGACGGGGCTTGAAATAGGTTTGACTCCAGATTTGGGCTGCTCTGTTCTAGTAATTTCTAGAGGCTTTAATTGTAATTGTATCAGAGAACTGAGAAATATTTTGCAAACAATCTTCAGTTGCTTTTACCCAATACTGAAGCATCTATAGAAGGATTTGCAACATAATCTGTGGTTAATGCATAAATGTTATTAAAAACATTAATCTAAGCAGTGTATGGTATCTCCCTTACAGTAGTTAAAACTTACATAAACATAAATCTAGCCATTATAATCCCAAACATTGACATTCATGGACATCCTCTGCAAGGTTATAATATCAGACATGCATTGAATTCATTAGTTTCATTATTTTTCATTCACTTTTTAGTACAACAAACAACAAGCCCTTAGTGGGATGTGAAGTAAAGGCTCGTGGTGTACTTCTGAGTGTGCAGTGTTTCTCTGCAAAGGCCCAGCTGTACCTGTGTTTAGTTATATTGGTCTCTTAATAAGGCTGGTCCATCTGGAAAATATAGACATTGAATTGAAGCAGGAAATTGCTCTTAGCAATAATTGTTTGGGTTTGTAACTTCATTTAAAAGCAATAATTGGGCTTGTTTTGGCCTTTGCAGGAGTAAGAGAAAGTCTAAAAGGATTTTGAGAAACATGCAGTAGGATACAGGGGACACAGATGCAGGCCTTTGTATTATCAGCACTGTAATTCAACATTGTAAAAATTTACTTTAATGCAATCAGGAGAATGTGGTTGCACTAAAAACTCAGACTTTAATCAGTAATCTGAGCAGAAGTCATTTGTCATACGAACTTAAAAGGGACAAAAAAAAACCTAAAGATTTTATTCCCTGATTGGACAGATATCAAAGGTCATGAATGTGGTAATACAACTGTTCACTAAAATCATATGGATAATTTCAGACCTGGAATCTCTACTGAACAAAAGGTAAAAGGTGGGTGTTAGCTTGAAAACTACCACTTCAAAACATCACAAGGTGGAACATTTTGAGTTTGGAGACGCAGATAGACTAATAACCTAAGATTACTCAAATATGTGTGAATGAAACAAAACATAACTCCAGATATGTTTTTGAGGAGGTAACAACATTATACCATGGTTTAAAGTTTACAAGAATTCATTTTACGTAATACAGGACTTTTAATTGTTTCTCTCTCCCCTTCAGCCACAGCCCAAGAGGTGGGGCCTCATTCACAACAGTCCCTTGAGTTTGCTAGTTAGCTGGTAATCTGTTTCCTGTAAATTAAATTGGATGTTTCAATTATGGTTTCCAGGTAAACACACTGCACTCATTAAATAAAGCAATAAGAGCTCTTTACAAAACAAAAGGCATTATTACATGTCATAGAAGCCAAGGTTTAAAGTAATTAAAGGTTATCTTATACTATATTATTTCCTCATCAAATACATTCTTAGAGTCGAGGTTTGTTTCATTCACACATGTTTAAAACATGAATCCTGCATATTTAGCCCGAGTTCTTCTTGTAAACTGGAAACACTTTTTTACCCCTTGTAATGTCATGTGGTAATACAGGGAGTACTCCATTGTGTTTTTAAACTCCATACACCTTCACTAGAATCATTTTGAAGATTTCAGTTCTGGAACTGCCAAACTCTACTGAACAAAAGGTAAAAGGAGATGTTAACTTGAAAACTACCACTGTATGACATCATAAGGTGGAACTCTGAGCTTTAGAGATGTAGACAGATGAATAATAAAGGATAACTCAAATGTGTGAATGACACAAAATACAACTCCAGGTATGTTTGTAGGGAGGTAAAATCATAAATGGGGTCTATTTTGTGAAATATAGGACGTTTAACAGTATCTCATAGCTCCAAGAACTGTATTTTAACATGCTTCTTGTGGAGTGGCATAATTGTTGTATTATTATTACTGGGAAACTTTATTTTAACTTTAATTTTTATTTCAAATTCAGTTCTTTCAGATTTAGAACTACACGAGTAAATAAATTCTAAATAAGTAGCAAAAATAGCACATTTACAATAAAGTTGATGATTACACCAACAAGTTGTGATGTCAGAGCGCATAGTTGGTGATCCCGTGCCTCTGACTCAAAGTTGAAAAGCTCAGAGGTAAAACAACAACACTGTCATGAATCAACCTTTAGGACTTTCCCTACTTCAAAGATAATTACAGAGAAGACACTGGACATGCTCCCGTGTCCTCCTCTCAATAAGGTCCTTGAACGAGGCACATAAAACAGAGTCATGTGATTTGTGTTTTGGCATGCTGGCTGACGCAGATGTGACGTCATGCTCTGGTGAATACGGGCTTTGATAGATCACGTGAAACAAACTCTCCCTGGAAACCCTCAAGAAAATCCATTAGCGACCATGACACAGGGACAGATGAACTGCTCAGGAACAGTGGACTTGAATCTTCCCTTTGTTCACTATCTCACAACAGAAGAAGGTAAATAAGTTTTCTTCTTCCCACTCCTTTTTGGCCAAATTTTTACTGTATGATTGCGATAAAGGAAATATGGATATTACTATGTTCCATTGTAAAATAACATAAATACATAAATTAAATAATAATAAAAGATAGTAATGGTTGACTGGTTGTGTCTATTATTATTATTATTATTATTATTATTATTATTATTATTATTATTTATTATTATTTTGTTTACATGCCATGGATTGCAAAAGCTAAAAGCAAAGCTAAGGGAAAGTCTCAATAATTAATTTTGACTGGTTTTAATACTATAATGAAGATAATACAAAACAAAACCTTTCTATCTTCATGGAAACCAAACCAGTTCAAGTTACAGGCCAGATCTATGAAGAGGTGACCCCACTTACAGTCTGAATGCCTGTTTTTCTAGGCATTTTTGAGTTATAAAGCCAACTGTGATTGAATAAACTGAATAAAGTAGAGTTTAATGTCATACTGTGGAACATTCCAGACAGAGCAATGACATACGTATCCATAGAAACAAGCAGGTGACAGACACCTAACCGAAAAGTTACATAGTGCAGCTTTAACTAGCATAAAGGTCAAAGGGATGGTGAGGTGGTGTTGGAGTTGGGGATAATTGTTGGGGTAAACGAGGAGCACTATATTTGTTAAGCTATCTTCAGATGTGTTCTAGATTATTTTATTTATTTGATTATGTTACGATCTTCTGTGCTTTGCTGCTGCTGCCTTCTTCCTCTTTTTGATTGCCTGTTATCTTTTCTGTTCCCCTTATTTCTGTCTGATGAATCTGCTCTCCTCCGTGTATAAATGAGAAAAAAATTTGAATTAAAAAAACAAACAAACAAAAAAAGATATTTCGATTACCAAATGTTTTACCTTCAATATTAATTTTTATTATCAATTAGTTTCTGGGTATAGATTTTGTGATTTACTCTGGAATGCACTGCAACTGCATCTTAAACACACTGGGTCACTTTCTGGTTTTTAAATCAGCTCTTAAAGCATTTCACTGTGATTAATAGTGACTTTTTAGTTGTTGGTGTGTTTTTATAAAGTAAGTCTTTATTTATATAATGCTTTTCACAGACATTTTTTGTCCCCAAAGACGCTTTACAGAGCATTATTCATTCACTCTATACCCTGGTGATGGTAAGCTACTATTGTAGCCACAGCTGCCCTGGGGCAGACTGACAGAAGCGCGACTGCAATCGACGTCAACAGTCCCTCCAACTACCACCATCACTCACGCACACACCACTTTCATACTGGGCAATGTGGGTGAAGTGTCTTGCCTAAGGACACACAATGATTGAATTGATTGTATTTAACTGACCATGACTATCAACTGTTCATGGAGATCTACGTAGCATGTTTTTGGGTTGATGGGGGAAACCGGAGTGCCCGGAGGAATCCCATCCAGACTCAGGGAGAAATGTGCTAACTCCACACAGGAAGGCCCAGGCGACCTGGTGATCAAACCCAAAACCTTCCTGCTGTGAGGCATGAGTGCTAGCCACTCAGCCACCATGTCACCGTGCCGTTTTTATGTGTCTGTGTTTTTGCAAACTGTGACTATTTTATTACCTTCTATAATTATTGTTGTGTACTGCACTTTGGTCAAGTGTGTCATTTTTAAAGTGCTTTTGAAATAAAGGTGGATTCCAATTTCCACCCTGAATCCTTGAGTTTTTGGTTAGCAATTATTACAAAACATAGAAATACTAGCACATATTTCTATGTATTTAGGAGAATTTTATCTGAAAAAGACACTTCACTCTTATAAACTATAGAGACAACTGCAGGGTCTATTATTAAATGGAAAACAATAAGAACAGTCGAAGAAGCAGCTGGAGTCCGTAATTTTCTCACAGTATCACAATGTTGAGGTCTGAGAAACATCCTATACTGTAACCATGAAGTCCACCCACAGACCATATCAATGAGTCAATTTCATCATGAGACACAAGACCTACAAATCAATGCCCTCTTTATGTTTTTTGTAAAATAAAAGATAACGCAGTAACAGGCAGCTCAACAGAAGAAAAGATGGCTCCAGGACATCACAAGTTCTCATGTGTTTGGATGACGGAGCTCGCACTGACCTACATCTATACCGTATGTCAGTTTCCCCATTACACTCAGGGTAAAATGATCAAAGCAAACAACATGTAGAGTGGGAAAACTTGTCATGCTTTGCAGCTGATGTCTCAACATTCCCTGGGGGTGTGAAGCTAACTGAAAGCACTCTGTTACTCAAGTTAAACTTAATCTTAAACTTTATTTTAACAAAAGCTGAGCAGAAAGAGTTGACTTGGTTGGAACAGGTGAGATGATTTGTGTGCAAAATGACAGTCACAAGCTAGATAGCATTAGACTACAGTTTTTCAACAGTCACTCTCACGTTTTTTGTTCAAATTCAACCACCTAAACAGAACCAAGAATGCTTGTATTGACCACAAGCTTGTGAAAATGTGTTGTTTTAATCAATTTTGTATTTTTCTTTAGTTCTGAGATTCTGAGATCTTAAAACATTTTTGTGTGTGCTGATCTGTCCATTGTGTCACCATGGTAACTGTTGAACACTCTGCCACTAGAGATACAATTAGAACACCCCCAGCGTGATGTTAATGCAAAGTATCACATGAAACAGTTTGAGTATATACAGAATTTGTGAAATCCAGGTAGGATCTATAACAAAGGTGAAATTCAGTTCTGTCAACTTGAAGCAGCTCATCCAAACTGCGAAACGCATTTCATCACTTTTGTCCAGTTGACAGAACTGAATTTCTCCTTTGTGACTAGAATTTTATTTAAAAACGTGCTTGAAAAACATGCATTCTTATCTGTGGTCACCTCTCCACAGATCTGATGACCTGTGGCGTCACCTGCTTGTTTTCATGAATTTAAAAAAAAATGGTCACACTGTAGAACATTTTGGCAAAACACTAAGCATCAGAGACAAGTAGACAACCCTTTAAACCTGGAAAAGTTAAATAATGTTGCACTTTATAGTTTTCCATGTTAAGTTAGTGATGCAGAAATGTTGTGAAAAGATAGAGAACAGAAAATCCTGCTGCAGACTCCATCAAACCTCGGTTCACCGATAAGATTTTTTTTATTGATTAAACCATGAGCACACGGATAAACAAGATGATTGACTCTTTCCCTCAATTTCCCAGGATGATGTTTGATGTAAATGACACAGGCACATACATGCATGTTTTTCAAGAGGTTTTGAGGACTTCTTTTAGATCTGAAATGGACACGCTGTCTCAAGATGCAGCTTTGATCAAAGCCGCTCTCCATCCACTTTGATTATATGTTTCTTTGCTCTGATAAAAAACACGAACGTGATGCACAAAGTGGACACTGCCTTGAAGGACATTGCACTATTGCTGTTTCGCTATTGGCAACAAATTAAATTACATTGCATCTGTTTATATGTTTTAAAAGGCACAAGGACGATAAGAGGACATGACTTAAACCAGCTCTGCTCCAAGTTTTATCTGATAACAATGTCTTTTTTATCTGCACAGGAAGCACCAGCGGTCAACTGGCATTCATTTAACATTAGTTAGAGTTGATACAGCTCAGGGACAGTTCTGACGCTATGCAAGTCATTCTCAAATGTCCACACCATTTGTAAGAGATGAAATACTTAAAGCTTCACTAACACTGCTGGTGAGAGACATGTCACGCATTTCTGACTGGGTCACCCAGCACTAAACCAGAACAAAGCAATTGATAAACAGAAAACATGCTGGAAAAAAACAGGTCTGGACCAAAACTAAACCAGATCTGACTAAAGACAGGGCTTAGACCGGTCATTAGACAAGGGGTTCTTAGAAATGAGGCACAAGCCAGACTGAGTGAATTTTAATGAAGAAATGACATCTTATTTCCTTATATAAAGTGTTTAATGATCATTACTGTTCTAAAACAGCTTTATTAAACAGATTTTTTTTTTTTTTTTCCAGTACAGTAGTTTAAACATATGAGAAGGGAACCTGGGTCACCAACATATCAATGGGTAAAATGTGAGAAAAGGTTGGGAAACACTGGGTTAGACTATTATCAACCCTATTCATAAACTTACTGAACTAACCAGGAGCCAGAAACAAACTTTATTGATCCGGCTAGTATTTTGCCACTATATCACTAAATATGGAAGACCTTAAAGTGCATATGACTGGTTAGACTAAAACATTGTTAACATAATTACATTTAAATGTGACTAATTTTGGTTGCATTTTCCTGGTTGGACATGGGGAGCAGATGTGACCTTCGTTAAGGTAATTCCACACTATTACCAAACAATTATAGTGTGCTAAAAGGGCCACAGCTCATCTAATTTACACAACAGTTCAAATTAGACCAATAAAAATAAATGGCAGCACCTTTATTTTATTTTGGTAAAGGAATGTTTAGACTGGTCTCTGCTGAGTAAAAAACACAAGTTGTCTTTTTATTCCAGGTCATTACACAAAACTGACTTGTGAGCTTTAAGCCATGTTGTAATGTTGTTACCTCATCAAAAACATACCTGTTGTGCTTTGTTGCATTCACACAAGTTCTTTATTATTACTCTGTGTGCATTTCTAAAACTCAAAATGCTCTTTTATGCCTTGTCATGTCATGAAGAGGTAGTTTTCAAGTTAACAGCAACATTTTACCTTTAGTTCAGTTAACAATGGCAATTCCAGGACTGAAATGATCAAAATGATTGTTGTGAAGGTGTATGGAGTTTAAAAAACACAGTGGAGCTCTTCCTGTATTACCACATGACATCTCAAGGTGTTTTTTTGTTTGTTTGTTTGTTTGTTTGAAATGAAACAAAACATAACTCCGAATATGTTTGTCGCTATTTTCATTATAACATAGATCAGAAAGTAGCATAATATGGCCCTTTAACATTTCATAGAATAGGGTATTTTATTTTGAAATGTGAATTCCTAACCGTCTGTATTGTCCATATCTCTGAACCCCTGTGGATAGATACAATTTCTTCATCATGGCACACCAGGTCTCATCTTTTTACATTCAACTCAAAAGCTCTTATAATACAGACCAAGTCTATGGACCAGCTAATGGATCTGACCTCCTGACCGTGGAGAGAGTACAGTTTTACAGACCATCCTACACATCACCATTTCTATACAGCGCTCAGAGCGGTTAGGATATTTTGCATACTGTTTGAGATGTTACTAAGCTAATTTTGCATTCATTACTTGTTAGTTATACCTTTTTCTAATAGTATGAGAAGCTTAATTCTATGTGTACTATGTGTAACAATACCAGAATTAAACTGTATTTCCTACTTAACTTGAGGTAGATTATGGAGAAATACAGGCCAAATAGGGCAACTTCAAAGGGCCCATATTACACTATTTTGTGATCTATATTGTAATGTTGTTTCTGCATCAAACCATGCTTTGTTTCATGTTTAACACACAAACCCCGCATATTTAGACTTCTTTTTTCAAACAGAAATCACTCTGTTCCAGCTTGTGATGGCATGTGATAAAGTAGGAAGTGCTTCACTGTGTTTTTAAACTCCGTACTCATTCACTACAATCATTTAAATGTTATCAGACCTCGAATTGCCAATCTCTACTGAAATAAAGGTAAAAGGTAATTATTAACTTGAAAACTACCACGACGTGACATCACTAAGTGGAATAGAGCATTTTGAGTAGACAGCTTAATAATGCAGGACTATTCAAACATGTGAGAATGAAACAAAACACAACTCCAGGTATGTTTTTTGAGGAGGTAACAACATCCTAACACGGCTTAACAAGAGTCAGATGATGAATGACTGAAGTGATACCAGCAAATTGCAAGCACTTTCCTAAAAAGAAAGAAATTCATGCATTAAGTCTAAGGTAACTATAAAGCAAGGTACACATACTAAACTAAAAATAAATGGCTTAACTTTACGCTCTAACTCTAGCCAACCACTGCCACAAGAGGTCAGTAAAGACACAAATTAATGTTGATAATGATACTTTACTTTTCTGAACTTTTGAGGAAAATGCATTGACCTTTGAACTATAAGGAAAACAATAACACTGACCATATCAACAAACTTTGAGTTAGCATGAAAGTAATTAGACCCAACCGGTGAGCAAGTGAAAATCAATTCTTCTTCCACGTTACATCCTTATATAAGGTAATGGTTTTGCTATATATATAAGTATCAGTACTTCTGGAAAATTATTACAGATTGTATTTTGAACATTTACAAAGCTGCAGCCATTATTCGACACTGCAAACTAGAACTACTTTTTATTTTATTAACATCCTTAAATTATTCTATTTTCTGATCTGTTGTAATGTTGTTTCCTCATCACAAACATACCTGGAGTTGTGTTTTTTTTCATTCACACATTTAACACACTAACCCTGTATATTTAGTTTTTCTCTCAAACTGAAAACACTCTGTTCAACCTTGTGATGTCATGTGGTAATACAGGAAGTGCTCCACTGTGTTTTTAAACTCCATACACCTTGAATAAAATAATGGTCACCACTGAACAAAATGTAAAAGGTGGCTCTTAACTTGGAGATGTAAACAAACCAATAATAAAGTCACTCAAACATGTGTGAATAAAATAAAACACAACTCCAGATGTTTTTGATTTTTTGAGTCAATTTTGTGTAATATAGGACCTTCAATAAGTAAGGATAAATTGAGTTTATTTATTTAGTTGCACTTTAAATTGAGTTTATAATTATAAAACCGTGCAAATAGAAAAAAATATGGGAATCAAAAGTTAAAAAAACTGGTAATGCAGATTCCTACTGAATGAGCATGTTTGAGTACCCAAAAAAAAAAACACTATACAAATCAGATCCATTGATAAATAAGCAGAACAGGGGAATTTTAGTTTTAACTTTGGGAATAATATTCACCTCTTATTATTATTTATTTAATTTCACTGCTGTGTTGGTTAATGTTTTAATGATTCTTTCTATGGTTAAATTTAATCAGGCAGCCACAAAAACTGTCACAAATGAGCACATGACTGTTGTAATAAATCCTTTATTATATGAAAGAGGCATTATTCAGCACAATATACAGTGTAACAGACCAGGTCCCACAGTTTCTATACATGTACAATAATTCTTTACAAGGCAACCCATTCAGAAAAGTCCTGCATTGGTGAGAATCAACAGTTAACAATACAGTTGAATGAAAGCCCAACAGAGGGCATTCAGGGAGGGTCATAAAATAGTATTACTGCTATACCAAAAGCATTTCACAGTCTCCTCACGTCTTGTCAATTCAACTGATATGGAGCAGTCAGCACTAACTACTGAGATATTGCTATAACATCCTCATGGACATGAAGTCATGAATGCTGATTGGCTGATGCTTTGGGCACTTCCTGGTGGCATGTCATGTGACCTGCATCTGGGCGTGATGAGGAGAGGGTTCAGATTGAATTTGCTACTTTTTCTATAATATCATGGAGAGGAAGCTTTAAGACAGTTATGTATAAGCAAACTTCAAAAGCATACAATAGCCAAAGGAAATAGGGAAAAAATGTAATAATGATGCAGTTTGTTTTGTTGCAAAAATTAAAAAAAGTCATTAGATTTAAAGATGAAATGGAAATGTGATTAAAATTTGAATTATGCATGTTGTTTACAGCCATTTGCAGGAATGGGTCAATGAATGAGGACATTATGTGGTGAGAAATAGCCCAAATAGTGAGACTGTCAATAGTCTGTACTAATTATGGCTTCTATATTGTCGCCGAAAACAAAACAAATCAAAACAACTTGTGACGTATTTTGAATAGTCAAACATTTCAACCTGCAGCTTTGAAGGTACATTTATTTATTTATTTTATTATCATTATTTTTTTGAAGGTACATTTATAAAGTCGTATTGATCACAATCAGGCCAAAGTTATCCTTAATCCAAAACTAGTCAATTCTGGTGGGGGATATGAAATTGAGAATGCTCCACAGTATGGCATTAAACTTATCTATCCCCATAGAAACAAGCAGCAGGTGCAACCAGGCTAAGTTAGTAAGAATGCAGGTATTTCTGAGCAATAAAAACAAAATAAATAATAAATAGATATGTTTAAAGCCATATTGTGAAACATTCATGTCATGTCATGTTGAACAATCATTCTTCACTTCACCTGCATTATTTATGTTTGATTAACTTATACTTGATTTGTTACTTATTACGTCACTGGCATATCCCTATATAAAAGATGTGAGGTTGCATAACTGGAATGCTTACATAACTCAGAAACGTGTTAAAACATGTAGAAATGCTTGTCATTCACATTGTTGACGTTGCTGTGCATTGTTCTGCATAATTAGGCTGCCGTCGGTAACAAATACATAGGTCCATGCGAGTACATCGTCTACATTCACAGACTGCTCCTCGGGAATCATATCACTGCCCATTGGGGAAAGCGAAGAGACCATTTGGTGCAAAGCCATTGTGATAAAGGACAAAACACAATTAGCATGCTCCCTCTCAGCCTCCACACTGAATTAAACGAATTACAAACCGCAATTAGCAAAAATGGTTGAATCAAGACATAGCTGGATGCATACTGAAGACCTGCCCCAAAGCGAAACATGAGGATGATGTTAGTATGAAGATATCTGGTTAATGGTGTCTTAAGTGTTGCTTGGGAAGGCAGAATTTGCATACGAAAATGCGTTTTACAAATTTTAATGTGGAGAAGAATGCCCTGAGATACTAGACGGACCAGCCATGTTTATTTTCCATTCTATCCTGGTATTGGTTGGTTTGTGATCAATTTGAGTTTGATTGGGTAAAGGTATTATACAGACATTTACCCTAAACACTCAAAAAATACATGCAAAGAAATTATATAGGATCAATGTAATACAATGGGTAAGTATGCACAAAGTAAATAATCGATAAAGGAGCAACAGATGAAGAAAAGCCTAATCTGATTTAATTTTACATAATCAATCATAAAATAATGTATAGTAAGCACTATGCATTGAATCTATGATTGAAGGCTGATCTAGTCAGATGTCAGAAACTAAATAAGGCTGGCTCTGGTTAGTACTTGGACAGGAGACCACTGGCAATATTTGGTGCCACAATGGGGCACCAGTGGCAAAACAGTTGTTGTGTCCTTAGGCAAGACATTTCACCCACAACCCCTTTACACATAGCCCTCTTGGCCTAGTATGAATGTGGAGTGTTGTTGGTGGTCAGTCGACACCAGGGCAGCTGTGACGACAACGGTAGCTTAACACCACCAAGTATGGAATGAATGAATAATTGTAAAGCAAATTTGAGAGTCTGGAAAAGTGTAACATAAGACTAATGCATCATTATTATTATATAAAATGTGCAATAACATTATAGAATAAATAATGGTCCAAGAAAAACATGGAGAGGCAGAGAAGCAGCTTTAATGGATGCAACTCCATACTCCAATTTGTTTAGAAAATAAACGTGGCTGGGTGGTCAGGCTAAAAGACACAGAAAGATGTAAACGATAAAAACAAGCTGCTGATTTGATGTTTGTTTGCAAATGTTTGTGCCAAGTGGAGTTAGATAAAGTACAAATGATTTCACACTCTTCTCTAGGGTTCAATGATGATAACTAAAGCTGTTAAATGAATGGGCACTCATAAGGCAGAGCTCAGAGCAGTCTTTTGCACTGCACCTGTGAAACAAAACCCACAAAAAACCCTCTGCACATTCATATTGTCTAAATTTAAATCCCTTTTGTTTTCCACCATTTTGTTTTCCCGCAGACCTTCCTTTTGTCATACTCTATTCAAACAGGCCCAGTGTTTAAAAATACACCAAAAATGGCAGCCTTCTCCTAACTGACGCAGATCTGAACCAACAGCTGTTTTGAAGATGGAGAAGAAACATGCAGCGTGCACTGGTAGCATGATCACAAGGCGCTGTCACCAAAAATGAAAATACATATTCAAACTGTGTACAAACTTTGCGAGCTGTCACTGGATATGAATGGTAGTCCTCTTTTAACTTGGCAGGCTGCAGTGCAAGGGGTTTCGGGTAAGTATTATGAATTGTTACAGCCACTAATTTCATTAAGTTGGTTCAGTGGATTTATCAAGTGGAGCTAGTTGCTTTGAAAAACACATTTAGAGGGGATAAACAAGATGAAGCAGCTCGGAGCTGTTCATTGCCTTCGAAAGTGAGTTACGCATTTGCAGCTATATATAACGTGGAAAAGGGGCAAAAAAGTAGGAATTAATATAAAATACGTGGAAGTGTTTCAAAAGCCACGATTTATAAAGAGGGTGTTAGTTTACTAGTTCTCTCTAAAGCAGCATTTGTGTTAAAATAGTGACAGAGCATACAGCATATCACTAATCTATAAAAACAGACCAATAAAAACAAGAGACAATATGCAATACAGATAAAAATGATAATGTAACATTTTAATTGTTTGATTCATCAAATAAACTGGCACTTCCCACATAAAGGGACAATAAATTCACATGTTGGCCGAGTCAGATAGAACCACAGCCCTCTCGGCCAGCTGATAATATTTGGTCTCCATTTTGACTGCTAAAACGACATTTTTTTTGCAGTAAAGTCATGAGAGGTAAACAGGTGCCGTATGATGTCAAACAAAACAGCTTGAAAGAAACATTTTTTTAAAACATTGTAGAATCTGAAACATACAAAGCGTAAGACAAATGTGGTAACACAAATCAAGTAAAAAAATAAAGGCCCCAAGCCCGCATCCCTGTGTGCCAGAGGGATGCTGGGAGTTTTAACGCACAATCTCAAATCGCTAGACCCTTTTCCCCACGTGCTATTGTCCTAACCAGGGCTATCCACAGAACACAATACATCCTTCAGTAAATTAGCCGCTAATACAATCGCTGCAGGGGAAACGGGGTGACTTTCAAGCAAAACCGGCTTCTGGCTTTCTGGTTTAAGTTATTCTCTATCTAAATTCAACAGACACGGGATGGGAACAGGAGATAGCATAGCAAGAGAAAGCATATCATTTGAGTGAGGCCCTGAGGTATTCTGGGGCGGGTGGTACAGAAATGCCATGTGAAGAACAGGGAGGGCAGAGATAAATTGCAAGAATTTAACGGCACTTTAAACTTTTTTTTTTACATTTGAAGTGGATTGGCTCGTTTTGAGTCGCTCAGTGGTCATTAAAGGTCATAGGAGGAAAACAACACACAGGATGTCCTCTGTGTTGGTGGCATCTTGTCAGCAGGAAGTGGGCTCAGCACTTTAAAAAGCACAAATCCAAACTGTCACCTGTCTGATGAATGACAAACTTGACATAAACAGGGGTTATATTTCTCTTTCTTCGTCTTAGTTGAGTCCAGTTTTTCTGTCAAACATGGCTTTCCAATCTCCAGTTTCAAAAGGAGTCCTTGTGCAATTGTGCCCTTAATAAAACACATGTCCATTGTAACTACTTCAGAAAAACATAAATTTAAGAAACTAGCTTTGAAAACAAGAAGGTCCTCTGAATATTTGGGTCAGCACCCGATCGAGTGGTAAACAACAGTTTTGTCAAATGTTTGGTTGGTCTCGTCATCAGGTGAGTGATGAAGAGTAGCTCAGTGAGTGCGTTTGTGCTGTGTCCTCGGCTGGACTGGGCTAGAGTGTGCCGATCAGAGGGATGTGGCGCCCCCTCCTGTCACCAGTTGGCTTTGACAGCTTTGACATCACTGACAAGGTTTTGGGCAAGGCAGATACCAAAAATCTGGAGAGAGAGTCAGACTGGGCGTTAACTAAAAATATGAATCATTATGAGGTACACAGCAGATAAGCGAGACAATGTGATGCTCCACTAGATGGCACTAAACACCAAATTAGTACCAGACCTATTACAGAGGGGGTAAACAGAGGAAACAGGAGGTTATCTTTACCTGTAAAAGTGCAATTCCCACAAAGATCCCAGCCACAATGATGAGGTTGTCCTGAAGCCACCTTTCAAACTGGCCCACACAGCCCTTTGTGTGGATGTATTTCTGTCGATCCAGATCCTGTACAACACAACCAGTATTAGAGTTAAAGTGTTAGAAAGGGCACTAGTGCTGTTGATGTGTGAATATTCTTTAAGTACATGATATTTGGCCTATGACTAACCACAGTGGACTACAGGGAGAGGGCAGTGACAGAGGGGAGGAGATGAGTCACACAGAGATTATACAGAATTTCAGAGAGCGGGGGAGCAGAGGTCCGTGTCAGGCTGAACACAGTCTGTTTCCTCTTCCTGTCCGAGCACTCACATGTGCAGTAAAGGTGATATTTACTCTGCACTGTGGCTAAAACAGGGTTAAGGATGGGTGTGAACCACTCTTCACATAATACACGCTTTGTTACAGTTACAAGTCGAGCAGACAGACTTTGTTCTCAGAGCCAGCTGTCAGCCAATGAGAGGTGAAGAGTATCAAATGGCAGCCAATGGAAAAACAAGGAAACACTGTGTTGTTGTGTGAGAACTTCCTCTGAGCGGCCTCTGTTGTCTCTGGCTCTTCCTCTGTCACAAACAGGCAGCACAGGAACCACTGCAGGTCACTGATAGGCCCCAAACACCAATGACCACGCTCTCACTCCAGAGTATAGCTCTGTCTTGGGCAGGTGCTGTTACCGTGCAGCTCGCCTAGCAACAGCAATCTTTCAGACTGCAGTGCAGCGAGTTGTAACCACCACACCCACACATAGAGCCAGTGCACTGGCACAGCCCACAGTCGCCAATTACAGAGTGGAGTAAGGCTGCGTCCAGGCTATAACGGGAGTCTAATTATCCCTGTTAGAGGAACAATCTGTTATTAGAGTGCACTCTCAGACTCCATGCTTAACCCCCAACACGCTCTGGCCCTCACATGACCAAACACACGCTTTACTCTCTTATCTTAATTCCAGCGCAAACAAGAGAAAATTGCATTACTCTTTTTCAGTCTATGTCATGAATTTAATTCCACTTTCCTGCTGTGTGCAACCATGCAATGATGGCCGAATGAGTGGAGCTGATTGCTATTCTGTGCTCAACAACTGCAGATCATTTCAATCACACAGGTTTGCAGCCTGTCAATCAATGTGGCCTCAGGAGAAATTCCACTCAGCAGCTTTACGTCAGTTTAACCAGAGCGGCGAACGGTGTCTGCCAATCACAGTGCAGCTAAGGCCTGACTGTATAGCAGACTCTGCCTAATCTACTGGCACTATGTGTTAGATATTGAGGAGTGCATTTGTGTATACAGTAATTATAAATACTAACCCCTTTAAGTCGTACATCGTAACCACACTGTGTGTTGATGACATCCTCCTGCAACAATAGAGCACAGAGTATGAGTGAGGAGAAGACTCCAACAGGTCAAAGTGCAACAGGCCTATTCTCTCTGAGCCAGGACTAGATGCGCAGGAGGAGATGCACTGAACCAGCTTTTTCACATACTTTGAGTGTTTGTATTCACGGGTTTCAGCTTCCTGTTTAAATTTTTAAAGCCTTTTTCCTCATTCAAAAGATATAATATTTTGTGTTTGTTTGTTAATCACTATGACAACGGCCCTCATTCCTAATCAATCTAAAACCCGTGAATAAACTACATACGAGTTTACTTAAATGCATAAATTTGGTCAAAGATCAAAACCAAATAATATATAATTATTTTGCTGTCAGTAACTTTGCAACAGTTACTAAAAAGAGATTTTTCAGCATCTCTTTTTAAAACGTGTGAGTGGCAAAGATAAAGGGTGGCCTCCTGCCTAACTAGACACTGTTTAAAACCTGATGAAGAACAGTGGACTCACAGCAGGGTCCTTGACACAGCAGGAGAAGGGTACTCCACAGCGCTCCCTACTGGGGTTGTGCTCGGTGCAGTTAAAATAAATGTTCAGGTTCCAGTCGTCCGGACCATGAGCTCCGCAGCACGACCACTAAGGAGGAGCAGATAGGCACAAGGTGAGCTGGGAAACTGAATTTAATCTCATCTGTATTCAGATATGTAATAAAGTTAAGGTTAATTAAGATATTTTGTCAGAAATAATGTTAACCAAATACAATGCAAATTTGTAACTTAAGATGATGCACTATGGAGCATTACTGCTTTCCTATCCACCACCTTCTTTTCTTCATTGAGATGTTATTTCTTTGCCTAGAATATTTCACAGTATGGACTGCATGTATTTTTAAGCAATCAAAACATCTGTACTGACATGCATGCTCGACTGATGCGTTTGTTGCCACACTGTGCAACATTCCAGGCAAAATAACAGCATCCCCATGGAGACAGGCAGACTCCTCACCTAAAAAGTTACACAGTGCACTTTTAACTTTTAACAATAAGTGACAGCAAGAGAATGGTGATATAAATTGATGTGATGAAATGCCTTGCTCTGCTCTCCTCAATAATACTGAAAACTGTATCAAAGCTTGCAAACTGAAACGTCTCTTTTAAGTAGCTGACGCACAGGTCTGGGTCAACAGGTGAACACTCACATATTCCTGTGCAAAGTCAATGAGGTTCTGCAAGTCGATGTCATCCCGGTAGGCCTTGATGTTATTGTTAATGAAAAAGTTGAGCTGGTCTTTGATCCAGTCCTTGAACACGAATGCCAGGATCCCTGCTGTTAGCTCCAAGAAGAAGATCAAACCCAAGAAGACTGAAAACTGCAAAGACAAAAAACAAAAAACAAAAGGGTTAGCAACAAGTACTGCTACCTGAGAAATGACAGAAATAGTGCTATAAAATCCAGACACTAATAAGTTTCTAGAAAGGAGGGATTGGACTTTGAGTGTGGCTTGTAAACCGCAGACTTGTTGGTGAGGTTATATTTTCTCTTTACAGTAAATGTAAGGAGACAGGGCTGGTAATGAATGCACACAAGCCACATTATCTGCTGCCTCTGACGCCTGACTTATTGTTGCTAATGGACATCGGCTGGAGCTAATAGCGGCTAACAGTCACGGGCGGCACTAAAGCACGTTTGTCTCCGTCATTCACACACAGAGCAGAGGGCTGAGGCAGACCGAGGAAGGCAAGATAACTCAAGGACAGGACACACTCTGTTAGGAAATATATTAAGGTGTGCAAAAATATCAGTATATTGAGTCACTAAATTTGGTGATATGGTGCTGTTATTGTGGGCTGTTGTATTGATATATCACCCAAATTTTTTTTTTTTGGTATCTTTCAGCAATTTCTTTGTGATTGCACAAAAGTTTTGTTGCTTATTTAGCGGAAGAAACATATAATATATATATATATATATATATATATATATATTTTATATATATATATACACGAAAGCTCCTGACCATGCATGGAGGGTTCCATCCCAAATCCAGCACCCTGAGACCGTACGCAGGCCGGAAGGAAGGGGGCCGAGGACTAGTGAGTGTGGGAACCACTGTCCAGGATGAAACATCCAAGCTCCTTGAGTACATCAAGGACAAGGCCCCGGCAGATGAGGTGCTCAGAGAATGTCTCAGACAGTGGGGTCCAGAGGAAGAGGTGCTGGAGGGACCATCATGGCAGGACAAACCCCTACATGGGGCGTACCACCGGAACATAACTGAAGTGGCTGATATCAAGAAATCCTACCAATGGCTTGAGAGGGCTGGTCTGAAGGACAGCACAGAGGCACTGATCCTGGCTGCTCAGGAGCAGGCCCTGGGCACTCGAGCAATAGAGGCCCAGATCTACCACACCGGACAAGACCCACGGTGTAGACTGTGCAAAGAGGCTCCTGAGACAGTCCAGCACATAACTGCGGGGTGTAAGATGCTGGCAGGGAAAGCATACATGGAGTGACATAACCAAGTGGCGGGCATAGTGTACAGAAACATCTGTGCAGAGTACGGGCTGGAAACCCCGGGATCAAGGTGGGAAACACCTCCAAAGGTTGTGGAGAATGACCGAGCCAAGATCCTGTGGGACTTCCAGATACAGACTGACAGAATGGTGATGGCGAACCAACCAGACATAGTGGTGGTGGATAAGAAACAGAGCAGAGCCGTGGTGGTGGACATCGCAATACCAAGCGATGGTAATATCAGGAAAAAGGAACACGAGAAGCTAGAGAAATACCAGGGGCTCAAGGAAGAGCTGGAGAGAGCCTGGAAAGTAAAGGCATCAGTGGTGCCTGTGGTGATCGGAGCACTCGGGGCTGTAACCCCCAAACTGGAAGAGTGGCTTCAACAGATATACCGGGAAAAAACAATGGACATCTCAGTCCAGAAAAGTGCAGTACTGGGAACAGCAAAGATACTGCTGCGCAGAACTCTCAAGCTCCCAGGCCTCTGGTAGAGGACCCGAGCTGAATGAGGGTGAGAGAGACCTACCACCGTGGAAGGTGAGAAACACATTTCACATTTTTATATATATATATATATATATATATATATATATATATATATATATGGCCATATTGTGATAACATCATATCATCAGTTATGTATCATGTATCGGATCTTGAGGGACCCTCTGATTTCCAGCCCAAGAATACATTCAGAATGTTCATAAACAATGAGAAAATTACCACAAACCCATTTACATCAAATTAGCTGTAAAAATTTACTGAAACAATATTTAAGCAAGGTGGTGTTTAAATAATTATGGGAAATTAAAAACAATTGTACAGTTTGTTGCCAGTAATGCTGGCATTCAGGGTGTTAATTGTGTTTATTCAGTCAGTCATTGAGGGTAATGGTGCACAGTTTAACTCAATTAGGTTGAAAGCATCTAAAATGCTTAAAATGCGTTACATTTGTTTTGGTCGAAGAACAAACATCTGAACTCATGTCCCACTGTCTTGAATTTATCTTGACTAATTAAAAATGCAGAATATTTCTTATGAAGCAACCGCCCACTTTAATTAATATTAGTTGTAATTAGTATTCTATAATGTTAATGGTTCTACCACCTAAACACTAAACATTCACTCACTTTATGTTTTATTCTGTATTATATAACTATAACTAATAACTGTACAATGATTTGTGCACTTTGTGACAAAAATGGGTTATAGAGCAGTAATAGTGTGCACTCAGGGCCTGTTGGAGCCTTCATCTGGTTTGATGCTCTGTGGTCGTGTATTTGCTCTGATATAATAGGTGCTGGTGGAAGGCTGCTATGAGTCATGGTGATATTTGCTGCTCACAGTTTGCTTCTGAACCTGTGAGGTTCAGAGGTTTGGGGTCAGAGGTCAGAGGACTAGGTCTGGTCAATTACTATTAGCAACTTACCGATCAACATATGATGGATAGAACACTCATTTTTAGGAACTAGCTTTGTGGGTATTCAGTATCTTTCTGTATTATAATAAGATTTGAACTGAAGAAGTTTGAATAAAGAACTATGACTGATTATAGATTCAAACTAACTTCTGTGTTTAATTCTGTTTTTTTTATTGCATCTATATGATACTTAATACATGGCTCACGATACAATGTTATCACAAAATTACTATTGTCCAATAATCGATATATTGTACATGATATTCTGCAATATATCACTTTTTTTCAGATACATTTTTTGGTTAGTATTTTTTTTTGTTAAACCACTACTTGTGCAAAGTCAATGCAGAATAAACCAATTGTTAACATTAAAACTGTGAAAAATGTCAAGTGTATTGCATAAACACATTCCTACATAAACACAGTATAGCACTGTCACTAATTAATTTAGTAAAATCTATTAAAAAAAAAAATACTCTTGCTGATATATCGATACAGTATTGTTATCCTGGGCTGCTGTATCACCAATTTTGTATCACCCCTACTATATTAAAACTATATTGTACATAGAATACTTTTTTGGGATTATCCTAGGGTTATTGAATCAGTGGCATGAATAAGTTTCAGTATTATTATTTACATTCTGTATTTTACACTTGTGTTACAAGTGTAAAATACAGTGTAAAAACTGTGACAGGTTTAGAGAAGAGAAAACTTACAAATTTGAGCAGAAAAGTGTTCTCTCGGAGTGCGCCGATGCAGCCGGCGAAGCCCAGGATGAACATGACCCCGCCCACCACGATGAAGAGCCACACGGGGTCGAAGCCCCCCAGGTCTGTGATGGACGACAGGTTGGACAGCACACCCTGCAGGAAACAGCACACAGACAGCGCTTCAGAAAACAAACTCCACATCAAACCATTAATAGGAGACTATGAAGGCCCCCCGTTGTTTGCCTCCATGGTCTAAAACAAGCTAAACACAAATTGGTAATACACATGACACTTTATGTTTGTAGTGTACACCTTTATGTAATGTCATAAAGATATAAGTAACTATATTTAATCTTCCTCTGTGTGTTTTTTTAATCATTTGAGGCGCTACATATACATTCACAAATTGTATTAAAAAGCACTGAGAGATTCAGCTTCCTGTAATATGCAACCCTGAGGAATTTTCACCATTCAAATTATGTATTTTATTTCACATTGTTAATTACTATGGCATTTTTCTTAATTTTGCATAATTCTGGTTTAAACGCAGTTAAACAAAGCATGCTAAACAGCAGTGAGGATGTGTCCAACTAGAACAAAACAGAAGTCAGATTCCTACTTTTTAAATGAAAAATATTAAGTGTCATTTTAGGAGTCCTAATTGAAATTATATTTCATTGTAGTCAATATTAAGTTGTTTGTTTTTCCTTTCATACTACAAAACAGAAAATACTAAATTCTATGGTATCAATCTCTGTTTGTGTTGTGGTGAGAAGAGCTCTGATTCTCTTCCTGTCAGCAGAACACATCCTGCTGCTCACGTTTGAAACAGTGTGTCTTTCCTGTCCCATCTGCCCCACTCTAGCTGCCTCGCTCTAGCTGCCCCGCTCTAGCTGCCCCGCTCTAGCTGCCCCGCTCTAGCTGCCCCGCTCTAGCTGCCCCGCTCTAGCTGCCCCGCTCTCATCTCTCAATGTTTTTATCACGAGTCATGGTCCATTTTGTGTGGGTGTAAGCTTGTTTTGGCCATAGCACAACCCTGTACAACAGTCATTATTGAACATCATAGTGTTTATAAAGAATGAAGTTACAAAACAAAACAAGTAAAATGTTTTGCTTAAGTGCAAAATTTATTGAGAGATTCACACAGTATGATTTTATTTGCCTTCTGAAACGATTAACTCACTATAGAAGGTGATACATGTGTGCTGTATCGCAAATATACTGTACCTTTCTTTATTTGTGGTACTGCATATGACTACTGCATCAAATGTGATATGAAGACAGTTTATGATTTAAAAAGAGCTATAAACAACACAATGTAGGGCTGTAGTCAATCAATCACTCAGTCTTAATTTTTAGGTGAATAATTATGGGGAATATAAGGAGAGATAGGGCTGTAACCCCAAAACCACACCTATTCCATTCATATTTCATTTTATTTCTCCTGGATGTGTTTAAAATGCACTTTATAAATCAAAATCTAATTGTAATGCTCGTCAGAAAATTTGCAATTAGATATTTTTCCCCAATCATGCAGCCCTAGATTAGAGAAATTAATCTGTCTTTTTACCCTTATGAAGACGTGGTTTACCTAACACAATGTAATAACCGTGTACTATTCATTTGGGTACAATAAAGCAATGAGATCAGGAACAGCATCAGAACAATACAGGAAGAACACAGCCAATTGTTCTATCACGAGATCCATTCAATCACATAGTCGGATTTGTATGGTAATCCACAGCAGTCACAGGATGTCTGTCTGGGTGAATCAATATGGACAGGCTTGCACTAATCGATGCATGAGGTCTTTTGTACTGTTTCGAAAAAATCTTCAAATTATAATTGTTAATATGATTTATTCATTTGGAAGAATTGTGATGATCCATTTCATTATGTTGTAATAACCCAGAAATGACTACCACTGTGTGCTTTTTCAGTGACGTAAATGTACGATAATGTAATTGGACTGCACAAATGACACAGTGTCCAGCCAACAAGGGAATAAATGCCAGCAGTGCCGTAACAGGGACTAAACCTGACTCAGATGTCAAAGGATGGCTGTACACACTTGTTGGGATTACAATTCATTTTATGTACGTTTTCTGTTTTCAAAATACAGGAAAAGGACAATGGTAAATAGCAATTTTATAACACAATTTATATTAGTCACAAATCACAAAAATCATTAATATTAGTTTCATGCATATACCATGTGATCTCATTATTCTGCAGTTCTAATAAAGACCAAGCTAAACCTAAAGAAAGGAGGTCCAATATTACCTAATATACTATTTGTGATTTATTTCAGTATCGAGACCTGTTGAAATGAGTATTGTGTTTCAATACAAGTTTTAGTATCATTTAGTTTTTGGGTATCGGTTTTTGACAGCCCTATTTTGTATTAAGTTAAAGCAATGATATCAGTTAAGCATTTTATTAATTATTTCCCTAATATTCATTCTCTATTGCGTGCTTTAATTGGCGTGTGTGTGTTATTAAAGCTACTTCTTGTTCCTTTTAAATTGCTGTGCAGGGAGAAATAAAGTCATTTGATAGATTGATTTTACCTTGACCCACTGAAGTGAATTTCACTACTATGGAGATCAATACCGTTCCATCTTAGCTAATCTCATCCCTGAGCCTGACTTGTAAACTTTTCCTCTCTTCTGGCTCTTATTGACAGGACACTGGCTCCATGCATCTGCACGCTCTTCCTTTGTGTTGTTGGGTTGTTTGTTTGTTGAGCGGTCCAGCACATGTCAAACACTTGCAGCTTCAGTGTAAGAGGCTGAAGACTCCCACTGCTTAAGCTAAGCTCCCTCTGCACGGGCCAGAGACAAGCAGAGAACACAGGAACTGCCCACGCTACTTTGGGCAGGATAAATTCTATTTTCACTGCAGCTAAGAACAAGGAGGCAAAACCACGAGGGATGGACAGTATGGCTAGGTTTCAGATGACAACACAGCATTCTATAGGTCAATAATATTTAATACAAATGGGGAGCAGCTAAACTTAATTTCATTAAAATGGTGATTTATGCTATAATATAGTGAGTTCTTAATCAGATTCTATGTTTGCGAATTTACCTTTGGATATTGCATGACAAAATACAATGTAATCAATGGGGACCACCAATTGTAGTGTTACAAGAAACAACACTATTTCACACTTGATACACATATTGATAGCGTACCCAAACAGCAGTGACATTTTCTTTCATTCCCCTCCTTATCTAATGTAATGCTGTAATCAATCAATAATTAAACTAGTATCAAAACTACATACTCATTTGAGTAGTATCAATACTAAAAACTGGACAATTCATGAACAGTTTTAGAATGATCTTCAGAACTGCATGACCACATGGTAAAATAAAGTACTTTTATTTTGTATTGAAATTGACAATTGTCTGTAAAAAAAAGTTGTTTATCAGTTATTAACAACAAGTTACCATTCCTTAATGACCTTGAAGTCAGTGAGACATAAACACAGCCAAATGAAAGGCATTTCCCATTTAGGTGATTTTTTTTATTACTGAATAGTAATTACTGAATATTAACACAATTATTATGTTTTAGTTCTAACAATTATATTGTGATCTGAATAATCATGATTATCAATTAACCAAATCTTGACAACCCTTGATATGACAAGAAATGTGACAATAAAAAATAGTACTGTTTATCACAATAAACAGGGTAGACATTAAATAAATATTGTCTGTGGCTCATTCTGATCATGATCAGATTCACATTTTACCACCAGATTGTGCAGAAATGTTCTCTTCTAGATAGTTGTCTGTAAATTTTATTTTATTTTTTAAAGGGTCCATATTACATTATTTTCTGATCTATGTTAGAGCAGTATGTTTATCTAAACCATACCCGGAGTTGTGTTTTGTTTTATTCACACGTTTAACACACAAATCCTGCATATTTAGGGTCAAACAGAAAACACTCTGTTCCACCTTGTGATGTCATGCAGTAATACAGGAAGTGGTCTACTGTGTTTTTAAACTCCACACACCTTCACTAGAATAATTTGGATAATTTCAGCCCTGGAATTGCCTGTCTCTACTAAACGAAAGATAAAAGGAGCCGTTAACTTGAAACTACCATTTCATGACATCACAAGGAGGAACAGACTATTTTGAGCTATGGAGATGTAGACAGACTTATAATGCAGACTTATAATTGCCCAACGCAAGGGATGTTTTTGATGAGGTAACCACATGACTAAAAGGTCATGGGAGTCACTTTGTGCAATAGAGGACCTTTAATTTGGACCAAAAATGTGTTAAATTTAATACTTTCAAACTAACCGACTTAGCCACAGAGACCTAAACCCGTCCGGCCCCTGTTCACCCTTGAGACTATAATCCTGTTTAATTATTCACACCGTTCCACAAAGGTTCTCTGTACAATCCTGTTTGCAGCTAATCACGACATGCCTCTGTACGCTTGTGCCGCATTAATGGAGGCAACTGGAACAATTCAAGGCTAATTAATGAACAAATTGACTGTTAACTTGGCTGCCCACCGCCTTGTATGTTTCCATGATCCGCTGAACACTGATCTGACCCTTGCAGCCTCCACAAAGACTGAAATGAACTTGTTGTGCAATGTGTGGTGTGGATTGGGAGCCCAGTTCAATTTGTTCTTCCACGCGAGGCATTGGACTCCTGATGCGAGTGCGCCAAATGAGTTGGTAATTTTTGGAGTAGGATGCAGATTTACAAGTGTGTCTTTTCTGAGCTGTAATTTACAAAGCTTGTTTATTTCTAGTTTCCAACCCAGTGCAGCTCCGCAATTAGCGCGGAGCTGATTTTCCTCTAAATACAGTTAAGTCCAAATATACTTGTACCTTGGCTATGCACCGCACCTGCTTACACAACCAAAAAGATTACAAAATGGTTGCCAGGGAAAATGTGAGTAGCTGTCCAGAGATCAGACTTGCACCTTCTAATAGTGATATTTTGGGCAACTAACAGAGCAGTTTTGTCCAAAAAAAATATATACTTCAAGACATGTTCACAAAGTTTCATTAAAGGGCTCATACTAAGCTATTTTCTGATATATGTTATAATGTTGTTTCACACATGTTGAACACACAAGTCCTGCATATTTAGCCTGTGTTCTTCTCTCAAGCAGAAAACACTCCACTTTGTGATGTCATGAGTAATAATACAGGATTACTCAAACGTGTGAATGAAACAAAACAACTCTGGGTTATGTTTTCTTCACAAGAATCAGTTCTGTGTAATATAGGACTTCTAACCACCTGCATTGTCATTCCCACACTGGATAGATGTGATAACCAAGAAATATAATGAGGCTTCCCACATGAGACTATGACTGCATCCTGAGGCCTAAAGCATAGATTTAGCAATTTACAGTGTTTCTGAAATGTCGAAACTGGTTGTCCACATCGCTTGCGTTATCTCAGTAATCTGGGTTCTACTCCAAATCAGACTTTTTCAGCATACGGGGGCCAGTGAAGTGGCAAAGAATGTGAGCTATGCATTTGGGGCAATCGCTCTAAAACTGTGTACAAGTGTTTACCCTTACCTTCTCCGCCCATGCCCACAGGCCGATGGCCAAGAATGCTGCTCCTAGTAACTGTAAAACAAAGCACACACATACAACGGGTGTTAGAAGATGACTCATGGATTCCAGGCTGTTTAAACACAAAATCTGGCTTCAATATCACATGTACAAGAGAGAAGGCTGCGGAGATGAAAGTAAATTGGTTAAGGAGAAACAAGGAAAGAGGTCATATCGCTTTAAAGGGTGTGGTGGGGTTAATGTTACACAGTTCACACTGTGTCTGTGTTATCGTTATGGCAACCGCAAAGATGAATTCAGCCGCTTGTGATCTTACTGTCACTTCCTATTGGGTAACATTGTGTCATTATCTCATGATTCTGCAACAACTAGACAGACCAAGGTCAACATAGATACTAGTGGGTCAATTTCAAAAGAGTAAAGATATCTGAACCAAGAACCTCCCAGTTAAGACAGAATATGTAATTTTATTGGTTGGTGGTCTGTCACCTGCTTGTTTCTATGGATATGCCATTGCTCTGCCTGTAATGTTCCATACTATGAAATTAAACAGCTCTATGTTACATTTAATCAATTACAGGTGGCTTTATATAGCTCAAAAATACATAGGAAAACAGGAATTCTGACTGTGAGCGGGGAGGCGAACCTGGCCTGGTTTGGTCTCCATGAAGATAGAAAGGTTTAATGCCATACTGTAGTACCAAAAGAATGCACCTTTAAACGGCAAGTGTACTGTACACTGAGGCTAGAAATAACAGTAGTGATAATTTATTTTATTTAGCAATGTTCATCTTTTATTTTCATTACACCATTTTGTAAGTGATTTTGTAACTGTGGAAAAATTACCACAATTAATATTTGATTTGCACAGCTTATAATAATAGCATATTTATGTGGTCAATACCAGGCACTTTCATACTTTTAGACACTTTGCTTGATAACAAACACTGTACATTTTTCACATAGTTGGACAGCGGTTGATGGGACAAGCCTCCATAATGGTTGAATAATAGTGCCTACTTAAAATAACTTGTGGTAAGCATGGATTTTCGTAAAAGGCATTTCAGTAAAAGCACACATCCTTAGTTACGGAAAATCCCATCATCTCTGTAGAGCAGGGCTTAGAAGAGCCTTCATTATCTGCTCGCAAAGCTAACATTACCGGAACACCATGGAAAACATACAAAATAGCACTAAATGTCTATCTTTTGACTCGATGGGTTACTATGTTTGTCTCTTGTTTGTAGTGAGGTAGCTGCTAAAAAGATGGATTGGTTATCAAACTTGACAGACATCACCAAACTTTCTAAGCCAAATATAATAGCTTTATAGAAACTGTTTAAAGGTACACAAGTACATTTTTCTGGTGACTGGTCCTTCTTTTCAGGGGCATGTTATTGCTATGCCTGCGATGTTTCACAGTGTCTTGAACATTTGGTTACAGGTCAGATCTGTGGAGACTCACTGTAAGAATGCAAGTTTAGCAAGCGTTTGTAAGTAATAACACCTGTAATTGAACAATTTCAGAATACATTTAATGCCAAACTGTGGGACATTCCAGGTAAGTCATTAATACCTCCATGGCAGAAGGATGACAGACCCCTAAGAAGAAAAGTTATATACTGGTCCTTTAATGTCTGGGATTGAAAATGAACAACGTGACGACAGCAAACAGCTACAAGAGACTGTGGTGATGATCACAAAGTTACGTAACCAGGCTAATCGCTGGGGGTATAATGGAGACAGTGACGGGCAGAGGAGTGAGAGATCAGGTACCAGCGATTAGATGGAGCCGGAGTGTTTAGCCTCAGAATAATCCGCACTGATTAGAGAGAAAGTACGACGGTAGAATAAACACTGCACACTGTAATTAGCAAGCTGCATTTCAGATACACGCACAACACATAATTACGGTTTGAAACAGGATTTATGGCAGCTAATTAGATATATTTCTGAACTTAAAGCCTACAATGTAAAGTATAGGACGAGAAAGGCTCCATGTGGGACTGACAAATGAACTTTAATATCCAACTTGTAAAAATGGTGAGTGGGCAAAAAACTGCATGGAGGAGCAATAGACTGCGTATTCAACTTTTTTTATTCAATATGTTTCGCTAGCCATTTGCCATTTAGGATTTAACAATTTCAGACTCTGTGGTTAAACTTGGAACTCCAGGTCACACAATGATTTTTGGCAGCACATCTAAACCATTACAGACTGAAGTAATCAACTCAACCTTTTCAATGGAAATCTGTGAGACTGAACTTGAGGTTAACTTTAGCACCTTACAAAAATCATTATGACCAAACTTTGAAAAGAAAAAACAAGTTAAACCCTTCACCTTATTGAATCATACAAAACTGTGTTCACTATATTTATTTACTGGTACTGACAACTTAAAAAGCAAACGGTAACATTAAATAAACAGGTGGTTGGTTACACAATAGTTAACCCGAGCTGATGACTTGTAATGACGCAACGCAACAGGAGCTAATTTGGTGACAATGTTATGCATAAAAATGATTTAAGGTTGACACATATCTGAGACAGGCTGTTGAAAGTATTCAAATCAGACTGTATGCCAATTTCAGAACTAAAATCATCACAAAGTTGGCATACAGTTGACAGCCTGCTTGTGAAAAACATGACAAATAAGCAGTGAAGTGGATTAAAGATCCTATATTATGCAAAATTGACTGATGTGAGCTTTTAGCCATGTTAGAATGTTGTTACTTCATCAAAAACATGCCTGGAGTTGCATTTTGTTTCATTCACACATAGTTCTGTAATCCTGGTTTATTAGTTTGTTATATTTCCAAAGCTCAAAATGCTCTGTTCCACCTTGTCATGTCATGAAGTGGTAGATTAATTTAAAACTTACCTTTTGCCATTTGTTCAGAAGAGAATGGCAATTCCACATATGAAATGACCCAAATGATTCTAATGAAGGTGTATGGAGTTTAAAAACACCTCCTGTATTACCACAAAACCTCCTGTATTACCACATGACTTCAGCTTGAGAGAATTCAGTCTAAATATCCAGGATTTGTGTACTAAGCTTCTGTGAATGAAACAAAACACAACTCCAGATATGTTTTTAATGAGGACACAACACTAAAATAGTGTATTATGGGCTCATTAATTGTGTTGGATACAAGGCTGCTACTGTACATCTGTGTGTGAGCCTTGTGAGAGCTGGTCCTGCTCTGTTGTAGTGGCTCCAGGGGGACAGTATGGTCTGGTTTGAAGTGGATTGGACTGAATGACTGCATTGACTTTGGTCTGTGGCCACTTTTGTACAATATTCCTCTTTAATGCGAGCGTTCCCACAGTGTAATGCACTGTTGTCAAGATACTAAAATTTCAAACTCAAAATTCGATACTAAGGTAAACTTGATACTTGACACAGAATACAATACTACAGTAATAATTACAAACACTCTTTCCTTAGACAACACACTGTGGTTTTGAGCATTAAATCATAGTATTTTCTTTTATATACCATGCGGCCTTATATGTGTGTAATCCCTCCGTTGTCCAGGTAGGTTCCATGGTGGTCCATGCTGGTCTATGCGGCCTTACTTACTTATTCTGATACATCTTAAGATCATTCTAAAGCAGGGGTCTCCAATCTGCAACTTGGGAGCTAAAAGTAGCTCTCCACCCCCTTCCCAGTAGCTTGCCAAAGGATTTCTGAATTATACATATTGTGCTGAATAACTCAAATTTGATGAACTACCATTGTAAATGTATCATTTTGATGCCTAAATTTGTGAACTAATAAATGGATACAGGTTTATGTTTTATAGGTATCTAACTGTTACCCATCTATGGCTTCATATGCTCAATTTCGTGTGACCGCTAAACTTAGTAGCTCTTTGGCATTTTCTTTTTGTAAAGGTAAATCACCAGAAGAAAAAGACTGGAGACCCATATTCTAAAGCTTTTCAGGAAAGGATAATCTGTTCTATGAATGTGACTTTTTTAGTATCGATACTTGTTCAAATGAATACCTAGTTTTGATTCTAGTTTTAATATTGATCTGATTTTCAATACTTGAAAACCCTATAAAGGAGTCAAAGTCAGGTCATCAGAAGTAACGTATAGCTCCAGCATCTTTAAACAGCAAGAGCACAAATCATTAAGATTCTTTATTTTAGTCATAAATGAATAAAGTGACCATTAAACATAAAGCAGATGGGATTTATATGGCTGAATTTCTCATAAAGAAAAGCACAAGTGAATACATTAATGTTCCTTCTAGGAGCTTTATTGCAGTGTGCTTTGGGGACAAGATGTTTTAAAGGCGGCTCTCACCTCCTCTTGTGACTAATTTGTTTCTGTTTATGCTTGTTTCTTATGCATGCACTTTTATATTAGTGAACTCTCAGCAACAAAAATAAAATATGCTTTAAGAACAATGTGTACCTTGGTTTCTCTTACTGCAGTCAAAACACTTAGTTATGCTTACACTTGATTTTTCTGTCTGTTTGCAAAGTATACAAACAATAACTGATTTTAATATGGCTGGCATGTGAGGAACTAAGCACATCAAAAGGTCTGTGAACCCAGTCAAGCAGTTGAGAAACTCGAGGTTTTTATGACTTGCCAGACAGAGAAATGTAGAAGTGGAAGATCCCGATTTAAGCCACAAAGCAGTGTAAATTATGCAACATCATGGGGCAAGTTCTTTCAACTTATTGTCTCTCTTTGCAAGACAAATGAAAGCTAAACTTAAAGTTAGCCATAGACATAGGACTCTCACAATAATTACCATTTTGACATATTGTTCAATAAATGATCAAAATGTATCATGTCTGCTGTGAGATTTTTTTTTACTTTTTTGAATACAATGAAATTTGAGCCCAATATAATTTCTGTAGCTAACTATTGTTTTATTCTGTTTAGTTGACATAGTTTACTTTACCGGGATTATCCTTCTTTATTGATATTTTGGCATTTTGAAAATGATCTACATTAGTATCTATTAGCGATTTTTCTGAGAAGCATTGCAATTACAGTTAGATTTGTGATTTATGTTTCAATAGCAGAACTCCATGGAAAGTTCACTTATTCTGTCCTGAAGAATTAATTCTAGTTTGTACAGATGAACTACAGGGCCATGTGATGCCAAAACTGTGATTTGGCAATTCTGTCCATTCAAATTCTGTTTTCGATTTGATTGCGATTAATCTTGCAGCCCTACTGGTTGGTGGTGGTAGCTCCTCCATGTTAGCTCATTATTTAAATGAGCAATAGACTGTGCTGCCTTCCCCTGTCAGATGCGGGGTCTCCTGGCAGGAAGGGTTTCCTCTTCGTGCGGTCACGGAGATTATCAACACTTGAGGAGATGCCTTCCTAATCCGACTGATCCCATTAACCCCGGCTATCAGACAAGCCAAGATCCGCACACACTGACGGAATATCGACGCTAGTGAGTGTGCCCGACCTCTCCCTGCCACACTGTTATGCTAAACGCCCAAAGTGGAGAGCTGTGTCAACGTCTAGCCCCATAATGCAATATCAATGACACACCAGCAGCCTCCATGTTGGAAATCAATGCTTGCGAGAGAGGCTAATTAATTATAGCATGCATCTGAAACAATATCTCGTGCACTTCAGAGGGTAAGCCTCGTGGAATGGTTGTTAGCGGGAAGTGGGCCGTTATCGTGTGGAGATACAGCAGGTTATATTGGGGAGTTGAGGCGAACAGATTGCAGTTGCCACAGCGTATCAAGAACGGAAACAAGAACAAATAGGAAAAAAAGGGGTTAGGACCTTCCCGAATGGAGTTTACTTCACTGTTCACATTTGATTTTATCGTTGGAGGCGCAGACAGAGCTAAGAGAAACACAATATAGTCCACAAAGAGAAGAGCTGTTTTATCTTCACTATCTTTAGATTTTTGTGTTCAAAACAGAATAAGATATGAACATAGACAGTGATCATAAAATAAAAATTCAAGTAAAAGAATTGGAAATTGGATACAAATCGATACTAAAAGTAGGATCGAAAGCAGATACTCATTTGAGCATGTATCAATACTACAAAAGTCACATTCACAGAAATTCACAAAATATTTCCTGAATAGCTTCAGAATGATCTTGAGATCACTAAGACTAGTATACGACCATGGACTCATATGGAAACTACCTGGGCGACTGAAGGATTAAAAGACTCAAAAAGTAAGCTTGATCATTGTGTAAAATTGGAATTAATCTCAGGACCCTAATGCAGGGTGTGGATATATCTCAATGTTGGCTGAATCTTTAATACCTTCCTTTGACAGAGGAAGGAGGAAACATTTGTATGAGGACTGGCTGTTAAATCTTTACAGAAACGTGAATGGGACTTGGATCGCATTTTGCTTTTGTCTCTGCTGTGGTATTTGGAAAAGGCTTTCCCAAAGGAGCAGTCTGCCTTTGTATTCAAGCTCTTAATTACACTGGCATTTATTCAGGGTGTGTCAGAGAGGCAGAGAATGTGTTATTATTGTATCAATAAAAGTGTCCTCCTCTATGAAGAAAGGCGGAAACAACAGTGAAAGTTAAACCCAACTACAACAGTCGGCTGATAACGATAACAGGAAATTTCATATTTGTATAAATATGTAGTTGTATGACTTTTTGAATTGTGCTGACAAAAATATGGATGTAACAATAACTGAAATATCATGAAATTTTATCATCAAAAGTCTCACAATAATATCGTGAGCCAACACATTATATCATATCACAAGTCTCTTCATTTAAATTCGTTGTTATGGTGCAGCACCAGCTAAAAAAAAAAACAAAAAAAAGAGGAAACTACATAGACCATGATTCTTTGCTGTTTCAGTGCAGACTACATGAAAATAAATGAAATAAATGCAAAGCTGAAAGAAAATTAAATACAACACAAGGTAGGCAAGCAAGACATTCAGCAGTCAAATAAAAAACACAGTTGGTAGTGTTGCAATTAGACATGATCATCTATCATTTCCTCTGACAAAATATCCTGTCTTATATTGAAAATATGTAACTGTTCATATTTCACTCTTCTCTCAAATGCCCTTAGATGCATTCAAAAGTTTTACTTTAAATAGAATCCTACCATTCAAAATATAAATTGCAATTCTCATCACAATCACAAAACTTGGCAGAAAAATAACAATTAGATAGTTTTACGAAATCAATGCAATTGGCAGGATCAACACAGGAGATGCTGATTGATCTAGCAAATCTAGGCAGAACTTTTATATCAGCAAGAGAACATTTGTCCCACTGTCTATTTGACACATTTTTGGATCCAAATGTCTAAAAGAAGCCAGCTAATAACACAGCGCTGCACCCAACCGGAGCAGTACTTGCTTACAGCTTAACAAGCCCTTAATTACAGCATGCAGGGCGCCCAAACATTTCAGCTGCTCAGCCAGAAAATGTAATTAATGAGGTAGATGTGAGAATGAGTGGATTCTACTGTAGTGCAGAATATGGTGTGTGTAGTGTCCCGTTTTACATAAGGAATAGACCTATTATAATACTCAATGCAAATTCTGATACCACAGTAATGAAAAAACAAAACAAAACACACACACACACAATTTATTTAGGCAACAGAATGTAATTTTCAGCATTAAATCAGAGTACTTTCTTTAATAGTACCAAGCAGCGGTGTATCTATGTAATGAGCTCAATCTAAAGCTATTCAAGAAAGATACATTTTTATCCTGTGACTATTTAATATCAATATCTGTTCAAATGACTATCTAGTATCTATACTATTGTTCTTATCGATAAGTATCTAATTTTCGATACTTTTGACAACTATATTCTACTGCCACGGTGTTTTAGGGTGAGAACTGGCCCCATAATGCTGCCGGTGAAGTCACTTAGGAACAGTGGGCTTTGTACTGCTCTATTTCAACACAATATTTAGGGTCTTAGGAGCATTCCATCTCAATCTGGGACACATTTTGGAGGCTGACAAGTCGACTACAGCAAAGACAAATTGGTTGATTGGTGGAGAATAAGGCCCATCTCTCTCCATTTTAACAGAGCGCCGCTTGTCTGTCAAATCCAGTTTTGCCGCACACAGACTAGAGTAGAAGTATCTGCCTGTGATTATTGAAGGAGGCAGCCAGCGAGATACAACCACCTCTTCAGTTCTAAGAGAGAGCTTAGCCACTACAGTTAGGACTAGGGCTGAACGATTTGGGGAAAATATCTAATTGAGATTTTTCTGACAAGCAATATTATTTGTGATTTGTTTTCATGATACGATTCTGTTCAAAATTCACATTTTAAACACATCAAAAAATTACTGTATGAACTGACAAACTACCACAAGGCTTGCATAGATTTCAGAACATTCAGATCTTAACTACAGTTTTATGCAGAATAAGATGTTACATTCTGTGGTTTGTGGCGGTACTTAAAGATGCACTGTGTAACTTTTTTGTGGTGGAAGGTCAGCCACCAGCTTGTCTCCATGGAGATTACTGCTCTACCTGGGATGTCCTACAGTGTGACATTAAGCCTATGTTGCCATGGTAACAGGCAAGTAACACCACCATGCCTAGTTACAGGTCAAATCTGTGGAAATGTTACTGTGCTTACAGCATGAATGTATATTTTTCGTTGAACTTATGAGTAGTAGTAAAAACACGAGTAATTGTATTCAATTTAAACATTTAAGTTTAATGTCACACTATGGAAAAGAGCTGTGCAAAATTATTGAAATATCGATATATCGTATCATTTAATGTGATGATACAGTATAAATATCGTGGGCTGCTGTATCGATATATCGCCAAGAGTATTTTTTTGGTTTATTTTACTAAATGACTCCGTTACAGCGCTACAGTTTTGTTGCTTGTTCAGAGAAGGAAACTTGTTTATGTGACACATTTGACATATTCACTGTTCTGAGGATTAAAATGTTTGTGTTTCATCTTAACTTCGTACAAGAAGTGGTTTAACAAAGACTTTTAGTGTCACGATTTAGCCCTTATTTTCATTGAACCATATCGAATTAATTTGAAATATATCGAATCAAATCGAAAGGTCAGTGCATCAAGATATGCATCATATTGTGCCCTGGTATTAGCAACTTCTTAATGATACCCAGCAACTTCTTAATGATACCCAGCCCTACTATGGAACATTCAAGACAAATAAATATCAAATGGAGACAAACCATTGGATAATCCTTCACCACAAAAGTTACACAGTGTGCCTTTAATGACCTGCAGTCTTTGCAAATTGTGTCCATTCAAAGTGTGATTTCGATTTGACTGTGATTAATCTTATAACCGTAAATTAGACCAAGTGTTAGAGAACAGTGAGTAAGCTACATATGTGACTCAGTGTTTCTTTGAGGGAGTTCTAGTGAAAGTCATCATTAACTACTCCGCCTCGAGACAGATGATTAAACATGGTGCACAGTCATTGCTTTTGAAATATTACCAGATCTTATTCATTTCCAAACCAAACATTAAAGAAGTGGAAAAATATTTCTATTACTGAAATATGAACCATGCATGATTTTTCCCCTACTTTTTCTTTCTAAGAAAAAATATTTCCTCCTTGCGTAACATGGAGCAATATGATCTTGATATGGGCTTCACATCAGATGCCCTCCCTTCCTCCCTCCCTGACTTACCAGTTTGAAGCAATTGTTATAATATTATGAAGCGATTGGATACGAAGGATAAGGATAAGAAATGAGAGGGATTAATAAACATGGTATACAGGTTTAGGATAGGCACAAACATATAACTGGCAAATGAAAACCTGACAAGACCACTGCAACTGCCAACTAAACTCTTATCTTATATCTTCCTAGCACCTTAACTGCACAACTCTGCTATGCAATTGCTTGCAATTGCTTGAGGGTTCAACTTCTAGGGATTTCTATGCTCTCTCAAAGAGGCCATCCAAGGGAACATGGTTGGGCTATTGTGCTATGCAAATAATGTGACTTGGCCTGACTTGAGTGCAAAGCAATGTTTGTGGATCCCATGTGTGACGAATGTGTCAGAACAAGCATATGCCAGTGGAAAACAGAGAATTACACCCCCCAAGTCTGCGTACTCCTCCCCCCCTTTGTGGCGCTGTGGGTGTGTGAGGGAGACAAACAATGCAGTCCCGCAGAGCCCAAGCACTATGGCGGTGCAAGGAGAGAAAGGGGCGCTTGGAAAAGAGGAGGGCTGGGTGGTATTCAGATCCTTGTGTGTGGGAAGCCATCGCAGGGCCCGTAGACACGCCATTCCTTCACCCATAGGCATTATAAGAGGAGTGACACAGGGGGGAGGGCAGACGTTGAAGATGGGAGGGGGGGACTCAACAGAGGAACTTTTCAAACTGAGGAGAAAGAAGGTGGAGGGTGGCGTAACAGCAGGCAAAACAACAATATGGACCAGACACATGCCATTTTTCAACAGAAACAATGATCACAGTTAAATAAAAGCAGGGGAGAATAAGTCTTAAACTTTTAGTCTAAAGGCAATGCTTCAAATTCATTACTGTACTAAAACATGTCAAATCCAATTATCTGATTTAATGGGCATAAAAAACAGAAACAATATCCTTGCAGATGTTAAATCAGGCCATAGTCAACACTGGGATAGCAAACATAAAATACAAGTCTAAACTCGACAATGTCAAGTCAGGTTCAAGTCTCAATGCATTTCCTTTTACATACAATCAAAGAGAAATGTACAGCGCACGTTGACAAGCCTTAAAATTGATTGAAAAGGTTGTGCCAATATAAATGTGTTTGTTGATTAAGTTCATTTTACATTTTCAGAGATTTGATGGTGAGGTGATGCTACTTTTTTCCCATACAAGCAACTGTCAGACATAGGGACTCAATCTATTAACATAAAATACATTCATCTATGGCATGGACACATCTTCAGATCAAACCAGAGCAAAACTGGGGCAATTTTATGACTGATGCTAACCAAAGCTATGGTTTAGAACAGGAATGTTAATGCCACTTAGCAACAATGTATGAAATGTAGACTTTTAGCCCAAACTAAACACACCAGATCAAATGACAAAAACAAGTCAGACTCACCCAAAATATGATGTTGAATCCAAATAAGAAGTATTTGACGCAGCAGCTGACTTCTGCTCCTTTAAAATGACGATGTTTTCTACTCATTCTTCCAAGGATGTGGGCTAACTCGCTGGCTAGGCGACTATAAGCGTTGGTACTTTACAAACTTAGCCAAAGCTGCAGTTCCTAAAAAACTAAAGCTATGGCAGGATCTCTCCATTAGCTACACAGCATCAAGTTTACTCCCTGCGACATGGTGAGCCAAACACCGATAAGGAGCTAATTCATTAATCTAGACTAGCCTTAAACATTAGCCTTCTAGGCCAGTTAGCTCGTAACTTCTATGGTTAGCATTAGCAGCTAACAACAACAATTCTAGAGAGCCACTTGAGACAGATTCAGCTGCAGTTTGGTCGATATTGGTGTAGATCTGCCTTAGATTAACAACACCCGCAGCGAGGTAAAGGTTAACCCGATGGTCTTTCAGTTAAATATGCGTCCCCTGTTTTTTCTTGTTCCAGGATCGCCGCTTGAAACCTTCATCCTTGTTGTTTTGTGCTGAAAACAAGCCCCTGCTGTCAAATAAGGGAACCACTGAGACTGGCTCCATTCATCTCAACAGCGACATCTGCTGTTGCACTCTGGCCTTTCGCTTTGATGTACCAGTGCACATACTGTTGGTAGGTTTAATGTATTTTATTGAATCAGAGTTACCACAACAATTATTGGACCATATTAATACGGTATATTAAACTCATTTAGGCATAAGCTAAATAATGGTGGCAGGTGCAAGGCCGCAATGAACAATTATTTAGCAAATCAATTATTTTAATAATAATTTTTTTGATTGATCATTTAGCCACTAAATTAGTCTTAATTACAGTCTATTTACATAAATGATTGTCTTCCAAGGCCAAACAAAATTCTTAATTATAATATCTCTCTTTGGTTTGAATGTGCTGTCCTGTGATACTGACTTTCACTTGAAAAACAGGGTTACCTAAGGTTGCCTCCAAGAATGAGCAGTTGCCAGTTGCATACTGCTGTGTGTAATTTCATCACCTTATTGTGATTGACAAGGTAACCACCATCTGCAGTGCAGATTTAGTCCACACAGAGCAGACACTCTCTAAGCCTTAAACACTTTCATCCATGCACAGATCTATAGCCTATATTCATATAGTGTTTTACACATTTTAATACTTAGCTTATCGTGGTTCTCAAACTTGTCACAAGCAATATTTACTTTGAACATTGGCTATCAGAATCAGAATCTTTTTTATTGGTCACACAAACAATTTTGTGACATTTTTTGGTAAAGCACTCACTTCAACTGTGTTTACACACACAGACAAAACATTGAATACATGGTGCACAGAGCAGAAAAATAGGCCTGCTCATTACTGATCTTGATTTGTCTTTATTGTAGAGAGGGTGAAACTGCTTTTGAATTTTACAGATTTGGCTGGCAGAACTCTGTAGTGACCCCTCAGGGCATTAGAAGGAACAGGGAATATACAGGATGAGAGAAATCAGGTGATTTTTTTATTTACTTTTATCTATTTTTCTTTTCCCTATCTTTTTAACAAGAAAAAGTAGTGAAAGAGCCTAAATCCAGTCTAAAGCAAACCTATACCAGGAATGAAATAGGAAAAAGCCACAACCTAAACAGAATTATAACATGTAACTTGTAGTGTAAATTAAAGAGGACTGTAAAACTGTTTGACAGGGAAAATCAGTTTTTAAAAGTTTATGTCACCATATTAAAATTAAATATAAATCACTTAATAAGAGTGCAAGGCTATTATTGTTTTGCTTGGTGGGAAATATAAAGTAGAAGTTCTGTGTAAAGTCCTACAGATGGCAGTCTGTGTTAAAAGTCTGGGTGCGACCCTGAGGTGCCCCTGTTAAGAAAATGTGCTTTTGAACTACTCTAAAATATTTATGACATAACACTATGAAAGTATATGACCATGTCTGCATTATCATGGCAAACTGAAAACCAGAACTTTGTAACTGAAATAATATAGTGTTTCAAGAATGTGTTTTATCATACTGGAGTGAAATAAGGTGTTCTTTCAGACTATTTTTAGTTAACTGTGCAGAAATAACTTTAGGCTCTTAGATTTCTTTTCCAACATGGCATGTGTGAGAAAAAATATACGCACAGTACAACAGAACCAAAAAAGTGAAGTAAGTATAATATCTGTTTTTATTGACAAAGTATACAGAAATGTGTTATGTTTTGAGTGCACATGAGACACAGGCAGAGCACTTCCTCAGCACTTTGTGCAAAGGAAACCGGGATGTAACCAATCCATGAGAGCGATAGGTTGATCCTGAAGGAGCAGCACAGCAGCAGGTGTGCCTGTCACTCAGCACAAAGAAACATGTGTGTCTACACTTGTCCTATGACAGAAATCTATACTGTTCAAACCACATACAAACATATACACAAAGACTTTTATTGCTTTTTTTTAAAGCCACGTTATGGCACAAACAAATGTGCAAACTGTAAAAGACAGGACAGTGAAGTCTGTATTTTGAATACAGCACATTTCACTCTTTTGAGTCTTTCTGCAAAACAACATAATATTCACATCTTTCAACATTCATTGCAGCCTTGAATCTCTCACACTATTACAGTTAGTACCTTCTGTTCCTCTAAACATGAACATACTTTTAAATCTAGTACATACTTTTCCAAATGACAAACTTATCAGTACAGCAAACACATACAGCACAACTTCATTGTCCAATATCAACATTACAATCAATATGCCTTTTTACAAGTATTACTTGTTCCTGTAAAATGCATTAGCAATGTGCTATTACTAATTGGTAGGTCACTTCCCTCTCCATGTCCTCTGTCATCAGTCCATCAAACTTACATTCACTGAGTAAATGACAAAACATAAAGCACACACTGTATTTGATGAGTATTGCATAGATCATTATACCAATGCTTTGCTAAATGGAATGTGTTGATCTTGATATTTTAAAGAATATTGTTGATAACAGTCCCATGAGTATATACAGTTTCCTTAGCATCACTGTCATCCAATATAGATTACTTTTAGCTTTCGTCCAATTAATATGTCATTAGTCATGTAAGTTACCAACATTTGACAAAATGTACAAGCACGGTGGGGTTTGTTAAAGCAGCATTGGTATGAAAGTTTGACAATTAAAATGTCTTTGGTTTAAGCATACAAGCCACAGCATCATTACATCATCAGCTTGTTCTTGTCATCAGCGTTTGGATGAAAGCAGAGTACAGTTTATACAGAAGTCTCACAGGTCAGTGGACACAGTAGATCTCTTCACCCTCAGACTGCCCCCCCAGCCACGGGGCAGGGAGTTGTAGTAGAGACCAGGCGAGCGCAGCCCAGAGTCCTCAGACTCCACTGAGGCATCCGAGTCTGTGAGTGAGCGTGTGTTATACAGGCGCACGGGGGAGCACACCTGTGTGGGGGTGGGAGGGGGGCTGGTGAAGGTGGGTGACTGTGCTCCCAGGGAGCGGCTGTGGAAAGGACTGATGGGAGGTTTGTGAGAGTCATGATGGGAGGTGCCCACAGGTGAGATGGGCAGACTGTGCCCACTGAGTGCTCCAGGAGAAACACTGTTCTTCCTCTTGGCTGCATTGATAATGTTCTTGGCCAAGAGGCGGTGGTTGGCTTTTGAGTCCATATTGCTGACAGTGGGGGACATGCAGCGGCTGTCCTTAGGCATGGGGACCGGGGAGGAGGCAGCAGATCTGTGCAGAGGTCTGGAGAAAGACAGGCTGCTCTGAGAGTGGGCTGGAGACTGGCAGCGGGAGCCCCAGGGAGAAACGGGAGAGGGGGCTGTAGTGTTAAACGGCCTGGATGTGGACACTGTGTGGTTTATCAAAGGGGACTGACTCCTCGAGCCCCAAGGAGGAGACACAGGAGAGCTGTGGGCTGGTTTGGAAACTGATAGAGTGGCAGAAGGGTTGTGACTGCCCACTGGGGACTTGCACCTGGTTGCCCATGGAGGTGACACCGGTGATGTGGCTGTTTGTGAAGGTCGTGATGTGAAAGCTGACCGGCCCGTGGATGTTTGTGTTTGGGTCATCATGGGAGACTGGCACTTTGAACCCCACGGGGGAGGAGAGGGAGATGTGGGTGTTTGAGAGGGTCTGAAGGGGGGACCGGTGGGACCCTGTGTATTTGATGGGGACTGACATCTGGACCCCCAGGGAGAGGGGCCTGTAGGAGTTTGTGCTGGTCTGTGAGTCTCCAGAGGGGACTGACACCTGCTGCCTCGGGGAGTGGACACAGGCGAGATGACAGAGGACCGGGCTGGACCCCAGACAACCGAGGAGGGGTCTGCAGGGCTGCTGAAGCGCCGCGTCAGGCTGGGACCTGTGGTGACTGTTGGAGACTCTTTTGAAGGGATATTCAGAGAAGACTCTTTGAGTGGCTGCAAGAACATAAAATAATAATTTGGTTTTAGGCAAAATAGACAAAAGAAGGGAATGAGACATATAAATACCTCTTATAAACATTGATAAAGAATGATTTATGTCATAAACTCAATTTATTACGGGGTTGCTTTTGGCTGCATGTTGAGTTAAAGGTTAGAAGTAGTTTTCTTTTTTCATTATTAAAGCTTTTATTCAGCTGTTTTGTCTGCCTCCCTGTAGTTTGGAGTGGTCACAAAGAGTAGCTGCTGTGGTTTTATTAAATTAAACTCACAAAATAAAGAACAACAAACAATAAGGGGTCTATTTTTTTCAACTTAAAAGAGCTTAGAGTTACTGCCTAGTAGATTTATAGTCAGTAAAACTACATACGTAATCAAAGAGGGAGCTTGGGCATAGTGTGAGTTTCTTTATAAACCCCAGTGAAGCACACTAAGGCCTCATGTCTGTCTCTTGTTACTGTTATCTATCTGTCCTGAGGTGATTAACCTTTACAGGCCTATAATGTTACATGGCAGAAGCGCTGGCTGCTGTCCACCTTATACACATGCTAATTAACAACAGACTAATAAAACAACAGACTTCAGCAATATCAGCTCATGTGGTAAATATCCCTTTACTGCAAGTCAGACTGAGCCCTGGTCTCATGAGCAGTGCAGTAATTATTAATAAGGGCAAATTAAGCTGTGCCATGGCTATCCGGAGTATGTTTTATTACCTTTAAATGTCACATGCTGTGTTCATAAAATTATCTGGTTACCACATGTGTGTATGCATGAAAGCAAGTCAACCCAGATAGACAAAAATATGGAGTAGAGAACAATAAGGGTAGTCACTAAAAGGAGTCAGTGAATAAAGAAAGGAGGCCAGTAAGAGAGTTAGAATGAATTTTTAATCAGAAAGTGAAAGATTTTAGCAAGGCGAGCAGAGAAAATGAAACCATAACAGTGAGAGATGTTATACCAAACAACTGTCTTTCAGTTCAGATTGTTTCATTAATAAGGCATATTAGCTTGTGCAGATTGATTTTGCTATTGAAGTGATAGATTTCAGTAGAAAACAGAAGAAGTGAGTTATAAAGGAGGAGCTCAGTGTCTCTTGCTGTAGCTTCGATACCAGTGTGCAGTGTTAAACTCCAAACCCTCAGATCATAAAGCAGATGCCAGACCATCTGTTAAAGTGCTTAGTGGAGCAGCCTCTTCCTGATGCCCGCAGAATTGCAAAGACAAAGTGGAAAAAGTGTGAAGTTGTCTCTCATCATAATTTAAAAACATACATAATTTAAAAACATACTTAATTTTGCATGTAGAGTGTACCAACATGAGGCAACACACATGAATACTTCAAGGCACGTAGTACTGCTTGTGTTTTTTTTGTGCAATTGGTAAGCAAATCACTGTCTACAATTCATAAAATACAACATAGCCTTCTACATGGTGTTGGCAGTGGTTATCAACTAGGTCTGATTGAGTGTGACCCAAGTATATTTCTTTGTTGTTGTTGTGTTATTAAAACAATAAACATTAAAGCTTCACAAAATTCAAACTTCAGTGTCCCCACCCATTGTTTGGGAACTACGGCTAGAATACTGCTCTGTTGTTTTATCTTCTCCCTCTCATAAATTGCAAAGAAGAAAGTTCAGAAAGTTGAGGCACACAGGAAAAGTTTCAGAAAAAGTGCAGAAAAGAGTTCATAAGAGTTTGGCTTTAGCAAGAAAGTGTCTTAAGATTCACAGTCAGAAGCATTTTAAAATCTGTAAAAAGATGGCCTCCACACCTGTCCTTCTAGACCTGCTTTCTTAGCAGAGAAAGTGGGTCTCGGTGCCTGGACGACCGAACGGGGTGAAGTCACCCGCTCTGGGGAGAAAGCCGGAGAGCTGATTCTCTGCTGACCATCTGGGAATCCTGTAGTGGGACTCATTGCCATTGGGGGAGACATGCACTGACTTCTGTACTGAGAAAGTGGATTGCTGGGCATGACAGTCTGTCTAGGAAGAGATTGGGAACGCATGACGGTTTTTGCTTGTGGTGCTCCTCTGGGTAGGGTGCTCATAGGGTCAGCTTGCACTGGTTTGAGGATAAAGAGAGAGGAGTCAAGTTGGTATGGCCTATGTCTTGACAAGTCCATTTCTATTTTGGAGCATCCGTTCTCAATAGGGGCAGGTGGAGGAGCAGGCTGTGGTGCTTGCTGTGGTATTGGCACCTTTGGCTTTGGCTTTTGCTTGGCAGCTTGTTGGACTATTAGGTTTTGGGAAAGCTGAGCAGACATTTCAGAGTTCTTAGCAATGGCTTTGACCCTTCCTGGCATGTTAGATGGGTAGACCCAAGATGGAGGCAAGGACATTGTAGGGGAAGGAGATCGCCTCTGCCCTGGTCTTTGATTCTCTACGACATATTTCTCCATCCTTGACTGACGCTTGGCAAATAGCTCAGCCCCCTTCCCCGCCACATTAGTGAGTGTCTGCTCTGGTCTTTGCTCTACTCTGCTTGGTCTTGTCCTTGATGTTTTTAAACTAGATGCCCACTCAGGCGCTTTGGCTTCCTCTTCTTTAACCTCTTCCTTTGCAAGAAAATTTGAGGCCTCCGCACCTAAAGCCATCAGCTCTTCCTCCGTCGATGGTTCAGGTATAGATTTGGTCAGCTTCTTTTTTGCATCTACACCTCTGACCATTGAAAGCAACTCTGGATTTGGCGCTACAATTGGCTTCTCCTTAAAAGTGAACATCGCTTTTCTGTTAGCCCTTCTTGCAGCTCCCTCTTCTAAGATCCCTGTCTTGATTTGTATTGGCGTTTTCCTCTCTGCTGTGGACTGTGGTATGAAGGTTGACGGTTTAGGGGCTGTCGGGGGACCAAAATGATGCGGTGAAGGATTGTATTGTTGAAAATGTGGTGGAGGTGAAGTGGGAGACATTGGCGGAGGGCTGGAGTAGTAGGGATGAGGAGGTTGGTTTGTGAATGCTGGTAATGGTGGTGTTGGGTAGGACGGAGCGGGCGGAGGAGGGGAGAAAGACCCAGAGTATGCAGGTAGGGGAGGGGTAGAGTAGGATGGGGCAGGTGGGATGTCCATGACAGGGCTAACCGCCTCCGGAGACTGCACGGTTGGGGGCGAGAAAAACGGCCTGGCGGTACGATTGATGATCTGCTTGCTTGTGGACATTGGCTGGCTCTCGGGCCCTGAGCTACTGTGGCAGCCATTAGGAAGTTTACCAGCGGGAACTGACCAAGTAGCGGTGCCCTCATTCATCTCTGCTTCCCCCTCGACACAGCCTATCACAACCGGATCAGCATTATTACTTCCAAGGGGAGTTTCGGCCTTAACTATATCCTCTAGCTCCGAGTGGATTTTATCTTCTTCTTCTGCTGGGTCCTTGACAGGTAGAAAATGTCTCTCTTGGATAACACACTCCTCCGAGGCATCTGCTTTCTGGAAATCCTTACCTGACTCCTCCATGATATCACTATTTGACATCGCGGTTGATAAAAAGATACTGGAGCTATTCTTCAAGTTCAAATTCTTCTCCTCACTGCTTCTCTCGGCCCATGTAGGCTTGTTAGAAGTGATTTTGGGTGTCACATTATCCTCGCGTGACCCTGACCCGCGCCCACTCTCCTGAGTAAATGCGTTCACTCTTTGCCTTCGTCGGTTGAAGAGTTGGACACCTCTCGAGCTGGAGTTGGAGGGGACAGTTAGTTGAGCAGCGATGATTTGACTTCTGACACGAGCCTCTTTCAGCTCTTTCTCCGACAAGCTTGTGCTGCGGCTCAAATCTGGAAGCACACAGACAAAAACAATGTGGTTACTGAAAAAATAAGGAACTAACTTTTCTTTAGGGCCAATACAGAGACATTTGACAAGGCAATACATGAGGTTTTGTACACAGACAACTCCCCAAACTTCTAATTAGTCACCACATCACTTTTATGTACAAACAGACGACTTGGATGCCTTTTAACAAGTCTGGGATGAAGTATTCTCTTTGAAAGCCACATAATTGTACAGAGACCATATGCTTTTGATTTGCCTTTGCTGTATTGTTAATCCCTTAGAGAATAATAAGGGGAAAACAGCTTTGCAGAAAGAAAAATGAGCATGAGACTTTAACTAGTAGTATTAGAGTTTTATTTTGGTCATCTATAAAAACAAATGCAAACTTTTATGAGTGTAAAAGGGATTAGACTCTAGAGATATGGCAAAGATGCTAACAACAAAACAACAGATTAAATATTTAAAGGTCCTATATTATCTCATCAGAGCTTTAAGTCGTGTAAGTTACCTCAGCATAAACATACCTGGAGTTTTGTGTTGTTTCATTCACACATGTTCGAGTAATCCTTCATTATTAGTCTGTCTACATCTCTAAAGCTCACACTGCTGTTTCACCATGTGATGTCATGTAGTGGTAGTTTTCAAGTGAGCAAGTTAATAACTACCAACATTATATCACAGATCAGAAAATAGTGTATTATGGGCCCTTTAAACAAATGATAACAATAATAACCCTTGTCAATATAATATAACATTGTCAATAGAATATAATACCCAACTATCAACTGTGAATCTTCAGTTTGCTCTGCTCACATTGCGTGATAAAGCCACAATAGACCTGTAGCCCCAAGTGCAGGTTCAGTTTAAATATTTCTACAGCAAGCACATTTTTGTACATTCACTCCACCTTTTGATGCCCAAATTCCACCCTGGCCAAACTATAGGTGGGGCGATGTTTTCAAATAAACGCTGTAATACCCTGTCATCCACTGAATGTGCACTTTTCATAGATTGTTGTGAATTTATGCGATCGGATATGCGTGTGTGTGTATGTGTGTGTGTGGATTCAGTTTGGTTTGTTTTCTGAGCTCAAGAGCCTCATTCCAGGAGCAGAGCTATTTCCCTTGCCATCTGCAACGGTCCCTCCCTGAGCAGCATTCCTCCCGCACTGAGAAAACTCCCTGCATCAGCTTCCAACATGCTTTTGGTTTTCCCTCTCCACTTCAATCTGAGCGACCCAAAACCTCTGCCTAGAAACTACAGCTTTTCCATTGCAGAACTTAATATAGAATGAGCATTATTCTCCACAGAAAGTTTATTAAAGTTTTGCAGAACTTTGTACAGCTGCTTTCTGAAAGGTTTTAAGCCTAAAATTGGCACTTGGATGATGTTAACTCCCACTTTTGACACATCTGGCAGACGATTTATCTATTTCATATTAGTCTGTGAAACTTTTTGCAAACCACGGGCATATTTTTCATCCTCTCGGCACTTTTTCGATTGAATATGAGGTGAATCAGGAGAATTGCGTTACTTTGATGTAATCGTATGTCAGTTACAATAAAATTTCTCATCTGAACAGTGATACAACTCGGTTTGATCATGCCTATACTCTTCTGCTTGGGTTCAGCTATAAAATAAAGCTAGTTCATGCTCTGCTGAAATGAAATAAAATGCATCTGTCATTGATTTTTACAGACTTGGAAACTGCCCTTGGTGTAATTTAATTATCTTTTGTAGGGCACACTTCAGTAAACCCACCCAAGTTCAAAGGCAAGCTTTTTCAGTGAGGCTGCTCTATATTGGGCTGTCTAGAATAAAGAAAATCACTAAAGCTGTTTTGTCAAAATACATTAGCATCAGCATAATTCAAGCAATCTGAGCCAATTTTTGTATTTTGAACAGTCTTTTGCACCTATATATACCTTTTAGGCCAGATTTAAATAGCAATTTATCAAAATCTTTACTAACACAAATAGGAAACCAACTGACTAACTAACTAACTAACTAACCCCTGGATGGATTTTTATGTCAGCTTTACATATTATCAAAGAAGTTATGCTTTCTGCCATATCAAACAATATTGTGAATTCATGTTGACAGTTTGGTGGGTGGTCAGCCCATCTTTGGACAGTGGTCAGCTATTTTATAATCTACGTTACCTGAGCAAATATAGCAGAGCATTGAGCCATGAAATGAAATGTCTTGACTGTAAACATCAGCTGCAGCTCAAGCCAAAGTGACTATTATGTTACACACAGGTGCAAACCCCATCAGTGACTAAGATCAGCATTTTGTCGGAAAGCGACTTCAGGAAATTACTCTATGAAATTTACTTTAAAAGTGAATAAAAAGTCAAACTTGTTTACGTTTTTTCTAGTATAATAAAAAAGTATTAAAAAGTTTTATGAGTTCAGGAGATTGTTTATTTTACTGTACAGATCCCACAAGGAACTAATTATGCCACTTTGAAGAACACTCAGTAAAAGTTGACAAGTTCCACTGGAAGAAATTTCACATACTTAAATATTTAAAAAACTAATAAAGTTTAGGTCTAAAGTTTAAAACGTCTTTCAATAATTCAGCAATCTCCTCCATTTGTTTAGTTAATCCTGGATCAGACCATAGAATCCGCCTTACCTTAGCCACGTCAGAATATGTGCTCCTTTAGTGCAGTTGTTGTACTTCCACCAGAGTTCTGAGTCTCACTGCTCTCCTCACACCCCTCTCTAAAAGCAGGCTCATGGCTCGAGTTTCTGTTACTTTTGCAAACGCTGCGGTGAAGTCCAGTCTCCACAGAGCAGGAGAGAGAGGGGAGAGGGAGGAGGCCGAAGGGGAGGTGTGCTCTAGCCTCTAGTGGTGAAAGTATTTGATTTTAAAGGTTTATATTACACAAAACTGACTCTTGTGAACTTTAAGCCATGTTATGTGTGGTTACCTCCTCAAAACATACCTGGAGCGGTGCTTCGTTTCATTCACACATGTTTAAGTAACCCTTTATTATTAGTCTGTCTACATCCCCAAAGGTCAAAATCCTCAGTTCCTTGTGATGTCATGAAGTGGTAGTTTTCAAGTTAGCATCTACCTTTTACCTTTAGTTCAGTAGAGATGAAATTACAAGGCTGAAATCATCCAAACGATTCTAGTGAATGTGTATGGTGTTTAAAAACACAGTGGGGCACTTCCTTTATTACCACATGACATCACAAGGTGGAACAGAGTGTTTTCAGTTTGAGAGAAGAACTCAGCCTAAATGTGTGTGATAAACATGTGTGAATGAAACAAAACACAACTCCAGGTATGTTTGTGATGAGGACCATTAAAACATGGATTGAAAAACTGCATATTTTGGGCCCTTTAATATGATTATATATATATATATATATATATATATATATATATATATATATATATATATATATATATATATATATATATATATATGTGTGTGACTGCTTTTACTTTAAGGTCTAAGACATAGTAACTCATACGGAAAAGGTGCTGAAAATTTTGTACTCAAGTAAAAGTTGCATAGCTATAAATGTATTCAATTACAAGTATGCACTGCTGCCAAATCTGAAAAAGTATTAAATTAAACCTGAAAAATACAACCCAAATGTTGCAAGTTACTATTTTTATTAGTTTGATGTACAAAACTTTAATTACACTTTAGAGGTGATGAGTGAATAATTAGAACACTGGGCATTATATAAGCTGTAATTAGAATTCATCCAATATACTTAAAGTGTAACCTGCCCATTAACTGTTAGTTAGGCTATTACTCATATGATTTATCCTGGCCTTTGTATTGGAAGTCACACAGGATTGAATTTATGTATTTGGTTGGGTAGAAAGAAAATCCATCCAATACCAACATCTGACCAATTACTCATAAGAAAAATGTGAGTAGCCAAAAGGGTAAACAAATAAAATTACAGAAATTGAGCACTATTTCCACTGCTAGAAGCCCCAACATGAATCTTACAGCTGCATGGTCTGATTGCTACTGAAAAACTCTTGACTGTCTCCTATAGCTCCCACCCCTGGAGACTTTCAGTGAAGAACAGTATTGACATTTTAGGCAGTTGCACTCAATCCACACTTTGTTATGACACTTGTGAAGAGGTGTACAATCAATGATAAGAATTGAGTTTCTTATCTCCTCTAATGGCTAAGTGTCTGACCCACGTAGCAGGCTTTGATGTGGGAAAGAGGAGCTGCAGTCACTCGAGTAGTCAACGTGTGTGCAGATTAAAGTTGAGATAGGCCAATAGGTTATGACCCCTACTGACCTTCGACCTTGCACTTTGTCTGGTTATATGAATGAGTTGTGTTTAGCACTGCTCTTGCGTCTTTGAACCCTCTTCTGCTAAAGTTCCTACATACACGGGCAAGAGAGGAATTTCCTGTCCCTGCACCACACTCAACAGGAACATATGCCAGAGCTTGTTTAATGTAGCTAATCATTGCCACATAGTTTTGGCTGTGTTTGCAAACAAAGCCCAGTAAGTTTAAATGTCCAGTTTAGATGAATATCTCAATCCTCAAAACCAGTGATTGATTTTCAGATTGATTTTTGTTGTGTATCTTGAACACAACTCGGATCCTGGAATTTGTATCCGATTCTTTCTCATGCAAGAAAGAGGCAGACCTATTATGCAAAATTGACTTTTTAGAGCTTTTAATCATGTTATAGTTTCACCGTCTCATTCACCCTCTTGAAGTTGTATTTACTCTGATTCATTCATATACTGTGATTCAATCTATATACTTCTGTATTCCACACATCATTGTTCCAATTAACCCCCACAATATCTCTTCTTTAAGATAGAGGTTTGTCTTGTGAGAAGGTATAAATGGGAAAATAATATAAATTTAATACATGAAAATTAGACGTGGATGCAAAAGTGGATTTCTGCTCAAGATGTCGTACCATTAGACACTGACATGCCCAATTACAAGGTGTTTAAAATGCATTGCCAAATAACCCATGGCAGTTTGCATAGCATTTTCAAGTAATGGCAAGTTTTGGAAAACACTGAAAAAGTAAGATTTTCCCACACTTTCCCTGATGTTTTTGGCTACTTACTTAAAGCCTCAGGTAGAATATACACAACTGAAGAAGTAATAATGACTTCTGACATTTAGTTGGATCAGCATTGTTAATTTATGTCCCCCAACACTAAGTCACAGAAGTGTTCAAATATATCACCACTTAGTCAGACGCAGTTTCCGCTTTAAGTCAGTCTAGTGTCATGCATTGAATATTTACCATGTGCCCTCTCCACCTCACCCTTGCCCCTCCTCCCCCCGTGAGGCCAAAATCAGCCCCTAAATCACATACAAAAGTAGGGGGATTTGAGTGGGAGTCCAGCTCTTGTATTTGTGTATGAAAGGTCAGATTACCCCATCGGATGTTATCTTTCTCTGGGGCAAGCTGGTGACAGCAGCAGCCCCCGTGGGTGTAGTGTGAAGGCATATGGAAAGACAGGGATTAACACCAGTTTTGGGACCCTCTTTTGGTGGGTCCCATGAGGCAGAGAAAGTCCAGTAGAAGAAACAACAACAAAACATGACTGATATTGTTACTCTGTCCAACTTTCAACAGTCCTTAGTGTTGTGCTTGGGAAAACAAATTAATGTGCAATGCCTCATGGGTAATAGTGGATGGATAGAGCGTGTGATTCTACTCCAGACTACCAGTGATTGGTATTGATAGTTTGTAGTGGCATCGCGCTGTGAGTGTTCTATATGCATCTCTATTGGCGAAATGTCTGGCAGTTACCATGGTGAGCAAAAAAGTTTTAAGATCTGAAAACTCAAGAAAATACCAAATGGATTTAAACGGCACAATTTCAGGAGCCTGTGATCAATATGAGCATTCATGGTCCTGTTTTGGTGTTTGATTTTCAACAGAATGGTGAGCTTGACTAACTAAAACTGTTGGCTAATGCTAGATAGCTTGTGACTGCAATTTAATGTGTCAGAGAATAAAAGACTAAGCGCACAAATCATCTCAATGTAGTTCCAACCAAATCAGCTCTTAATGGTCAGATTATGTTAAAATGAAGGTCAGATAAAGTCTAACTTGAGTAAAAGAGAGAGGGAGATGCTGACAACATTAGCTGCAAAATATCAATAGTAGTCTTGCTAAAGAACACAATCATAATATGGACTGGTTCAGAGTGGACATCCAACTTTATAACTGTAAAGGCTACTATTGTCAGATATAATAGTTGTTTGGTTCTGCAGGAATAACTTATACCTCAGACTTATATAGAAGCATTTGTGCTTGGATCTGGGCACAGTATGTGGAGGCCAGTGCCTTGGTCAAGGTCTTTCACCGTATAACTTTTGCACAGAAGTATATTGTGAACATTACCTCTTCTGTTCGGTAAGTCCCCTATGTTTTGTCTAATGTTTTCTATTTTAACAGACCCTGGCCCTTTCCCTGGACTTACGTGGGAGTTGACAGATGTGAAAGTCAAGCGAATAAGTTTCCAATGAGCTGTTCCCACCAGTTTCTCCGGTGATTGTCAGCGGCTGTGGCTGCCCTTTAGCAATGATGCATGATTGCATTTCCATAGTTGTTAGAGAAGCTTGTACCTTTACAGCATGGAAACAGATGTTCATGTGACAGAGCGCTGCAGAGGATGGGTCTAGATGATTCTCACTGTCTTGAGCAGGGGCGTAACCACAACCAGTGTTACTACTGGCTCTGTAGTTTTTGGACACCTCAAGTTACAGTTTCATGATTAAAATGTAGAAATAAGATCATGTGAAACAACTCTATTTCACTTTAGCTCATAGATGCACAATATACTGTATGACAATTGATTCTAAATCACAGTTTCAGTTGGTGCCATTATCAAAACACATTTGCTACAATTATTTAAGATAACTGAAGGTCCACTGCTGCTTTTTTTTTTTTAATAGAAAAACCTTGTACCTGTACCTAGACCTCTAGAAACATGTTCTGAAATGCATGGGATTCTTGTATTAGTCAGTTCATATTTCAGTCTTCTCTCAAATGTAGATGCTCATGGTCTCTGAACAAAATCCTACTTTTTAGATAGAAACAAGATTTTTAAAAATCCAACTGCAATGCTTTTTAGAAAATCTCAAATTTGTCAGCCCTGTCAGATTTTTAACATTTGCTATTTGTTCAAAATACTTCATAACATATTTTATAACTTATTTCAAAAAGCTATTCTGATTTCTCTAAGTACCAAGTTGCGTCACTGGCCCTTTGATTTAGACAGTAAAAGATTACACTAAAACATAGCTCAAAGGCAACACAACATTGGGCATTTATAAGCAAACTTGAACAACTCATTACCCAACTAAGCAACGGAAAACTCCCTATAAACAAACACTCACTTGTTTTCCGGCTCATCTGGTCTTTGTTGAATTCAGATGTCTGTTCCCATGATGCATCTGTGCAGTCGGGGTCCGGGACGTCCTGCTTGGGCTGAAGAGGCTCTCGCAGTCGCCCAGGACAGCTCACACCCCTTTCCAAAGTTATGTGTCCCTGCTCCATCTTAAGTTACGAGAAGTAGTTCCAACAAAATGTCTTGTACTCTTGATGAAGTTATTTCGAATCTTCTTTTGTCTCTCCAAGTTAACTGGGAGTGTTTTCCTAGACAAAAAGTACTTAACTATCCAGGACTCTATATATGTATTCAACCATAATTTAGTCCAAAAACGACTGACAGCTGTCTCTTTGTGTAAATTTCCTCTGTAGCTCTGTAATATTGAATTCTGGATATGTTTCTTTCAAACTCCCAGGTTTCTGCGCATGTCTTCACCAGTAATCCTTACAGTCAGCTGAAGTTTGCTCAGAGAAGTTTAGTTTTCTATGGGACCTCCCACAATGACGTGTTCCAAAACTCTCCCAGGCTGAGCAACCATGGATACCTGCCAATTTAACTTGCACAATTTTCGATTTATTCTCCTCCTCTCAATTCTATTTCTGTCTCGGGGTTGCGGCTAGTAATCCTCCAATCTGAGTTTTATTTTTCTTAAAGGCGTATAGACTTGTTTCTTTATCTTGGAGATCATAACTCTTAAGTGATGGGAAGAGGAACTGTGTGAATGGTGGCTTCCTGCTGCTTTGTGCATGCGAGGAATTATAATTTACCCTGAAAAGGTTGACCAATTGTGTGCTCTGTTTTGCTTTGCCTTATCTTGAAGTCTTTTTTGTTGATTATTAAAAGTCTGTGGCGTGGAATGTTTTTCTCCTGATTAGCCGTAAAATAGATCCAGCATTTGAAGGTTGTCCTGTTGAGATGTCCAGTTTGTTTTGGGTGGCTCTCGTCAAGATTTTGTTGACAAATCAAAGGCACAAAAGGTCAGTGAGGGTCATCGGCTTTGGCCCAAGCTCCCTGCAAAAGAAAAATACAAGTTTATGTCAACTTTAACTTTAAGCTCATAAATTTGAATTTGTTTAGTTACAGTAAATACAAGAATTTGCTGTTTACCTTTCCCTGCAGCATAACAAACTAGAGGTACTGAAAACGTGTAACCATGTATTAGATAAGTATTGAAATGGTACAAACATGCACATGTACTTAAAGATAAAATATGAAATAGCTTTGTAAGAACAAGTCTTCCATTCACATGTTTTTATATCTATACAATACTACATTGGAGGAGGGTGAAATGCCTTGCCCAAAGACAAAACAGCAATACAGGAACCAGGAATGGATCCAAAACTCTTTAATAAAAGCTCAGCCCTAGCAGGCTGTAACACCACGCTGAAAGCAAGTAATCCAAGTTCACTGAAATAGAAAGATTTAAGTATACATTATCAGTGACCTACTTGAGATTTTCTAAGAAAGACAACCACTGGTATTGCACAAATCTCCTTTAATTTTCTCTTATCCATTTTTATATAATACATATTTTATATAAGATTTTAAGTGGTATCCTTCAAGGACATTCAACAGAGCTAACCCTTGTCTAAGTGCTTTTTCAACCAATTGGCTCCTCATCTGAGTAGCATTTTCAAACACACCAGCTTGAATGTCCTAAATTATTTTCAGTGTGCATTGGTTAACATCCAAAGTAGCATACGTCTGGACTTATATCCACTTTCAGGGAAATAATGGGTCCATTCTGCCAGTTTAAAGATGAGATCAGACATTTGTGCTTGGACTGACGCTGAAGATGAAAAGGTGAAGAGAGAAATGTGGAGACACTTTTATAAGTTTATGGTCTTCAGTCTTATGTGCCAGACCTTGAATCATTTTGCAAATGCAAGGATTGATTTTGGAAACATGAAGTACATCTTATGGTATTACTTTCCCAATACAAGCATTAAAAATATGTCTCAATGTGATGTGACAAGAGAAGTCTGGCATTGAATAACTCTCACTTAAGGTTAACGATGAAATGGTGTGATTAGGCGTAATGATACCTGACAGATCTGTGAATGTAATAAAATGTATTCATTTTACTATCCTCAAGTTGCCTTGAGATTCAAGAAATCATCCATGCCATTAGAGATCATAAGCAGCTGCACCTGCACCTCATCCCAAATACAAAGTTTTAAAGGGCGCTTATTAATTTATTTTCTGATCTATGTTATAATCTTGTTTCCTCATCAAAAATATATCTGGAGTTTCTGAATCTGATGACAACTTTGTTGTATTCATGAGTCTTTGCTGACACATTTCTGCCTGGGACAATCCCAGAGGAAGATAATCATTATTTATAAACGCCTTTTCACAGATTCCTGATGCTTCCAATGTGTTCAGCATCATTCATTGCTGTCTGACATGAACAGCTGAGTCAGGATCATTGTAAATCTCTTTTCAACACAATCACCCAAACAAAACATGGGCCCCACCTTCATTTTGAGAGAAAAACAAAAAACAAAACACAAAATCCTCCACTGTTTGGCTCCCTGCTGTGCCTGTGACAAGAGAGTAGAAGAAGTCATTGCATTGTTGACGCAGTGACAACAGCTCTTTGATTTGTGCAGATGTGCGATCCGTGGTGACTCCAATCTGGATCTCATTTAAGATCTGACACCATCTTTGAGCTCAGTCCTCAGCGTCAAAACAGAAGCTCCATCAGGTTTTGTTTTTTTCTAGTCCCTTCTGTCTCTCAACATATGCTGTTGACTTTAATCAATGGGAGCAGAGGTGTGCTGAGTGGATTAGGTGAGAAAATATGGTTCACATGTTGGCTTTGATGAAATATGTATTATGTGCTAGACGTGGGGCAAATGCCCCAGACAGGCTTGAGGAGCAAGTCTAAGATCCAGTGCACTGACATGTGGAATATAAAGAGAAAACCACCATGTTCGTTTTACTCACTATTTAAAAGGACTTAATATAACTTTTCTGTTAGAAGGTCTGCAGCCTGCTTCTCTCCTTGGATGTTTTGCAGTATGGCATTAAACCGATCGATCCAATCAGTGTAAAACCATTTCAGCTTCAAAGGCGTAAGCTGATGGACCTCTTAGTAGAAAGAAATGACATGATGCATCATTAATTTATCTATTAAATGAACAAAGAAGGTAATCAAGTAAACCAGTCAAGTTTGAATCTAATCTGGCTGTATTGGTAACAGTAAACCAATATTGTTTGTATGTAACCACTATTTTGTAAGATAGATGAAGTGTGAGGTGATTGTTTAGAATGAATAATAGTGGTAATAAAGTATTTTTGTTTAAAATGTGTGGGAAGCTTGATCAAAGCTGGAATTAATATTTGTAGTCTGAAGTTCAACTTGTCTTAACTCAACTGTTTATGTTATTTTGAGGATGTTTATTTTCATTCATTATGGTGCAACTGTATCTTAACTTTGGCTGCTCCCACCACTTTTATAATTACATCGCCTCTTAAAATTTCAAATAGTTCTGTATTCTTAATCCTCTCTAGATTAAATTTCTAGATTAAATTTCTCATAAAAATGTGCCTCCCCTGCTCGACATACCTGGGTCATGACATCACCCCTGTCTCCATAGCAGCACAGTTCAAAAGGTGTGAGTGGTGCCCACCTGTCCCGTGCCCCCCTCCCTGACCCTCTGATCGAAGCTCAAGCGTATCATTTACAGTGCAGCAGCCCCTGGGCCAGTCTGCTGTGTAATCACACGCTCCCTGTACATCATCAACACTGTTCTTAGGCAGACGGCTAATTTATCACAGCGTTTTCACCATGGCGCTGACACACAAAAGCTATGGTTTTGGCAGGCAAACTAGCAGTCATTTTTCATTTGTCCCCCTCAGCAGTTTGTCCAGAACCTCTAGAACACATCTGCATTATAAGCTTAAGTTAAGGAGCTGGTGGAGGAAACTGGCTTTGAGCTCAAGCATGGCATTTATTTATCAACAGATACTTTCAAATGAAATTAGAGATGGCATAAGGCAATACATTTTAGTGGCAAAGGTAAACAGTCATGAATAAAAATACTGTAGCAATTCAAAAAAAGTAGATATTCAGTGAGTTGATCATTGCAACTACTGAGTAAAGTTGACTAAACTTTTAACCATGTTATAATGATGTTAGTTCACCATTAACTTGCCCTAAGTTGTATGTCATATCAGTAGTAATAGTAATATTAGTAGTACACATAAATTCAGATAGTTTTATGCTAAAATGCCACTAGAGGCCCAGTGTCTGACGCTCTACCTTCAAAAACATGTGCAAGGTCCACTCTGGGTAAGATATGGCACAAATAATATTATCTCTCCTCTAATTAATCACAAATTTCTCAAAACCCTACTCAAGTACAAGTAAAACAGTTTTATAATATTTTGATAAAGGTGTTTTGTTACTCGCCAGTTAATCTTATTATTGTATCAGTTACACAGGTTTAAAGGCGGCACCTGGCTATGACATTGACTGTAGCCTGACTGAACCCCCTCCAGGCAGACTGTGTGAAAACCATACAGTGAGGAATGCAGAAATCATTGAGCCGCTAAAGGCTTTTGCAGCGCGCTTTGCTTTCTGTCACTCAGAGCACACAAAGACGCATTCAAGAGCGGAAATAATTTTAGGTAGTGCTCCGAAATTGCAGTTTGTACTCCAGTGGGGGGCCATGATAGTTGGACATGCCTCTGCCTGTGCTGTAACTGATGACTGACAACTGAAGCACCATGAGTTGTGCACCTGAGTCCACAAAAGAGATCTACAGCGAGAAAACCATAAAACATGCCAAGAAAACATTGTAATGAGATGTTTCAGCTCCTAGTGCAGGTACAGGTGCTGAGGAGTCAAAGATAAATGGTTAAAGGTGGTGTGTGTGATGTGGTGCCAACAGAGGAGCTTTAAAATCAACATCATCTAAAAACAATTAAAACTTCAAGGCCAGAAAAAATCTGACACTTTGTCAATATGTGCAGTAGATTTAACAGTGTCAATAAAAGAAAGTAACCACTTGTTGTGCTTCTTGGTGTACTTGTAGTAGTAGTGGTAGTAAAAGTAGTAGTAGCAGCAGCAGTTGTGGTATTAGGAGTAAGAGTAGTAGTCATAGTTGCAGTATTAGGAGTAGTAGTAGTTGGAGTATTAAGAGTGTAGCTGAAAGTACTAGTAACAGTAGCAGCAGTTTGGAGTAGTAATAGTAGCAGTTGGAGTATTAGGAGCGTAGTTGAAAGTACCACTAGCAGTTGCAGCATTTTGAGTGTCATTGAAAGTACTACTAGTAGTAGTAGCACCAGTTTGGAGTAGTAGTAGTAGCAGTTGGAGTATTAGGAGTGTAGTTGAAAGTACTAGTACTAGTAGCACCAGTTTAGAGTAGTAGTTGTAACAGTTGGAGTATTAGGAATGTAGCTGAAAGTACAAGTAGTAGTAGCAGCAGTTGTAGTATTAGTATTAGTAATAGTAGTAGTCACAGTTGCAGTATTAGGAGTAGTAGCAGTAGCTGTTGCTATATTAAGAGTGTAGTTGAAAGTACTAGTAGTAGTAACAGCAGTTTGGAGTAGTATTAGTAGCAGACGGAGTATTAGAGGTAGTGGTAGCAGTAGCAGTTGCAATATTAGGAGCAGTAGTTGAAAGTACTACTAGTGGTAGTTGCAGTAATGCAGTAATAGAAGTGTAATTTAAAATAGGAGGAGTAGAGTAGGAGGAGTAGAAGTAGAAGAAAACTTTTTGACTCTCAACTTTAGAAACATGTCAGTAGCAGTGCTTTTTTGTGCTCCCAATCATGAAACAGCACAACACAGTGTTTATTTTCTGCACTTTCTTCCTTCAAAGCTCACATCCTTTTATCATCAGCAGAGCCACAGGGCAGCGTACGCCTATGACAACATGTGGTTCAGGGGAAGCCCAGAGTTGCCCCCTGTAAAGAGTTTAACAGCTTTCACCTGTTGTGTTAACAGGAAGCAATTACTTATAAAAGTTAAGTAAGTTAATACACTCATTCACGCCAGCTCTTTTAATTGGATATCTCCTCTAAAGTTACAAGAGAGCACGAAGCCGGGACAATGGGTTCACATATCAATGACTGCTAATGTATCCAGCTACCCCCTTCTCTTTTCCTCCGATCTGCAGCTCAATGCCGAGGGGGAAAACAACTCCACACATGTTTGTCATCTACTCAAACAAGAAAAGTTCCCGGCTTTTACAACATGCAAACAAACCCAGTAGCTTTCTCTTCCTGCAGATAACACAAATGCATGCACAACTCAGCACACTTTTGATAATAAGAAGTTTAGTAGCTGCTCACCTGGACTCCTGGACATTAGAAGTGGCAAATAGTTGTTCTGCCCTTTTTCTGTTCCTAGCACACACTCCAAGCACACTCCCCTTCCTCCCGTACCTCCTACCTCTGCCCTCCTCTCTCTCCTCTCCTCTCTCTCTCTCTCCTCTCTCTGTCCTGTCTCTTGATCGGCCGAAGCAGACAAGGGGAGAGGGGGGGCACTTGGAACACAGAAGCTCTTTGTCTGGGATCTTTTCATATGGTTTCCTTCAGCTTGCATACTGAACGCATTATGCCATAATATATTTTCATATTCTACACAGGGACCGTTGGGCCTCACTGTCCAAGCTCCTTCAACTTTTTCTTTTTTCTGTCTGACCCATTTCTTCCCACTTTGCACATCAGACTGAGAAATCAAAATAAATTGTGAAAACTACACTGAAATATGCTGTTCCCGCTAAAGCCACTGAATTTTCTGTTGCTATCCCTGTTGATTTTAAATAATAGATTGGAACACGGAAAACAATGCCGTCTCCGATATAATGTAGGCCTCCATAGAGCTTTGTGGTTGGTCAGGGTTGTTTCTTGTCATATGAATCTTTAATGTGTACACCGACCGCAGGGATGTGTTCTAGGATGTCGTAAATGATCGTGTCCATAATATCATTGTGCATAATGGTTTATTCAGAAGATCCATAGACACTACTGTATAGCTGTCAGTCACTTCTGCTGCTGCTGGGATGGGTGTACTGGATCCACTGTGTTGAAGCACTCACTGTCTTTGTAATGAGATGTCCATGTAAAATTAATGTCACTTTGCTGTCTGAAGCTATAGTGAGACAGTGCACATATTGGAGTTCAAGATGGGTGTAGTCCAAAGCCTGGATAAAATAACAGGAATGAAAAATTGCTTTTTTTTTTCTTTTTTTTTTACATTAAAATAGAATAATCATAGAAAAACACACTATCTTGGTTTCACGTGAAGTTAATTTAGTTAATTCAGTAATTTAAAGTGCAAAGTATATGCACTGTGTAACATTTCAGCTTCTCTCCATGGAGTTATTGCCTGGAATGTTCCATAGAATGACATTACACTTTATCTCTATGGAGAAAGCAGCTTCCACCACAAGGCCAAGTTACATGTCAGATCTGTGGAGAAGGAAGCCCACTACTAAGAATGTATGTTTTTGGGTCAAAAAAAGCCCCATCCCATGTTATTGAGCAAATGCAAGACAGATACATTTAAAGCCATATAGGGACCTTCCATACCTAACAATAATATCTGCCTTCCACCAGAAAAGTCAAAAAGTGCACCTTTAATAAGCCTGGCAAAAATCTATACTATATTTCCATTACAATTGTGACTGACACTGTTTAGGATGAAGTGAAACCCATAATCCTGTTCTGTTTGACAGTCAAAATATAACATTAGCAAGTACGCAAGCATCAACAGCAAGCCAACACAGTCTGATTTTAGCTCAATTTTGATCTATTCATTGGATGAAAATAAGATATTGATACTCTGCAGCTGATGTCCTCAACATTCCATGGAGGAGTGATACTAACTGTATACACTGCTCTGTCTGAAACTCTGTTATTCAAGTTATTAATCTAAGCTTTGAATTAACACAATCTGACCATAAAGAACTGAGTTAGGAGAGCACATAATATTACAGGGTCAGCCCTATGTTCCCACAGCCCTATGCTCCCTCATTTCTAAGATTTTTCTTATTTTTAATTTTTTTTTCAAAATGAAAGTCAAGTATTTTTTATTTTTATACCACATTTAAAGGGATGATTCAGAGTAATTTCAACCTAGGATCCTTTGCACTATAACCTCTACATTACATCTGTAGTCAACAGCTGCTGGAGAATAGGTTGGGTGTAAGTGATGACCAAATTGGGCGAAATCAGGATAAAATCTGATGCAAACTGATGATAAAACTGATATTTTGAAAAGAAAAAAACAAACAAACAAACAAAAAAAACATTTGTTCAGTTAGTCTCTGTCACCTTTTGTTGAGAATCAAACACCCAGATGATCAGATTATCTTTTTTTAGCACTGTTTGCTAATGAATGCATTGTGTGACCATGGTAACTGTTGAATATTCCACCATAGAGATACATGTTGAACACCCCCAGAGCAATGTCATAGCAAAGTATGTAACAATGAACATCTGTTTTTATGCAAACCAATATCTGCATGAGTATTTAGATGCACCACAAATTATGATTCAAATGATTCACACTCCTACCAAATTTAGAAGCTATTTTCTTCTAAGGAATAAATCTGCTCTGGTTGGACGTTACCCAGAAAAGTGTCTAAGTCTGTGTGTATGGAGAAAAACAACATTATTTTATATACTTGAAAACCAAGGGATGCAACTTCACTGCGCAAATTGCTTCAGATTAGAAATTTTATGTAAAAAACATTTTTCTCCTTCCATATGGAGGAGTCTGGCTTAAGTACAAGATACATGATGTTGTACTTAAACTAGACTTCGCAGGAACATCTTGATCATTCTCTGTATATAGGATAACCTCACTCTTTGTGGGTGACCATAGATTTGCTCAGATAGGTCACATAAAGTTTACCAAAACACCCACCTTTCCACCCCCTGCTGTCTGCTGTCTGCATTTATTAAAAAGAATAGACATTTCACTTGTGTCTTCAGTGACTGTGGCTCTGCTGACGTTGCAGAATTTTGTGTTTATTTTTGGAGTCTGTCCCACTTCTCAACGTTTGATAGATGCCCAACGCTGTAACCATCCATCATCTTGGCCACTTTTAAATCTCAGCTTTTGCCCCGCCTCCGCCTTGGTCTCCATGGTAATTCTCGTCCACTTTAGGTCTACACTTCTCACCTCTGGCTACACCTCACAGATCTGTCAGCGCACCCTGATTTCTCTTTTTGTTATCTGTCTGTTTCCGTAATTCATAGCCTCACATTCCCCCCGTAGTTGCTTTGTCCAAAACCAAAGTCTTAACAAGTTTAGATGTGCTAGACCCCATGTGAGCAGGATAGAGGCCATTATCTGCTATCTATCTTGTTTTCTCATTGGTTTTGTGAGTTCTGCTGTGGCGTGAAGCTCTGAAGGGCAGCTGTGTGTGTATGTGTGTGTGTGTGTGTCTGTGTGTATGTGTGTGTGTGTGTGTGTCTGTGTGTATGTGTGTGTGCGTGGGAGAGAAATGGGGGAAATGTTAGCACACATTCCTCAGAGAGAAAAAGACCTTTCGCTTCTCAATGTGGAAATTCTGATGCGTTCTGGTTTGCATTGTCCACAAGTCATAAGCTGTGCATGCTGTTGAAGTTATTAGGGGACGTGTTCTAAAGCTGAGTTGATTAAAATCTTGGTCAGGCTTTTCTCTGGTTTGTTTCAGTGGTGGAAAGTCACGGCTTTAGAGTCATATAAAGAAGATGTATTTTTGGAATAAAATTGTTTGTGTGTGTGCGTTTGAAGAGGGCTGATACTGGTGCAGAAGTGAGTTGGGAAATATGAAGTCTTATTACCACCAATAGTATTTGTATATTAAAAATGGGAGATATAAGGGAAGTTTGATATTATTGCAATTGTTTGTGTGTGGGGGATATTAAAATTAGAAATGGGTATGTAAAAAAAAACATTTTAAAAGCCCTGATCAAAAGATAAGGTGTATAACACAAAGGATAAGTAAGTAAACACAAATTATTCCTTGTATATTTGCGACTTTTAATGTCCATTTTGTTCATTACTTGAAAATACCAGGACATTTAAGATTTAATATGATTATTGTATCACACAAAAACATTCACTCAAGAAAAACTCATGTTTATGAACTGGAGAGACTGGGAAATTGAACCATGAACATTGTGGTTATGAGGCAACTCTGTTTACTGAGCCACTTTAGCTCCAAGAAGATATGCCAGGATCCATTGGCAGCATGAACTCCATTGAGAATTGTAGTTGCTAGTTTTTGTTTTATTTTATTTGAGAAATTATGTTTTAAATGCAAATTTGGCATACTTCTATTTTTACTTCTCCCTTTTGATTGGTCCTAATGGGAACAGTTTGCCTATGGACTCCAGTTTTAATCTTTTTCAAATGTTTAAGGATGTTTTCATTGGTAAAAGCTCTTTAGCAGCTCACAGTCTCACGGTGGTCCTGAACTTGAATCTACTTGAGAAAATTAGCTGGCGGTGGGCTGCACTGAACATGTATGAGCCTAATTGGGTTAAGGCGTGTTTCTGGGTCCTTCTGTTTATTTTCAGTGAAGCTCACATCTGCATTTCTCATTCCTCCCCCAGAGGACGGGGCTGACGTGTTCCAAAGGCTGGATCTTTCCCTCTGAGAGCTCATTAAATATCTGTGTGTTTAATTTTGTTGGTCAAATGTATCCACAGTTTGCCAAATAAATAAAAAAAAGTTTGTTTTGGAGTGTGTGCACTAGTGGCTAATGGTTACGAGTTTGTTAAGTTTCACTTGAGGAGAAGAGTGGGAAGAACCACAATTTTAAAAAGTTATAATTTGAGGTCAGTGATTTTTGTTTTTTTCCCAATGGAGTATATTCAATGGTTTCAATTTACTGTTTATTTGTGCCATTTTGAGTGCTTTCACCCATTCAAAAGATAGAAAAAGATATATCCTTACTCTTGATTTGGCTTGCATCTCCACAAACCAGACTCTTACTTGGCCTGGAGGTTGGCCCTGTCCTGCTTGTTTCCATGGAAATTGTTTTCTTTAGCTATAATATTCCACAATATTGCATAAAGCTGATCTATCTCCAAAGGGAATGTTCGGAGGTACAGTTTTAACTTTCCATTTCCATGGAATTTTGCAATTGACCATCTACAGAAAGTTACATACTAAAGACGCAATGTGTAACTTTTCTGGTTGGCCCACTACTTACTTGTTTCTATGGAGATGTCATTGCCTGGAATGTTCCACAGTATGACATTAAACATCTCTACCTTACATTTATTCAGTTACAGGAGGTTTAATAGCTCAAAAATATCTAGAAAAACAGGCATTCTGACTGTGCTGTCCTGTAACTTGGTCTGGTTTGGTCTTCATGAAGATAGAAAGGTTTAATGCTATACTGTGAAATATTCCAGACAAAGGAATAACACAGGCCCTCCACCAGAAAACATAAAGCACTTTTAAATATCTGTGCATATCTGTGTAATCCAAATAACAAAAGAAAATTTAATTTTGTCAACTGGACAAAAGATCGTCTAAGGCAATGTCCCACTGGCACAGAACTGAAGAAGCTACTTGGATGACGAGTGCCGAAACGTCTTCACTCACCTTAAATTGAGAATTGAATGTTTTTTTGCTATGGTTTAGGTTAAAGTTAATGTACACTTTTTACCCCATAGGGAAATTTCTCCTCTTCACTGACCTATGGTATTTGAGTATCTGAGTACTCCCCACTTCTAATTGTCAATAGATGATTAAACAGTTTAAAGTCAATCTCCGTGGCGCCTTCTTACATGTTTGCAAGCACGCAGACTTTTCAAAAAACCACTCCAACTAACACCAAGGTTGAAGTAGGCACGATTTTTTGGTCTAATGGCTTCCCCAGACTGGGCAGGGCATCTCTGTGAACAGTTACTGGACCCTGGAGTCTTCTGCTATACCGTCTGTGTGTTCATTAAGTGCTAGCGTGTGCCAGACTTGGACCCACCACGGCACAGTTAGCTTATGTTAATATGAGACTGGCAACAAACCGCTGTGATTTGGCCTAGCTTCTCTGTCTGTTTGAATAACTGTGAAAAGATACAGGCTCACATTATGGCCCTGCTAGGAGCTCACAAATAAATAAGCCATCCATAACGCGTTTTGCCAGCTACAACTTAGACTTTGTAGAAGAAAAATGTTGAAATTATAGTCAGATTTGGGCTAGGTTCCTTCAGCATGCCTGGTTTTGATTAGTTGCTTTTTAATGTGATACAATTCTGCTGATATCTTGTACAATCGCATATAATAAACATTTGGAAAGGCTACAAGGGCCAAGGCAAACAAATACCGGATGTTTCTAGGAAATAAGTTTGGCAATTTTGCTTGGGTGTAATGTCTAGTATAGGTTAGCAGCAAGCCAACCATTTGATTGCTGGCTTTAATATCTCCTTAAATGGTGTCTAAGTAAGAGGTGGAGGTTTTGAAGTTGCGTCCAGGTTGTAATCAGTGAAATCCATTTGGGAATAGAATGGAATGCCATGTAACACTTTGTGAATTAAAGGAAATGGGTGGGAACTGGAATACTTCAAACTCACATATCAGAATGCAGCAGGCCAAGAGCATCAGATCCTTTTAATAAATCAGGTTAACGTGTGAGGAAGGAAGCCAGGTTTTCAGCCAATCATGTTACATCGACTGGCTTAATTCAGTTTATTCACATTGACTGGACTTAATAAGGTCAACACAGAAACCCAGTAGTGTTGGTAGATTTTAAAGGTGCTCTATTATCTGTTTTACCCTTTATTAAAAAAAGCAGCCCAGTCTTCGGCACTTACCGTATGCATTCCCAGCATGCCAATTACTCTCTGCAATAAGTTTTTGAGCACATTTCACAATTTTCAGAAATTAGTTTTGCTGTTACAGTAGTGCTAACAACCTTACTGGTTCTTGGACAATAAATAGATGCACACAGCAGTCTAATTTTGACCTTAAAACGTGCTTTTACAATATATCTGTTCTGGGTTGAGACAACTTTTGCTCAACTACATGGGGAAAAATGGATGCAAAGTTAGTTTTCATTATTGTTTCAACATCATACTGCAACAGGATGGATATGAGGACTTTTATGTGAAGTTTGAACCACCTAACCCCCAATACATGGGTGTGTGTTTATCCCATTGCACCAGCGCTGCTGCTTGGATGACATGCTTTGCAAAACATGCAAAAACATCCAGACTGGGATTAGCCAATCAGAGAAACACATTGTCCGATGAGAGAAGTTTGATTTTGTTCTAAATGATAAATGACCACTGAGCTTTCTCTCTCTTTTTTTTTTTTTTTTTTAACCTTGTGTTACTGATAATGAACCTGATTGGCTGGTTCTGTTTAAGTTGGACTTGAGACAGTGGGAGAAGGGGTGGAGACAAGACTCTAATTCCTATAGAGAGCATGGCCAGCATCAGTCTTGATGCCAGGCTACAGCGTGGCTAAATACAGCCTTTCACAACTATGCTCATGCTCTATAACATGTGCGTACCATTTGGGAATTATCCTACTGAAATAAGCTTTTTGTCAAGATTTTAATAGACACAATATTACGCAAAAGATAGAAACTCACATTATGGCCCTAAGAGCTAACTAATAAAGCCATCCATACTGCTTTTGCCAGCCACTACTCTGGCTTTGTGAAAGAAAAATGAGCAAATTATTCTTAGATTTAGGCCCTGTCCCAACAATATCAGTTGCTTTTAATGGGAAGCAATTATAGTGATATCTAGTTCTACCATATTCCATCAACATTTGCAAAGGCTTTAAGCAATAAGACTTTGCAGCTGAAGTCATCAGTATTCTCTGGGGGTGTGATGCTATCTGTGGGCTCTACTCTGTTTGAAGCTCTGTTACTCAAGTTAGTCTTTAATCTGATCTTTAATTTAACGCAATCTGACCATAAAGATCAGACATAGTTGGAACTACAACTGGTGAGTTGATTTCATGTTGTTAAACAAGTCCTTCTCAAATAAATTACTGTCACAAGCCAGCTAGCAGTATCCAACAGTTTTTCATTTAGTCACTTTTTTTCATTTAGTCACTTTTTTTTGTATTATTATATTCCTAACCAGGACCATGAATACTTGTATTCATCTCAAGCTCCCGAAAATGTGTTATTTAAATCCATTTTGTGTTTTTTCTTGAGTTTTCAGATGATCATATTATTAACTTATTATTATTAACTTCTTTGACAGTATTTGCTAATGTGTACATTGTGTCTCCATAGTAACTGATGAAACCGCCAATTCGCATACATGTAGAACACCCCCAGTGTGATATCACTGCAAAGTATCAATAGGTAAAAAATTACCCACACTATAGCGGGGACACTTTCTATAAATAATAGGTTAGTTTAAATTGTAGGTGTTTATGGGTTTAGATTTTCGGGTAATGCTGCTATACAGTTATCTTCAGCATCTTTCACATCCGCCTTTGTGCTCTGTCTGTGGGCCTCTTTTTGCAGATGGAACAAGGCAGGAATTATTCTCCCTACATGAGCCTCTCTCTTTGTTTGGATCAGCACTCTGCAGAATGTAATCAAAATTTAGCCCAAGACAAAAAACAAACTGTGAGCACTGCCCTGGTTCACTGCTGCTTCGGTTAAAGGCTTAATGGGTGTCACACTGTGCAAAAAATATTTACTCCTCTCTCCTTCTGCAAATGACATTAGAGAGAGAGGAGGAGAAAGCCCAAAATATCTTCTGCAGTTTTTGTGAGAGTGTAATGCGGTGAAATGCCAGGAAAATCAGAGTGGAGGAGGATGAGAGAGAGGGAGGGAGGATAAGGGGAAAAACTGACCTAATTTTGAGAGCTGTCATTCAGGGTGACATTACAAAGTAGTGACGCTATCAGAGCTTTACCACTGTCCCAGTTCTATAAGGTCTTTCTGGTCACAGTATTTTAAAGAGGAGGTATTATGCTTTTTGAATTGACTTTTTGAAACGTTCTTCCATGTCAATATGTCATCCATGCATGTTTGAGTAATTTAGGGATCTCTTCCAGGCCCTATTCAAATTCGAAATCACCCGTGCTCCCAATTCCTCAATTTCCCATACATACACAAAAGCATGAAACAAAACAATACATAACATCTTGACAAACCTGATGCGATGTGCAGTAATTTCATTAGCGGGATGCACTCTGACTGTGTTGTGATAGTGCTCTGAAGGGGGAGTAACTCAGCACAAAACATGTTAATATGTATTTATAGCAAACAATAAATGGTATCGTGGGGATCTAAATATGTTATGTCTTAGAAATTAATACGTCATACAAATATAATACCCCCTCTTTAAAGAAATTCAAATCTGGACTTTGATGTCTGTTAGAAGTTGAAAAGACGTGGATGTAAACTCAGTCTTGATTGTTTTGTTGTTGTTGTTTTTTTGTCTGAATTTGAACATTTTTATATTATATTTTAGACATTCCAATAATATTAATTTGTTCAGCATTCTCTACTGTGCATGTATTTCTTTTACCATCTACGCTATGTTATAATATGTGATTTTTATCATTTGAAAGACAGGATATTTAGCTTGTTACCAGTTTAAGGTTTCGCTTTCATCATAATTTTTCATCATTGTTCCCAGGGTGTGTAGGTGGTCATCAGTTTCTTGTTAGGGTCAGAAGTTAGTCCAAAAGTTTGTTGTGAGCGAGACAATTTGACATGCATGAAATAGGAGGATGTGCTCGGAGCGTGAAAAACAAGGCAGCCGTGACAATCACAGTGACTCCGGGCCCACAGTGTGACAGTAAGACAGATGGGACAGGACTGTGCTAGACAAGCTATGTGTAAATGCAGTTTATTATAATAAATAAATACATACATACATAAAATAAATATACAAAGCTGTCAAATCAGCATTAAAATATGTATATGTCCTAAATACTATGACAATGTAATATAATCTTGACAATAGCACAAATTCTCTTCTGGGTTTAAAATGGTCACATTTTTATATAACGCATTTCCACCTTCAAGACACTAACATCAAGGAACCACTCACCCATTTACACACACACACACACATGCATGCATCAGAGTCTTGCCCAAGGAAACAAGCATTCATCAGTGGGAGTTTGAATTACACTGCCAACCAATGATGTTTATGTCAAGAGCAGGATTGGAATCATCAGCTTTTGGATTAGTAGACAAACACTCCTGCTGAGTCATGTTTACCACTATGTATTAATCAGATTTTTAAAAAGTATTATTTTGTATCATATTTGTAACATAATACATTTTTAACATAATACTAATCCAAGCATATATGTTCACAGATGTTTATTGTAAAATAAAATTTAATAAAATTTTTAAAATAAAGTTGTGCTGGAGATGGGTTTTGTTTCATTCACACTGAAAAAATGGTCTGAGAGGTTTTGCTCAAATTGCAAACACAAATTTGACAACAATAACGCAACATTTTTACAATTCTCTGTCCAGCATGCTTACATCTTACAAAGGTCGCTTGATTGTGGCTGATGTTAAACTTGCATATTTTAATCACACTGAGGAAACATGACTTTGTTATCATTTCTGGTGAAGCTCCTCCCTCTGCACTTCCCCTCCCCAGGAGGATTATGAGAGTTGATCTGGAGGTAAGACTTTTCAAAGATTTTATATGCTTCTCTGGCATAGAATGTAGTCATTGTTAAAACATGTTTGTGGTGTTTTATTTGAAATTAGAGTTAATGTTAGGACTGTTTCCATGAAACAAATTGTTAGCATCGCTGCCCATCTACAAGAGATCAACAGTTGTACTAAGATTTGATGCTTCCAGAGTCATCTACAAACAAACAGTGATATCCAGAGCTCTGCTGGAGCTGTGGGTAAATTCATGAATGTTATAGTTGATGTTTGTTAATGTTTTTTTTTTCTTTTGCACCATTCTGAAAGTGAGGTTAACAGTTAAAATAAAAAGACTTACACAAAATAAGAATCTCTGTATCTTTCAGAAAAAGAAAGACGTTTGAGAATCAACAAAACAGACCACAGACTAAAATTATTTTAATAGCATTATATTTTTTCTAAATATATTTCCTAGTGAGCATTTCTCATGTGTTTCTACAGGGTGATGGTGGCAGTAGGAGGACTTTGTACCAGACGTCCTACCTGTTACTGCAGTTTGAGGAAGAAAAGCACATGGAGAGTATTGTTTATGCATGTACTAATGTCCACTGTGAGTCTCTTCTGGTCCATTATTGTATTAGAGAATAATAGGTGCTTCAACTATATTTAAACATGTACAATGCATCATAATGTAATCATGTGTTATTCCTGTTTCCACAGGTAGAGACCAGAGCTACTTCACTCAGCTACTTAGTTCTCAGCTCCAGACAGTGTGTCTCTGTACCTGTGTGTGTTTGTCTGTTTAAGACAATACAGAACTATGGAAAACTACAGACTGTTTTTGTATTCTTTTACTTTAAAACCCTTTAAGGACATTTGATGTTACATGTTAAAATAATTGTGTAGACAGAAATAATTGTACAGAAAAAATAAAAACCATAAAACCTTTTTCCAGTGTATATCTCCAAAGCTCAAAATGTTCCACCTTGTGATGTGGTGATGTCATGTAGTGGCAGTTTTCAACTTTACAGCTTCCTTTTACCTTTAGAGACAGGCAATTCCATGGCTGAAATTATCCAAATTATTCCAGTGAAAGTATGTGGAGTTTAAAAACAGTGGAGCACTTCCTCTATTACTGCATGATGGAACAGTGTTTTCTGTTTTGGAGAAGAACTCAGCCTAAATATGCAGGGTTTGTGTGTTAAACATGTGTGAATGAAATAGCATAAATCAGAAAGTAATAAGGGCCCTTTTAGAATTACTCATCTTGCACTTTCTCTTTCCTGTACCACAGTATAATTTGATGCCAGATGACGCAGATTTGGCGTTGTTTGCTCCTGCGATTCCTCTCCTCTACAGTGCAGTCTAAACATAGTGCTTTGTCACAATAATAATATTCATCTTCTTCTACCGTCTCTTCTTGTGTTATTTGTTCAGCTCTCAACGGCCTTACCCTGCCCCCTCCCTGCCCACCCTCATGTCTGGAAGTAATTAAATTCATACCTACATACCTTCTTCATGCCTCCTGCCATCTGGCTCCTCTGGCTGCCTCCCAGTGCTTGTCTAAGAATTGAGAGACTTGAATCTTTTTCCATTTGCCAGCTAGTCTTGCATTTATTTGAGACAGTAAGATCTTTGTATTTTAGATTTTTTTTCCCCCAAGTCTGGTTCTACATTTCTCCCTGAAAATAAGCCACTGGAGTAGACGGAGATGTTTCACTTGGGAATAGCTGACTGTAACTGGATTTGTTGGTTTATTGTACAAATAAGGCAGCTGCAAAAACACTAATGTCAGACAAGGTTGTTCAAACATTTCATGTTGGGCAGTACAGGAGAAAGATTTCATTCATAATGCAGCCCACGTTTTGGGGGGAGAAGGAAAATTATTCAAGTTCGATTTCAGTTCCTGGTGAAAGCCAAAATTTGAGGGTTTCCACTGTTCTGTGTTGTCTCTCTGTTGACTCTGTGCTCCTCTCACTGCTTGGGTTTAATATTGTTTTTTATTGGTCTATAGAGTGTCAGACTAGACAAGGATTTTTCCATTACAGGCAAAGTGCTTGAGTATTCACAGAGGCCAGAAGGTTAACTTGAGTATTGCTGAGTAGATCCAAAGGACCAATGATGTCTAAAGGTGGGAGTAAATCAGGGCTGGTTTCAATGTGGAAAAAATATTAAGCTCAAGATTGTTAATTTTATCCAATTAAAGGTTCCATTAAAGCATATAATATTATAAGACCACATGAACCTCTGAACCTCTTTGAACTTTTTGTGAATTTTATTTCGATTTGGTTGGTACAGTGCATGTTATACTGTATGATCCATTGTCCCACACTCTAATTCATACACCAGCCTACATTGACAAAATGGGTGAAGTATCTTGCCCAAGGACACAACAACAGCATGTTCTAAAGCCGGTCTTGCCCCACTACCTGTCTTGGTACTTCAAGTGGTTTCCCATCCCAGTTCTAACCAGGCCCATCCCTACTTATCTTCTGAGATCAATCTACCAACTATGTAATATATTTCAAATGTTCTTAAATACAGTGGAACTTTTTCATTCCTCCAATATTTTACCAAAATTTTATAGGTATGATTTATATAGTTTCCATAATACCCTTTGAACCTCTGTTTGGACAAGTAAGCATAAATAATGACATCTTATCTTTGAAGTAAAGATACTCAAAGTAAATGACTAGCATTGGCTCATATTGTCTGTCCTTTACACCTCTTGAAATGATTACGTACATGTCTTAATATGACGAGCAGCTGCTTTGTCTGCAGACAGTGTTAGTTAAACCCTGTACACCTCAACATCCTTCATGAATCCTCTTATTACAGTCTGGGACACTCACGTCTCACCCAATGCCCTTTAATCATCTTAAGGTTTGTTTACCAGACACCAGCATCACTCAAAAACTACCAGTCAATATCTGTAAACTTATTTTGTAATGTAAGTATTTTTTAACCTTTGTCTTCAAGGTTGAATTGTTCTGTAATTCAATCAGATGTGATAGGACAGTGCTGGGAAGGTATATGAGCCAAAAAAGGGGTCATTTTTGGAGCATGGCCAAACTTTAATATATCCGCCCTTGCTGCGTTCCACTGCACCGCCTCCTTTATGAAAAGCTCTATAAAATATGAGCAGTCATTCATGTTACCGTAGAGACAAAACACAGACACGAAGGTTACGTAATATCTCTGAGTGAAGCAACAGGTGGTAAGTGAAATAAAGCAGGATGGAGTTGTAACTTTTCAAAGGTGGGTGGATGTTTTTGTATCACAGGAATTTCAAAAGCCAAAAATGTTGCAGTTAAAGAAATATTTTCCCAAACTAATTTCAACACAACCATATGTATTTTTTTGTTTTGTTTTTGTGAGTAATTAGGTAATGTGAGCCAAAAGAGATTATGTTTTATTAGTCACACTGATTTCACCACAATGATGCAAAATTGGCGCCAGGAAAAAGTAAAAAGCCCCAAAAGATCCAAGTGGAGAAATTCCCTCGTAAAAGTTATTTTAGTGTGTTTGGGTAAAGTTGACGCATTTCTGAACAGTGTTTTTACTAGACCGCTTGGCTATGTAAACATTAGCAAAAATAAGCAAAAGTATATGATATATGATGTATATGATGTACAATAAAGTTACATTTGACATGTTTTTCTTATAAGACCCATTAAACTTAGACTTAGACAAACATTATTGATCCATAAAGGAAATTATTTGGACACAGTAGCTCACACATCACAATAAATATAAAAACATAGAGCAAATGATGATAATAAATTCAAAGTAAGTACCAAAAATAGCAAGAGACTGTCAAATAAAACATAAATAATGTACCGAAGCAATGTACTGAAGAAGCAGCCTCTACAATAGTACGTCAGACTGCATACACCAGTAGATAAGATGAGATAACTTTAATTTGTTCATGGAGTAATAGGGGAAAATTTCAGTATTGCAACAGAAACGTTCAAGAACAGAAGCGATAAGAAAGTAGTCATAGTAGTAGGAGCCACAAATGTCTACTAACTTAATAACCTTGACATCCTATTTGCCAGAGTTAATCTATGGTAACCTGGAGGGAACATTTGGAGATCCACAAGCGCAATTATTTAGTGCTTGGAATTGAACCCACAGCTTCTAATAACGTCAGAGACACTGTGGGCCAATTTTTGTTTAATTATCACCTAATTTATCTGTACATAAACCTGATAGAAATTACCGAGTCACCCAACAGCAGGATAGACTGTAAATCCAGTTATTATTTCTTGTATGCTCTGGCCTGAGGTCTGTGATTTCACACCACACAATGTCTGTCTGTCTAATCTCATTTAATTATGTGCTAATGAGTTTTGTATGCCTCTGCTGTAGGGGGCTGTTTTGTACTATTACCATGTGTTTCTCTATTATACATTCTTAAAGGTGCACTGTGAAATGGAAAGGGTTTAAGGCTACATTCGCCTCTATGCAACCTGTATCTGATCTTTTAATGACAGTCTGAACAACACAGATCCAATTTTTTCAAGTGCCACCCAGACCACTTGGATATGTTGTCCTAAACCCGATACATATCCGACCTTTTGACATGCGACTTCAGTCTGAACAGCCAGGTCGCATTCATTCAGTCTAGTCAATGGAGGGCAAGCGAGGTTAGTGAGTTTATTAATATTTGGGGAGATCGCTGTATCCAGACCAAAGTGGAGGTCTTTTCGGAATCAAGCAGTTTTTGAAATGATTGCCAGAGAAATGTCCGAGCGCGGCTACAGTTGGTCCTGGCTCCAATGTCAACGAAAAATAAAGATCCTGTGAGCCAAATACAAGGAGGCTAAAGACTCAAACAAACGAAGCAGCCGTGGATGTGTAGCCTGTCCATTTTATGAAGAACTGGACCATATTTTTGGGAGACAAGCCCAGCGTTTATATAAACACTGAGCGCGCTCGCTGCGTGTGACGTCGTCGTGTCCTCCAACGCGCATGCAGGACACTTTTGAGGCATTTAAAGTTCACACAGGAGATCACATAAAAGTCGCATTTAACTGGAAATGTGAACCACCTCGCAAAAAAATCAGATTTCACAAAAAATCCGAATTGAGCATTAAGCCCTGCAGTCTGAACGTAGCTTAAATGGTTTAAATTGTTCACAGTATGGCATTAAACAAAATTGTCTTGCATTTATTCAACTACAGGTGTTATTTACTGCTCAAAAATATAGTAAAAAATATAAATTCTTACAGTGAGTGGGTTCACTTCTTCACAAATCTAACCTGTAATTTGGCTTGCAAGTCTCCATGGAGATTTATAAATTCAAGGCAATATTGTGCAATATTTTAGGCACATTTTCTTAGAGACAAGCAGTTGACTGACCCTCCACCAGACAAGTTACACAGTGCACCTTTAACACTTGTAACTGTTAGACGACAAAAATGGCACTAAATATTTTCTCAAAAGCAGAGATAAATAAGTAAATAACTGTGTTGAAACGATTATCTTGCTAATTAGCGACCTTGTACATTTTCAACTCTAAAAGCCTCTGTTGGCATGTTGACAGCTCCGATGTGGGACCTGACAGAATGCTGAAGGAGGAGCTGACAGGTACAAGACACAAAGGAGCCAGGGGGAGCATGCTCAGAGCTGATGTTTCCAGAAAAGCATTAGACAAGCTTCAGTTTGATTAGCGTTGGTTTGCTTTGATGGTTGGGTGAGGTGAAAAGTAATGATATGATTTTGTTGACATTTCTGGAAAAAGTTCAGCAAAGGATTAAAAGGCTCATATTACCCTATTTTCTAATTTATGTAATACTGTTGTCTCATCAAAAACATACCTGCAGTTTTGTTTTGTTTCATTCACATGTTTAACACACAAACCCTGCACATTTAGGCTGAGTTCTTCTCGCAAACTAAAAAAACTCTGTTCCACCTTGTGATGTCATTTGGTAACACAGGAAGTGCTCCACTGTGTTTTTAAACTCCGTACACCTTTACTAGATTAAGTTGACTGATTTCAGCCCTGGAATGGCCAATCTGTACTGCACTAAATGTATAAAAGAACTGTTGACTTGAAAACTACCACTGCATGACATCATAAGGTGGGACCCAGGATTTTGAAATTTGAGAGCTATAGACAGACTAATAATAAAGGGTTACTCAAATATGTGTGAATGAAACAAAACAAAACATAACTCCAGGTATGTTTTCGAGAAGTTAGCAACATTTTCACAACAGTCAATGTTGCGTAATATAGGAACTTTAAGATATTTTTTTGTATAGAATGTCAATCAATATCAATATTTGAGAGATACTGACAATCCAATTTTGGATCCACGAGAATGAAACATGACACAATTTTGGGATCAATTATATTAAATAAACAGTGGCTCAGTTCACAATTTTGCCACCACCACTGATTTCTTGTATTTACATTGACTATAGCACTGCTTTCTGTAAGAAGTGTAACTCATCAGTGCTCACTTTTTTTTGGTTTTGTTTAGTACAGCCCAAACATAAAAACATGGGAAAACACCTCACACGATAATTTCCCATGTGTGCCTAATCTTGTGGCTATTTTATCTTGTGAGATCTTGTGGTGAGATCCTGTCCCATTGCTATCCTCCTTATAGTTTACTGGAGCTCTAAAGGCATTTTGTACATGAAGCTCTGTTTAGTCCAGGTCTACAGCAGCCAAAAGAAGTCCACAAGAAGGCAAGAGATGCATCTGTATCCACTGAAATGAGTTTGTTGAGGGTTAATGTCTCTCTGGACTGAACATATGAACTAGATAGATGGTTTATGTCTTTAATGAATTAGATTTCATGTTCCTTTTTCATTCTCCTCTGTATCCACTAAATCTGTGGCTTCTGACCAGTTTAGTTTGGCATTTGGCGGCGGTGGAAATGCAATCTCCGAGAGCTCTGATTAGTTTGGTGTGTTTCCAACCAGACAAATGGTCAAAAATGGCCCAGACCAGAGCCACTGCCGTGTTTGTGGGCTGTAAATAAGAGGCTGATAGAGGAACTCAACATGCCCCAGGGCTTGCATATGTGCCAAAGACGTGGTTTTGATTTTGGAAAGTTAGTTTTAGAACAGAAAGAATGCAAGGGGGTTTGTACCTTTTATTCTCTATAAGCTAGTTGTAATGTCATGGTGGTTTTTAAAATGCGATATTTGGCTTTCAGAGTTTCACCAGATCTAAACCCGGACTATATCACACCTAAACATGGTATAAATTACACTATCCTCATATGGTTCTAGTTTGGTTTATTTACATGGCTTGGTTTGGTCCTCTTCTATTCCTGGTTTAGGATTAGGATTAGTTCTGAATTTAGTCTCAGTTTTGATGTGGTCTATTTACACCCTAAAACAGTTCTACAAGGAGATAGTTTTCTTGAAGATGTGAGACAAGCCTCTCCCCTGAGTGTTGTTTAAATTCAAAGCTCAAACCGGATCTGTTTAGCTCTGTGTATGACTGAAAGCTTTTTATTCCTCAGTCTTCACTTTTCAGGTTAGAGTATTAATGTTTGGATTTGTTTGCATTGTGATTTGTGTCTTTCTGTAAAGCATTTTGAATTCCTTTGTGTGCGAATTTTGCTATACAAATAAACTTGCCTTACCTAAATTATTGATTCCATAGTTCTAAATAGTGATTGAGCCAAAAGAGGACGGAAACACTGGAAGATTTGTCTCTATAAAACAAAACTCAAACTGCAGAGGGTCCCACATGACACCAGTGGTACATGTATCACAGTTTGAGAAACACTGCTATGGGCCAATTGCTTTAGTTACTTTTGTTTATTTGTACTTTCTCCATAAAGGTGAAACACATTGTACACAGTGACCCCATGCTTTTACTGTATCCATCTCAAACAAAAATAACTGATGCACTAAGTGTAAAGCAAATGGAAGCAAATGGATCTGTCTTTGGCCCACATGTCTTTCCCTGTCTTTCCCACATCAGACCACAACATACAGATCTTAGGCAGGAGCACCAGTGGACTTTAAACTCAATTTTCAATCATTTGGAGAAAGTAGAATAGGAAAAATAAGAATGTCTTTCACTTTGTGGCACATTAGTCTTCCACAGAATTTTCCAGCTAACACCTGGAATGTAAAGTGACTCACAGTGAAAACTAAATACCAGACCAAAACATCCCATGATTCATTGCGCCAAAGTACAGAGCTGTTGAAGATTGACTCCTTGTTTGTGACCATTCCTCTAAACGACTACACTCTAGCTACATGTGTGTGGTCTCGCCATTTTCCCTACCTGTATGTACATGTTGTCTTCTTTTATCTTTTACAAGGCTATTATCCAGGTGCATCATGTCCGTCGGATGTCTACAGAGGATGCTACTGCCTTTTCCTCCAAATAAAATCTATCTATAGCTGCTTGACCTGTGACAAGAGGAGCAATGCTAAATCAATAGACAAATTATTCTAATGCAATGGGACATCCTTGGAGAAGTGATCTCATTTGTTATTATAAAAAGGACAAAGCTTTCGGAAACCTGCTGGAGAATCCTTGATCATTCCCATCTGCTTTGCACATGGCTTGGAGAGCTTTACAATGACCAATTAAGAAAACATGTTTTTCCACCTGATACAGTCTGTAATGGAAAACCTTGTTATGCCTGAAGTGAACCTCGCTACCAGCCACCCACCTGGAGGAGGAGTGAGACTAGACAGTATTCAGTGCTATTAGGGACCAAAAGGAGTGGAAGGTAACTACAAATATGTTACTGTTATTGAGTTACATGGCAAAAACAAAACATGTTAAAGAGGGGAAAAACAACATAAATGACCAAGAAACAGTGCAGCGAATCAAAGAAAAATCAAAACACAAACTATTACTTATCTCAGGTAAAAGAAATGATTTGTTCTGAATGGTACAAGAATTTTCGAGAGGAGATGTTTTCCACATGTGATACTGTGGTTGGATTGCCTCTAACCAGGATGGAGAATTTTCACCCTCGGCTGTCTAGTCCCAGTACCTCCTGGATTCGAACAGACTGTAGAAGACTTAGTGCCTTAAACTTGTACTTGTAATTGAGTATTATAGTATGCAACAACATTTAAAATCGTAGAAGTTACTCAGTCCAATATGTTCTAATCCTCAGCTGTCTCACTTCTGTCTCATAATGGCACTGCACCACCTGGTCTCATTGGTCAAAGCTCAGAAAATATGAGGTTTAAAACAACTATTTTCAGAAGCATTTAAATCATATGCTTATAATTTTGCAATAAGACTTTGAGTTGCCTAGTACTTTTCAGGTGTACTTCCTATTTTTACTTAAAGGTGCACTGGAGTGTTCCATGGAATGACATTAAATATATCCATCTAGCATTTATTCATTACGGGTGTTACTGTTTCTCAAAAATACAATCATTCCTTCTCTGTATAGGGGTGACTTTCCACAGATCTGGATTGTAATGTAGCGTAGTGCTCTAACCTGCTTGTCTCCCTCGTGATACATAGGTTTAATCTATACTGTGAAACAAGAGCAATAAAAGAGTGAGAGCAATAAAAGCAGGTGGCGGACCCTCCACTAGAATGTTATGCAGTGTACCTTTAAGCACAAATTTTGCAGTTGTACTTATAAATGGGTGCACTTTTACTTGAGTATGGATTTTCAGTGCTCATTTCACCACTGGCCATGTTGAATGAAACAGACAGAAATAACACAAAAGTTCCACACTGGCAAAAGAAAATAGCCTCGGTCCCATGTTAAAACGCCTCTGACCTCCTCCTAAACGCTGATTACGGCTCTCAGTCCCAGACAGCAGCAGCAAGTGCGTCGTAAACAGACCAAACAAGCTCCGACAGGCGTCCTATTTTAGCGACAATTTCTTTCTCCTTCTTGGCTTGTCTGTCTTTTACCCCACCCTTTGTGACTACCGAAAACCACAGATATTTTTTTCTAAATGGTTTGATTGACTTGAAACTGTGCTGTGTCTACAAGTATTTTCTCGGGATTTTAGATGTTGATCATTCAATTCACATTCAGGCCAGACCTATAAGAGTTGGACTGTTTGCTGTGGAAAGTTTTACTCAAGTGAACTTAAAAATGTGCTAAAGTGATACTAGTTTATATGCAATAAACCTAAGTCAAATAAATCGAAATCTTTACAAGCACAAGTGGACTATTTTAGGTTAGTTAGTAGTTGTTGTTGTTTACAGTGTAGACGGTTTCTTGGTAATCATCTGGACACTGTTTTTGCAATCAAGAGGTTTCATTTTCAATTTGGCACTAGAGTTGATCTTACTTTGAGTTGACTAAGTCCAGCACCAAAGGGAGGAGCTTTAGACTGAAACTGCACTACCCATGTTTAGGAGTTAACGTCACGGAACCACCACTGGACGAATGAGGGATTACACTGTCTTGGTTTTGTTATCAAAGCCCAGATAAGGGTCTTCTACGTTAGTGTATGTAATGGCACTAAATTAATGATTATTACTGCTTTGTTGGCAAATCACAGCATATGTTAAAGGGATCATATTACGCTATTTTTTGATCTATGTTAAGATGAAGAAAAGAAAAAATTCCACCTTGTGATGTCATGCGGTACTACAGGAAGTGCTTCACTGTGTTTTAAACTCCGTACACCTTCACTAGAATTATTTTGTTAATTTCCCTGGATTTGTCGATCTCTGCTGAACAAAAGGTAGCTGTAAACTCCCACTTCATGACATCATAAGGTTTAACAGAGCATTTTTAGCTTTGGAAGTGTAACCAAACAAGTGTGAATGAAACAAAACACAGCTCCAGGTACGTTTTTGATGCGGTAACAGCATTTTAACACACTGCAAAAAAATGTATATTGAATGTATAATTGAATGTACTTAACTTATTTTCAAGCCAGTAAGAAAATATCTCTCTCCACTTTGTCTGATTGAAATATTCCTGTTCTAAATCAATAGGTAAGATAAATTAGTAAACACATCATGTAGCCTCTCTTGCAGTGTACCATTACTTTTACTTGATTATCCTTCCAGTACATTGGTGGTTCGTCTGTGTGAGTCACTAAAATGAAAATAAACATGAGCAGTCACAGCAGAAGTGGCCACATAAAAAGTCTCCACAGATGAGTGACAAATTGGCTCTTTTCAAGTGGAAGTCTGGCATGTTTGAATGGTTAAATGGTTATCGCATGAGCCTGTGTTTGTCACCGTGTGGGGTGGCATTCAACTCAGTGCATGCTTACAATATACAGTATATATCACCATGTTTATCTATACAGCCAGACGAAAGGGGGTCTGTGGTTAGACATAGACGGATAGCTGTTTCTTGAGCTTATAGCAACAGATGACGTTATATCTGGACTCTGGGGCGACAAGTATGCCGGAGGAGAACTACAGTGAAGGAGAGATCCACTCACATGGACAGGAATTACTGTACAAGTCTCTTTTGTAATAATCCACAGCTGTCTTTCTGCTGTCTCTGCCCCTTTGTATACCAACAAACACACATCCAACTAGTTTGAGTTTTATTTTTCATGCGTGCTTTTCACTTTCATTTCAAGGTGCACTGTGTAACTTTTTGGTTAGGATCCGTCACCTGCTTGTTTCTACTCTGTCTGGAATGTTCCACGGTGTGATATTAAACAGCTCTACCTTACATTTATTCAATTACAAGTGGTTTTACAGCTCAAAATACCTAGAAAAACAGGCATCCCCACAGATCTGACTTGTATCTTCACCTGGTTTAGTCTCCATCAAGATAGAAACGTTTAATGCCATACTGTGAAACATTCCAGACAAAGCCATCGTCTCCACAGAAAAGCATTTGACTGACCATCCATCAGAAAAGTTACACAATGTACCTTTAAATTGAAATTTGGAAGCAGTACCTGTAATTGAGTGTATTTTAGCTATGTATTCAGTGTCCAAAATCGAACCACATATACTGTATCTGATCCATTATTTATTATGTAACTTTATTTTTACCCGGTACAGATTTTCAGTACACATTCCACCACTGACTGTGTTGAATAAAATAAACAGAAATAATACCAAAGTTCTTGTTTTTTGGCATCTGTTCCACACTGGCAAAATAAAATAGGGCTATTATAGTTTGGGTGATTAGATCGGAGCAGTCCCATTTTGAGTGGATGGAGAGATTGTGGTATAACACAGTTTTAACTACACATGCAACTTCAGCACAAAAAGAGGCTGAGCTACTGCAAACACGCCGATATGTGCACCATAAATCATCATTTGAAACAAGCTTTTTAGGTGACTAAGCATTTATGGATGAGAATGTGAAATGCACTTTGTAAATATGGCTCTTGAAACTTATAGCCTAAGCTGATTTTTATAGTTTTGTTTATGGTCTGAAACAAATATGTGTGATTTTAATGCTTTTACAGAAGTATTGACTTGGACTGTGTATATTTGAGGTTGAGGTTGGGTTGTTCCAAGAAATTATCACTTTGTGCCAAGTTCTACTGTTCGACTGAGAGGGCACTAAGTGAAATTTTAGGTGGAGGATCCGTTTTAGCTGGAATTTTCCACTAAGATAAGATAACTAAACTAAACTAAATGGCATAAAAATTTGCAATCCCACCACCAGAACATTTTTTGTCTATGTAAAAGTTTTAAGTTGAATGAAAGAAAGGTAGATACTAGGGATTTGATGATATCCAAGTCTCACGATACGATATCGTCACAGTATGAAACTCACAGTACGAAACTCACAGTACGATATTTATTGTGATATTGTGGAAAAGCTCACGATATGGTGGAGAGGCTCACGATTAGGGATGTAACAATATTCAAATTTCTCGGTATGATATTTTCATGATATACATCTCACAGTATATTTGTTGCGATATTTTGTGGAGGCTGTATATTAACAAAACTGTTAATATACTTTTTCCTCTTAAAATGCCTTTACAAAATTTAATCCAAAGATCTAAGACTTAACAGTGTTTATTATTTCTTGTTATTTCTTCCTTTAGTCTACACTGAAATGGAGCAAAGGATCATGGTCTATGTAGTTCCCTCTGTCTTTTTTTTTTTTTCAGCATAACTCTTAATTTAAACAAAGAGACTTATAATTCGATATATTGTGATGGTCCAGGTTATTGTTGTGAGAATTTTGACGATACGATATCACGATATTTCAGTTATTGTTACATTCCTAGTAGACGCTGTATGTATAAGGCCATACTGTGGATTTTTTATTTTTTTTCAAAGCAATAACATGAGACAAACATGTGACAAATTCTCACAAGCATACTTAGTGCAACCGTGTTAATGTGTGACCCTACACTGCAATGCCATATCATTATTCTTGTATCCTGTGTACCATTTCTGACCTTTGCTGGAAACTGTAGAAAAAAAAAATACAACTTTTACTTTTTGAGTTAACTTTTCAACTTTTTCACAACTGCATGATAAAAAAAAAAAAAACATTGCAGGAGATCATCCATGTAACTGACACGATGATTCAGAGAGCAGTCTTTGTTTCTATTAAAAATAACCTTGTAAATGTTCTCGCCTGTGATCTGCATGATATTGTTCGAGTCTGGTGCAGTTCAGTGTAGCCTCGCTGAAACACTTCCCTCCATATTCCTTTGATTAGAGTCACATCTGATTCTCATTAAAACTTCCACAGAGCCATCCAGAAAGGCTGCAGGATGGAACCAGAGTCTTCTCCTCTTCCTCTCTTTTTATAAACCTACAAAAGGCCAAGTTTAGCATTCAGGTTTATTAGGCTCTGTGCTGCTGATGTCATCAACATTCCCTAGGGGTGTGGCGCTAACTGTAAGCACGACTCTATCTGAATATTTTTAGGCTTTAGTCTGATCTTCATTTATAACACAATCTGACTAGAAAGAGCTGGTTTAGTTGGAACTACAAGAAGTGAGATGATTTAAGATGGTAAACAAGTCTCACAGATAAAATGTCAGTCACAACAAACACTTTGTTGAAAATAAAACATCTAAACAGGAACATGAGCGTTTGTATTGATCACGGGCTCCTGAAAATGTGTTATTTAAATCACTTTTGTAAGTTTTCAGACTTAAAACTTTTTTGGCCGTGCTTGCTAATGTGTGAAATACATATAGAACACCACAAGGATTAAATCACTGCAAAAAAGTATCAATAAAATGATTAAAGCTTCATGTTTTGCCATAACACAAGCTAATTTGAATGACAATGAATGGCCAGCACTAATAATTGACCGAAATGTTTAGTCTGACCACTTGTGAAATTCAAAGGTGCACTATGCAACTTTAACGGTCAAAGGTATGCCACTTGTTTGATGTATTATTGCTACAAAATAAATAAATAAATAATAATAATAATAATAACATTCAACTTATCTACCTCAATGGAGACAGGGCCAAGCTTCAGGACAGATCATTGGAGAGGCGAGATAAATAAAATTTAACGAAAACACTGGAACATTACAGTTACAGCAGTATGAGAAAATAAGTGGCAGAACCTAGAAAACACAGTGGACCTTTAACTCCTTACACTTGGTTTATTATACTTTAGGAAATTGCACCCTATAGCTCTTGAATAGGTAAAGATTTTGTACTTTTGTTGCTATGAGACCATCAAGTAATTGGAGGGTATGGGAGCTATTTTTGCATTATTCACACTAGCATGCATGCAGTAATAATACTAAGAGAAATATTTGCACTTATGGGTGTATAATGGATGTACTAGTAGTAATATTAGGCCAGAAAGTTCTTCTTCTACTCATATGGGAATTACACTGCACTTTTTGCATTGTGCATGATAAAGCTTGAAGGGCATTAGCTGCTATTGGCTACGCTTTAACAAGCTTTGCCAAAGACCTTTTTAATTCTGGGAGTTGTCCTTTTTCCTATGCACTTTCCCCAACTAAGTAGAAAATGAGAAGCAGAGCAACTCCACGGCTGACCCTGGCACGACTGTACATCCATAAAAACTGAACAAAGACAAAGTATGGCTAAGTGGGCCGCAGCTTGGCAAGGACAATGGGAAGTGAGCTGACTAATTCACGGATTTGGGAGAGGATGTGACCCAGAGTGGAAAGTCTCAGAGGCCTTGAGTCCCACGTCAAACCCACTGGAGTCCAACCCTGAAGGAGGAAGTCATTTTACAGTTCCTGATAACTTGACCCTGTCCAACCATCACATGACAAAGCATGACATAATAGGCCTAGCAATGACATGTGTGCTGTGACATGTATGTTAACAATGTGGAGGAGATTTTTTTTTTAATATAAGAAGTACATTAGAACAGATGAAGCTAGGCCTGTCACTATAACACATTTTGAGCTGATATATTGCTGCACTAAATATAGATGATAAATGATAATATATGTTACTAACACAATAACCCAAGAGCAGATTTAAACAACAAAACTATTCTAAATGTACAATATTGTTAAAAAATCTTGCACTGCAAAAAATAAATAGCAAAATTAAACACTTTAGTACTTAGTTTGCATTGCAAGTCTATAATGAGTCACACAATTTTTTTATTCAACCTTTTATGGCACAGATTTATTGTATAGCCAAAAAAGTTAACAAAAGGTTCCCAGTAGTGCAAAGAAAATGTACACACGATAAATACTGACCCCAAAAATATATTGCGCCAGCTTTCATATACTGAATTATAAGTCGATAAACTGTAGTAATTAACAGATGGACCGACTTATTGTAATTACTCTTATTTTACTAAAGGTTAAAGGTAACTATTAACTTGAAATCTACCACAACATGACATCACATTTTGAACTCTGGAGATGTAGACAAACTAATAACCAGGATTACGCACAGATGTGTGAATGAAACAAAACACAAGTGCAGGTATGTTTTTGATGAGGTCATGGCACTACAACACGGCTTATTGCTCACAAAAGTCAATTATTGTAATATAGTACCTTTACTGTAAAAGTGACTATGTAGCTTTTCTAGCAGAGGGTCCATCACCTGCTTGACTCCATGTGGATGTTATTGTTTTTTCCTGGAATGTTCTTCAGTATGACATTTAATTTAATCTCCATGGAAACAAGTAGGTCACATCACCAGGCCAAGTTACTGTTCAAATCTGTGGAGAAGTGGAACTCACATTAACAATACATGTCTTTGCAGTAGTTTTGAGAAATAAAAACAGTTGTAAATGAATGAATACAAGATATATTTGTTTAATGCCATACTATGGAGCAGCCCAGGCAAAGCAATGACATCACCATGAGATAAGAAGATGGCAGACCTTGCACCAGAAAAGTTACACACTGCACCTTTAACTTACATTTGAGAAACATGCAGCCTACAGACCCTGATCAAGTAAAGATTTATGTGTACCTTGGCTGCATTGTTTGAGTTAAGACGCAGCAGGTGGACCAACTTATTGTAATGCCTCATAGTTGAAAGTATACACACGATGTGGTTTTGTTACTATAAAACAGGAACAAATGACGTTTGATGTAAGTGGCTCTCACAGATGTTCCAAGTTTTGCTAATTGTGTTCAAAAGCTGTGTTAGAACAGACTGTAACTAAACACTCATTATGTTCATGATGAGTGCAATCAGCTCACTAATACAAAAGTCTACACTACTTTATATTGTACAGACAGAAGAAGAGGAAAGTAAAAAGTTGTGTTTTGTTTCATTCACATATGTTTGAGTAATTCTGGTTTATTACTCTGTCTCAATCTCCAAAACTCAAAATGCACTGTTCCACCTTGTGATGTCATGTTGTGCTAGTTTTACCATTGGTTCAGTTGAAACTGGCTTTTACAGGGTTGAAATCATCCAAATGATTCAAGTGAAGATGTGGTTTAAAAACACAGTAGAGCACTTCCTGTATTACTACATGACATCACAAGGTGGAACACAGTGTTTTCTGTTTTACAGAAAAACTCTCAGTATGCACAGTTTGTGTGTTAAACATGAGTAAATGAAACAAAATACAACTCAGGGTATGTTTTGGAGGAAGTAACAACATTATAACAATCAATTTTGTGTACAACCTTTAAGTCACGATGTATTTTTGTTAAACTTGACATGTGGACGGTAAACAAAGTTTAGCCCACTGTTGAGTAATTTAACCAAAATGAACAGAAATCCTGCGGCATTTAAAAGTTTTTGGTTTGATCAAAGAGTAGGGTTACATATGGGTTAAATTACCATGCATGCCCTGTTTCAGATTGGCCACCAGACTCCCTATATCATATTAACTTCATGGCACTGACAGAGCAGCTATTTGGGGTCGCGCTCTCTGCCACAACAGCCCATGCATGCTGTAATTTGAGCCTGCCCGTGGTAATTAATTGTCTTCTTTTGCCAGAAAACATACGTCAGATGTAGAGTTTTTTTGCAGTGTGTCTCATGTGTAGAATAGGATCAGATCGAGGGCTGGGTCTGACACTGGGGTGGCCTACGATGAGCCGTGAAATTGGGCTTTCTGAGAGCACAGGCGAAAGATACCATAGAGATAAAGTTCAGTGTTTGTAATATAATCCTCCATGTAAGATTGGAAACAGATTTGCTCTATTGGTTTTACTTACATTGCAATTTACATAAGATGATGATAATGGCTGAGGCAGGCTAGCTCATTGGATTCCAGATTTGCAATGTCTTTGTGTTTCTTAAGCTGATTATAAGACTTTATCAAACAAATTATTAAAGTTCCAAGATAAGGCGTTTGCATTTTTATTCATATGAATCATTAAAGTCTTATATTATGCAAAATTGAGTCTTGTACATTTTAACCATGTTAAAATGTTGTTAAAAACTATACCTGGATCTGTGTTTATTTCGTTCATACATGTAACCTTTTATTATTAGTCTGTCTACATCTTCAAAGCTCAAAATGCTCCATTACACCTTGTGATCTCATGTCGGGATTATTTTCAAGGTGGATCAGAGTGTTTTCAGGTTGAGAGAAGAACATAGCTTCACTATGCAGTGCATGTCTATAACGTGTGAATGAAACAAAACAAACATCATAACATAGATCAGAAAACAGCATAATATGGGCCCTTTAAAATTGTTATATTACATTATAATTCAACATTCAAGGCACATTCAAAAACAAAAGTTTTTCATTCAAACTATATTTTTTATATCACTTTATAGTTAAGTTATAATTTTGGTTTATTTTGTTTTCACCAGGTTCTTTATTTACTGTTTTTACTGTAACACTGATATTTTAGCTTTCTTAACTTCATTTTTGATAACTCTCTTCTTCTGCTGGTCAGCTGCATGTCTGTAAGAAAAAGAATTTCCCTTTTGGGCACAAATAAAAGTGATTCTGGTTGAGATATTTGGTTTTAAAGCACACATATTTCATCATCTGCTTCTTTGCTAACCAGAGACGCCTCCTGGTATGAAGCACAGTTCACCAAATGACCTTTTAACACAGCTTTGTCTAAAACTGTGCCGCCCCAATCTGTCCATAAAGTCAAAAGTAAAATATTTCTAATCGAGTACAGAGGAGCACAATCACACTGTCAGATTTTGTGCTTATTTTCATAAGTTCTTATTTCCTGCGATGTCTGGGGCTGGCTAAGTGTTTTCCAGATCCAACTAAAACAAAGATGACGTTGGTGGTTGGAGTTCCACAGTCCTGAACCACAGTCTGGTCTACTCTCTATCTGGAGATCTGGACTGGGATCCTGTCCAGACAATGCCCCACTTCCCAAAGCTGCACCAATTCAAACACATGCCAGGGCAGTGCAGGGGCAGCAGAGGGGGGTGGGGGTCCATGAACTGCCACAGAAGCCCCCCCTTCCCAACCCAAGTACCACCTTAGAAAATATTTAGCTTTCAAATTACCATCATTAAAGGAGAACATTTGCCACATTTTTGTTAAGAAGTGAAAAAACATACAAAGAAAAGAAAAATGTCTGAAATAAGACTTGGGTGGCAGTGACTTAGGGGTTAGAGCATGCCCACATACCCAGTGGTTGGTGGTATGAGTTGCTTTGTCTATGGTCAAGACACCCGCGGTGCCTGTGAGTATGTGGTGTGTGTGTGCGTGTGTGTGTGCTTGTGTGTGCATATGTGTGAGTGAATAATAGAGGTCTAAGGGCGGAAAGCACAGACTGGCAGCATTTTTCCATCAGACTACCCCACGTGGCTACAGAAGTGTCAAGTCCTAATGAGACAAGTAAATGAACAATGCAATGAGCAATGAATTTATATAAGAGCCGGTTCCCACCTACTAAATTTGGGCAAAGGTGGCCAAATGTAGAGGTATTTCACTAGCAAGGACCACACCACAACAATGGACTATGATAAAGATATTTATTGATGGTGGAGAGATGTGATGGCTGAGGGAGACGTAAGGGCGGGGGTTCTGTCTCCAGTCCAAAATGGTCACCCTCCTCCTTGAAGATGATGTTTTTGGACTGAAAAATAAACAATCGACACAAGGAGGGAGGGGGGTCGAGATCACTGACACTCCATATTTGTATTCGTATTAGGTAGTAGGTAGGATTGGGTAAGCCAGAATTTAATTTGGTTTATGGGGGTTGTATTGAGTTAATAATACAGTTCTTGTTGTTCCTGAATACTTTATTAAAGATTATTGATCGATTTTGTGGGTTTGGCACATTTTTAATATAAGCAATATATGGGCAAAAACCCTGCTGTATGAGTGGTGAATAAATGAATAAATACCCTAGAACCCAGACAGACCTCTAACTAAAGGGGATGAAAACATTATTATTTACCATGCCCAGGACAAAACAACAACTGAATTTCAACATTTGACCACCAGAACTAAAATGAGTCCGCACCAGTAAAGTGTGTATACCACCATTCATGATAAACTACAGAACCACTAATGAATAGGGACTGAAAGAATTTATGCGCCAATGTGACCAAGCCAAAAATACCATTCTGAAGTCCAGTGAAAAGAGTTTTATGTTGTCTAAGTGAATCTTGCAGCCTGTCCTTATGTCCCCTTCTCTCCTCTCCACTGCCCTCAGATAAAGGCTTGATCTGTAAAAATGGAGCCGATCGTCCCCTGCGTCTGGGAGCTGTGATGAGCTGCTGGTTTTCGGGAGGCACTGAACTCATTTCTCCCTCAGTGCCTCATGACAGAGTCTAACCCTGTTAAGACAGAGCGGCGCTGGCACAGGCCCTGCAGTCTGACAAAGCCCAGGACTGTGGTGGCTCCGCTCCGGCCCACTGCGCCTTAAGCTCTTACAGATGTGGAGGGAGAGACGGAGGGAGAGAGAGAGGGAGGTGAAGGGATGACAGGGAAAGAGAACGAGAGATGAAGGGATGAAAGGGAGAGAGAGTTGAAGGGCTGAGAGAGAGAGGGAGAGAGATATGGTAAAAGGGAGGGAGGGAGAGAGAGCCAGATGAAGGGATGAGAGGAAGAGACAGACAGAAAAAGAGAGATGAAGGGATGGGAGGGAGAGAGAGAGAGAGAGAGAGGTGAAGGGATGGGAGAGAGAGAGATGAAGGGATGGAGAGAGAGAGAGAGATGAGAGAGATGGAGGGAGAGAGAGAGAGAGAGATGAAGGGATGGAGGAGAGAGAGAGAGAGAGATGAAGGGATGGGAGGGAGAGAGAGAGAGAGAGAGAGATAGATGAAGGGATGGGGAGAGAGAGAGAGAGAGAGAGAGAGAGATGAAGGGATGGAGAGAGAGAGAGAGAGAGAGATGAAGGGATGAGGAGAGAGAGAGAGAGAGAGAGAGAGATGAAGGGATGGGAGAGAGAGAGAGAGAGATGAAGGGATGGAGGAGAGAGAGAGAGATAGATAGATAGATAGATAGATAGATAGATAGATAGATAGATAGATAGATAGATAGATAGAGAGAGAGAGAGAGAGAGAGAGAGAGAGAGAGACATGAAGGGATGGGAGAGAGAGTTAGAGATGGAGGGATGAGAGGGAGAGAGATGTGGGGATGAGAGGAGCAGGTGAGAGACTGAGAAAGGCCAGAGTGAGAGGGCAGACAGAGACATAGGGAAGGAGAGAGTTAGAAAGGAAAGAGAGGGAGAGAGCAATACAAAGGGGTCAGAGAGAGAAAGAGAGAGAGGGAGAGAGACTGAGAGGGGCAGATGGGGGCATGAGGAGAGAGGGAAAACAGAGACAGAGAGAGGGGGAGGAGAGAGGGATGGAATGAGAGGGTGGGGTTGAGAAAGAGTGGGAATGAGATAGAAGGGGGCAGAGAGACAAGGGAGGAGAGAGAGGGAAGGAAGGAGATTTAGAAAGAGTGGGAGAAGGAGGAGAAAGAAAGAAGGAAGGAAGAGAGAAAGGGTCAGAGACAAAAGGCAAAGAGAAATGGAAGGGGGAAAAGGTGAGAGACAGAGAGGGGGGGGCATGTTTACAGGCCCAAGGGAGGAAGACTGGACAGCAGGCTCAGTTCTAACACTGAGTTGAGTTATTTTCAAAACTAAAACTTACTTTGGATGAATATACTGAAGATAGAAACATGCCAAACTGTGGATTGCATTTTTGTTAAATTGGCCATTTATTCCAAAAATGGAGTCACCAGTTTTAGTCCCTGATTTTGCCCAAGGACAGTCAGAATAGGAATTGAACATCTAACATTCCCGTAAGAGAGGGACAAACCACTTTGGACCTTATTTACTCTAAATAAAGTGTCTTTTATCATGCAGTAATTTGGAAATTGACATGACATATTTTTTTTCTTTTTTATCAGATGCCCTTTCAGCCTTGAGATTGTCACAAGGAGCACACTGTCTGTTGACACTGTGAGGCTCAATTCACAGACCAATGATGTTCAAATGCCAGAAAACGGATGAAGTCAGTATGAGCGTGGCCTTCAAACTGACATGTCTGTGGAATTGTGGGTATTTCCAAGTCTTTGGGATGTGTAGATTTCAAAGCGTTTTGGTTTTGACTCTGTATAGGGCAGACCGCCAAGCTTTTTATCAACCTCATTTTGCCCTTCTCTCCCTTCCACTTTCTTATTGAGAGAGCAATTCTGATGAGGAATGTAATTTTCTCAAAGATCCTTCAGTGTACCGTCACGCTTCAGCCATCAAGTAAACCACTGGAAATATGGGAAAATATTTCACCAGACACTCCAAAAAAATCCCAAAAAACTCTAAAAGCCCAGAGTTTGACCTTGATAACAGGCTGTTCATCAAGATTACACCATGACAGTCGAGTTTGGGAGGATTTACTCAAAGTGGTGCTGAACCTGATGTAGAAGTACGTATAATATAAAGTGAATGCCCTTTTGTTTCCATTCTGCAGTCAAGAAAATGAGTTACGGTTTGTCACGGTGCAATGAAACCCAGACCCACTTTTTCCTCTGTGATCACGGCTTAAAAGAAACTTGGAGAGACACATTGCATACTGTACTGATTAAAGGTCAAAGGTCATGTTAGACTACTGTAGACTCATCCAAGACAATTACAGGTAGTCAAAGGAATAGCAGGACCACTGTAAAGGCTGTGACCTTACTTCAGTACCATGCATATGTGATTTATTTCATTCTGGAGAGCATGTTTCTCAAAAGAATGAGAGGTTAGGGCCCAATTGGTATGAGGTTATATTTAGTAACAGTACAATCTTTTTTCTTTGATAAGATAAAAAGGTGAGTGGCCCTTGATGTAAAGCACTTTGATAGGCTTGAAGCTAGAAAAGTGCTGTATTATAATGTGACCATTTACCATCTACTGATTGTACTCTTAATAAATTAGCCTTGCACTAACTCACTGTTGATCTCAAAGGAAATATTCCATAAGACACATAGTTTCTGTGTCAGTTTTCAGCTTTGCTAAATATAAACATACATATAGGACACTGCGCTCTGAGTAAGATAATTGCCACTCGAGAAGAATCATTGTCACACAACAAACAATGATGTCTCGTTATCTCTATATGCATAACTGAAATGAGTATTTTAAACTGAATGTTTAATCATATAGCACAAAATGAGTTTAACAGCAACAGCAGATTATACAAATGTGTTTCTAATTACTTCAAATGATTGTTTTCTCTGAGTATAACTGTCAGTTTACAGGGAGACAAACTGCAGATTTCAGGTATTACCTCATGTAATGACACCGCACAAACACAAACATTATTATTTAAAGAGCTCATATTACACTGTTTTCTGTGTTATAATGGTGTTTCCTCATTAAAGTCATACCTGGAGTTGTGTTTTGTTTCATTCACACATGTTTAACACACAAACCTGCATATTTAGGTTGAGTTTTTACTCAAACAGAAAACACTGTGTTCCACCTTGTGATGTCATGTGGTAATACAGGAAGTGCTCTATTGTGTTTTTAAACTCCATACAATTTCACTAGAATCATTTGTACAGTTTCAGCCCTAGATTGTCAATCTCTACTGAACTTTAGGTAAAAGGTAGCTGTTAACGTTAAAAACTACCACAACATGACATCACAAGATGGAACAGAGCATTTTGATCTTTGGAGATATAAACAGACTAATAATAAACGAATTCTCAAACATGTGTGAATGAAACAGAAAACAACTCCAGGTATGTTTTTGATCAAGTAACAACATTCTAACATGGCTAAAAGCTCACAAGAGTCAATTCTGAGTAATATAGGACCTTTCAATTCATCATAACCTGTATAAGTGTTCCTTTAAAATCTTTAAGTCTGTATCATGCAAAAAATCACCAGTCCAATTATGCTTCATCCTTTGGCCTTGAACTATATCCCAAGTTGGTCTTTCCTATTGTGCTCTCGACTTCTGATTCTTGTAGCACATCGTATAATTGTAAATTCACATTTAACTGCATCTTTAAGCCAAAACACATGCACACACGCACACACATGCACAGACTCGCACACACACACGCACACGCACACATCCTATAAAGGGTGATCTGAGGTGATTGTCAGACCACCATAATTCACTTGGACAAAGGAAACTTGGGTTAAATCAAAAAGGTGATGAAGTCCAAATAGCTGTGGGAGGACGTGGCTGGTCCAGTTCAAATAGGTGTGATCACAGCACTTTTCTCCTGTGTGTCATTTCCTGGCCACCTGCCCCCTAGCAACACGTTTCAATGGGAAGGTCCAGTACCCACCCTTTCCTTTCTCTATACTTCCCCGATGCAGGCCCGGGTCAGACTTGATTTGAGAAAGCTACACTATAGACGTCCAGCCGAACATTTCCGGAGAAACAGCCCTAGAGCTTTGACTGATGTGTGGTTAGGATTTCCAGACTTTCGCTGCACAGGCTCATAATACAGCGGAGGCCATAAATAGTTGAGGAATGAATGCAGAGGAAGTGACTGGAGAAAGGAGTGGGAGTGAGAGAGAAGGTCAAGAATCAAGTGGAGAAAAAAACTGAAAAACAGACTCATGGTGCTTATTTAAAGGGCCCATTTTACACTATTCTCTGATCTATGTTATAATGTTGTTTCCTCATCACAAACAGACCTGCAGTTGTGTTTTGTTTCAGTCACACATGTTTAACGCACAAACCCTGCATATTTAGGTTGTGTTCTTCTCTCAAACAGAAAACCCTGTGTTCCACCTTGTGATGCCATGTGGTAATACAGGAAGTGCTCCATTGTGTTTTTAAACTCCATACACTTTCACTAGAATCATTTGGATGATTTCAACAGTGGAACTGTCCATCTCTACTGAACTAAAGGTAAAAAGAACTTCATGACATCACAAGGTGGAACAGAGCATTTTGCGCTTTGGAGATGTAGACAGATACATTTTTATTATAGCATGACAGAAAGATATGCATTGGGCAGACTTACTTTTACTCAAATACATAACACCATTCAAGAGCTATGGATCATCTTTCTTATTGTTATCTGGGACAAACAGAAACAGATGTCCCGACTTCACCTGAGACACTTCCTTCAATTCAAAAGCAACCATGAAGGACAAAACTATGGCTATTTGCTACTGGTATCCCAATCTGTGAAAACAGGTTGAGGGTGCTCTTAGAAAAAAAAAAAGCTTCAAGACTTCACTTCAGAAAAGTAAAAGTTATCAGGGCTTCATAAGGGTTTAGTTAGAATTATGCTTCCACTTCTTTCAATTTGCTCAGGACATAGAGCAGCTATATGAAACTCAATTCAGATGCGCCATGGTTTGGTTGGGCCCAAGTTAGTCCTGATGTTTGGTCCCCTCCTGGTTCTGATTTAGTCCTGATCTAGTCCTGGTTCAGTCCAAGTGGAATCCTGGTACTGATGTGAAATGTGTGGAAGTGTAAACACAGTGTAAATCCTAAGCATCTGAAACCCTCAAAATGATGAATTTGTGTAATTTGAAATACTTTTACTTGTTTTGCCTGTAAAGAAATAACTTCCTCAAAGATGCCTGTACACGAGTCAATACAAGACCAAAGCCACCACAGCATCACTTTACGATGTTATTATAGTCTCTACATTCAAAAGATGACAGGAGACATTGTTTTGAAAAGACTGCATTTACCCAGTAACAGTGTGTTTTCAAATGTAGTGTAATTACTGTCTGTGGCCTAGTTTGAGTGACAGTCTGGTTTTGGGGCCTGTACAGTCTATGATATACATAACCTACTATATGTAATTATACTGGTTAACCGTGCATATAGGTAAATCTTAAAACAACTGTCTCAAAATGCAAATGTTTTGACCTAGTTTATGCTTAACATCTCTGTAGGCCTAAAAAAAAAAAAAAAAAAGGCACAAAGTTCAGCCTTTTCTGTGAATAAGCAAATGAGCCAAAGTGAAAGTTAGTTGGAATGACATTAAAGGACCCATATTACTCTATTTTGTGATCTGTGTCATAATGTTGTTCACCTTCTCTAGAATAATTTGGATAATTTCAAACCTGGAATTGCCAATCTTTGCTGAACTGAAGATAAAAGTTAACTCAAAAACTACCGCTTCATGAAATCACAAGGTGGAACAGAGAATTTTGAGCCTTGGAGATGTAATCTCCAGGATTACTCAAACATGTGTGAATGAAACAACTCCAAGTACGTTTCTGAGGAGATAACAGTACTATAACATGACAAGAATCCATTTTGTGTAGTATAGGATCTTTAAGCTCTAAAATAATAATAGGAATAAGGAGTTTGGGGACACTATCCCTGACAAATAATGATGGATTTGTGTATTTGAATTATTTGGAAAAACTGTGAAAAAAAACGTACCCATAGAGCAATAGTCCAGAATGTTGTAAATGTAATGACAAAGAAAAACAAAACAAAACTGTACTGTAATGTAACTTTTGAATGGCTTTCAACATATCTACTTATGGAGACAAGCATGTGACGATGTGTGGCCAAATTACAGGTCAAATCTGTTAAAAGTGACCCCGCAGAGCCACAATATACGTCATTCAAGGTATTTTGGAGTAATTAAAACTCTGGTAGTGGAATGACTTGGTAGAAATAGTTTAATGCCTTATTGTGGAACATGCAGGCAAAGCAATATCACAAAGTTGAGCCTAGCACCTTTAATTACTCAGATTTAATTCTTTCTTCTTTCATTTTAAACATTACAATGGAGGCTCGGTAATCTTTTTCAATACTGCAAAACTATCACTATGTAGTTGTCATAAGTATAGCTTTGTAACTGTACACAACCCTGCCATGTATGCAAATAGCAGCTGGGAGTGATATGTGGTTTCCCGGGAGATGCTTCCCAAATATAAACAGCTCCAAATATGTGCCCGGTCATGTGTCCTGTGGCTGCCATGCAACTATCCGTTACATTGCTGAATAAGAAAATACCAAAATAAATAGTAGCTGTGTGTATATGCTGACTAGACCTGTCACGTTAACTACTACATTGACTTGTTATTAAAGGTACACTATGTAACCTTTTGGTTGGGGTTCGTCACCTGCTTGTTTCTATGGATATACCACTGCTCAGCTTGGAATGTCCCACAGTGTGACATTAAACATCTCTACCTTACATTTATTCAACTACAGGTGGTTTTTCTGCTCAAAAATACTGACAGGTATTCTGACTGTGTGCTGGGTTGCCTCAGATCTGACTTGTAACTTGGTCTGGTTTGGTCTCCATGAAGACGAAAAGATTGCCACACTGTGAAATATTCAAGACAAAGCAAGAACATCTCCATAGGGAAAAGCATTTGACAGACCCTCCACCAGAAAAGTTACACAATGCACCTTTAAATATGTTAGACAGAACAATAATTTTTGGGGGCCAATATTTATGGTGGGAACTTTTTCTTTGTACCGGTGGGAATTTTTGATATTTTCTGCAATATGAGGAGATGTGATTTGAGCTACAGAAGCTTGAATTGTGAACTTCTATGACTCATTACAGGTACAAACAAATTACTTAAAGGCACACTGTGTAAATTTTCTGAGGATACGCCACCTGCTTGTCTCCATGGAAATGTTATTGTTTTGTCTGGAATGTCCCTGTATGCATTTACTCAATAACATGGTTTGCTATTGACCCAAAAAACTTGCATCCTTACTATGGGTGGGCTCACCTCTCCATAGATCTGACATTTAACTTGGCCATGTGGTGTCACCTGCTGTCTCCGTAGAAATATATAAGTGAAATGACATACTGTGAAACATTTCAGGCAACATCTCTATGGTGAGAAGAAGAAAAGTTACACAGTGCACCTGTAAGAGTTGCATTCTGTTATTTATTTATTGCAGGTCATGTTTTTCTAGAAATATTTTAGATTACTTATACTTTTTTTAAAAATAAAAAAATTGCCTTCACTATTATTGTTTATTGTCTAAATTTATTGTGACAGGCCTAATGCTGACTCAGGAAGTTCTGGCCATAGGTAATCCCACTCCTTCAATTCAACAGCACAGTTCCCACAGAGCCTGAGTTCTTGATTGAGGCATGTTTGACCTTCTGGTTTGGACTCAGGGTGAGTGGTCTGAGCCTCCAGAGAGCTGCTCTAAGCCCCAAAAAAGACGTGCCTGCATTTCAGTTTCAGTGACCCACTTAGAGACGACTGAGAAGGCGCGTTGGCAAAAATACACCGAAGGTTTCTCATCTGGCACAGAGCTGGAGCTGTTTTGCATAACTTCGGCACATGCCAAACGCTTAGCAAATCCACACTCATTTTAACGCTTGTGTAATTAGGTGCTTGATCGACTTTGAGATGAAATAATGATTTAGCTGCGATGTGTCAAACACTCAAAGAAGCTCCATAGTGTTACAGAATACAGAATTGATTCCAGCTCGGATCATGTTCTGTTGTGTTCTTAGGGGAGATACTTCATTCACCTTGCCTAATGTGAAAGTGTGGCGCAATAGACTCATGGCGCAGATTGGAAGTTAAAACTTTAACTTCTTTTAACAAATCTTCATACATATATGCAAGATGGTAACACACAAGTGAAATATGACAACTGACACTGCTTTTTAACAGAAGAAGAAATGAAAAACTGACTCAGACTTGTCCAAGTTGGATGAGAGAACATTTTAAATTACTCTCAAAGTCAAGAATTTTCTATTTTGCAAACCATGGGGTCATGCTTTGATAACCCTCAGCATGAAAATATCCAGTCAAACACAGAGATAACAGACTCTTAGCAAGATGAGCCCCTTTTAACAATGTTGTGCAAGAAACATGAAATCATTACAGTCTTTCCTGCTGCCTCATATCCACATGCCTTTCCAATCTCCGACTTGGATGAGTATCTCTCACAACAAGCCTGACATTTTCCAGTGAATCAAGTTGTTATGAGGTCGTGTCCGAGGTGGTCTTTCCTCCCGTATCCCTGTGATCTTGGGAATGCAGCTTTTGGTTTAGGGTCAAGTACCAAAGGGTCAGGCTCATCCATTCTTGAGCCAATAGAAATATGTCCAAATTCAGTTGTACAAAAAGTTGTTTATATAGCACATTGTACAGACAAATAGTTTCCAAAGAACTGCACATATCAAAATAAAAAAAAATAAAAACAACACATACAAGGGTATAAATGCACAGTCTAATCTTGCCAGTCCTAAAATATTAAAAGTGTTAAATTACACAAAATTGAGTCATGTTATAATTTTGTCACCTCCTCATAAACATATCAGGGGTTGTGTTTCATTCGTACATGTTTGAGTAATACTTTATTATTAGTCTGTCTACATCTCCAGAGTTCAAAATGCTCTGTTCCACCGTGTGATGTCATCATGAAATGTAGTTTTCAAGTTAACAGCTACCTTTTACCTATTGTTTAGTAGAGACTGGCAATTACAAAGGTTTGAAATTATCCAAATGAGTCTAGTCAAGGTGTGGAGTTAAAAAAAAAACACAGTTGAGCACTTTCTTTCAAATTGGAACAGAGTGTTTTTTCTGTTTGAGAGAAGAAATCAGCCTAAATATGCAGGATTTGTTAAACATAAACTCTGGGTATGTTTGTGATGAGGAAACAACATTATAACATAGATCAGAAAAAAGCATAATATGTGCCCTTTAAACCCAGTTAAGCCAAATAAAAGGAAATCCAAAGCAAAAATCTATAAAATAATATAAAATGTAAATAAAAATAAACACAACTCACAAGGGGTTGAAAGTCAGAGAATAAAAGTGGCTCTTAAGACACACACACATCTTAGGGCCTTAAAACACACATACATCTTAGGGCCAGTCACAGAGAAGGTCCTTCTCCCTCTGGTTTTATGTCTTATGTATTACTACTGCATATACGCCAGTGTGCTCTGTCATGGTTAGTAATTTTCGCTTTCCATTTAGCATCTTCGTGACATTACAGAGACAGGACTTTTTGTAGCCGCTAACATCAACAGAACAGAAGACATGTGGTTGAACGTGTATAGGATCTCAAGAGGAGTCTCAGTTATTATCATGGGATGTGATACAGGAAAGCAGTGACAGATGGGTGAGATTGGGTCCAGACCTTAGTATTGGTCTCCTTTGAAGTCCATATTTTCATCCCTCAGGACGAATCTCTCCCTCTCACGTTTCTACATCCACAATATTACTAATTTTTTCACTTCTGACCTCTCTGACCTGCAATACCATAGGCCACAGTACAGCAGCGTTCATGTGATGTTTTTAATGTTGTTTGCAAGCAATATTGTGGGTTATTAGCATTAAAATACCAAGACTGAAATTTACATCAAAGGCAAATTGTAAGTGTTCTTGCCACCACACAAGCACAGCAGAAATTCAATCAGCTGAAGCACATTTAGCAGTTAAATTGCAAAAAATTGTTATAGAAACACAACAACCTTTTTGAAAGCTCTCTCCCTCTCTCTGTTGGGAAATAGCATAGAAAATTCAAAAGACAAAATCAATTCTAAATGTTTTCAAAATATGGGGTAAACATTTTTTGTCTAAAATGTGGCTGACTCAACACAGTATCTGGTATAATTGTTTTTCTGTATATTTTCTGCTTACTGCTTACTACTTTGATGTCTTCCAGAACCAACCAAACTTTTGAAAATCACATAAAAATCATATAAACATTACCTTTAAAGGGCCCTTATTACGCAAATTTTTTATCTGTTATAATGTTGTTTCCTCATCACAAACATACCCGGAGTTGTGTTTTGTTTTATCTATTCAATGTTTAACACACAAATCCAACATATTTAGGCTGAGTTCTTCTCCCAAACTGAAATCACTCAGTTTCACCTTGTGATGTCATATGGTAATACAAGAAGTGCTCCACTGTGTTTTTAAACTCCATATACCTTCACTATATTCATTTGGATAATTTCAGCCCTAGGATTGCCAACCTCTACTGAATAAAAGGTAAAAGGTAGTTGTTAAGTTGAAAACTATGGCCTTATGAGGTAATAGTATTTTAACATGAAGTAAAGCAAGAGTAAATTTTTTTTGTAAGCTTCGACCTTATATAGAAGACCCAAAAAACAAAGGCTATTGCATTAAATTACATAATCTGAGTTGAGTGATGGTCATAGATGTTGGCATGTTTGTCTCTCTCAGTGTCAACCATTGGCACGCACAGAGTAAGATGTTATAATCCATATTGTGAATTTTTTGACATATTTACCCTAGAGCAGATGTGCAGCCCCCCCGGTCCTTCAGCAGTGAGGGGTCCTGTATAGAGCTGTTGAGTCTCATTGAAGTGAATTCTCCTTCAGTGTCAGAGATTGGCAACCAGATAATGTTTCCCGTGCCGGCAGGAAATCAAATCTGCAAGAACCATCAACAGGAAATTAAAAACAACATGGCTATGGGGAACTCAAAGTCACCCAGTCTCCTGCTGTGACAAGACCTGGTCATGTTTAAAATAGAGTATTTCAAAAGTACAGTAAATATGTGTTATGTAATAAATATATTGGGAATGTTTTGAATTTTTTTGTAGCAGCAGCAGTCATACAGATCATTAATTAGTTTTGTATTGTTGCACTGAACCTACAAAATAGATAACAGAATTATTATTTCTGAAGATAGATTTGTTTAATGCCACACTGTGGAACATTTCAGACCAAATAATAGAACGCCATCTGTCCATCCATATTCTCTCTTTTATCTTGAGCTCTAAGCAGGGACTCCCAGACTTTCCTCAGCCGAGACACTTCCTCCAGCTCCTCCAGTGGGACGCCAAAGTGTTTCCAGGCCCACAGAGAGACATAGTCCCTCCACCTTTGAGAACCAAATTTAAAAAGTACATTAGTACAGGTGAGAAATTATTCAAAGCTTTGGAATTATAACAAGAGTTCCATTGCAAGAAGGTGCCAATGATACATACTGTACTCCAGCCACAAGTGGGCATTAAAAGTACACATCATTAGTCACAACACTGCTGTTTAACCTGATCTTTGCATGGGAAGATTATAGCTTTCTTATTGCCATGTACCCACAGGAGTAACTTAATCCAATTTACAGTATTTCAGCTTGCTAAAATATTAAACCACTGTGCACTTTTAATAATAGGAATTCAATTTTCCTCATAACAGGCAATACAATTACCCCCACAGCTGCATCTCCTCATTCTACCTTTGTTTTACTAGATTAGATCATAATACCTTTTAATGATGGTGACTAAGGTAATTTGGCTGTCTTTCGTCTGCATACTCTCTCTGTGGGGTCTGTAGTCTGACTGACTGTCTGCAGGTGTCTCTAGATTAAACAGGCAATGTTGACTTTAATTTAACAAGCACAGGTTTGGGAGGTAACTGTCGGCTCCTGACCGTTAAACACAAAGAAGATACACACTGAGCTGCTTTAATGGAGTAGTTTGATGTAATGTCGATACAATAAAGCAAAGTTGGGGAACACATATATTGATACTTCCCAGCTGATTCCATTAACATTCCCCAAAGGTGTGATACTTAAAGAAAGTACTATTCTGTTAGCCCTGTTACTCAAGTTAGATTTAAGCTGAGGTTTGTTTTAACAGAATCGACTAGAATGACTAGAAACAACTGACTTAACAGGTGAGCTGATTTCTGCTCTTAAACAAGTCCTTCTCAAATAACATTACAGTCACAAGCTAACCAACAGTTTTTCAGTCAATCACTCATCTTTATTGTTGAAAACTCATATGCTAAACCTAAACAGGGCCGTGTATACTCCTGAAAATGTGTTGAAGGGGCGTGGTCGAGAGAGCTGATGCTGGCAGTGTTGTCAGGATGGTCATATAAATAGGGCTTCTGGGTAATTGAAGGCGTGGTTGAGATAAGCTGTGGTTGGCTGGAGAAGAGGTTGAGGCGTGGTCCAGTTCTGAATCTCAGTTAATCATATTAACTCCATAAATTGACCTGATTAACTTAACTGTCCGTCCAAAAGAGATATAAATTAATATTTAACACAGTTTGAAAAAAAAAGATGACTTAGTCTGACAAAGTTATTGTCAGACTAAGTTACAAACTTTCCATCACTTGGGTTAATTTATACATCACTTTGGGCAGTGAGATGAAGTTAGGGAGAAAAAGTCATGGTCACATAATAGAGTAATTAAATTATTTTAAGATATACTCTCGGCAGGTACACAGGGTTAAAGGTAGGCCTACTATTAATCCTTTGTTTAGTTTAGGTTCATGTCTTGAGATTTAATATTAACAAAATTTTAAAGATGCATTGTGAATTGTGAATTTACATTCTCATCAAAACTGCACTCAGAACCACACAATTCAGTACCAGTTTGAAGCCTCAGTAAAAAAGAAAGGGCAATAAATTGATATAAAAATTTTGGAAATGATCACACCCAAATTACTCCATATTTGCAGAGTAGATTATGTTATATGGGCTAATAACCTTATATTTATCATGTTGAAAATAAAATAAATACAGCTACAAATATTGCAGACATAAATTTCATAATCTGTCCAAGGATGAACCTGAAGATATAATAGTGGTTCGTGAGAAGAAAACATTTATTTCCATGTAACATTTTAAGAGTCTCCTGTCTGTTGTCATGCACCACAGATTGAGCCTGCTCCAAATCCACCTCTACAGTTTGACATTTCATATTCCTGTGCCATAAATCCCAAGAAGCTCCCATTGATCCTCTGCATTGATTCAGCCTGGCCTCCGGAGGGTGATCTACAGCGACGTGCTCGAAGGGGAACAATATTATAGTGCGGCAGAGGCTCATGATGGACCAGACTTGTTTGGTTTTGGCGTTTTGCCCCGCCATGGTCGTCTTTCTCTCCTCCATCTTCCTACAGCTATCATTCAAGCTGCCAGCGCCTTCTGTGAGAGCTAATCATTTACTGCCCTACCACGCCTACAATCGAAGAAGTTTCATCAGTTTATTTTTTGTTCCTTCTGTATAAAAAAATTATATCTATATTTCAGTTAATGGAATGTTTACAGTTACTTCTACTACCCTCATCATAGGCTATTGAATTTTTTCAGTTATTCGGCATGTTTAGGGCAATAATCAGTGGGTTAAGCATTTGCTCTCCAGCCAGAAGGTAAGTGATTCAATTATATTCTGTCTATATTACAGGAGCAGTGGACAGTGTAATCCTTCCCCAAATCTATTCCATAGGTTCATAATGGATTTTCCTACTTTCCATGTTTCGGGGGGTTAACCCATATATTGTATATGGACATGGCCAACCCGCTAGCCGCCTCGTTCCAAATACAAAGTGAGCATGGGGGCGCTTCCCGTCTCTACTGACTCTGGCCTCATTTTGGTCTTAAAATGTTCGTATTAAGCCACTCTACATGATCCTAGTGTTTTTATTACACTGCGGAATTGGCTTGTATAACTGCTATAGCCTGAGCTTCATTTAACTGGAGCTGAAAGCTACACTCCCTTAGTTCACTTCTTACAGTCTACAGGTTAACCAAAGTTATCAAAGGTGACCCACACAGACATGGAATCTCCCTAGAAAGGCCCAATGATGTCTGAATCCAATTCTTGCTGTGAAGAACAAGCAACTCCTCCACAGTCCACCATGCTGCCGGTTGGATGCAAAAATGGCTTCTAACTGGCTTGTGATTCCTTGTATTTAGCAGCTGTTCGTGCTCCTCCCGTGCTAATGCTCAGTGTGATTTTCAATGGCATGTAGTTTGTGGTGCTGCATACAGAGTGGATGGAGCGCAAAGGACTGTCATGTGTTGGCAGCATTGAATTAAGAGCTCAGGCTGACAGGTAGAGAGACGCCTCTTTTCTATAAATGTCAGAAGTCAGGCTGTGCTCTGTTTGCTGATGCAGGCTAATACATGAGTGCTATGCTGTTGTGTTTGGGCCCTGCATCTCCTGACAGCAGTTATACGCCAATAAAAAGGGCTCCAACCTGGGTGCAGGCTCAGTTAGATCTTATTGGATAGACAGTTGGCAATGCGGATGTTACTACTCCATATAACACACTGAGCTGACAGATATGAGTGTTAAAAACATTTGTACGCCTTCATAATTTGGTTAACAAAAAGTACATGAGGTGTTTGGCTAGGTTTAGGGTGGACGTTGTTTTGCCAAGGCTTTAAGGCTTATAAGAACGACAATGAATTTAAGGCAAATGAAATAAAAAAATAATAATTACTACCCCACATTTAAAACAGGTTATAAAGATCTTGGTTTTGATTCTGTCACGTTTCATGTCACGCCATTAAGAAATAACTCAAGCTATCTGCTGCCTCTGATCGTGCACACTTGACTGTGATTGGATAAATCCCCCTGTCTCTCACTCATAGCATAGAGCTGGATGTAAAGCCTTATATTACACAAAATAGATTTATGCGAGCTTTAAGCCATTTTATAATTCCATGTTTGTTTTTGATGAGGAAAAAATATTATAACATAGATCAGAAACTAGTTTAATAGACTCAGTTCATGTTTACGTCATAAACCAGGAAGACATTTGGAAACTTCCGGCAGGCTCTATTCACAGCAGTAAGTCTAGGAAAAATGAGAAAATGGCCCAGTTTTCTTCATCTACCTCACTGCAGCATTCGGCTAATCAACAATTACAACCATACCTCTATTTTTATCGTTTCCCTATCATTTCCCTACATGCAATTAGAAGAGATGAAGACGCCAAATTCAAGATTATTCCAAACAGCACGTGTATGCAGTCTTCATTTTACCGCTGATCACATTTACTTCAGTGGGTTTTATCACAGTCGGTAGGCAAGCTCAGTGTACAGTACGGTACGGTAACTTCCTGGTTTGTGATGTAAGTGTGAATAGAGCCCTAAAGAAGTAATCACTTTATTATGATCTCGCCAAAATAGCCTATCACAGCACGCCGTCATCAATAACAATTTAATCAATAAGGAATATTTTTGAACATTCAGTTAGGCCTACATCAGTGCATAACTGTAGAAGCCACCTGTAAATACGTTTTTATCAGTTTTTCCAAGATATCAAACTTGCCCATTGATTGACAAGAATTGAAAAGGTCAAAAATATTAGCCCCAAGCAGTATTCATCATAGCCATTTCCATCCAGCTAACACCAAGCTAACAGCTTACTTCAAACTAATTATAAATGTGGTGTCAGTCTTCTCGTAATAGGGTTGGTCTGTGCAAAGCAAATAAGCAAGTTCTTAAATGATTAAACAATTCCCTCCAGGACGTGACCCCTTTCACTAATCAATACCAGCCCTAATTTCCTGACATAATTTCTTCTCATTACAGGCTGTTGTCAAAGTTAAATGCTATAGGGCCTCCAGTGGGGATTTCCCATGAGGCCTAGTGGCTGTATGGCCTCAGCTCCGGGCGATGACCCACTTGTGCCCCGTACATGTAATGCCCCTGGTGAGCAATTGAGCAAATAATGAATGAAAGCTATGACTGAGCCTATAGAGGAAATAGACAGAGGTTCAGAGACACAAGCCAAGGTCATCTGCTTTCTCAGAGCGATCTCTTTCAATACCACGTCCAAAGTCAACATTGCAACCAACTGGCAGATTTAAGAGCGAAAGTTGAGAGGGAATGGGGGCTGAGTGAGGAAAATGGCAAATAAATCATACAGAGGTGGAGTAGAGTTGCTTACAATTTAACTCAACAAAATCCCATGTGAAATTGAATGGTTGCCTATTTGTGTAGCTTGTGTCTCGATTTTCATCTTTGACTAACTTAGAGAGCAGATAATTATACGCATTTTTTCTTTTGATTTTAAAAGATCCAATTCATAACTTTGCCTGGAATGTTCCACAGTATGACAGGTGTTTTAATTGCTTCAGTACCTTAAAAGTCCTATGTTACACAGTATGTACTCTTGTGAGCTTTAAGACATGTTTTAATGCTGTTACCTCCTCAAAAATATACTTGGACTTCTGTTTTGTTTAATTCACACATGTTTGCTTTGTGTTGCATTTTTGTATGAAAAGCACTCTATAAATAAAGTTTGATTGATTGATTTGAGTCAATCTCCATTATTAGCCTACATTTCCTGTTGTGGTAGTTTTCAAGTGTACAGCTAGCTTTCACCTTTAATTTAGTAGATAAGGGCAAAATTAGGGCTCAAAATATCCAAATGATCCTTGTGAAGGTGCATGGAATTTAAAAACACAGCGGCGTGTTTCCTGTATTACCATGACATCACAAGGTGAAACAGAATGTTTTCTGTTAGAGAGAAGAACTCAGCCTATGTAGGATTTGTGTGTTAAAACATGAATGAAACAAAACACAACTATATGTATGTTTCTGATGAGGAAACATTATAACAGATCAGAAAATAGTGTAAAATGGGCCCCTTAAAACATGCAGTTGCTGTAAGTTTAATTGTGAAACATTCCAAAGCAAAATTACAAGATCTTCCACCTAATTGTGTACTGGAAAAGGATATCAATTGTTAGAAGTCTATTCCTTTTTACACCAAATACAGCCTTCAGGTTAGAGGGTAAAATATTAAATGTTAACATCAAAGTTCTCTATGTCAAGGAACCACTCACCCATTCAAACACACATTCAAACACCAGTGTACGCAGACACTGGGCTCCTAATAATGGTGCAATTAAAGTACAAGAATAGAAATGTATTAATATACTATTTGATCTCAAATCCATTGTCTTGTGTTGAATTCTTACTAACTGAACAGCTCCAGTTTCACATACAGTATCTGGCATCCCTGGCCGGGTGGCTGCAGTTATTCTTGTGGGCAGACACCATCACTTACCTCTAATTAACCCGATGATGGTTCGGTGAGCACCAACTGAAAGAAGCCATTAATCACTCACCTCACCCAGAGCCGACTACAATCACAAAAGTGGAAAACTTTTGGTCTTTTCTCCTCCAACTACAATGAAACAGACACATAATAGTGGACAAAGTCTGCACTGGATCTGAGAACTATTGAAAGTATGCATCTATCCATCTACTTGACACACAGAGGGGAGTTGAAACCATATAGCTGTATTAAAGCCCTAGCAAGAAACTAAATAAGTCTCCACTATTTTCACAGAGATTTTCCAAAACTGTTCTTGGTCCAGTTAATTCTGCCAAAATGGGTCACGAACCATTTGTGAGGAAAAATGAGACGTTTACTGTATACATCCATAGTAAAAAGGCTATATTACGTTGAAAATGCCTAATCTCTCAGAAGCAGGATTGGTACAGGGTGGGAGGCCATTGAGAATACCAGGTGCAGTAGTAGGGAGGCAGTGGATCAGTGTGTATATAGTAGATGTGTTCTTGAGCAAAACACTTCACCAACCTTACCTCCTTACATCCAGTGAAGTTCATTGGAGTATGAATAAGAGAGCAGTTGTGAGAGGAAAACAAATGGAAATAGCCAGTGACAGGTTCAATAACATGCAGTGCCCTGATCAAATGAACAAATGAATCAATGGGGGCATCTGGCTAAAATTATGCCAATTAACTGTTTATTTCTTGCTAGAGGTCTGTAGATCCTAGTCTATAAAAAAACACACACTTTATGTACACTTAATTTGAGCCTTTTGGTAATTCATTATCTAGACTTGAAACCCTCCCAATATATTATCATTTTATTCACTTAACATAATTTACAGGTTAAGTGTAACTTTCTTTCCTTTCTCCTTGTGTGTCGTACTTCTCCTGTGTGAGCGGTGGCTGGTGATTTATCCAATGATGTAATGTTGGAAAAGTCAAACCTGTAATTGAGTCAGGAATTTTTCATCTGGTCACAGCTGCCTGGATCTGCCTCTAAAAATAAAGATCTTTAAAAAATAGTAAAGAAGAAAGAAACACTGTGGATACAAATGAAAAAGACCACAAGAGATATTAAAGCTCATGTTATGCTCGAAGTGAACAGCCACCTGATGAGTCCTATTTCTAAATCTATTTTTAAATCTAGGATTATCAGGTTAACCCAATGAACTGCAACATTTTTGTACAGCGAAAAGTTTTTGAGGTCTGTTTATGAACTAAATGAGACACTCCACGACCATGAAACATGTACCTGTTGAACTAATAAAGATGCTTTTGATGAATTTAACTGTATATAATTTGTTCGGACGCTCAGAGATAATTTACAGTGCCTTGGCGGGGGTGTGGCACCTGGTATTCCCAATGGACTCCCGTGCAAGTACTAACCAGACCTGGCCCTGCTTAGCTTTTGAGATGACGGATATGGCCACATGTAATATATGTAATTGCTTTGAAAAGTTATCACACCACATTTAAACCATAAATAGCATGTCTCCTCCAGCAGGTCTCACATCCATCAGTGTGAAATCCCAGTTGGTTGGCTAAGCCCCAACAAGTGCATGCAGCAAACAGCTCTAGTGTGCTTTGAAAATGCCACAGCTATCATCATCACTGAAGAGGAGGCAGGAGGACACACTCTCTGGCACAGGCTGATCCATGTGCATTTTATTACCTCATCTTCAATGTGATTTATGGGTCTATAGTCCACTCCTCCAGCTGTTTAGACCTGTGCAAGGTAAAAGAAAAACATGGCTGTATTACACACACGGAATGAGTATGGCCAGTACCTCCAGAAGAACTGCAGCAAGACTCTGATCTTTAGAGGAAAAATGTCCCTTGTGATTGAGCCCATGTCAGACAAGACCTACATCTGCATTCCACTTCACTTCTTCAGAAGGTCTATAAAACAGGATCACAAGGAAACTATATATACATACATTTAAAATGCATTGTTTTCCTTTTCTCAGACTGACTGGTTTTACATTAGCAAACACGTGTCCCTAGGTTCCCCTGTGCCTAACGGGTTACAAAGCCTGTCAAAATAAAGCCTGCCTTGTAGCCCCATCCAGTGGTGAAACCTAAAACTGCAAAAATACAAGAGGCGTTTTTAAATCTCAAAGCATGATTAGTGTGAATTCACTTACCTTTCTCATATATATTAATTGTCATACGATAAATGCATAATTAAATTTGTATACACCAACATGAACTAATTAGTATGGTGAAAGTGTTATCCAATACCAAGTAATACTATTGCTATTACTTACTATTAATACTATTAAGTGGGAAACAGTTGTGTAGCTCACAGTCAAAGTCATTTGTAATATTAATTTATTAACCAGAACAGAATAATGCGGGCATGTTTAGTAGATTTTTACAGTGCAGACGATACAAGCCAGCAGAGCAGTATAAGAAACCAAAAGAGCACATATTAAATTTTGGATGAACAAAGGCTGCCAAGAAAACTGGATTACAGGTCTATGAGAGGCGCATGTAGCTTTTTACCTCATTTCTGCCCTAATACTCATGGTTGCTTAAAGACAAATAAAAGTCTAAATGAATAATCAAAAAAGTTTGCACAGGAATAAAATAGAAGCGAGATTTACCAGTTACATGCCCTTTTATACAGTACTAGTGGCGAGAGCAATAACAATGGAAGTGCAAAGTATGTGGAACACCTCTAATTTAGAAGGCTTTAAAACCAGATTTATAATTTGACTCCCGTAATTTTGGTCTGCAGTGTTTAAAGAAGGGACTTTTAGAATACAGATGCTTATAGGTAGATTACTTTCAGTACAAATGGTGTTTGCCATTCAAATGTTTATTTTCGGGATGCTCTGAATAAGATAGTGTTGCAACAGAAATCATACAATCTTAACCACATCAATACTGAACAACTGCAAGAAGCCACAGGATAAGTGATATATCGGCTAATATGTTGAATCTGAAACCGAAATTTTTTTTGGAGTGAATATATTTTGTCACTGATCAAAGTAACTTCAAAGTTCTGACACAGCCCTAGCATGGGAGTAGCTTAAGGAGAAGCAAACTACATTTAAACTAGCACATAGTTACTAGAGACTGGAATGAGCTATGTCAAAACTGAAGAAAGTATTTGGATGAGTAGCAAAACAATACAATGACGCAATCTTCTTTTTCTATAGGCCCTATCTGAATGACATATTCCTGAAATACTTTAATTTAGTTTCATAAGATCCTACTTTGACAGTGAGTTGAAGTATTTGTTGTTGTTTATGGAGCCAGTGGCCCCAGTCTCAGCTCTACATGATGGGTTAGCCAAATGGCCTCTGCCTGGACGTCCCCTGCCTCCTCACTCGGCCTGATGGGAGCCGCCAGGTTACGAAAGTCGTGCCGGATTTTAAATGAAACAGTGACATCGCTGTCCTCTTCCTTCTGAGGGATCACTTTGATGAAGAAACCAATCTTGTTGGATTTCCTGAAGGCAACAATACTGGAGGAGGAGATGGAGATGGGGTTAGGAGTGAGCTGACTCTATTAAAACCATGTTGTGTGTAAACGTGTGTGTGTTTGTTCATGTGTGCGTGTTTTTGTGCGTACTCTGGGTCATCCTGGAAGTCTTGAGGTTCAGCGAGTTCATCATACTCCGCAGCAGCATCCTTCCCGGCCAAAACCAACTCCTTGCTGGGCATCATGACCTGAAGAAGCAACAACAACAGAGGCAGTGGTTTTCAATCAACCTTTAGAGTCTGCTAGAGACAACACGATGTTAGCAATCTGCAATATGTAGTAATGCTGAATGTTGCTGCGTAGTAATACATAATCTTAGTCTCAACTAGATTATTAATTAGGGTGAGCAGATTTTCAGGATTTTCAGAATTAAAAACCGGGACACACATGGTCGTCCGGGCCTTTCTGTGTGGAGTTTGCATGTTTCTCCCCGAGTCTGGATGGGTTTCCTCCGGGTGCTCTGGTTTCCCCCATCAACCCAAAACATGCTACATAGTCAAGGTCAATTAAATACAATCATTGTGTCCTTAGGCAAGACACTTCACCCACATTGCCTAGTATGAAAGTGTGTGTGTTGGTCAGAGGGACCGATGGCGCTGAGTGGCATGGCAGCTGCGCCTCTGTCAGTGTGTCCCAGGGCAGCTGTGGCTACAATAGTAGCTTACCATCACCAGGTATAGAGTGTATGAATGAATGCTGAATAATGCTCTGTAAAGCGTCTTTGGGGACAGAACTCACTTGTGGGTCAATCATAATCTGAGAAACTGTTGTTGCACTTTTTTTGTCTTTGGACATTTTCAAGCATGGTTTCTATAATTTAGCTTAAAAAAATGACAATATATCCCCCTCCTTTATTGTTGGTGGGGATCAAATTGGTCAGAAATGGGGACAACTGGGACATTTCTTGAATAAAACTGGGACAAATCACTGGTTTTGTATAAATCTGCTGGGACAGGGGGCACAGGGCTCAAAACTGGCACTGTCCTGGGTAAATAGGGACATCTGGTCAGCCTAGTATTAATACATATTAATTATTAATAATAATTATAATAATTAATAATAAAGAGGTTATAGCATACAGTGTCTAGTATGCATACCAATGAAATGACTACACTAAACCAATTCACTATTCAATAATGTAGGATAAGAAGAACCAATAGGTTCTGTGCACAGCAGCATGCTAACTAGCTCACTGTGTTTCAAAGCTAACAGTCAATTTTATTAAAATCGTAAAACATAAAACAGTCTATTAAAATTCTAATTAATTCAAGTCAAGACTACCAAATTTTTTATGGGTAAAAAAAAAAGTTTTTGGTGTTGCTTTAATAATTATTATGCCTTAAAATAGCATTAGCGTTGAGACACAAATCTCTACCTTTCTAAACACAGAAGTGTGTTTTATCATGTTAGTGACATCCCCCACAGCTCCTTGTTCACTGCCTTATCTTTAAATATTGATACACATTGATACACAATAGTACAGGTAGTAGTGCTAACAGTGTGGTTGCCAGGTGCTATTGTGCACAGAGCCTATTGCAAATGCAGAAAACAGTTATTGTGAAAATTAAACCTGGACTAAAAACAAAGCTGAACAAAAACTGAAATGTACAAAGGGCTTTAATGGTTTTGACAGTGAGCATCTGGCAGGCACAGGATTATTTCATTTCTATTGACACGGATATTGTGGCTGTTATTGTTGAAGTGCTAATTTAGAGTTTATCAAGTTTATGTCACAGCTGTTTCTTGTCATTTTTGCACAATTTAAGGAAACAGAACTGTCCAAACATGAATCTACATGACAATTTAACAGTAATACCTAAAGAGGATTAGAGAAAGGAGCTGACTGATCACAGTTCACATCATTATAATTTTAGCAAAGAAATGCTTTTCACAGTTTCAGCATCAAGCCACTTAGCTGCACCTATAAGACTTGTTTTTAATTAAACTATAGTCACAATGCAAATCATTTAATTATCACACATTCATTTTAGCACTCTTTTTTAGCACTTTAAATCCCCTGATCCACACAAGCAATTTTTTTTGACACTTGGTTAATATCACTGGCAGCCATTTTGAAGATCTAATGAGCACAGTATTCCCCATGTAATCTGAAAGAATGTTCTTCTCACTGCAGCCACAGAAGCAGCTGTGCAGATGAACCCTGCATTTAAAGGTGTTATCTGGTTTAAGACACACACTAAAACATCTGCAATGATGGCTGTTGTTTTTCATGAGGAATGCCTTGAACACATAAGAATCGAGTATTTATAGTAAGCCTGTGGCCATTGACCTTCATGACAAATTAGCAGACAGTTCTTGCAATTTCTGTTTTTCATTTTGAAACCAGTCCAGTCTTTACATTACAGGTATTGGCGAGACATTATAACTGTGACAGTCAACCCCCACAAATATGTGCTGGACTGTAAAATAGACCACTAAAGTTGAAAACATGTTCAACTTATAAGTTTTGTTTGTTTTTTTTTTACTTTTTTTTTGAAGGTGCACAGTGCAACTTTTCTAGTGTGGGGTTTGCTACCTGCCTTGTCTCCGTTGAGATGTTACTGCTTTGCCTGGAATGTTACATAGTAAAGCATTAAACTTATTTGTCTCTCTAAAAGCAAGCATGTGACTAACTGGCCAAGCAACGGAGCATCAAGCCTGCATGTTTTTCAAAGGATTTTGAGCAATAAATACGCTGTAATACAATACAGTAAATATTGTTGCAAAATGCCAGCTTTCAATAGTTCAATGCCAAACATCAGAACATTCCAATCCACACAACACAATTTCCATGGAGACAAGCAAGTGGCAAACCCATTTCTTGAAAAGCTACATAATGCACCTTTAAGAAAAGTGTTCATTATAGATAACAAAATAACTGAGTGTCTTTAAAACAACAATTTTGATATTGTCCATCTTTGATATTTCTCCCACCTCCACATCACTGCAGACAGTGACTTACACACACTGATAAAACTCATCCAAGCAGACCTACATGTTCTTCACAATGGCCTGCAGGTAATTGAACTGATCAAGCAGAATAACAACACTAGAGTCCTGCACACTCCACTTGGCCATAATGTGAATAGAAATGGGTCATGAAGATGCTGTCTTTTGGCCAGGGGCACTTTTTCACTCCTGCCTGGGACATGGCGTCATCACTGAAGGCACAAGAAGACAAACGGCCATACACACAGGGGACAGACCATCCACTGGGATGGAGCAGTTAGAGCTGTGGATTTGACAACTAACAAACTGAGGGTAATGGCTTTACATGTGAAAGCGAGCAGTTATAAAGGTCAGGGAGCCCACAGGGAGTACAGACATGTAGGTAATATACTCCAGCCAGGTACTATCTTCTAACCTGTTAGTGGTAAATAGGGCTGCACCTAACTACTCTGATAATAGTCCACTATTATTTTTTGATTTGTCTACTACTCAAATGATTATTTCTACTGTACGTTAACATATTTGAAAATACATGTTAAACAGGCTTCTAGAGAGACAATATTCATGAATAAAGAGTAATATAGATAAGAAAATGTTTTCATTTGTTTTAGAGTGTGTATAGTCCAGATGACGATCAAGTTAAATTATTTTGAATTATTATTAGTTATTCCCATTCATTTTTGCAGAGTTAAAGCAAAGAGTCCTCTTGATATTCAACTACAAACTATTAAATTATGTTACTACTCTATTTTAAAGTTTTCATGTTCACATTGTATTATTCAGTTACTGTGTTCAATAATTTCTGTAATTCCCACTAATTTCTCAATAATAAGCAGAATTTGTCAAAGACTTTTGAATTTGAACACAGCCATTGTTAGTATGCTAAATAAATAAATAGATATGAAGAATAAAGGTGAGAGTAGATCTGGCAAAATGTTTCTTAAATATTGTTGTTAGGACATGCCGTTATAGTTTAGAAAACAAATCAAAGTAACTTAAAATCACAGAAGATAAGCATTTTGACATTTTTAGTTAGTTTTTCTTCCTTTTTTTCCTGGCACTGTTGAGGTTACAAAGTGGAGAAAATTGCAAACAAACCTTAGCTGTGCTGTTGATGTCATCGGGATCTTCTTCTTCACAAGACGCCAAGGTCACATGGGTGACATTCTCCACTGGGTTGGTCAATGTTAGCAGCACTTGACTCTCCTAAACAGAAAAACAAAAATAATTTATTACATTTTATTTCGTATTTAAGTTTGGAGTTGTATTGGTTCTTGTCTTGGAAGTTAATAACTTCATAACAATTTAAATTTCTCATTCAGACTTACTTTCATGTATCGGAGATTTGGAATGGACATAATTCGCACTTCAGGGATATAACTCCTGCAAACAAGATTCAAAGGCAAAATCCATTTTCATTCACTCAGACAGTCTGAGACAAAAGTGTTTTGTGAAGGCAAGGTTGAAATAAAAAGAAAACATCAAATGAATAAACAAACACTCACTTTTGCTGCATTTAATTTAAGCTAGTATTAAAAGTATTCCTAGAAGGCATTTATTAAGGCATAAAAAGCAAACAAAAGCTTTCATTTATTAAGCTGCATGAATAATTACTACAATATATGTGTGTGCTAAGGCTCAACTAGTATTACACATTACAAACTTAATCCAATTACACGTAGTAGAGGCTTCAGGCAAAATATAATTAATTATAATGATTTATTTATCAAAGTGTGACTTTCAGAGTCCCTTGAATACTTACACAGCCACCAGCTGAATTTTAAACTTGATAGAAGTTGGGTTGAACTCTGGCTTGCTCAAGTTGTGCTCACATTTCTAGAGGGATTCGAGAGACAGGAACAATTAGGCTTTTCAAGTAAATAACTCTTTATATGCCAATCAAAACAGATTTCAGAGCTCAATTCCTGCAACATAAGCCAAGCATATAAGCACATATTTTAAGTCTAATGTAAATATAATATAAAATTCTGTTCATTTCAACATGCACTGCATTTGTATTCCTTACAAATAACATGCTTTACATGTCATTGATAGCTGGTTTCATTGAAGCAGTATGATTAAGTTATATTATACTGTGAAAATGCATCTAAATAAAGATAAAAAATATATAAATACACAAAAAGAAAAATACATGACTCCGTGTTTCCTACACGTTTCTGCTGATAAAATGGTTGAACCAGCAATTTGAATCTGTTTATCACAAAACAGTTTAGAGACTTACTGCCTGTCCTGACAAAAAAAAAAAAATCATGTAAACTTCTTTATGATTAAAATATATCAAGGACAAATAATCAGATTAAAATTTAAGGTGTCAGTCTGCACTACTAATAATAAGAGACACCCCATGTCTGACTGTAAAAACTGGGGTGCACTTACCCTGCAGCGGAGAGAGCGCTTCATGAGCAGGTGCTTGTGTCTAGGGTGGAGCTGAGAGGCATTTGCAGGCTGGAAATCCGGCTGCAGCAGACGCTGTCTCAAAGTGGTCACTATGACAACCAACAGCACAGACACATGATTATACATAATGGGAAGTATACAGCAGTCACATAACAGAGTACCAGCTCACCCTCCGGGAGATTGACAGGCCGAGTATAACAGTCTTCAGGAAGAGGCTCCACTTCATCAAGGGCCTGGGCAGGTTCAATGGTGATCTCTTTTTGGTCCTCCCCCTCTTTCAGACTGTTAGTAATACACAAATACACAAATAACCAACATTTTAGTCAGTTTCACTTTTTTTCACGCTACTACAAAAGCAACATACTAGATACTAGAATTCTGCTGACAATCAACTCTCCCTCAGATCTCACAAAATGTATAGAGTCATCAAGAATTTGAATCTGTTCATAGTTTACATTAAACAAAAAGCACTCACGAAAGGCCAGCTAGACTTGAAAGAGGTCCTCCAGGTCTTTGCCTTTGCAGTCTGGTTCCCAGGCCATATTTTTCCTGTATAAGTTAGAAATAAGCTAAAAAAATCATGACATAATGTATGACCATTCTCTATAGACTTACATCAACTTAATAGAAATGCCATCAAAAACAAAGAGTGTGTTTAAGACAAAATGTTATGTTTCACTTGTGTAGACAGATTAAATAGGAGCTCATTGTGGATGAGAGAAGAAGAGGAGTTTGCTGAACACTTCATTTTCTGGTTTTAATTAGGGTTAAAGGTGTCTTGATCTGTAACAGTGTCTATAAGTGTAGAGTTTCTCCTCTGCTGCTGACCAACATAAAGGCTCCTATTGTGAGCAGCTCAAAAACTAATTTACTCAAGGAGACATTCATGTGATCTGTGAGGTCACTATGAGATTAAACAGAAAAACAACTACTGTTTTATTCAGACTACTTTTAGAAAACGTGGAACTCACCACCACATGAATAGTGTGTTGCTGGGAGCATATAAAATTTAACAGGCAAAAGGAGAGAAAAAAGAAACAAGCCATTACGAAAACATTAGTAGCACTTCATGCAACAGCAACAGAAATGCATCAATGATGGCAAACTGCACACATTAGAAATCAGGCATATGCATCAAAGGACTGTTTGGTCGTTCTTATGGATACAGAATGTCAAGACAGAGAGACTCTGGGAGAAAAATGTATTCACTGTTGCATCCAGAACAAACCAAACTTAAGCAAAATGTTAACGTACAAATTGTTTTATGCAATTCACTGATAACTGTTAGATAAGAAATGCTCAACATATTTAAAATTACCTACTGATTACTTAGAAAAATAGATTACTATAGACAGAAATAAACAGAATGTTTTCTTTAAAAACTGGTTTACCGAAAAAGCCAGTGGCATCCCTTGTCTTCTCCGTGCCATCTTCTTTCGGTCCCTCTCTTGCTTCTCTCGGTGAGCTAGTGGTTGGTAATATTCAATAAGTTTGTTGATCTGCAAGTGTAAAACAACACATTTACTATAATTGTATGAAATTTATTTATTACATACATGAATAAATATACTGTATAGAAATACATATGTATATGGAACATGCACAATAACAATAAAAAACAGGACACCAATATTTCATAACCAGTTTTCTTTGTTCAGTTTTATGTGCAGTATAACAAAATGTTTATAACTGAAAACAAAAAATTTAATCTAATCATGTGAGCAGCTCATGAAAGACCACAGGGTAGAACATACTCGCTGAGTGTGTGGGTTTTCTGGTTCTTGCCAACCACCACTGGCTGCAAAGACAAAAAAAAAAAAAAAGGTTTTACTCATTTAATATATTTTCTGATATAATTTCATTGACAAAACCCGCACAAACCAACTGATTTATCAGCCATTCCCACATCTCTGGAGGTCCAGCGGCAGAATCCACAGGCCAGATAATAGGCCTTCTTCATGGTGGTTTTAGTTGGGTCATCAGGCAAAGGAGCTGGGATGTTTGTGGCTCGAGTGGACAGGGTGTGCATACAGCAAGGGCAGTCAAAACAATTAGCACACCTAAGTGCAGAGATTCACTTAAGTTTAGTGTAGATTCTTAATTATAAATGTACACAATATTGCACATATGTCATTCACCTGTTCTTTTTAAGCTTAGCCTCTGCTGATGGCATGTTTTCCAAGCAGCTTGGGCAATAGTGGGAGTCCACCTAAGATGGCAGAGATGGAGGAGTGAAAAATAAACAACAGACACAACAATTGTGCTTGATACATTAATAAAGACATCAATTTTACATCCGCAAGTTGAAGAGGTCATATTTCATTCATGACATTTTCTAACAAGAACTAATAGGCAGTCTATCCAAAGCTATGGGTGTGGTACAATAATATGAGAGGACTAAAGCAAGATGAACTAAATTATGAACATGGCGCTAAACGTTTGTTCAAATGCTTAATGTTTGCCACATGAAAAATACATTGGTATTAGGCCATTAATTATGTTCTGAAAGCATTTTTGTTGACTCTTTCCAAAATGGGTGTAAAAGCTAATCATTGAGGATTTACGGAAGTTAGCTTGTTCAAATAGCCAATAGTATCCAGAGTTTGCGTGACTGAGTAAAGATTTATCCAATCAGGAGTCAGAAAATCTAGTTAATCCCGCCCAACTGTCAAAGCTAGTAGCAAACCAACATAGCCGCTAACTGATAAATGCTAGCACCAGGTTTGTTTTCCTATATTATGTAAGTAAATAATTTCTCTCACCTCGTGAGACACACATTCTAAAGACCGTAATTCACTGCAGTATCGACAGAAATAAAGCAGGGATAAAGGAGCTCTGATCTTTTTTTCCCCGCGAACCAGATAGACCACCCTGTCTGGCTGCAGAAGGGACGCCATCTCTGCGCTACAAAGCTCCGCCGCTGCCCGATCTGCATCAGCGCATGCGCTTCTACGTGTCTGACAGACCAGACCATAGTCTATGGACCAGACCAGAGTCTATGGACCAGACCAGAGACTATGGACCAGATTATGGACGAGGCAAGTGTTCTGCTTCCTCCCTTTGGAGTTTGACAACATTAAAATGTAAAGTAAAAGGAACAAATGAGAGTTGTTTGATCAAAAATGGTCTCTCTCACTGTCAGTTGCCTACTCTCCGAAGCCCCTTGAAAGTAAGATTAAAATCTATCTGACAAGGTCCGTTAATATTTATATAATAGTCTATTAATGATGATGATGATGATGATGATGATGATGATGATGATTATGATGATGATTATTATTATTATTATTATTATTAGTAGTAGTAGTATTATTATTATTATTATTATTATTATTATTATTATTATTATTATTATTATTATTTATTTTATTTTTTCCACCCAAAAATATCGTGAACTTGCATGTAGAGTATATGCTGTTTGTAAGATGAGTGACGCAGCTCTCCTTTTGTGAGATAAAACTGTTAAGGGACACTCAAGTAGACTAAATGCAATAAAAAGTTTCACTTTTTTAAGAAATAGCCTAGGCTGCGCAATAAAATATTTGCTTTGTAAAAACATGTTTGGTGTTCTGCCGGACTCAGTGGCTGTACAGTACGTACATACTCTTGCTTTAAGATAGAACAGTTTTTGATAGTCCAAATAGTATCTCAAATAGTAGTCTACGTGCAGTTTTAAAAAAGTACAAATCATATTCTACAGCAGATAGGTCTGCATGAATCATATAGACTATTGAACATGGACAACACATTTGTTACAACCGATGACTACATAGACATAAACAGATAGGCTTAAATAGTGGTATTTTATTACTATTATTATTATTATTAGTAGTAGTAGTAGTAGTAGTAGTAGTAGTAGTAGTAGTAGTAGTAGTAGCAGTAGTAGTATTTTATTTTATTATTTTTTTATAGACTATAGATCTAAGCTACATATCAGTTACTATTGTGAATAAGGAACAGACTGTGGAAAATAAGACTAAACATTTTCCCTTGTGTGCATTTTATTTCAAATGTAGGAGTAGGTACGTTAGCTGAGCGGCAGAGGGCGCCCTTCCCATCTCCATCCGTGGCCACGCCGCACTCCTGGGGTCTTTAAAGAGACACGTCAAGGGCGTCCGTCTCACAGAAGCTTCCAGCCCACTGTCCGCGATGGACGGCATCCCGTGGGCTGTCATCCCACTGGTTCTCTTGGGTCTGCTGCGGCCCTGTGCCGCGACACGTTCGCTCTCACAGGTAGGCTCAGATAGACACCTGTTGCTATCCATGGACTCTTTTTAGATGACATCACCTGTCTTTTTTACTGTACAAATAGGCGATTTTGTGGTAATTTAATACAACGTTTTAATTTGCATTTAAACCTAAGACAAATGTTAATATTCAGTTCCTATTTACCAAAAGTGTGTCTTAATGCTTTTTTTTACAGTGACCTTTTGCTCTGTTTACTCTGGGCTTATTTGTAACATGGCAGATGTGAGCTTCACTTAACTGCCTCACAACACTAGAATGTGCCAACAACCACGTGTGAACATGTGTTACTAACATGCTATCTTATCATGCTCCCATGCTATTTTGATCAGACTGTAAAAATCTTTACAGTAGGTGTCCATGTAGGGGTGGTGGATATGCCAAATAATTCAGGTCACATTAATAGAGATATCTATTTTTTCCTTACATTTTGGTCACTAAAGCCATCTGCTGTTTCTAAAACGTTCACACTTAACCTAAGATTTTCTTGAGCATATAGCTATATTAACTATAGAGGCAGTGACTTACGATGACATTTGCCTTTAAAACTCATGACGTATTTTGTGCAAAAAATTCATGTTGAAAATAAATGGTCTATTTGCATTTTTCATTCACACAAAAGCTTTAATTATGACTTTTATCAAGTAGTGAAAAGTGACTGGATTGTGTGTGCCACAGCGCTGTGACTCACTCAGGGCTGGCACTATTTACGAATACCAGGCAAAGACCCTGAATGGCAGCCAGACTGTCAGTTTGGATAGCCTGAAAGGAAGGGTTGTCCTCTTCATCAATGTGGCCACATACTGAGGATTCACCTACCAGTATGTGGGTAAGTAAACAGCTGCTTACAGTCATGTGTAAAAATGCATTTTTTTAGATTGGATAATTTGATGACATCACAAGGTGGAACACAGCATTTTGAGCTTTGAAAATGTAGAGAGACTAAAAATAAAGGGTTACTTCAACTGTGTGAACGACACAAAACACAACTTCAGGTAGGTTTTTGATGAGGTAACAAAATTATAACATGGCTAAAAGCTCACAAGAGTCAAGTTTGCATAATATACTACTATACCTATAATGTCATCTTTTCCTCTTGGCTGCAAAAAATAAGAATATTGATCATAAACTATAAACCCTTTTTAGAGTTTTTGTTGCACAATTTAACTAATGTAATTGTGTTTTTCTTCCCAGAACTGAATGCACTTCATGAAGAACTTCAACCACATGGACTCACAATCCTTGGCTTCCCGTCTAATCAGTTTGGGAAACAAGAGCCAGGCCAAAATCACGAGATCCTGCCAGGGTTACAGTAAGCAGATAGCATTAAAGTGCCTAGGAAAAACTATTTCACGTGGTTTCGCATTTTAAAGAGCCCATATTATGCTATTTTCTGATCTATGTTATAATGTTATTTCCTCATCAAAAACATACCTGGAGTTGTATTTTGTTTCATTCACCCATGTTTAACCCATGAATCCTACGCATTCAAGCTAAGTTCTTCTCTCAAACAGAAAACACTCTTTTCCGCCTTGTGATGTCATGTGTTTTTAAACTCCACATACTTCATTAGAATAATTTGGGTAATTCCAGCCTCAGAATTTCCAAATTTCCAAACAAAACCATTACATGACATCACAAGGTAGAACAGAGCAGTTTGAGCTTTGGAGATTATAGACAGACTACTAATACAGAATTACTGTGAATGAAACAAAACACAACTTTGGGAAATGTTTGATAAGGCTTTCCAACATGGCTTAAAGTTCATAAGAGTTAATTTACCCATACTGGTAATTTGCTGGATCAGGTATTGGTTCCATAATTTCGGTTAGTCCTTTATGAGAGATCATTTAATTTTGACTTTTTACTGGCAATCGAAATACCAACTTAAAACAAACTGTATTTGCAGAATAAATACACAACACTTTTGAATTCATTTTGTAATAAGTTAACTGTGTTTGTAATAAGTTAATTGTGGAAACATGCATTAATTTCATATAATGATTTTGATAGCGAACATCAACACACATTTCAAGTTTGGAATAAAGATTTATGTCCTGTGTTATAACTGTGGGATATCACATTCTAAACAAGAGGTATGAAAACACAGTCCTCCTTGTGCATAAAACTTAGAAATATTCCCCAGTAGTTTGCATCTGTCATCCAAATTTCTCTGTTTCTATGAGCTTTTGTGTGAATCAGAGTTTTATTTTCCAACAAGTAACATTTCACTATACGTGTAGACTATCTTGATCTGTGACAAATCAAGGATAGTTCAGTAAACCCAGCTACCGCTGGATGGCTTAACGATACACACAACATTAAATGCACAATTATTATTATCATATATTGCTATAACTTCATGGTGTAATGGGAGAATATAACCAGTCTTTAAGACATCCACATTTATATTATTTGGATCTCCTAGTGTGTGCATATTATGTTCTGTGTAGGTTACGTGCACATTGTCACATAAAAGTTAAAACAAGGGCAGGCCCAGGTGCAGCCCAAACAGGCTTTGGGTGCAAACATAATACGCTTCCATTAAATGGCATTATTTTATGTGCTTGAAATGAGGGTCAAACATTTTTAACTGAGGTTGCAATGTGAAATTCAATTTCACTATAGTACTTTTAATTAAAATGATCACTGACTGAATAACAACATCCACATTCATGTAACAGTAGAATGAGAAATGAACCATAACATTTAATCTTCGGAAACATAAAACTCTCCTAAGCTCTGGAAAAGTATTTGCAGTGTCACATACCTGAGTTTCTCTTTGTCACAGAGAATCCTTATTTAATTAAGTCCGATACCAGTTACTTCAAGTTTGGAAGGCTTAAAAGGCCCTGTAATAGTCTGATCTGTTTAAATGCCGTTTCCTCATCACAAACATACTTGGAGTTGTGTTTTGTTTCATTCCCTTATCTTTAACACACAAATCCTGTATATTTACACTGAGTTCTTCTCTCAAACAAAAAACACTCTGTTCCACCTTGTGATGTCGTGGTATTACAAGTGCTCCACTTTTGTTTTTAAACTCCATACTGTAACTACTGCTTCATGACTATTACAAGGTGGAACACAGCATTTTATTCTTTGGAGATGTAGACAGACTAATAATAAAGGATTACTCAAATATGTGTGAATAAAACAAAACACAACCCTTTTTTGAAGAGATAACATGAGAACAGCTAACATCTAAAGTTCACGAGACAATTTTGTGCAATTTTGTGGGACCTTTAAACACAAGCCATGTTTGTTTTTGTTTTTTGAGTGTAATTAAATATTAAATGTTGAATCTAAGGTAAAGTGCTACTGATATTTACTTGTTAGTTTTGTTTAACTTTCACTGTCACTGATAGGCTACTCTTTGTTTGTGTTTTAGGTACGTCAGACCAGGCAATGGATTTGTGCCAAACTTCAGGTTATTTGAGAAGGGGGATGTAAATGGACAAAATGAACAGCCAGTTTATACTTTCCTTAAGGTCAGTAATTTTTCATGTGCATTAAAGATGCAATGTGTAACTTTTCCAGTGGAGGGTCCGTCACCTCCTCGTTTTTATGGATACGCCATTGCTCTGCCTAGAATGTTCTACAGTATGACATTAAAAAGCTATACCTAACATTTATTTAACTGCAGTTGGTTTTATGTTTTTAAGAAAAAGAATTTACCAGATTTAGCAGAAGTGATTCAATTGATTTCTTAATTTTTTTAGACGCTTTTGTGTATTTGGTTTGCTCAGAGGTGGGGTTGTTTTTTTTTTTTTACGTTTCAGTCCAGATCTAAAATGTAGTGGAGTAAAAGTAAAAAGGATCCACTGTAAAATGTACCTAAGTAAAGTATAGCTACCTAAAATTTGTACTTAAGCATTGTACTTTTACTTTTGTATTTCATTACCTTCTACTACAGACTTAATATTCATTCCCTGTAAATAACAAAAATGTAAAAATCATTCACTGGTATTGTTTTTTTTTAATCTGTGCAGAGTGCTTGTCCCCCGGTTGGAGACACTTTTGGCAAAGTATCTGGCAGACTATTCTGGGAGCCACTCAAAGTGAACGACATCAAGTGGAATTTTGAGAAGTTTTTAGTGAGCCGAGATGGAAAGCCCGTGATGAGATGGCATCCCTCTGTGGAAGTGTCTGAAATTCGTACTTCCATCATCCTTTACCTACACAGCTTGTCCCAAAGGAGGCAGTAGATTAGACTGTGTAGTTGTAGTAACGTAATGGCGGGTAGATTCTGGAATAAGGAAATCTCATGTTAAATGAAGAAGGGGTTTGAAAGCAGAGCGTCTGTGGGGCCTCTTCGGAGTCTGGGTCCAGGGTAGTTCTTTTGTGCATTCAGAACTGCCCTGCTAAACCCAAGAGCATGCCATTTCCTTCCAATACCAGCACCTATGAGCCATTCACGCTTCCATGTTAATTACGTTCAATAAATCATAGTAGAAAAGATGTGTTGTGTAATTATTTATAACTAACTAAACAATGTTATTAAACGAGGTGTGGAAGCTTGTATCTGTCAGTTGTAAATCAATATGGGGATAAAAGTTGAGAAAAGTTGTAGTAGTTGAATGCTAATCTCACTGATAAGTACAAACAGCTCCTAACAAAATATTGTTTACATTAGATATAGTTGTTGCTGATGGACACTAATTAAGCCTTCGTTTGCACAATCCTTCGCATGTGTTGTAAAAGGTTGTGGCTGAAGTAACTTTAACTTTCTCATGGGATCCTATCTTAAATATACCTCCTAATGTGCCATTTTACTGGTTTGGACGGTTTGGATGTGGACAGACCGTGACCAGTAGGTGGGCTGGTACCATTTTGTGAGTTGTCATAGAGATGACACTAACACATCACAAATTGTTGTTTATCCAGATTGCGTTTTAACACTAGTGTAACATGCAAGGTAAGGTAAGTTTATATGTATGCAGGCCAGAAATTTAGGGGCCCGAGGGCAAGAAGATTCACATGGGTTCCCCTATAATATAAATTACAAGGCAGAGGTTCCACTTTTGGACCCCTAAGACCCTGGGGTCTGGGACAACAGACCTCTTTGCCCCCCACCTTTTCACTGAGATACAAAGGTGACAGAGAAGTGCAATGTAAATGTTGCACCAATTCAATTCAATTCAAAATGCTTTAGAGAATAAGAAATAAAATCACAATATAAAATAAACATATCAAACATCAAAACATAAATAATCATCATAAAATTAGCATTAGAAGAGAAGAGAGGAAAGTACGGGATAAAAACCGCACAGCTAAACAGAATCGTTTTGAGCATGGATTTAAACTGCATTGCATTGTATAACTTTTCTGGTGGAGGGTCTATCAAATGTTTTTCTCAGTGGAGATGTTATTGTTTGGCCTGAAATGTTTCATAGTATGGCATTAAACCTTTCTACTTGAATACATGAAAGGTAGATCTGTTTAATGTCATGGTGTGGAGCATTCGAAGCAGAGCAATGACATTTATAGAAGATGGGTTCCCAACCAAAATGTTGCATAGTGCACCTTTAAACATAGTCCAAGTATAGCCTGTCTCACATGTTCAGGAAGACTGTTTCAGGTTTTGGCTGCATAAAACTCCCATAAAACATTGACTTCCCATGTTTAGTTCTGACCAGGACTCAGCAGGATGCCGCATGTGAGACGGTTCATATGGCACTTACATGTCAGAGATGTTATTAACAATATACAACTTTTAAGACAAAAAATATAACAGCAAAAAGTGGGAATAAATTAACTGCTATTACCATCCTCTGTGTTCTTTATCACACTACTCCTGCACACTGTTAATTTGCAAAAACATATTACTTCATTTTGAAAAATAATCTATTTTAGAGACTTAATTTTACAGCTAATAATGAACCTGAAGTTGAGTGGATTTGAATGTACAACACTGAGTAAATTATAAGCACTATTTGTGTTTTAAATTTGTGCTTATGTGTTTTTATTGTTGCCTTTTACTGTTTACTTAACCAAAGAAATATAAAAGTGTTGTTCCAAGTACATATTTGACCTCTGCGAAGTTAAATATCTTAGTCCTGAGATCTCATTATATTATTAGATCCATTCTCTGAACTCAAGTGCCTCCGTATGTAGGGTCAGAAAACTTGCACTTTGTCGCCCCCATGTGACAGCAGCTGTGTCTTACAGTAAACCAGTGCTTCTCAAATAGTGGGCCCCCCCTGGGGGGGCGCGAGGCTCCGTCAAGGGGGGCGCGTTTGACCTCGGGGAGCATGCTTTTTTATTTTTTTATTTTGATTTTTTTTACTGTCTTAAGGGCCGTTCACACCAAAGCGTCAAAAAACGCCTTGACGTCTCTATTTGGAGCCTTTGCATTTGAGTTTAGACGCCCCCGACGCGCATCTTTGACGCGGTGGACAAACGGGACAAAAATACTTGACGCACGTACGTTGCCCTGGAAACAAGAGCCCGGTCCCGCTCTTTTCCCGAAACAATATCAGACCAGACTGAGAGAGTGTTTTTATGACATAAAACATCAAAGGAGGAGATCGGGTCGACGACTGGGGCGAGTTTATATTTATACTCCGCTAATGACACTGGATCAGTCCCGGTCTAGTCCTGGTCTAATACCGGTCTAGTCCCGGTCTGGTCCCGGTCTAGTCCCGGTCTAGTCCTGGTCTAATCACGGTCTAGTCCCGGTCTGGTCCCGGTCTAGTCCCGGTCTAGTCCTGGTCTAATCACGGTCTAGTCCCGGTCTAGTCCCGGTCTAGTCCTTGTTTAGTCTCGGTCTAGTCTCGGTCTAGTCTCGGTCTAGTCCTGGTTTAGTCCTGGTCCGGTCCTGGTGTATTCCTCGCGATCGGCTCGGTGATTGTGGCGTATATATTTATTCTCCGTTCATGTTTGTGGTTCTCGTTCTGGTTCTCGGGTCTTTCTTCCTGATAATAACGTCGCTGCGTCTCTGGATACTCGTCCCTGATTGGTTGACGCGGCGCGTCTGACGCGAAAAGTTCAGCATTTTCAACTTCTTGACGCTTACGCCTTGGACGCGCGTCTTGGCCGCTGACGCCAAAACGCTGAAGACGCGCTGCGCTGACGCCAGATTCGCGCCGCGCTGACGCCGAAAACGCGCCGCAAAAACGCAGGACGCTCTAGTCGCGCGTCCACATAGACTTTACATAGAAAGTGGACGCTTTGACGCTTTGGTCTGAACGGGCCTTTAGAATAAAGTGCAATTGCACTTCCACTACATTAGGGGGCAGTGGCGCTCTCATTGGCAGAGTGTGCGCAGGGAGCATTCGCTCGGTGGTGTAGGAGTTTTGTTTGCACTGAGCATGCGCGCTTTGCACACAGCACAGAGTTTGAGTATGAAGTGTAGACACGAAGGCTGTGTCCCAATTCGAGGGCTGCAGCCTCCGAAGGCTGTGAAGGCTGGGTCCTTCGTCGGCCGCGAAGGCTGCAGCCCTTGAACTGGCCTCCGCGGACCGCCAGGCCGTTGCGGAAATGGGACAGGTCTAGACCTCAGAGCCACTCCCCTGTCGCCTAGCAACCGAGGGACGCTGCTAGCGCTAATGCTAATGCTAACACGCTCCGCGCAGATTCCACACACGGATCAGTAAAAAGACGCACAGGTCATCAAACTGTCGGATTTTGTGACCAAATTATTTTAATAATTCGCATCCAAATCTTATGGCCAAAACCGAAAATGTATGTTTAACTTTTGCAAAACAAAACGGCTATATTTAAGGGATACATTTTAAATAGACTAAATTATCTTAAAATAAAAAAAAACTGTGATGAGATATGCATTACTAAATATTATCATTATTAAGGATTTTTATATTGACCAGGGATTACATTTATACAGTCAGTTTGTAAAGAAAGAAAGACATCTCTCCTGAGAAAAGATGATTTATTAAACAATCCAAGGAACTTCTGGAAATACTTTATCATAATATGAAGTCAAATATTAAACCCATTACACACACTCTGCATTAACAAGTTAGTACAAACAGCTGTATGTCAGTAAATCTCATTGTGTTCCCTTTTTGCTGAAGCAAGTGACAATCAAAAATGAACAAATTATCTTTGCCAGATATGGTCATGTGGAATACCACAGCTTATCTGCAGTACAATAGTACATTCTTATAGTACATGTAATTAGTTACTATCAAAAGAGACACCAAATAAATGGCACATTTCGCCATAAATCAAATGTCAGTACAGGCTGAAAAACATTCAGAAACACTTATGAGCAGATGTTTTCATTTCTGTCTCACACACTTGTTCAGATCATATGAGACTCTGGACCTGCTCCTCAGAGACTCTGGACATGGACAGTGGAGACATGGACAGTGGAGACATGGACAGTGGAGACATGGACATTGGAGACATGGACAGTGGAGACATGGACAGTGGAGACATGGACAGTGGACTTGGACCACTCAGTGTGATGTGTCTCTCGTCTTCTGGAGGAGGAAGAGCAGAATGGTTGTTGCGTCTGATTGATTCAAAGTTCTGTCCTGTAGAGTGAAAACCTGTAATGACACACACATTAAGAACACAAAACTATTAGAGGAAAGTAAGTTTCAAAGAGCATGCAGCCCCAAAGAACACCTGGACTCCCTCCGCACTATTTACATTTATTATTATTTATTTATACGCAAGGGAGTGAGAAAAACAATTTCGATTCTTTATATGTTTTTGTATGAAGAATTGACAATAAACTATTTTAACGTTGAACTTAAACTTTGATGTACATTCAGATTCAAAGGCAGTTTATATCTGAAACAGCTAAATGAATAGAGGAATCCCACACATTTGAGAAATGCATATTTTCACAATTTAAATCATAATTTCAACATGAGCATGATTCATTTGCAGCTCTTATTAGTACAATTTTCAATGTAACATGCCCCATACCTAATCGTTGGCAGGAGTCTGGGTCAGCACCTCCAGCTCAGTGTTGGCTTTACTTTGTCATCTGCATTTGACCCATTTTATGAATCACAAGCATCTTGTCAGCCAACAGTTCTGTGGCCCCTGCAGTGTGCCGTGTCCTCATACAGGAGGCTGCAGATGAGAAAAAAAATTCATGTAAAACAGATTTCTCATTGTTTATAACATTAGATGTGACAGACCTAACAGACACAGTCAGGTCGTATCTACACCAGGTCGTATCTACACCAGTGTCTGCACAAATCTGTTAAACGAGCCTCATGTCCATCATAAATCTGACCTGTCCAGGCAGGATATTATATACTCTTCACTTTTACAAACATGCACGGATTGTTAAAAGCAGATAATGTATTCCCTGAATGAAATGCACACGTTGGAGGCATATATTATGTGATTTACAAGTAAATATGAGCTTTGATAGAGTCAGACTGAGTCTTTTTTCAGCTGAATGTATGAAATAATGTGTGTTTCATCTTAACTCCGAGCTACACTGACCAACTGTTTACATGTTTACACTGTCCGTGAAAACGTGGAGTTTTCTCCTCGTAGCTTCTTTAAATCACTCTGTGAGCTTCTTTTCCCCTAACAGTAAAAACATGATGAGTGTTTGATGGAAATGTGTCCAAATATGAAAGTTTGAGCGGACTTTTCATCGCATTAGCTGCACATTACTAGGCAAACTTTAGCTCAAAACTCCGCGGTTCACGCAGTTAAAAACAAACTTATTTGACAGTTTTGTGGGACTTATGGTCGTATTTTACGTTTACAGTTGTGATAGTAATGATTTCCTAAAGTTAAAAGTGTTACTCACATGTTTTTCTCCGCTCTCGGGACCGGCTTTTTGCTCCGTGTTTTCGAACATCTGACTGCCGCCGCGCGGTGCATGCTGGATACTGAAGGCTGCGAAGGATACTCGGATGTGTCCTCCGTTCGCGGCCCCATCTCCATGGAAACGAGGCCGGTTTTAGGGCTGCATTTGAAGGCTGCATGACATAAAAATGAAATGGGACAGGCCTTCTTTCACCGGAAGTGACGTATGCGGCCTTAAAACCAGCCTTCGGAGGCTGCAGCCCTCGAATTGGGACACAGCCGAAGTGTAGCAGACCCTCAAGTGACACCATGAAAAAATATTTAACAGGGATGAGAAGACAGGTGGAGAGAGACGGAGATAAAGACACAAACGAAAATCTCCCAAAAGCTAAGACGAGGAAATATGATGAAGCGTATGTAGCGCTTGGCTTCACTGTGACTACGGTGGGAGACGAGGAAAGACCGGTGTGCTTACTGTGTCTAAAAATGTTGGCAGCGGACAGCATGAAGCCCAATAAATTAAGGCGTCACTTAAATACATTACACCCCAATCACTCTGATAAGCCGCTTGAGATTTTTCAGCGAAAACGTGCCGAATATTGCAGACAATCATCCCGCATTTCCTGACTGCTACTTCAGTAAACCAGCGAGCGTTGTTGGCGTCATATAAGGTGGCAGTGTTACGCACAGGTGTACTTATAACAATTTTATAGACAAATGATACTATCTATAGTCACGCGGGGGGGCGCGAGATGTTTTATTCGTCCTAGGGGGGGCATGACAGAAAATAATTGAGAAGCACTGCAGTAAACCAAGGTGAGTTGGAAATTGCTGTGAAATATCAGATAATAATCGTAATATATATATATATATATTTTTTTTTTAAAGTACATATAATTTGTTAATCAAATCAAATATAAAAAAACATAATTCATAAAAATAACAGGTGTTAACAATATACAATCTCACGCACATACATAGTAATTGCTACAATTGCTATACATGATACATAGTAATACATTTGCTATGTCCAGCTTAATTCCCAATTTCTAACAGTATAAGCTTCAAGCTTTTGCTCCTGATAATAATAATAACAGCATCTTTAAAGGAACACTGTAAAATGAACATACAATACAGACAGTGTTTACAGTGTGTTGGCGCGCTGAGCTGCCTGACGGCGACAGTGGAGATGGACATAGATCGGGTGAATGAAAGCCAAAAGACTCAAAATGGTCAAACCAACGTTCACCTGCCGCAAGAAGAGAAAATCAGTGAAGTGAGTTTTGTAAACAACTGAAGTCACATTTAAAATATGTATTATAATAGTTTTGAACTCACGTAAAACGGGTCTCCGTTTAAAACATCTTTTACCAGTGTTACACAAGGATACTGCAGGATTGAAAACAGGGCAGACAAAGCCATAACCAGGCCATACAGCTTTCCAAAGTGACATGATGGGAAACTACAGCACAAAAACCAGGCATGAATATAACGCATACATGGAGCATTTGAGTGCTTATTTGTAATGGTTCAAGGTTGGACTATATCATGGACTCAAAGTTTGCAACTAGTCCTAACCTCTTAAATAAGTCTTAAGAGGTTAGGACTTTAATAAGTCTTAAATACAATCCCTGAATCATTCTTAAACCGTTTGTTCATTATGAATTAAGTCTTATTACTGCTGTAAATATTGTAGTTATTATAAGTATTACAAACAAACAAATAAACTAAACTAAACCTATATGTGGAATACCATAGACTGTAAATATGTGGGATACTCACGCCACACTGATAAAGGCCGCGTTGCCACCATAGAGAAAGGAGCGGTTGAGCACCTGTAGAATAAAGGTGGCGTACTGTAGCGGCAGAGAGGGGATGGTTGCACACAGAGAAAACATCACACACTGAAATGCCGTCAGGGCCAAAGACAGCACCGAGGCTCTGAGGTCTGCATCACGCTCACTCTCTCCTGCAAAGACAAAAGCACTTGAAGGAACTGTATGTAACTGCACATTTTTTTTAAATGTACTACAATCACAACTGAACCTGGGTTATCATAGAGGACACAGTTTTCTTCTGATTCTCACTATACGGACCGCATATACTGCACCTGCAGATGCTGCACTCGCACTGATTAATGATGCCGCAGGTGCTGGGCTTTACGCAGTGATGATTCAGATTAGAGAGACTAGGTCATGTTTATGGAATTTAAAATCAAAATCCAGCTAAGCAGGGCCAGGCCTGGGTAGTACTTGGATGGGAGATTACTGGGAACAACAGGTGCCAGTGGGGCGCCACTGGCAAAAACTGCCATTGTGTCCTTAGGCAAGACACTTCACCTGCATTGCCTAGTAAGAAAGTGGTGTGTGTATGAGTGTTAGTGGTGGTCAGAGGGGCTGATGGCACAGATTGGCAGCCTCTCTTCCTTCTTTGCACTTTGGGTGTCTTGAAAGGCGCTATATAAATAAGATTAATTAATTAATTTTTTTTTTTAAATTAAGGTGTCATTACAATCTCGATATCAGGTAGCCTGTTTTTATTTTCTTATAACAGCACCACATTGCATCATAATACTTCTGCTTACTGATATCCACTTCTCTTACTGTGGTTACTCTTTACGACCAAATATAAATTTAACAAGGAAAAAGGACACGTGATTAGAGTCAGTAAATAGTACTACAACCAATGTATGACACACTTCCTCACATTAAATTGTTTTGATACATAACCTTCTGAAATTTTTTTTTTTTTATTTATATATTTGCAGTAATTGGTAAACTTTTGACTCGAAACCAATACATTGAGTGGACTATTCAACTAAAAGATTATTGTCCTGGGTGTACCTCGTTCAGTGGCGGATAAAGTACTAAATTTTGTAAAAGTAAAAGTACAGATACAAATGTAAAAAGTTACTCAAGTAAAAGTATCACATGAAAAAAAATCACTCAAATAAAAGTATTAAAGTACCTGTCTAAAAATTTACTTTAAGAGTAAAAAGTATTTTGCAGAGATTTTGAAGATTCATTAAAGGATGAAATATTGTGATTTTGACCTCGTTTATGGCACATAGTTACTAAGACAGGCCCTAGATAGTAACATGAATGCTGTCTTTATGTGAAAGTATGATATATGAGTAAAAAGTTTTTTATTGTATTGAGTGTTACCTGGAGCTCGGGGTCTGCCCTTGTGTCTGTCCATGATGAGGCCATTCCAGGGCGCACACAGAACTCCACACAACTGAGTGACAGCAAATGCATTGATGTACTGGCTCACTGCAACAAACAAATGTAATTATTTCATCATTTTATAAAACACACCAATATGCAGAAGAGGTGAATATTAAATAAACACTCAATTACAAGTAAAATAATGATACATATGATTGCTTCTTTACTTTCTTGCACTTTATAACTTTTGATGTAGGGACAGCCTCTTATTTGTTTTCATGGAGCTTACTTTGCCAGGAATTTTTTATCTCTATGGAAACAAGCAGATAGCATCAGGACAAGTTACAAATCTGATCTGTGGAGAGACAAACCCACTCACAGTATGCATATTTTCAAGGTATGCTATACAGTCATCCCAAGCTATATCGCGGTTCACCTTTTGCAGTCTCGCTGTTTTGCAGATTTTCTTTTAGTGCAATTTAGCATGTTTTTTTGTCAAGCAATCTCCTCCGTGCCGTGGATCCAGTACAAATGCATTCAGCTGCCAAATTTTACATAAATGTTTGATCGCTAGCAGTGTGGTTCTGAAGACATTTTCTCCCTGACAAAATGCACAGTTGATAACACGTTCTGCACTGACAAAGTCTCCTGTGGTCGCACCCAAAAGGCAGAGGAAGACAATCATCGCACAAAAAGTTGGACTTCTGGACATGCTGAAGGAAGGTAGAAGCACTGTAGCAGAGTCCTGCACCAGGCAGGTTTTAACATTTTGGAAGTTTAGGGGCAGGTATGCATGCGGGCAGTGCCGGGCAGACCTCTGTGCCAGAACACTGGTCCTTTCTCCTGTGGTCACCCCGAGCCTATCCCGACAGTGAGTCCTGGCTCAGTTCTGGTTTAGTTCTGGTTTACTCCTGTTTTAGTCCTGTTTTAATCCTAGTTCAGTCCTGGTTTATTCCTCCTGTTTCAGTCCTGGAATCAGTCCTAGGTTAGTCCTGGGTCACTGCTGGGTCAGTCCTGGTTTAATCTTGGTTCAGTTCGTGGCGTATGCAGCGCAAAAGTTTGTTATCTTGGGTTAACAGGCGGGTGCGGTGCTGTACTGCACGGGTGTTGGTCTCCAAAAATTGACCCGTGCAGGACTCTGCGCTGTAGGGCTCCATTACGGAATTAATTAATCTTCAGTTCATTACATAAAGAAGGATGCAAAAAGGGTTAACTGTCCTGTGTGAGAAAAGTGTATAAAGTGTGTGGTGAGGGGTGTTACAGCCTTAAACATCTAAAATAATTGTAAAATATAAAGTTGACTACTTTGGGGATTTCACTTGTCTCGGGTTATTTTTAGAATGTAACCTACACGATAAACGAGGCAACACTGTACAATGTTGTTTCACAATAATAAAAAAAAAAATGCCTGTAACTGAATGAATATACATATACAGTATAGGTGGTATACTGTCAAACATTGTAGGCAAAGTGGCAGACACCCCACCAGAAAAGTTACATAGTGCATCTTTAATACTAGTCAGTGAAATTCATACCCAGCTAAATCTAATGTTTATTAACTATCTCCAACCCAATATCAGTCCAGGGAAATACAACTTAAGTAAATCTACAGTTCATGACCCAGTTTGACTCCACTTTTCACTCTTCCTCTGTGCATACATACGATGCCATCACAGAAAAAAATGCCATAGTACCCAGTGTAGGTTCCCCTGCTGTGAGCCTCTGGAGCATTGGGTTGAGTGTGCCGATAAACAGATAGTGGCGCAGCTGCATCACTGATAACCAGATGAGGTGCCAAAAGAAGAACCATGACAGCAGGCACTCACGGAAACTCCTCTCTGGGACAACAGGAGATAAGGAATAAGTTATTAGCACAACTGAACCAAGTCATGTCTCATTCAGCTCAGCTAAGTGATTTCAGTGCGGTATGAATACAACTAGAGAAATCATAAATTCTGTTGCTATGGCAATTGTAACGCCCATCTTGTGATTGTAAGAATTCTAATAGAGTTATGTTAAAACAGAGCCACATATTGTACTGATTTAAAGGACATGTATCCAATTTTTTTGCATGTATTTGAGAACACTTTCTTCTGCCCTAGATATGTTGAATAAGCAGCTCCTGAGGTCAGCTGCGTTCTGTTTGCAACCAATTTTAAAGCGTTTTATTGTCCGAAAATCAAGACGTTCATAATTAGCATGCTAGTTGTTGTTAGTTTTACCGTGACTGCAAATTACTATCATGATTTGAAATCATAAGGCCAGTGAAAAAAAAACTGTAAACTGTTTAAAGTGGGACAGCTAAACCCACAAGCACAAACACATTTCAAACAGAGTTTCTAAACTGGATGGAGCCTGTGTACTAAAGAAAAGATTGGGTAGGAGGGCAGGCTCTGAGGGTATGAGGAACAGTATGATTGATTGCACAGGAAACCACCCTTTAAACTCTGCCCCTGCAGCCAGGTGTTTTAGAAACCCATGCCTGTAGTCTGGGCAGTCCTGTGTGATGTCACCAACTACTAGAAACTGCAGAAGCCAATCAAGGCAGCATAAACTTAAATTTGGATGTTTTCAACCAGCAAGTTGCAAATTTACACAACATCCACTAATGTTGAAAAAAAAGAACAGGAATATTAGATAATACTATTAAAACACCACATTGATTTAGTGTTTAGTCCAAACTCACAGCACTTTTAAGACCTTGAAATGTGCCTTTCACTAAATTCTTAAAATCAATATTCACTGGTCTAAACTGTGTGTTTCATGAATATGTGAGGTGTATTTTTAGACCTTGTTTTGGAGTGATGTCAGTTTTTAGCTGCGTTTCTTCTGAAGACGCTTTCTCAGAGCCGTTCTCTGTGGATGACTCTAAACTCAGAGACTGGGATCGGCCACAGGAAATCCTGACAAGAACAAGGTTTATACTGAAGTCAATCAGAGTGCACCAGTGTAATTATTATCATGAACCTGTGTGTCTGTTTCAAGTTTTTTTAGATTATTGTTTTAGCAATTCACAAAGAAAGAAGAATGTCAACCAATGGCTTTTGACCCTAACAATGGAAATGAAATGTGTAGATCTAAATATGTTTCTATTATGAAAGCATTAAGACAATACAGATATATACATTTTTGACAAAAATATGAAATAGAACGTTTGAGATCAGAACCACCACTACAAAATCATACACTGCATGCATTTTAATCATGTGTAGTCTATACACCATGTTAAAATCTAATTGTATGCTACTTGTATAACTTAAAAACCCCAAATGTAGGGGAGTGTGTGTGTAAATTGAAATGTAGTTAAGGTTATAGAAACAAGTAATTTGAATTTAAATGTTTTGTTTGCTTGTTTCTATAGATATGCCATTGCTCTGCCTGGAATGTTCCACAGTATGACATAAAAACTACCTTACATTTGTTCAATTAGAGTTGGTTTTATAGTTCAAAAATACCTTGACAAACAGGCATTCTGAATGTGAACAGGCTTGCCTTTCCACAGATCTGTAACTGGAACCTGTCCTGGTTTGGCCTCCATGAAGACAGAAGAGGTTTAATGGCATACTGTGAGACATTCCAGACAAAGCAATAGCATCTCCATGGAGAAAAGCATTTGACAGACCCTCCACCAAAAACATTACACAATGCACCTTTAATATAGATTATAGTGCATAAAAGTAAGTTTGAGTCATACCCATAAGTGTATTGCTCTGGCAGTGGGTAGGGGATGAATTTTCGAGGTAGAAGGAAGAAAGTCCTGAGCATATGAATGACACTACAGACTGACAGAAACAGAAACGAGACGCGGAGGGAGACACCGGTCTCATGTAAAAGCTGAAATAAATGAAATAATCAAATTAGCACTTTAAACAACTAAGAATAAATATGGATCTTATTTATTAATTTTTTTTTACCTTGATGATTAGGAAAAGAGCAGAGGAAGAGTCAAATGCTCCGTTGTACAGTGTGATGATTGTGGAGCGGCGAGCACCAAACAAGTTTCCCACCTTTGCAAAACAAAATGAAGATTATTCAGTTATCAGAGCATTCAGGGGTTTAAGTTGTTACATGGTGCCATTTTGGGGACAGCTGTAAAACAGTCCTAACGTTTCATCTTTCTGTAACACATTGGATGATATGATATGCATGATATGGATGATAGAGCATACATGGGACTGAATGGAGGTAATCCCAAATATATATTTTATATTGTTAAAGTTATTTCCTTCATTAAAAAAATCAAAGATGCAGAAAAAAAACAAAACAAAAAAACTACAATACATGATAAAAAAGTACCACAGAACAACAAAACACTAACACCACAATATTGTATTATAACTACTGCTACTTTGTAATGTGTAATATACTGTACTACTATACAACTACAACTACTCACAATGCCTGGTGTTTGTCAGTGATCTGCTTACTTGCATATTTGTCATTAGGAGTAAGAGTCCACCCACTGCCAGAAAAGACATAGCTGGAAATAGCAGGTTGGAGAGAACTGGTGGGAAAAGGCAATAATTAGATCTATGAACAAATAGAAAACAGATCACAGACTTAAATTGTAACTGATTATACCTGCAGAGGAAAATGCCACCAATAATGTGCCCATAGTGTAAAGAAATCTGGGAAGACAAAGAAAGGGTTAAATATGTCATTATTTAAACATGCCACAAAACTATTCTCCATCTGGCTCACAGTGTAATGGTCTAGAGACAGTTTCCAGCTTGCTGGGAAGTAACGCGTACCACATCTTGAAACAGAAAATGTTTTTGGACAAACAGTCCAAAAGCTGAATGTTGAAAAATAAAAATATGCCCAAAGGTGGCCAAGTTCAACAGATGGGAGGACATTGGGGTGAATTTATTTTATGTAGGTATGTTTTGCCCTCCTCTATAACCTTTTGCCCTCCTTCATAAGCAGTATATGTTTATTAGCCCAGATTATGTCAAAATCCCAAATAACAAAGTGTCATAACAAAACCAATGTGTTTTTCATTAAAATGGGAGGAGGAACAACAAAAGAGAAGGAATGTTATGAATGTTAGATGTGAAGTCAGTGAGAGGAGAGGATAAAGTCAGACTCGGCGCACAGGAAATTAAAATGGGTCACACACAGAGAAAGGTGTTTATTTTTAAGGATCGTATGTTGAAAATTTCTATTAATTGTTTAAAGAGTAGGAGTGAGCGGGTGGCCAATCAAAATTATTCTATTCGTACTATTCACAGTGCCTGGTTCATCTACAGTAAGAATCTGAATCTCAAATATTATAATAATGGCTCTATCTGAATAAATCATTGAAATTTTACGGTTACATGATATATATACATGTTATATTTTTACTGTTCACCCTTTAAAATATATAATATACTGATCCTTGCCATAGCTTGAAACCCATGAATAGTATTTCAATAGTAGGTTTGTACAAGATGTAAGTTACCTAAAAAACATATTATTTAACTTTCAACCCCCCTGGATTTTTCCCAAGGTCAGATATGAGTCAGGGGCAACAATACAGTATGTTTTCTTAGTTTCATGCTTAAGGCACCTCACACTCCGTAAAGAAACCAGTGAATGTCAACAGACTAAATATGCATTCAAAAACAGAGGCAATACTTTCCATTAGTTTGTTAGAATCTTGTTCTGTTTTAGTAAAATAAAGGACTAGTAAATGGGTGAGAGAAAGAAAGAGAGAGAGAAAGAGGGAGAGAGATCCTTTATTGATCCGAAGGGAAATTCAAGTTTAAAAAAATTCACACTGTGCTTCTCACTGGTCAAGTAGGGTCAGCAGATCCAGGGCAATTTATAAGAGACTTGGAAAATATCATAATTTGGGTTAAACAGTACAATAACCCAATGTATTCCATGGTGGTACTTGGTTTACTTCACATGTTAACCTTTGTCTTTTCTTTACTTTACAACTGCCTTTACCTTACTTTTGGGGTTATGACCTCTAGTTTGTGTGAGTTACACATTTGTCACTGGACTTACATCGCAAAGAGACGAGCCACAGTAGTCCCAAAGCGGTCAAACAGGAAACCATTGGGCAGAGTTAGAAAGTTGTTCATGAAAGATGCAATAGTAAAGACCAGAGAAAACTGCTCATCCTGCCCACGGCAATCTGCAAATAAACATAAAAAATATGCAGAAGAGTATTGTCAGAATTAGTTAAATCATGCAACTCTAAGAGAACCAAAATTATAGTGATCAAAATACATAATAATTAATAAAAAATATTCAGTGACCCATCATTTTGATGTGTTCTTTTACATTGATCTCGGACCATTATATCACCATTTGCTTGTCTCCATGGACATAGATACGTTTATGCCACACTGAGGAACATTACAGGTAAAGCAATAACATCTTTATGGAAACAACCAGGTGGCAGAAGCACAAAACAGGAATTCATGTCACCTGTTGCTACAAATCTCTGGTCATATGTGTTGAGAAAAGTTAATAATTTAAATAAACTGACCTAGTGTGTGGGTGCCGTTTATTGTGGAGTTTACACACAATGAGCTGAAATATCCTTCACTTTTAAGAACAAAAACAAGGGACGCCCATCCGAATATTGCCCCAGCAAAACACAGGCATTCAACTAGACCGGTCGCAAAGGTGAGCCATCTGCGGACATCTGAACAGCTCCTCAGACACAGCATTGTTCCAGTCTGAAGAAATTATGGTCAACCTAAAAGACACGCAATAGAAATACATGAAGTGAGTCAGTTGTGTAATTGCTGTATGATGTCTCTGCAGGTTGACTGTCTGTCTCTTGTATTGTAAATGGTGTATTTGCTTATTGAGCAATGTTATATTTTATGCTTTTTTTGTTTGTTTGTTTAAGGAGGACATTAACTTCTGCCATGGGACTACAAATAAAAATATTTTGGCATGTTTAAAGAAATTTTCATTAATATGCCCTGCCCCTGAAATAATAAATACATAAATAAACATGCCCAACAGTATGTGCCAGTTATCATTCAGTCATAATTATTTTAAAGGTGCATTGTGTAACTGACACCTGCTTGTTTCTATGACTATGTAACTGATTTGCCTGGAACAGTTCTACCTTGCATATTGCATACTCAATTACAGGTTAATTTATAGCTCAAAAATATCTGCATTTTGACTGTGAGCGGGGTTGCCTCTCCAGAAACCAACAAGCTACAAATCGCAAGCATTTAAATGATCTCAAATACTGATAGAACATAAATATTAGCCCGCTTGGTTTAGAATGGAAAATATTCAAAATATGTACACATTGAAGACTACTTGTAAATTATGCAGATACATTTTCTGTGTGGAACAAAACTACTATTTGAAGCACATTTAAATTACATGTAAGAGTAAAAAAAAAAAAAGTTAACAAAGACATAATTTAGTATGTACTTACAACTCAAGCTCTGAAGGATAATTTCTCAGACCACTGCTCCCCATACCGCTGTAGTTTTCTTTATATAAGGCCAAGTCTTCTCTTCCTCTTTCTCCTTAGTTGCACCTCCCTCTCCATTTCCTGCACCGCTTTTACTCATTATCTGGCCACAAACTGCAGTCATGACTGATCCAGGAAAAAAGGGTCAGCAAACCCGGTGTCACTGGGACCAAAACATGCATTAAGTCATCAATAGGCAGCCTGATCATGTCACTTTTAAAAACATCTACTGTATGAATAATTTTGTAATATATGTTGTAATTGTCTGTAATGCCAATCAACTAGATTAAGCTTAAAGGTGCATTATGTAACTTTTCTGCTGAAGGGTCTATCAAATGCCTTTTACTTTGTTATTACTTTGTATGGAATGTTTTGCAGTATAGTATTAAACATTTCCATCATCATGAACACCAAACCAGACCAAGTTACAGGTCAGATCTGTGGAGAGCCAACCCTGCTCACAATCAGAATGCCTGTTTTTCTAGATATTTATGAGACAGAAAAAAAACAGTAATTTAAGAAATGCAAAATTGTGCTGTTTAATGTTTTAGTGTGGAATCTTCTAGGAAAAGCGATGACATATTCATAGAAACAAGCAGGTGATTGCCCACCAACCAAAACGTTATACAGTGCACCTTTAAATTGACCTTTAAATTGTGACAAAAGACAAAATTACTATATTACTACAAATCCAAAATATAGAGGCAAAGAAAACTGTTGAACTGACAAAAATCATTCTTGCCATAGGCATTTGTAATATATATACTTAGGAAAAAAAATAAATGTAAGATTTAGAGTTTAATTAATGCAACAAATCTAGTCATTTGCATGTCTTAAAAATATCGGCCATGGTTTATAAAACTTACAACATTTTAAATATACCTCTTGATTTATTGTTATTATTATTTGGCATTACTGATCAGACATGAAAAAGAGTAACTGTAGCATAACTCAGACATCTAAAATTAAAAGAAAAGGAAAAGAGATAAGTGTGGCTTTTTTTTATTGGTTGCAATTACTATTATTATTATTATTATTATTTTAAATTTTTGGGGGGATTATGTCTTGGCAGCTAAGGCTATATGGATATCAATAACTGCAATTTATGTTCCGCTCATAAGACTTCCATAACCATTCTTTAATATAACCCCAGCATCACACATCACAAGATGGCTTTTTACACATACAAGTGGCACGCACCAACTATACTTCCTAAAAACACTATTTGTCACATGACTATTGAGAAACATATGACTGCATAATCAATGATAAAAGTCCATTTGAACATAATCACACAAGACTGAATAGCCAAAGGTTATTCTTAAGTTTGTAAAAGTGGAACAATAATTCATTTTCAAAATTCCAATGCAAAGCAGGGCTAAAAAATACACCTTTTCATGTAGGATATTACATTTTTGTTCTTGTTTTTCCTTTAGAGAAATTTGACTTCTGCATTTCACCCATCTTCCCATTGGGTAGCAGCAGCATCTACAGACCCATCCCCAGATATTGAGCCTTCTTGGTCACAGATAATTATCAGGCTTTGCCTACTGTGCTTGTTTTGAGGTGATGGGGGATCCAGAGTACCCAATGGAAAAACATTCAAACACAGGCAGAACGTGCAGAACATGCAAACCCCACGCAGAAAATCTGTCCGCCACCTGGGAGTTGAAACCTTAGACTTTCTTTCTGTGAAGAGTACCATGCAGCCACTTGCACAATTCCTTTGAGATCTTATACAAGGTTAAGGTTTATTTATAAAGCATGTTTAAAATACAAAGATTTGCTTATCTCAATTGTGACTCTGAGGTTTTTTACATAGGGACATCTATTGGAAGATGAAAGGCCAAGCTCTGGTCATTTTCACAATAACTTCAGTTTTACTTTAATTTAAATTGAACATTTAAACATTAGATTTTCTGACATGAATTGCTTTCTGGTGGTTTGTACATCATCCGCAAAACAGTGAGAGCTCAGTGGGTGGGTTAAGGGGGCTTTAACAGAAGAGAAAGGCCCTATAATTACAGAGAAATGTTTTCCTGAGTAAAATGTCATGGTCAAATTTTTCAAAAGCTGCAATGAGATCTAAAAGTACTAAAACTGCGGGTTTAGTCCATTAAAAATAAATAATTAACATTTTTAAAAGGGCAGTTTCTGTGCTGTGGCTTGATTTCAAACCAGATTGAAATTTATCTGCTATTTCATTTCGAAGCAGATAAGATTTTAGTTGGGAAGCTACAAGAACGAGTTTTGATTGGATCACAAAGTCTATCATAGATCAACTGTTATTACAGTTTGTTTTGTGTGATGTCTGAATAATTTGTTCATTATTTTAGCATAATAGCTTGAGTAAAACATTTAATTGAGTTACAACCTATTACGCCAGATCTTTTTCAATATTGTGATAATCAGCAAAGTTGCATCTATAAAGGGATGTCCTCATATGTTTTTGAATTAGTCAGAAAAGCACGAGACTCTTGGCATTACAGTTCTTCTTTCTAAAACAGTTTTAAGTGAAAGGTAAACAAAAAAAGGAAACCATGTGATCTCCAGCTTCTGATTTTTCTGATGATGAAATGACTAAAATAAAATGAACTGCAATGAAGTCCGTGTTGCACCCCTGCTCCTGACAGGTTGCCCCAGTGATATTGTTGGAGGTGTCAACTGCAGAGAATAAATTTACAATAAAATATATCTAAATGTATGTAATAATAATAATATATATTCTTACCTTAACCTTAATTGGATAGCTTGGAGAAGTCAGAAAAGGTAAGTTTGTAGACATTGCCAGGATACAGATTGGCAGGCTTCTCTCAGTCTATCCCATAAGCTGTAGGTATAAGTAGAAGTAGAAACCAACTGTGGAGAGAAAATTAAATAGTAAACTGAACCTGAGCAAGAGCAGACTTCTTAAGACATTAGATTACATTCATTAATATCTTTTTCATTTGTTCCTCTAACTATATACAGTATGTATTAGACATTGCCTCACTGCATTTTTGCATTGAACTAAAAGATAATCACATACTCATTTTAACACAGGTTTTGAGGGATCAAATTTAAGCAGATGCATCTTGCCACTGATGATGTGCAGGCTCCTCATATCACTGTGCAGACTTCTCTGCTGCAATGTTCATTCTGAAGCAGTTAGACTGCCAACATTAGCATTGTCACAAAAAAAAAAAAAAAAAAATCCAACCTCAATTTCAGTATAAGAAAAGGGCTTTATACTTCATATCACAATGATGATTAAAAAAAATAGAATGTAATTATTCAGTATGATCACGTTGCTTTGACTAATTCTGATCAAAACATTAAGTCAATGTCCATCTTTGTCTTTGTTTTCAGTAGTCTGTTAATAAATCTTTCTCTATCTGTCCATCTGTTCATTTCTATAATATTCTGTAGAATATGTGAAGTGGCGCTCTCTAGTGGTATGTCGATACAACTGCAACAGTAAATACATGGCCTGCTCTGAAGAAAAGGGCATTAAACATTATTACATTTTTATTGTAATAATGTTTTATTACATTTTATTGTTCTCTCATGTTACAGTCATTTAACTTCTTAAATCTTTTAAATCATTTTAAATCTTCTTTTCACAATCCTTGGGTTAGGATTTAGTGAGAAGAGAGCAGCTGTATGTGATTTGCTCATTAACCTGTGATTGGCCAGTGACTGTTGAAAAACGAGGTGGCAGACGTTTGGGTTATGTTGGGGATCTGCTGCAGAAGCATGGCTGTACAACTGATGTCGAGGTAACTTTGAAATACTAACTGGATGTGGTTGCAAATAAGTGTTTCAGTTATGAAAATCACATCCCTTCTTTAGTTATGTTTTAGAAGTCTCAAGATTCAACAGTGACTTTTTTTTAAATAATCAATTTCCTCTGCATTTGTTTTTCAGTGTACTTCTCATTGCTTTGCTGACAGGGGGTGTCTCCTGTGTTCCTCTTGGTAGGGTAATCTAAAATGGAATATGGAACCTGATTTTCAGCTTTTTAGCTTGGGGTTTGATGTTTTTACTCCCCTTTTTTTTCTTTTTTTGTACACAGGCTTGCACAAACCTTATACACAGGGTAGCGGTCCTGCTCCAGTGTGGTCAAATGTTCGAGAAGGAGTGTATGGAATGCCCCAGTCTCAGACGCAGAGACCCGAACCTTCACAGAATCCTCCACCTGCTCCGAGTCAACCTGCTGACCCTGGTTACATGGCTGAAGATCCATTAAGCAGTCTGCAGCCACAAGGTAAATGTTTAAACAAACTTGGATGTATAAAAAAAGAACAAGCCTACAAATTGGAACACCAGTTAAACTTGACAATGCTTTTGGTACTTGAGGACCAACTTAGGCTGGTTTTAAGGTCACAGGATTATATGAGGCTGGTAAATGGCAGTTCGTTTTAATACAAATTAATGGTCTAGTCTTTGGTAAAGACTAAATTTGGAAATGGTTTGCTACAGAGCCTGGCATGTGTGTTGCAGCTTAGACTATTGTAATTCTATATTTTTTTAAAAATACTTTTTACTCTTCCTGTGCAGGTGGAATTGTTGGCCCATTCCCGCCTATGCCTCCCCCTCTCCCTCTCCCCCAACAGTTTCAGGCTGGAGAACTGTATCAAATCGAAGGAACTCATGACTTTGGAAATTTCCTGAGGGAGTCAATTGAGCACAACCTAGCTGTGGCTCCCCCTGATGGTGGTCCTCTCGGCGGCCCAATGCCATACGATAGTCTAAATAGTCAATATGGTCCTACTGGAGGTTTTATCGGCAGCTGGAGCATCATTCCATATGATTACGAATTCTTGACTGGTCAGTACCCCAAAGGAACACTTAGTTACCAGAGCAGCAGCTTTGAGCATGGAGGAAATCACTACAATGATGTTCACTACTCAAACGTCCCTGGTCTTGGCTCAGTCCGGTACCCAGTGTTTCCAAACCTTATGTGGTTCACGTCTGGCAACAGGCGTGAATCACCGCCGACTCGTGAAGCACGAAGAGCCATTTCTACTGTGTATTCTTAGTATTTCATAATTAAAGCTTGTGACCCTGATGTTCATTTGTGTGCTTTTGTATTCATTTTTCACTTAATGTAGTGAAGTCGGGAGGGGAACCACTGGTATCTACTATATCTTAGCCAGCTGGCTACCACCATGTTATCTACTAACAGACGTAACGTTATCCCAGGGCTAATTGGCAAATATTGGCGTTTTCTGCATGTTTAGATTAAAACATTCACGGCTACAGTGACAGCGAGCAGTCAGTGAGTCTTAACCTTCATCTCAGCTGCATTTCTCGCATGAAATCTAAAGTTCCTCGGGACGCTGAAATGTCCCAGTTTACACCAAACTTCATTGTAACATCTATATATTTTTTTTTTAACCTGGATTGAAGTGGTGGGTTTTTCTTCAGACAAATTCGCCAAAATCACGGCGATATCAGAAAAATTCCGGAGGAGCTCCTGGTTTAGCGCCAAGACGCGTGCGTGTTGCTGTTATGTGCGTTTTTTAAACATTGCAACCTTCGCAAACCTTGATCGAGACAAACTGCGCTCCTAAACTTCATCTCAACATTAGTACCTACACCAGCCGGATCTTCTGGAATATTTCCACAGAGACTGCTACTGCCCACCCCGACTCGGACTACAAGACTCTTGGGACGAAAAAGTCAGGTTTGTGAATTTCCATGTGTCATGTTAATCGCTTGGGATTTTACTATACACAAAATCAATACTGTAGCAAATAACCCGGTTCAGTCCTGGTTTAGTCCTGGTTTACCCCTGAAGTACTCATATATAACCTAAAGATATTGTAGCATAATGCATGTATGCATAGAGCTGCTTTAAGGCTACGTTTACACGTAGCCGGGTATTTTGAGAAACGAATATTTCCCTCCCCTCCATTTTCCAAAATAACATCGTGCACACAGCATCGTTTTCAAAAAAGTTTTCGTTTACATCAACCCGCATAAATACACCATATCAGATATCTAATCCAGGTGCCGCCTCTCAAACCTGTAGCATTTATTTCATTACAGTTTTAGTATTAGTATTACTCACAAATACCTTGAAAAACGCGCCTCCACCTGAGAGGCGTTTTCCCCGAAAAAAAAAAAACGTGCGCGGACGGACCGCTCAGAACAACATATAACGAACCAAACTGGATTCACGCTTGTGTCCGGATGCTGTATCACCTCGGAACCAGCCGCGGTCGAGCGCGGAGGACCAGAGCAGCCCGCCCAGACCTGTAGTCCACAGCGCATTCTCGCTTTTCTCACACAGAACCAGTGCACAGATGATGTACTCGGACCCAGTCCTTTGCGAGCTGCTCTTGCTCGCCCCCGTCTAGAACCAGGACATGGAGGACGAAGCCTCTGGACAATCTGCTCAACACTGGACCCCCAGCCCCGTCTTAAGGGGCTGCGCACTGTGTGCTTCCATGTGTTTGGCGCTGTTACCCCAGTTTAGAGCTTCTGCTCCGGTCTGATGTGCGGTGATGTGCGGTTTTATGAGCGCTCCTATGCTCCTAAAACTCCGTTTATCTCAGTTTACACGAAAACATGAAAACTGAGTTTTCCAGAATCTCCACTCTAGTCGGAGTTTTTAAAAAAGATTCGTTTTCAGAGGCGAATTCGCCGTTTGCGTGTAAAAGATGGGTACAAACGAAGGGAAATGTCTGTTTTTAAATATACCTGTGTACGTGTAAACGGGGCTTAAAGTGACAACTTTTATGTGTATAAAAATAATAATAAACTTGTAAACAATTGCTATTTTGCCATTTGGTTCAAATTCAATTTAAATTTAAGAGAAGTGTGCGAGAAACATTTAGCTCTGTACAGTTTGTGCCTCTGGGTTTGCTGTACTCTTGTATGTGCGTCCTGTTAGTTCTGGTGTGTGACACAAATGTTTCTCCCTACAGGTCTGTGGGAGCTAAGGCCCACGACTGCTTCAGGCCCCGGGGTCTCCAGACCTCCAGCACACACTCATCAACACACAAACCCTCACAAACACACAAAAGATATAAATACTCTTAAGTCCACACACACAAACAGACACTAACGTACACTAATATACACTAACACACACACTAACAGAAACACACACTAACACAAACACACACAAACACAAGCACATTCACACAAGCACACAAAAGCCTCAGCATATACTCTCGCCCGCTGCTCCTGCCACGCCCCTGCCCGCTCCTGTTTCGCATCTGCGTCTGCGTCTCGACTTCACTCCTCCTCGTCCTCCTCTTAAGCCTTTCCTGATGCCTCTTCCTGTGAACCTCCTCGCTTCTCTCGCCAGGTACCCCAAGCCCTCTGCACCTCCTGCTGTTTCCCTCTTTGCTGCTCCTGCCACGCCTCCGCCCGCTGCTCCTGCCACGCCCCTGCCTGCTCCTTCTGGCCTGTCCCTGCGTCTCGACCTCACTCCTCCTCCTCTTCCTCCTCCTCCTCTTAAGCCTTTCCTGATGCCTCTTCCTGTGCCCCTCTTCGTTTCTCTTTTCCGGCGCCCCAAGCCCTCTGCACCTCTCCCTGCTCCTGCTTTGCTCTGCTCCTCTTATTGGGTACCCCCGTGCCGTTCGTTGTTGGCGTCCAAGGCACTGCCCTGCTGCTCCTGCCACACCTCTGCCTGCTGCTCCTGCCTCACCTCTGCCTGCTGCTCCTGCCACGCCTCTGCCTGCTGCTCCTCCTCTTTCTCTTGTAACTGCTTGCAGATCCTTCTTCTCTTGGGTTGGGCAATAGTCCTTCCTTCTCCCTCTACTTTTGCTCTATCTCTCACTTCTCCTTTTCTCTCTCTCCTGCTTCATTCTCTCCCTCCCTCTTCTCTCGCTCCCCCTCACTCTCTTTTGCTCCCTTCCTCTTATCTCTCTCTTCCGCTCTTTCTTTCTCCCTCGCTCTTCTCTCTCCTTCTTTCTCTTTCTCTCCTTCTCTCTCTCTCATTCTCTATCCTCATTGTCTCTCACCTTTTCTCTCTCCCTCGTTCTTCTCTCTCTCCCTCTCATCTGTCTCCTAATCTCTCCTCCTCTCTCTCATCCTCCTCTCTCTCGCCCCAGATCTCCCTTGCTCTGCTCTCTCTCTCTTTCTCTCCCCCCTCTCAATCTCATTTCTCTTCTATCTCTCCCGCTCCCGATCTGTCTTCTCCCTCTCCCTCTCTCGGTCTCTCTCTCTGTCTCTATCTCTCCCCCTCTCTCCATCTCTCCCCCTCTCTATCTGTCTTCTCTCCCTCTCTCTCTGCCTCTCTCTCTCTCTCTGCCTCTTTCTCTCTCTTCCTCTCTGCCTCCTTCTCTTCCTCCCTGCATCTCCCTCTCTCTCCCTCTCCATCTCTTCTCTCTCTCTCTCTCTCTCTCTCTCTCTCCCTCTCTCTCCCTCTCTATCTTTCTCTCTCCATCTCTCTCTCCCTTCCCTTTCTTTCTTTCTTTCTTTCCTTTCTTTCTTTTTTTCTTTTTCCTCCTCTCACCTGAGGTATGAGTTTCCACCGCTGCTACTGCTGACCGCTCACATTCTCGTCTGACGGGTGTCCACTGCATTTGGTCCCACGGATTATGGAATACGATTATTGTCATATGAATATGTTTCTGATTTTACCATTTTGCGTGCAGACATGGATTAAACCATTAATACACAAGGAGGCTGGCTTCACGACCTGCATTTGCCCTGCACAAGTGACTGATATGCGGCATGAGCGCACAGAGCAGGATGCGCAGGTCAGTGCTCATGGCACTATACATCTCTTGAGCCGCTATGCAAAGATCTACTGAGCGCTGCTGCCAAGAGAGCAGCACATAAGAGACGTGAGTCTGCTCCTCATCCTAGCCGATCCCTATCAGAGTCAGGTGGCAACTAACTTTATTATCTAACAAAATGGGAATAACTTGGTCACAAAATTAAATGGAGCAGGTGTTAGAAAAGGTATGAGATTGTGAGGAAATCTGACATTGCAGAATTAGGACCGCAGACAGGGTAAGAAAATACACTTTAGGACAACGCTGTAAACGGCCATGTGAATGAGCAACTTAGCCATCAAATAATGCTCCCACTGTAGAATCACCTTTATTCACTCATTTATATGAATATGGGTAAAGGTAGCTCATTTTGACTGGCCTATATCTTCTATCAAAGAAGGCTTCCACTAAAGCTAAACACATTCTCACAAGCCAACTGAGCCATCAAATAATGCTCCCACTGTAGAATCACCATTATTTACTCATTTATATGAATATGGGTAGAGGCCTATATCTTCTCCCAAATAATGCATCCACTAGAGGTAGCATATCTCACCTTTGTGATACTGGGGACATTGACGACTGGACTATTCCATGCATTTAAATTTTATGTATATAGCACCAATAAAAATGGACTTTGGTCTCTTAGTCATGATGGATGGATAACAAATATTTATTTTAAAAATATATACACACAATCCAGGAAGGGACATTTATTCCCTTCTGTGATGCCTGTAGGAGGGCAAATGCGACCTGAAATTGAGCCTTTAACACCTCTTCAGGGTGTTCACTTTTTAAAATGTTACTTGCATTGTCACTGTTCAACCCAAATCCACTTCTGCCTCAGGTAGCTCAAATCAATGGGCATTTAAACTGTAATAGCACATGCGGGACAGGACACACGGCAGACCTCTTGTAGGGCCCAATGAGTGAAACAAACATTCTTTGAGAGAGGATCTAAATATTCCTAAATATACAGGATTTGCGTGTGTGAATGAAGCAAAATCAGAAAATACCGTAATATGGGCCATTTTAAGACATTTTAAACCCCCACCCTGCAATATGATCATAATTCTGTTAGATACAATTAACATATCAGCTGTATCACTAATCTATACCACTTTATTTAGTGTTACTGTTACATGCAAGCATTTAGGTTGTCTCTTCCAGTGAACCTGTGTATCTTTGGTTTCCACAGCAGTGGCAGCTGTCCGGCTCGCTGGACTGTGCCTATTTTACACTCACTCTATTTCAGGAGTCACTGTTATTCAAAAGGTCAGATAAAGACGCAGGGCGGCAGAGGGCAGGGGGGCGGGAGACTGAAGAAGACCCTGCCCACAAAGACAAACATTTGAGACACCTTATTCCGTGGACAGCCTAAAGAAGAGACAGCAGGAACATCTCTGTAGTCATAGGCTTTAGGCTGGGCAAAGAGAGATAAACACTTAATTTTGGATAATACAAAATTATGGAGGAAGAAATACAGCAACCTGAATGTGCTGCGGAGAAAACACAATGTGACAAGAATAACAACAGCCAGGTGCGTTATGTCTAATATTTGTTATAAAAAGTACATTAGTTTTATTGCTATATATAGTGCTATAGCTTCAGACTCTAAAATACTATATATAGAAAGATGTTTTAAAGGGTTTATACAAACTGAGTAGAGTAGCATATTGAGTTAAATATTATAAAGTATATGTCTACATATAATAATCCTGTGCATTTGGAATAGCACTAGTAAAATAAATCAGGCTTATTTATTTCAATGCTATGTTATATATATATTATTATAGTGGTGCAAATCATACCAAGAAGGAGTTGTTAAGTTTGGGGAACATGAAAGCAATGCCACACCTGTTGGACCTCTGCTTTCAAAGAACTGGCTCTACAGGGAGTCATGAGTCACGGCTCTCAAACAAACCAGTGATGTACTGCAGGGACAACTACATCAACGAAACAGATAGGGCTGTGCAGATTTTAAATACAGATTTTAGTCCACCACCAATGCTCTGTCAGTAAATGCATGTTTGGAGCAGAGTTTGAGCTTTAAAAGAAGAAATTGGACAGTTTGTTTTTTGTGTGTTCATTGGCATTGGTTTACGTTTTGGATATTAATGAATGAAAGAGTTTTAATTTGTTTTAATAGAGAATTTTCTGATAAATATGACAAAAAATTATAAAATTTTTAGCCATATTTATTAGAAATTTTCCTTTCCTTTTTTTTTTTTTTTTTGTTTCCTTGGGCTGAAATTATCTTATATAATGTTAATCAATTTTATTACCTAACAATACACTAACTGAAAATGACTTCACTTTTTCTGTTAGGATGTAAATATTGCCGAACATTTAACTGTTGTCTGTATGGTCTATTGTATATCATTATAGAGTAATGTTATTACTTGTTAATATGGTATATGCATGGGCAGCTTAAAATATATTCCTAAACATTTGCAGGCTACATTTCATTTTTGATTTTGATTTGCATATGTTTCAGTTATATTACACAGGGCAAACTGTTAACTTCCTAAAAAACACATAGGAAATAGAGTACAAACTAACTGCAGCTGATAAAAATAAACCTGAACACAGTGTATACAAAATCACTGCCAAGACACAAGCAGTTGTGCCTTCCTCATGACACCCAAGCTAATTTTAAATCATTTATAGAGCATAAGACAATTTGAGTTATACTGTCATATACTGTAGTACCACGTCAATCTAAGTAACTTGTAATAGAAGCTTCCCATTTCCACTTATATTTAAGAGAACATAATTTTAAAGAGACAAAAGAAATCCCAGTAAAGCCCAAAGTTAGTTGGTACTAAAAGGTCAAAGGTCACATGACAAATGCAGTGCATATTTTTAGGTCGAGAGGGATTTGAAAGGCATTCCTGTACTACCAGTTACAATACAATTAGTTGCATAATGAGTTGCATATTGTTGTATCACTGAATACATTATTATAAATTTGCATATTACAAGAAGCATTCCTTAAAAGGACCCATATTACATTATTTTTTGATCTGTGTAATAATGTTGTTTTGTCATCACCAACATGCCTGGAGTTGTGTTTTGTTTCATTTAACATACACTTCATTCACATACATTTTACATACAAAACCTGCATATTTAGGCTGAGCGCTCCACAGAAACCACTCCATCCCACTTTGTGATCTCATGTAGTAATACAAGAAGTGCTTCACTATGTTTTTAAACTTCATACATAGTTCATTAGAATCAGGTTTCCAGCCCTGTCAATATTTACTGAACTAAATGTAAACGAAAGCTGTTAACTTCAAAACTACCAGTACATGACATCACAAGGTGGAACAGAGCGTTTTGAGAATTGGAGATGTAAACAGACTAATAATTAAGAATTGCTGAAGCATGTGTAAATGAAAGAAAACACAACTTCAGATATGTTTTTGAAGAAGTAACAACATTCCAACATGGGTTAAAGCTGGAAACAGTCAATTCTGTATAATATAGGACTTCAATAAGATTTGACTTTGACAAGGGGGATTTTAGAACCAGCTTAGTTTCTGCAATTTTTTCTACAATCTTTAACTCATCAATATTTCTAATGTCCCCTTGTGTATTGTTTAATTTTCTTTTCTAATTAAATTGTTCATGTAAATGGTAAGCTCTAGTACATTGCTATAATTTATCCAGCCACCACAGAATTTGCGCAATAAGTAAAGCATGCCTATCTTAATCATACTGTGTGGTGTCTGAATCTTTCTAAATCTTTTTTTTTTTTTTTTATGCCTTTAGATTGCGCTGAAGGAAAACATACCTTCAAAGACAGAAGAAGAGACAAGCGAAGACAAGGAAAGAGAGAGCAAGAAGGATGGAGAGAGAGAAGAAATAAGGGAAGAAACAAAATGTCTAGATGAAAAAAAACATACTGAATCTCATGAAGGTGATGCTGAACAACATAGCCAAGATAGCACAACTGACAATGCAACTGCTGACAACACAGACTGTAATATAAGAACAGAGGAGGAGGCTAAGAAAGAAAAACAAGAGGAAAGTGAAACAAAAGAAGAAAATACATCAACTAATAATGAGGAAAAAGTGAAGGAGGCCGCAACAAATAAAACAGAGAAGAAAAAAGCAAGCAAAGGCAAAGATACAGAAGTAAAATCAGATGTAAATAAAAAGGGAAGCACAGAAGAGATGGAAAAACCAGCAAAGAGGAAATCTGGACCGTCTGCTGCCTCTCTTGCTGCCCTGAGTCGGCCCCGCCCCTCGGCACGCTCCATCCGTGCATCCGCTAAAAAGGACCTCATCGCCAAGTTCCAGCAAGGAGCACCAGAGTGAGTGACCAGAGAAGGAAATTAATGTATTGATTGATTGTTTTTAAATTATTATTAATAATTTTTTTAAGAATCCCATATGATCATGATAATGCAGTATTTTGAAATATGCTAAAACACTGTATGAGTTGAGGCTTAAGTAACAGACATGTGGACAAATCCTCTGCTTTGGAAGAATTATAAACTATTATTATTATTTTTAATCGACAAATTTTGCAACTTTTTGAGATTTTTTCTAAACAATATACTCAATATTCAAACTTAAGCATGATCTCTTTACATTGATAGTGATTTAGCTTCATTCATTCAGACAAAAACAAAATATCGAATTATATCTTGTTCTATAGTTGAGGTGTTTCAGTGTCTTTTTTGGTGCATTACAATGTTCTAAACAATGGAGTAAAAAGATATATATATATATATATATATATATATATATATATATATATATATCGGTATTGTATGGTAAGTTATCAGTAGGTGGTGTATAATCAGAATGACATATTTATACACAGTGTTGGGAAGGTTACTTTTAAACTGTATTCCCCTACAGATTACAGATTACACCCCAAAATGTAGTTTGTAACGTAATCCATTAAATTACTTAAAGTGAGTAACGTAATCTGATTACTTTGGATTACTTGATATTGTCATGTTTTTTTAAACGACATGAATGTAGCAACCACATCCTCCAAATTCTTGTTTGTTGTCTTCAAATTGTCTGAGCCCAAGTCTCCATGAATAAGCAACTCTTTACTGTAGAGAAACAAAGACCACGATATCTTAACATAAGAGGTTTTGTCTGTTAAAAGACAGTAACAAGATAAGCCTTTCCTTCACCAGATTAAAAAAATATTATTGATAGAGAAATTATTTTTTATATGAGATCACCTTAAATTATGTCAACCTACTGTTAGGTGTCATGTTGTTTAGACCTGGTTTAGTCCTGGTTTAGTCCTGATTTTTAGACCTGGTTTAGACCAGGTCTAGATCAGGTCTTTAATTCTGGTTTAGTCGTGGTTTAGTCCCAGTTTAAACCTGGTTCAGTCCTGCTTTAGTCCTGGTTTAGTCCTGGGTTAGTCCTGGGTTAGTCTTGGTTTAGTCCTGGTGTTAGTTCTGGTTTAGAGGCGCACAGGAGGAAGTGCGGTTTACGCGAGAAAACACAGTCCACACACGGCGCACGAGACGGCGGTGTCCGCGCTGTAACTACGGAAGGAGACGTGGTCCGCGGGTTCTCAGGTTGATGACGATGATGAAGGTGTTTGTGTGTGTTTGTGTGTGTTTGTGTTTGTGTGTGTTTGTGTGTGTGTGTCCCCTCATGTGGCAGGTCACTATAGGACAGTAGTGCAGATATTATGAGTCCATGCAGGTTGTTTTCACCGGTGCCAGTAGCTCCTGTTTCACATTTAAGTTGTAGGCGATTTTATACATATTTTTTTTATATATATATCTCTCATCGGGAGAAGAATTTCCAAGACACAAATGCGTTTTTACCAATGCACTGCTGCTTCCACTGTGTGACTGACACCGCCAACTTTAACATGACGTTTCCATCGCTCTTATTGTCGCGTTCTGTTTGGGCTTCAGGCAATGAGTGGAATTACCGAAATAAAAAAATAAATAAATGGGATGTAGCACAAAATGTGAAAACAGGAAAATACCGCTTTGTAATCCACTTATTTCAGCAAAGTAACTGTAATCCAATTACCACTCATTGAAACAGTAACTGTAACGGAATACAGTTACTCATAATTTGTACTCTGATTACGTAACGGCGGTACATGTAATCCGTTACTCCCCAACACTGTTTATACATTTTCTCAAAATTATAATGTGCTATGTTCATATTTCAGAACACCAGTCCAACGCAACTTTAAACTCCAGAAGTCTGCCACAGCTGGGGCCACAGGGGCTTCAATCAAACAGAAAATACTCCAGTGGTGTATCAACAAAACTCGCAAATATGAGGCATGAGCTAATACTGTACTTTATTATGAAACATTTGGTACTGGTGATTTTGGCTTACTCTTTCTTATGTTGCATCTTTTTTGATATTTCAGGGGGTGACCATAGAGAACTTTTCTTCGTCCTGGTCTGATGGGATAGCGTTTTGTGCTCTTATCCATCGTTACTTCCCTGAGGCCTTTGACTTCAGCTCCCTGAATCCAAAAGAGAGAGAGAAGAACTTCACACTGGCCTTCCAAACTGCTGAGTAATGCAAATGTTTACTTTTAACTGTAACAACATTTTTATTGATTGATTTAAAGAGCCTATGTTACCATTTTCTGATCTTTTTCGCATCAAAAACATACATCATAGAAAAACAAATCCTCCATATTTAGGCAGAGTTTTTCTCTCAACCAGAAAACACTGTTCCACCTTCTGATGTCATGTAGTAATATAGAAAGTGTTCCACTGTGTTTTTAAACACCATACTCCTTCACTAGAATAATTTGGATGACTTCAGCTCTGGAATTACACATCTCAAGGTAAAAGGTAGCGATTAACTTGAAAACTACAGCTTCAGGACAGCCCAAGGTGGACAGAGCATTTTGAGCTTTAAGGATGTAGACAGACAAGAAAACCAGAATTACTCCATGTGTGAACAAAACACATCTTCAGGTATGTTTTTGAGGAAGTACCTAGATTATAACATCTCTTAAAGCCCGCAAGAGTCCATTTTGTGTAATATAGGACCTTAAAAAATGTTATCGCTAACATCAAATGTGATACCTCCTTGTTTACAAATAGATGTTATCGTATTGCCTGGAATGTTTGACAGTAGGGTATTAATTCTTGCTAAATGAGCCGCGATCAATAGAAATGGATCACAGTTTAATGCCATTCTGGAACACTCTAGACAACTCAAGAATGTTTCCATGGAGACAAGCAAACAGTACCAGATCCTCCACCAGCTAAGAAAAGCTGCATAGTGCCAAATTTATGGTATTTTCTGAGCGATATTAACAGATATATACAGCATATTTACCTTCCCCTCTCTGCGTTGTCTCCCAGGACTTTGGCTGACTGCTGCCCCCTTCTGGACGTGTCTGATATGCTCATGATGGGCAACCACCCTGACCCCATGTGTATCTTCACCTATGTTCAGTCACTCTGCCACAGCCTGTCCAAGATAGAGAAACAGAGAAAAGAGAAAGCTGAAAAAGAGAAAGCTGAAAAGAAGGAGGAAGAAGGGCCACAAGAGGAGGAAGAGCCAGAGGACAGTGAGACCACAGAGGGTCCAGAGGAGACCCCAGTTATTAATGAAAGTTATGAGGAAAGCTGTGAAAAGGAGGAAAATGTGTCAGCAAGTGAAGAGACTGATACTCAGAAAATGGTAGAAGGGGAATCCTAGAGTTATTAGGATCTTATTTAACTAGATTTATGCTATGTGGTCTAAACTGCTGTATTTTGCCCTGTGCACAAGTTTGTAGACAGTATTATTATTATTGATAATGTGGGTTTTATTCACTGCAATTGTATGTTGACACAAATGTTTAAAATTGCTGTACTTTAGGATTGGTTACATGATTTGAAGTAAAGTGGGTGTTACATATTTCATATATATATTGCATTTGACAATAGTAGTGTGTTTTAGACACTGGGGTGACTTGTAAACACAAATGTGAAATGTTACTAGTTTATTATTAAATTGATTTGAAAAATTATCGGGGTTCTCTCTCTCGCTAACCTTAACCCTAACTGGATTTCGGTCTGAACAAAGATCCCTGTACTTGCCTGTCCGAGCTGCTCAAGGCCTGCAAACACCCACCTGCCCAGTACCGCCTGCTGGAGGGCACAGTGACCGGCACCCAATGGCCCTTCTCCATGGAGGTGTCTGTGGACCAGTACACTGCAGTGGGCAAAGGGGGCTCTAAGAAGGAGGCCAGGAGGAGAGCAACTGCAGCTCTGCTCCAAATGATGGGATACACAGTCCCAGAGGAGGAGCTGGTCTCACCTGCTCCTCACCCCACAACAGAACCTGACTGTGAGTCCAGAGGCTCCACAGGAAACTCCAGACCAGGAGAGCCACATTCCACAGACCACAGACATTAGAGACTCCAGAGAATGAGAGTCCAGCGGAGGTTCAAAACCTGGAGGTATCAAAGGAGACCCAGTCTCTGGACAACTCCAAGAGTCCAGAGGAGGACCAGATCCCACAGAAGGCAGATACACGACAGACTCCAGATGATGTAGAGAGTAGAACGTCAGGAGAAACTGGACTGATACAACAGTGTCAGTCCTCAGGAGGAAGAGCCCCTCTGTATGTCAGACAACAGTTCAGCTGACAGCGAATCTCCTGAATGCTGTGAGACTCTTTTAAATATGACCATGACTCCAGAGGCTCTGCAGGAAACTCCAGACCAGGAGAAACAAGAGGAGAGCGACATTCCACAGACCATAGCTGAGGACCACCAGGAACTGCAGCCTCTGAACAGCTCAGGCAGTGATTATGTTTCAGAGGAGACATCAGAAGAGAGCCACAGACATAGCTCTCATAAACCTGCCGAAGAGGAGCAGAGCAAAAACACCTCAGATCAAACTGGACTGGAGGATCTCAAAATTATTGAGAAATATATTCCAGAAATAGTTTGTTTCAATTTTGTTCGTAAACCCTGAGCCTGATTCAAGTGACTGCTCCAAGGGACACCAAACTCTGGGTGAGTTCCACAAAGGGTCAGTGGAAAACCCAGAGGATCTGGAAATTCAAACTGAGACCCAAGATGAAGTGGAGACTCCCAGTCCAATGGACAGGGAAATCCTGGAGGTAGTAAATAAGACCCAGTCTCTGGACACCAGAGCAGCTGGACATCAGCTCAGAGGAAGACCTCAGTCCAACTAAGCCACAAATACAAAAGGAGCAAACCTCAGAAGACACAGAGACACTAATGGAGGTCCCCAAACTGCAGAGGAGCCAAACCCTGAGGAGGTGCAGCTCCACATGGCAGAGGACATAACAGTAGAAGAAGAGTGTGAGAAGCTGCGGACAGAAAACCCAGCCTGAGCTCCAGAGCCCCCTGCATCTCCTCAGGCCTCACAGACCCTGGGCTCAGTCGAGAGCCTGGTGATCCATGCTCTGGTCAAAAAACAGCTGCAAAAGCTGCCCTCCAAAATGAGGTCCCACCACGATGCATTAGTGCAGATTCTGGAGAAGACCAGAGTCCAAGACCAGTTCAAAGTCCCAGCTGAAGTTGATGTCAAACCCAAAAACATAAAGAAGCTGGGCAAAGCCGCAGCCAGAGACCTGATCCATGAATACGGCTCTGCCTCCAAGCTCCTGGTGATGGCTTTGGGACCAGGTCCCACAGATTTCCAGAAGGATGCCATGAAACATCTGAACTTTCGTCTCAGTGCCTTCAGGAACTGGCCCAGAACTGTTCTGGCTCAGCTCTTTCCACAGTGGGACAAGCCCAAGAAGAGGGCCTGTTAGACAGTGCCCCCTGTGTCTTTTAAGAGTCACTCGTTTGGAAGAGAGGGGTCAAAGGTCACTGGACACTTTTTAAGTTGAGATATTTCACTTCCATCCAGAGCTCATTTTAAGAGTCAAAACGCCAAATGGAAGATGAAGTGTTTCCATTTCAAAAACTGTTGAGATGAAACCTACAACTCCTTTTTTCCCACGGTCCAAATGTGGATCACACCGACTCACAGAGGACACAGCAACTTTATTCAAATTATTTAAAAAAATAAATAAGCATTTCCCCTCCGCCAAAATATTGTTATTATCTTTCTTTTATCTCTTTTTCTCTTTTGAAGCAGCACTGCGTAACATTTCTGTAGAGGGCACAACACCTGCATGCATGCTTTCTAGCAGTGGTCTCAGCAAGGCCCTGACATTTCAGCAAAAATTGTAGAACAAATGATTGTATTACCTCAATTAATCACAATATTGTATTTTTTAGATCTAAAATTCTCTCACGTGAATGTTCCTGACATATATATATATATATATATATATATATATATATATATATCAGTGTTGGGGAGTAACGGATTACATGTACCGCCGTTGCGTAATCAGAGTACAAATTATGAGTAACTGTATTCCGTTACAGTTACTGTTTCAATGAGTGGTAATTGGATTACAGTTACTTTGCTGAAATAAGTGGATTACAAGGCGGTATTTTCCTGTTTTCACATTTTGTGCTACATCCATTTATTTATTTTTTTATTTCGGTAATTTCACTCATTGCCTGAAGCCCAAACAGAACGCGCGCAATAAGAGCGATGTAAACGTCATGTTAAAGTTGGCGGTGTCAGTCACACAGTGGAAGCAGCAGTGCATTGGTAAAAACGCATTTGTGTCTTGGAAATTCTTCTCCCGATGTGAGATATATATATAAAAAAAAACTAATAGAAAATCGCCTACAACTTAAATGTGAAACAGGAGCTACTGGCACTGGTGAAAACAACCTGCATAGACTCATAATATCTGCACTACTGTCCTATAGTGACCTGCCACATGAGGGGACACACACACACAAACAGAAACACACACCTTCATCATCGTCATCAACCTGAGAACCCGCGGACCACGACTCCTTCCGTAGTTACAGCGCGGACACCGCCGTCTCGTGCGCCGCGTGTGGACTGTGTTTTCTCGCGTAAACCGCGCTTCCTCCTGTGCGCCTCTAAACCAGAACTAACACCAGGACTAAACCAGGACTAACCCAGGACTAAAGCAGGACTAAACCAGGTCTAAACAACATGACACCTAACAGTAGGTTGACATAATTTAAGGTGATCTCATATAATTTCTCTATCAATAATATTTTTTAATCTGGTGAAGGAAAGTCTTATCTTGTTACTGTTTTTTAACAGACAAAACCTCTTATATTAAGATATCGTGGTCTTTGTTTCTCTACAGCAAACAGTTGCTTATTCATGGAGACTTGGGCTCAGACAATTTGAAGACAACAAACAAGAATTTGGAGGATGTGGTTGCTACATTCATGTCGTTTAAAAAAACATGAATATCAAGTATCAAAGTAATCAGATTACGTTATCACTTTAAGTAATTTAATGGATACGTTACAAATTACATTTTGGGGTGTGTAATCTGTAATCTGTAGGGGATTACATTTTAAAATACCTTCCCAACACTGTATATATATATATATATATATATATATATATATATATATATATATATATATATATATATATATATATATGTAAAATGTGCACTGTGAACTTAACCTTGGTTTAAAAAAATCACAAATACACTTGCAATACTTGAAACAGATGATAAACCGTACACAAAGAAGTGTCTGTTACACCATCACATTCTTCATTTACACATGTCACTTGAACATTATGAACGCCAAAACATAGATAAAGTCATATGCATAATTCATAACACTGTCTACTGTACATGAAACAGCACTGGCAATAACCCATCATGAACATAAATACTTAGGGTATACTAGTATAAATGTACATTTTATATAGTATATACACACCAGTGTGACACACTAAGCATAAACAAACCTACACAGTGTATTACGGTAATTGCGTCATGCCTCCGGAAAAGGCCATTGTGTCGGCCCTTTTGGAGGGAGCAGTGTCTGAGCGGCGCAGTTGGTCAACATTACAGTGAGAGCAGCATTGACAAAGATGGCTGTGAGTTTGCCTCCGGGTGGTGTGAACCTAGAGTCGCAGCTTTTGTCCATAATGGACGCGCTGGTGAAGGCAGCAGCAGCGGAGATCAGTCAGCTTTTCTGTGAGAGCTCTGCGGAGCTGCGCCTGCACTTAACCCAGAGCCTACGGGAAAACGACAGTCTGCGGACACGCGTGAAGCTCATGAGGAGCGAGATCTTCTCCTTGAAGCTGCAGGCCCGAGCTGCACGACCCTCCAGCCGCTTTGGAGTCCTGCGAGCAAACACCCCCAAACCACGAGTTAAAGCACAAGGTAAACAACAAAAATATACGGCTACGGGAACTGGCCTACACTGCCCCCAGTGGGGGAATAAATTACATATTGTCAAATAACTGAAAAACGTAATACTATTATGTTTTACCCCCCCCCCCCCCCCCCCCCCCCCTCACACAAGATGTCTCCACTCCTGCAGTTTCAGAGGACCAAACTACCTACACTGTCGCTGAAAAGGTAACTTTAAAGAAATGTTCATGCTTTAAAGTCTAGAGAAAAAAAGTAGGACCATAGACTGTATGGGTTACTTTTGGACTTGGGTGATGGACTAGATGAGCAGGACATAGCAGGATATAGCCTAATGTAAATGGTGATTTGTGTCTTGATAATAGAGGTTTACTGGCAACTACACCCACACCCACTACACTCCAGTTCACCAGTTAATTAATTCATACACACAGATGTAGACAGACACAGGCACAGTGAGACAAGTAGGGTGAAATGTCTTGTACAAGGACACAAACATTTTCATCAGCACTTTTCCAGTGAAATACTGTGCACTCATGTGTTTACATCTTTTGCAGAAAACAGCTGTGGACTGTCCTGATGTCATTTTGATCAAAGATGAGGATGAGTCTGAAGAAGTTACTGCTGGTGGTGAGTGACTTAAACATTTTTATTTATAGTTTATATAGCTTTACAATAAATGTGTGTTTATATTTATAGACAATGGACCTGGCAGCACAAAGATGGAGAATGAAAATACTGTGGACCTCCAAAGTCAAGCACAGGAAGCTTTCATAAACCAGAGTGACACTTTTTACAACACGTCTGACCATTTGGCCTTTACCTCTATACCTACCATGCAAACGGCTTCTCATGACCTAACAACTAACGATATGCGAATAACAGTGCATAATGACATTTTTGGAATGCCAGTTACCAACCAAATGGAAAGAACACCAATTATCCAAAATGTTACCTCAATAGCAATGAACCACCAGGACATGGGTGCCGGTAGTGAAGGCAGCTCCAGTAGTCCTGTCCCAAAGCAAAAGTCTATTCACAAAATGTTGCCCTGCACCATCTGCTGGGCTAAATTCAGTACTCGTAGTGAACTGAACACACATCGTGCCAGTCATACAGGTGGCTCTCCCATCACTTGTCACATGTGTGGTAAGGTATTTGTTAGCAAGAACACTTTAGGAATCCACATGCGAATCCACACAGGAGAAAAACCCTATGTCTGTCTGCTCTGTGGGAAACGCTTCACACAAAATGGTGGTCTCCGGATTCATTTAAGAACGCATTCAGGAGAGAAACCTTTCAGCTGTTCAGTGTGCCACACCAGCTTCAACAACCCCAGCAACCTCCGCCGACATAAGATCACGCACAACACTGTTTAGTATGTTCAAGTATCACTATTGACTTTTATATTTATGCTGCCTTTCATACAGGAATACCATAATTGTGAAGTTGTTGTTTTGGTTCTTTATTACGTAGACTGTTACTTTTGTTGTTCCACTTTAAACTTTTGTATTAATACGTTTATCAATTCTGAAAACCTTTTATAATATATAAAATAAATACTGTTTATAATTTTATGGTATTGATTGGCATTGTTTGTTTTTGTGTTTTCTTATCAAATTTCAAGTTAATACGAGTGTTTATACAGCACATGCCTTATGACCATTGACTATAAAGATGACATCAATGTTACTAGTATTAATAGTAGGCCTACATTTTATTTATGAACTATGATCAAGTGTTGGATACTTTTCATACTAGCTGCAGACATGCCTTATATTACTGTGCCCGTAGGAGGCAGCATTGTCCTAATTTTACCATCTTCTGTTTTTCTAACAAAGGGTTGCACTTTGAGACTACTCTTTAGTAGTTGTAAACTAAATTATCCCCAACTGTACATGTTTTAGGATAATGAAAACCAAATAATCACCATATATATACCTTGACTTTATAAAGGCCTATTGAACTGCAAGATGTTTTAATTGCCTACCTATTCAGATCATATTAAAATATTAATTACTAAACTCGGGACTGACTCAGGATAGTGTGACGGAGCTCTGTGTGTGTGGGCAGTGGCGGCCAGTCAAAAATCCCGAATAAGCAATGACCCGTGCATAGTCTTGTGTGCCAATATGGATCTTGGCCAATAGTTTTGCACGCTGTTGTGGAATGTGTTTTGTACTTCCCCAAGAAACGCCGCTTCCTCTCTTCCTCCCCTGACCATTGTTCTTGGGCAATCAATGAAATGACATCAGTGCGAGACTGGGGTCGGGAATAAATGGGAGGAGAAATAAAAACAGGCGGAGAAAAAGGCGTCTACAATAATTCTCATCTCAAATCCTTTTCGCATTTCGGATTTGTATCTCATACCTTAAAAGTTATCCGCATCTAAAATTACACAGTTTGAGTTTAGTTGGCTATTTATACTTGACCAAACACCTGTGTGGCAGAGGAATTCGCGTGCGCCGCCTTTACGGTAAAGCCGCTTGTTGAACCCGCCCTCTCTTTGATAGAAAACTCGGTGATGTCGCTTCATCTTTAACAAGCTTGACCCAGAAGCTGCGAAGGAGGGGAAAACAAGAGAGAAAACCCAGCAAACGGAATAGCCTCTCGGGCCTTGTGGGCGATTTGCAGGACATTGTAAGTACACCGATAGCCATAGGATTGTGCCTAAATGAAATGGGTCGTGTTGATACAGAGTGCACTGCAGCGTTGGCAAGGAGTGGTCACATCATCGACAGAGGCTAATGGTTGCTAAAATGCTAACTTTGCTAGCGTGCGCTCACATGCTTTTATTATCAGTAGGGCACACGTTCACAAATTGCAGAAAGATGCAAATGCACACGCTAACGATGTATAAATGTATTTCTCAGACTATCTTTTTAAATAACTTAATTCAGTGGAACTTGAGCCCTTGTTGCTAATCTGTTTGCTATGCTATGCGCTAGGCTCGCTGCTGGCACCGCTCTCATGGGGCTATATGGGTTATTGTGATGCTAACGGAGCAAGACAGCCAAACCAGGTCATATGAGTGCTGCTGAGAAAGCGTTTAAGCTTAATATGATGCCCAACTTTAATTTATGTGGACTTTGGTGCGGTCTTTACGCACAGATGCACAATACACGGGCCACTCTTTGTTCTCCAGACTTTAGTTTGTAATGTTATTCTTAGCCTGGTGGGTAATGTTACCAGCTCTGTGTGTGGTCAATGCCCCAGATTTGTCTGCTAGATGATAAACCAGTCTTTAGTCATGTAACGATTACAACCATCAGCTGGGTCACGATCACATCACGTGACAGCGTTAGGTTCGGTCTTTTTTGGACCTGTCTATAAACTGAACACTTGACAGCATAGTGGTGGTCAGGCTCTACATCTATGCTTTACGCTGTGTGCATTTACTGTGCATTGACCTAGTTGTTCACGGTCCAATTGAAACGCCCTCTCGCCAGATGCATGGCATAGCTTTAGAATTGTAAAGATTACGATGAATGTTTTTGTGAAGTTGTCATTTCCACAGTCCTATAGTTGCCTCCAAGTGTGTGTGTGTATTTTATGCTTTTGGGTGGTGGTCTGTCACACGCAGGACGCTGCCTTTGTCAACTCTTGAACCTGTTAGGTCAGTCCTGTGTGAACTTGTTTTGGTTGCAAATGTATGGGTGGGGATAACAGTCGGTGTGTGCCACTAATCTCTCCTTTAACCTGTAAACAGTGTTTATGAACAGGAGCATAGTGCAGTGTTTACCGGACCAGTGTCAGCCCCCTGAGGCTTTAGGGCAGTCATTTCTGTTTCAGTACAGTTTGATGTATAAAGAAGCATAAACTATGTTCACCTTTGCATTTTGTGAAGACCGCAAAACATTCTCTGAGTTTAGTGTTTTCTTTGAGCTGTGATCTTTAAGTGCTCTCTTGAGTTGTGCAGGTTTAGCTAAATGCCTGGGCGTGCATGTTAATATCCAGCATGTATGTGTGAGGAGGTAAGTGGATTAGTGGGTTAAAGCCTCAATCCCATTACGAGCCACGCTCAGTCCAAACCAGTGCTCTCCTACACATACATGATTCACAAACAGATGTGCATTTTTCTGTGTGTTATTTCAGTGTAGAGTGTGTGTTTTTGAATACAGGTGTAGCTGCATAGTACATGAGCGTCCCTTATAGAGTCGACAAAGCGTGCACTGTTGCTACATGTGAGCAGCACAGATGTCTCTAAGTTAAGTGAGTCACGCTGACGGACGGCCCCAGTATCAGATGTTTCTGTGACTCGTGGTGCGTCAAAGTTGGTCAGATGTTGACCCCAAGACCTCTCAACCATGTTTTTAACTGTAGCTGCAGGGATACATACACAATATTAAATATTACACACAAAAATTGTACTGGTCAGCAATTGGAGGCAGTGCCATTTGAGGGTTTTGCTTTGTTTGCTTAAGTAATATCAGGGCAACCACATCATTATTCAGGAAATCCAAAGAGGATTTCTGTATGAAAACTTCACATCATCATTATACTATTTCAAGACCTCAGACCATACTATCTCTCATTTGTATTTTCTATTAAGAGGTCTCCAGTTGAATTTTTTACTTAATCTGGTTCAAATTAATCTCAAAGGTACAATGGACAATTGTTTGATTTGATGGGATTTAAAATTAGTATTCACTGCATCCCAACTGGCAGACGTCAAAGTTTTAATGTTGAAATAATATATGGTTTATTATGCAAAATGTCTGTTGTAAGCATCCAATTATGTGATGTGAAGGAACTACAGAATAGCAGCAAATTAAATCATGTATATTAAGTTGTGACTGAGTTGTGATTTTGTCAATTCAGTCATGAATCACTCTGAAAATTTGAACCCTTTTCTAAATCGATGGTTTGGTTTGGCTCATACAAAATACAGAAGCAGCTACTTTAGATGGAGAACCATACAAGAAAGAGGAAGTAGTGTGTCTGATCAACATCTGAACATGGGAAATTCTGACCACTGTAAAAGGCAGAGGTCAACCAGGAGCAGGTGGTCAGTTTAAATAGCTCCCCCCTGCTGCTAATGTGGTTTGTTTTGTTTTTTTTCTGGTCCCTGTGTGTGTAGTTCTGTAGGAGAGGATTCTTGGCAAGCGAGGCAATCTTTCATGCATCCTCCTCTCACTCCTCAGATGCACAATCCACAACATCCTGTTTCTCGGGAAGTGGGTTCAGGGGGGAGGCGGGAGTGGCAGGGGGACAGCACCGATTGTTTTCTCCATTGAAACTGAGAGGAGCTTCAAGGCTGAAACTAACAGCTGTGTCACAGGGAGCGCCAAGTGTAAGACATGGGTCATATGATGTGTGTGTACTGTGGCCTCTTGCTACAGCTCCTGCTCTTTAAACATGGATGTACTCATGACTGTGTGTATGACAGAAAAAGTCATCTCAGATGATGCTTTAACAAATATGCATTAGGATTATTTCCAAATAGATAGGCCTGATGCAATAACACATTTTGAAGCAGCATGTATCCTTACAGATAGATATTGAGATAAAAGATAATATTGAAAAAAAATTCATGCCACAGACACAAAGCAGTACAAACCCAGTAAACCCATTTTTAAATGGACTGTATCATTAAAAGGTGTGAGCTGCAACTAATAAATATGAAAATTAACTAATATAAATGATTTATTCTCCCCTCAACAGCTCAAATCTTGTGTTATTGCATAAAAATGGCAAAAACCTCACTTTTGCAAAGAAATTGTACCCATGATAAATATTGACCCCCAAAAACAATGGTCTCAGATTGAACGAAAGATCAACATGCCTGTAAATAGCTATGAGACAATTGTAAAGCAAATTTAAATTCCTCTATTTATCAGTTATTCTCATAAACATGGATTAAGCCATGACCACAATGAGAATTTGTAACCATATTTGCAACCATATTTCTAAACATATACAGATTCTTGTGCATCTTGTATAACAAATCAAGATTTTTTTTTTCTTGTTTTGACTTATCATTTTTATTCCATATTATTGTCTTATTAAAAACAAATTTGACTTTCAAAATGAATTTCCTTAAGATAAACAAGAGAAACTTTTTAATCAGGGCCATTCAACACAAACAGTCCAATTTATTTCTCCAAAGACTAAACTATGCTCCAAACCAGATGCTTACTGACAGAGGATTAGCTGTGTGGACCTCTCTATTGAAAAAGACCCAGGCTGATTACTGGAAATGACTGAGAATTGTATTATTTGTGCAGCCCTACCTTACAATAAAAGATAGAAAAAAACACATAAGCATAATATAAAGTTAAAATGTGAGGTTAAAATTTCATTGATATGTCTTGAGTTGTACAAACGCCACATTGTTCCACTGACCTCTGAGACTGACAGCTGCGGATGCCTCGGTCCAGTGGAGGTTAAGCCACACGCTCACTCCCAAGTCTTCACATGCCAAGACTTATCTGTGCTGTTTATAATCTGTCATGTTCCACACTGATGCATGGGCTCATTATGAAGAGGCAGCGTGGGACAGTCAGCCCTCGACAAGCAGGATAATGAGCGTGATGGCAATGACCGTTACCCCACAGGGTACATTTTGTGTAACTCTGTCTGTTATGGGTGCTTGTTGATAACTGATTTGTTCATGATTTATAGGTGTTAACAAGGACACTACTGTTCTGTACAACCCTTTTGTGATTATAATAGTGAATTATTGCTACTGTATAGGGATGTAACAATAACGGAAATATTGTGATCTTATCTAAAAATAATATCGTGGACCATCACAATATATCGAATTAGAAGTCTCTTTGCTTAAATAAAGAGTTATGGTGCAGCAATAGCTTAAAAAACAGTCAGAGGGAACTACATAGACCATGATCCTTTGCTCCATTTCAGTGCAGACTACAAGAAGAAATAACTGTTCTAAGCACTTTTAAGTCTTAGTTCTTTGCACTAAGTCTTGTCAAGGCATTTTAAGAGGAAAAAGTAGCATATGAATGGGTTTGTTAGCTTCCACAAAATATCACAATAAATATTGTACTGTGAGATGTATATCGTGAAAATATCATACCAAGAGATTTGGATATTGTTACATCCCTAATCATGAGCCTCCCCACCATATCATGAGCTTTCCCATGATATCGCAATAAATATCATACCATGAGGTTCATACCGTGACGATATCGTATAGTGAGACTTGGATATCGTTACACCCCTACTACTGTACTTAGGGATTGACTGATATGTTGTTTTTTTTTTCTTTTCATGTCCGATGCTGATGCCGATTGTTTAGAGCGATTGATGCCCAACAAGCTCTGCCAATATTTTTGGGCCAGTTATATATAGGGCAAATTTTGATAATTTCTACACAAATAATATGATCTGAAATGGCAACAAACTTAACCATGACTTTATTTCATTGCAAACCCAATAGAGAGCGGTGTAGTCACATTTTGCGCAGCTTTTTGCATTTAAGTGTTCAAATGAAAAATAAAAGTGCAAATATCTGCAACTGTATAGACCTTCAACAGTCCTTTTGGCACACTCTATACCACATTATAGAACATAGCTGAAGGATGTGAATACATTTCCCAAAGGGCCAAAAATTCATTACAAGACAGTCACTGGAAAATTTGTCCTGCATTCTGCAATGGCATGTTTATTTGTATTTTGTAGTACTATATGCTTTATAATTACAAAACTAATGGGCCAATATTGCACTACCCCTCTGGCATATTAATTTTAACTTTTGGCTGCGTAATGAATTGAATTTTAATTGTTAGTGTTTCAGTAATTTCTATCGTCTTCTAAGGTCAGTAAAGCATGTGGTTTGGAGCAGAAGTTCAGACTTTGTTAAATGGCAATGAATAAAGTCTGTATTATCCCCCGGTCCTTAACAGTAATGCCATCGTGAATCATAATATAACAAACAAACAATCCAAAAAAACAACATCAGTGGAGCAATACATACTACCACTCCAGCATGTCTTTATTTTCACTGTCACATTTACAGCAATTTAGTGTGAAAGTGCAGAGAGACAGATCTTTCAATGCATATTAGCCTGTGTTCTGTGAGTACTGGTTTACAGTAGAAGAGTGGGTGGCCTGCTGTGCTAACTTGACTGCAGACAATGTCAAGAATTCAGCCTTAAGTTTTATCAGTCATTTAGCGCCCTCCTCTTTATCTCATCCCTACTCCTCCTCAGATTCCTGTTCCTTGAGTGTAGTTTTATATGCGTTTGCCACTTCTAAACCATGCTGCCTGCCTGTCTGTCTGTATTTTCCCCTTGTATCAGCTGTGTTCTGGCCATGACCATATATGGGCATGAGTGGTACAGACAGGATCTCTTCAGTGGAGGCTATTTAACTTTGGTTTCTGACTATAAGCCTCAGTGTGTGTAAAATGACCTCACGTCTCCCTATTAGTCATTGTCATCTCCTATGCAATCTCCTGGTTTGGTTTTCAAAAAAATGTCATGACTTACTCCAACCACTCCTTATTTTCTCATCAGAAAGTCCTCGCACCCTCCCTCTTCTTCCCCACATGAGCTAAACTACAAGATAAGCTACATTTGTGTTAGTCATCAAGCAACTGTGATAATTTGTTTTTTACAGTTAAAAAGGTGTTGCAACAGTCTGTCAGTTTGTCTGTGTCATTTTATGTTTGCCTAATCAAGTTCACTTGAAAATATGACTCAGTTTCACATGCTTTCACAGGTTCACTTCACAAATACTTTTCTAGATATTTTGAGTACGCTATTGTTGATTTGCACTTTTGCCTTAATTTAGACTTTACTAATGATACTGGGATGAAACTATGTGATTTTAGCTGGAACTGGAGGAACACAGGGGGAAATTGGAAGTTGGCCAGCCCCCTCTGAGCCTTGTCTAACCGGTCATACAAGCCTGTTTATTCCTGTTTGAAGTTGGGGGTTACATGGAACTGAAGGCAAAGGGTGAGTCAGCAGATAATGGCATCACTAACAAGTTTAGTTTGGGTAAAACAATGCATTTGTTCAGTTAAGACCAGATAAGGGAGGTTAAACAAGAGTCAGGTCAGGGTCAGAGATTTCAGTTGGTCACTTCTTATGCATGTGCTGCTTAAACAGGATAAAATATTGTTTCACCTCAGTACAAGTATATTATAACAAGGAGCTCTTTTGATCAAAATGAGACCGCTGTGTACTGTTTGCATGTAAATTGAACTTTTTTTTTTTTTTTTTTTTTAAATCATCCTCAAACTAGGAATTAATACTGATGCGCTGTTGGCATGTTAGTTGTTCTTAGCAGTGGTTAGGGCTGGATATCATTAAGAAGTTGCCGATATGATGCATACCTCAATACCTAGGCCACAATACGATACATACCTTGATACGGTGCACTTTCAAATGGATTCAATTCGATATATTTCAAATCGATTAAATACGGTTCAATAAAAAATACAGTCTAAATCATGGCTTCTTATGCAAAGTTCATATGAAATGCACCCATTTTAATCATCAAAACTGAAAATGTCAAATGTGTTGCATAAACGAGTTTCCTTTCGCTACAACAAGCAACAAAACTGTAGCGCTGTAACAAAATAATTTAGTAAAATATACCAAAAAATACTCTTGGCGATATATCGATACAGCAGCCCACGATATCGATGTTATCATCACATTAAACGATATGATATATTGATATTTCAATGTTTTTGCACACCCCTAGCAGTGGTGTGATGGCAAAACTCTGCACTGTTCTTTAAAAATAGTAAGAAAAAAATCATAAGATGCAACCTCTGTTTTTTTTTCTGTAATCATTATAAACAATATTCAGAGGTACTAATTCGTATTTAAGCATCTAAATTGGTTTAACATATCAAGCCTTTTCCTTAGTATCAAAAGCAAGAACATCCAGTTATCTTTGTGACATCTGCGTTTTCTCTCTTATATGCACATGTATTTACTTTAAACACCACAGAAGAAAAAGGTAATTTTTGGACTATGGTGTTAACTATTCTGTACTATTCCTGTGAATGAATGGGGAACCTGTAATTTTAGTCCAGTGCAGGTTGGTGTAGGCTGCTATGGTCTGCACCTGTTCAAGCTCTACAGTTAAATAAGGCCATCTTTGTTTGTATAGTCGAGTACAGGGTGCACAGAGAAACATACCACCTCACTGTCCTCCTGTCTCTGAATCTGACCCACTCATTTTAAATATTTAGCTGGGTGATGCTTTTTTTTTGGTCATAAAAACTTATTCTCACATCTGTGCAGAGTGAGCTTCCTTAAAATCGTCTATATAAATGTGCGATTTTCAGATTTTAGAGGAAGTCTCTTTGGTATTGTAAGTAGTTGTTTTGCATGTACACGCTATTGTGGCCAAAAATTGTTAAAGTAATTAACCACAACAATTAGCAAAACAGTAACAAGCTTTATTCCAATTGATAATCATGTTACCTAGTGTTTGTATATGTTGAGATTTTTTTCTATAATAAACCTAGTGGCAGTATAAACAGACTAAACCTAGTAAAATCCTAAATAAAGCACATATGGGTACTAAAACTTGTTTGTGTTTTTAGAATGATTGATGGTAATAAAACTGAAATATTCCATCTTTTGAATTGTGAAGTCTTCAAAATGTCACCTATAACAGGAAGCTGAAATAGTAGCAGTCCCCATAGTGTCTGCATTATTTGCTAGCTCTGCTCAACATGATGTAAAATAAATAAAGGGTGTGGCCAGGTAGAGCTTGCCTCTGTGAGGCTTTTTGTCTTGGGCTGTTATTTTCTTTACAGAACAAACACGTGGCCTCATTGACATACTTGTACGGTATTCTCACTATGTTGCTGCTTTTCAAACAGAAGTGCCTGGACTAAAATGATCACCCTTCTTCTCTCTTTTTCTCCTTCTCTCCCGCCTTCCCTGCCTTTCCACTCTCTCTCTCAGTTGTTCCCTGTTGATCCACCTATTTCTGGGCTCCGTGCTCCTGTCCCCCTTTTCCCATGAGCAGCTAAAGCTCTGGGTTCTTGGTGCCTGAACTCCACCTGTTCTACTAAGCCACGCCCACTGGTGAAGGTGTGTATTCAGAATTTGTACTTTTGATTTTTGTTTTGGTGAATGCTGCATGCAAGTTTTGGGTATTGGTTTAAATATCCCCTCTACAAAAAGTTTTACACTTTACAGACAACACACTTACAGTCACCGTGCATGCAGCTGTGGCTGAAAATACACTTACAATAAGCACATTATAAACACTACACTTCCCTTTTCAATTCTAATGGAGTTGAAATGGTGGCTACAATATGATTATCCAAAATAGTGTTATAATGTTAAAACTTAAACAATAAATGTAGTAGAGAAACAGCACACTAAATGGACCCTGAAAAGTCCATAATTGATATTGTATTTTTACATTGAGTTCAGAGTAAAGAAACCTGCCAATTTTAAATGGTATGTGTAGATGTATAGTGTTGCAATTGCAGTAGTCCTAGTGATGAGTATTTTAAAGCCTTAGTTCCCACGGTCCCCTGCAGCTTCAGCCAATCCCACAAAAGGTTTATCTGCCACATTTTGCTGTGGCTGTTTTTGGGAAAGGTGTGCCTTTGTTTTGGTCCGCTCCCTGTCAGAGTTGCTGCCTGTGTGTACTTGTGTGTAACAGTGTGTGTCTATGGGCCGTGTGCAGTGTGTATGGAGCAGTGTGAGAGCGCGGCCGCTCTGCTGGAGTCAGTCAGGGAGCAGGAGGTGCAGTTTGAGCAGCTGAGCCGGGCCCTGGAGGAGGAGAGGAGGAGAGTGGGGCTCCCCGCCACCAGCCCCTCCGCCATGGGCCTCCCTCTGCCCCACAAGCAGGTAACCACTAGCCCACCCAATATCAACCGTCCCAGAAGCAGAGGTGGGATAGCGAAGAATTTTACTACTAGACATGGATATTGTTATTACTTGAAGAGAGTAAAAAGTAATCAAGCTTCTTCTAAAATATTATGCAAAAAAATTAACAAAAGTGTCAAGAGTTGTCCTCTATTGATGATACTTTATACTATAACAACTAATAATATGAAAAACAACTTTTCAGTTCCACTAAAGAAAAACATTCAAATTGAGTGTGCACCCTGTAATTTCTAAAACACTGCACAACCCTATGGGAAGTTAATGTCAGTACCTAAGTTGGTCTATACCAACTAGACTAATTAGACCCACCTCTGCCTGGAAGCCATTGAGGACTTCTCCAGTCCTTTCCCATACCAGTGTCATTCAAAATCATGTGCCATTTTCTCAGTGATTTCTGACCAATCCTCTGTGGTCACTGCAATGTTACATTTGTGTGTCAGTGTTAAACGTGTGAAGCCCCCATCTGCAAAACCCATCAGTTACAGCCTCACATACCTCCAGTGCCTTTGACATGCCAGAGATGGTCATCAGCAACTCTGAGCTTTTCCCAGCATGCCTTGCTTTGTCACACGCCAGATATGCTCACCTTTCCTCTTCGCTTTTGTGGAATTCTTGTCATGTCCCTTCGTGTTTGAGCATGTTGTGGCTGTACGTTGTCACTTTCATGCATGTGCTGATTAACAAGTGACAGCATTGTGTTGTGTATCTGTTCATTTTGCATAATCCAGTTCTGTATTTTTGTGTCCTATATTTTGAAAAACATAAATTGTTTTGTATTTTAAATAAAATAACTGCTTTTTTTCCCCTCACAGTTGATTTTAGATTAGCTTTAGTCTTTACAAACGGATCACTTAATAAGCACAGACATTGGCAGTTAATAGATTTTAAGACATTGAGAGTACACACTATTGAGAAACAAATCTTAATATTTTAATCATTTGAAAGACCTGTTAATATTTATTTTGGCCGATCTGTCTGATTACACTGTCTGCACCAGCTGTTAATTAATACAGTAAATGACTAACATAAGCCTGTTAAGCTCATCATAAATAATCACAGAGGAAGTCTGACCTTTCAGTTTTAATTATTTCTTTTTAATAGCAGTGCTGCCCCCATGTGGACACCATCAAACAGTGGTGTTATGTAATTAGTTGTATGTCAAGAGGGGCTGAGAAAAGATAGTACAATAGTGTGATTAAACTGAAGGGCACAACTTAAGCTACAACCAGGCATTGTTTGAGTAAGTGATGAGCATAAAGATGAATGGCTGCATTCCAAGTCCTCCTACACGTCTGTTGGTGACTCATATCTTACTTTTAAAGGGGGAGCTATGTCAAGCAGTGTGTATTCATTTTGCTTCCTCAAACTTGATTTTAAAAGTTTAACACAAAAACAAGATAAAAACTTTATTTTTAGACTTTAGTGATGCATAAGGGAAATTTCAATTACAATAGCTTACATTGAAAAATGTGCCTGTAAAAACAGATAGTTTTGTTGGTTATTTACAAATACGAATTAAGTAACAGGGAAACATCTATGAGCTCTCCATGTGTGTTTATCTACAAAATCTAGTAGATAGGGCTGTGCAATTTAATGAAATATGAATTAAGTTAAAGATTCAGTCATTTATAATAAATTGAGAGGTTTACAGACAATTCTATGTCAGTAAATAATTTATTATACTTTATTATATAATTATGTATTCTATAATTGTTTATGTTCAGGAAATTGTATGTTTTATTAAAAACAAGTAAAAATAAATTTTAATTGCTCAATATGAGGCCAAAAAAAAAAACATAAGGTAAATGCAGAAATAAATTGTACATTTTCTCTTTCCAGAACGGGCGCTTATGTGATGCAGACATTGAACGCCTGAAACTGACTGACCCATACATAAACGGCACGCAGGTACATTATCTCAGTGCATCCTGTGCTCTGACCCCCCTGTACAAAGGGTTTAAATGGGTCTTGTGTTTGTCTGCAATACAGTACAGGATGGTGGACCCCGCACACAACTCTGTAGATGACGGCTACACACCAGAAGACGATTCCCACGAGGCCCATTCAGTGTTTTCAGATGAAGGAACTGCCCGGAGACAAGATAATGGGGTACGCAGGCCATAACAACTCTAAACCTGTTACAATCAAAAAGAAACTTAGTCTTAGTCCTTTTGAATGTGCAGTAAAGGGCGTGCATTTGGGCTTGGAATAAAAATGGATATAGTTCTACTTGCCAAATTAAAATGATATTTGCTAGTGTTTCTCAAACTCTGATGCTACATGATCTGCATTTCAAATTTTTGCTCTATTTTAAGACAAATCTATGGACATGTATGTAATGCTTTTGGTTAAACACTACTTTATCCATGGTTTAGTCAAAATTTAGACCTGATTTAGCAATCATTTTGCCTGGAATACTTTGGGATTAGATCTGGTGGTACTCAGAAAGCCAGATATAGTTCTCAAACATTTCACATCAAGTACCATCAAAGATAATTGCTATATGCCATTGTTGACTATTCTAGATGAAGAAACCCATCTCGCGCACAGTCATGCCCTCAGACTCCATGTCCATTGATGGTGGCCTCCCTGTGCCGGGGATGGGAGTGTACAGTGCCACGTTGGACCGGCCCTACAGACAGGCAGGGGTCCCAGATTATCCTACTGCTACAGTCCCCAGGAATTACCACTATGGCCCTGTGGGGGGATATGACGAATACAGAGCCCCTCCCTCGGAAGCTTACACCAGTCTAAGCAGAGGGTCACACATGGAAGAACGTTACAGGTACAGAACACTCTGAAGGGTTTTCTGACGTTTGGTTGTGCAGAAGTATACATAAATGGTATTATCCACAGGCCTGTTGATGGCTACAGAACTTTGGATTCTGGTTATCGCGCCCCGAGCCGGCAGCAGATGGACCCTTACGCTGCTCAGCCCCAAGTGGGCCGAGGGATAAGGGGCATGGGCTCTGCTATGGACATGAGGTATGGTCATGGACATTATGGGCTGGAGGACGACCAGCGCAGTGTTGGATATGATGACTATGGAATGGGACCCCCACCCATGCACCCTGGGGGTTATGGAACCATGCCCCGCCTCGGGCCTGGCCCAGGAGGCATGGACCGCAGAAGGTTAAGGTAAATCACTGTTGTCAGACAGTGGTTAGCAGGTTTGTAGACCTCAAACCTAAACTCTTGTCTGTCCACAGGAGTTGTGAAGACACTTTGGACAGTGATATTGGAGTGGACCCTTATGCTTGGGGGGTCCCTATGACTTTGGACAGGGGGAGCATGGCCTCTCTGGACAGCACACTACGAAAGGCCCCTCAGGGCTCCTGGAGACAGCCGGAGCTGCCTGAGGTCATCGCTATGTTGAGCTATCGCCTCGACCCCGTCAAGACCAACGCTGCTGCCTTTCTACAGCATCTCACTTTTAAAAATGACAAGGTAAAGCACTGCACTGTAGAGAATCTCTGCTGTTCAAAAACAGGATGTACTAGGTGGAAGTTCTCTAATGTTGATTATGTTTTGAAGGTCAAGTCAGAAGTGCGGAGATTAAAGGGTATTCCAGCTCTGGTGTCTTTGTTGGACCACCCCAACAAGGAGGTGCACCACTCTGCCTGTGGGGCACTGAAGAATATTTCCTATGGGCGGGACCCAGACAACAAAATCGCAATCAAAAATTGTGATGGCGTACCAGCGTTGACCAGATTACTTAGAAAAACACATGACCAGGACCTTACAGACACAATCACAGGTATTGCAACACACAGTACTGCATGACCCGTAAGGTTCATGTTTTAAGTTTCCAAGTGTCTAATTGAATTGATTTATTTTGGGGTTCAGGCACTTTGTGGAACCTCTCATCGCACGACGCTGTAAAGATGGAGATAGTGGACCACGCCCTTCATGCACTAGCTGATGAGGTAATAGTGCCACATTCAGGCTGGGAGCGCGGAGGTAATGTGCCAGAGGAGAGCTGCAAACCGCGGCACCTGGAATGGGAGACGGCTTTGACGAACACAGCTGGTTGCCTTAGGTACATGAGCTTTTAAAATACACTTTAGTCTTTGTTAAAGGTCCTATACTACATAAAATTCACTCTTGTGGGCTTTAAGCCATGTTTGAATGCTGTTGTCTCATGAAAAACATACCTGGAGTTGTCTCATGAATGTGTATGGAGTTTAAAACAGTGGAACACTTCCTATTTACCACATGACATCACACAGTGGAACAGTGTTTCAGTTTGAGAGAATAACTCAGCCTAAATATGCAGGGTTTGTGCATTAAACATGTGAAATGAAACAAAACACAACTCCTTGTGATGCGGAAACAACATTATAACATAGATCATAAAATAGCGCAATCTAAGTCCTTTTAAATGTAGTCTTGTTGAACATTGTACTTCTTTTTAACAGGAATGTGAGCTCAGAACGAAGCGAGGCACGGCGAAAGCTGAGGGAGTGCTCTGGTTTGGTGGATTCCCTCATGTACATTGTTCAGTCACAGATCAACCGCAAAGATGTAGACAATAAGGTGACTGGATTTATTCAGATTAGTCATGCTTAAATGTAGTGGTGGTGAGATGGCACATGGAATGGGTTTTAGACAACATTTTGAGGATTTTATCCATACACTAATTAATTTTGTTTTATTTCTATGATAACGGTGCTAATTTTAAATCATTCTGACACCCATGGATATAATTTTTTAAAACACTACCTTACACAAATGGGCCATTAATTTCAATTTTAATAGTCCATTTGGTGCTACAAGATTTTGCAGATATAACAGTGCTGGTTTCAGTGAATTTAAAGGTGCACTGTGCAACTCTTCTGGTGGAGGTTTCCATACCTGCCTTGTTTCCATGAAGAGGTTAGTGCTATGCCTGGAATGTTTCATGGTATGACATTAAACATATCCATCTAGCATTTATTGAGAGCAGTGTTTCCATTGCTCTCAAATTTTATCATTCCTTCTATGAATAGGGCCAACTCTCCACAGATCTGAATTGTAATGTAGCATAGTACTGTAATCTGCTTGTTTACTGTATACTGTGGAACACTGTTGACAAAGCAATACTATTTGCATGGAGATAAGCAGGTGGGAGACCCTCCATAAGAAATATTGTGTATTGAACCTTTTAAAGTAGCATAAAATAAAAATAATTATTTCATGATCAGAAGGGCCATAACTTTTTAATTATATTGTATTCTTGGTCACATTGTTAATAATTATGGTTTTTTCTTCCATTGCTTAATTTCTAGTTGGTGGAGAACTGTGTCTGCCTCCTGAGGAATCTGTCCTATCAGGTCCATAGGGAGATCCCTGGATGTGAGCGTTACATTGACAACACACCACTGAGCCAAGGGGGCGCTCATGGAGCAAACAAAGGGGGCTGTTTTGGCTCTCGAAAAGGCAAAGGTTAGTGTTGTGCAGCTTTAGCAGGTCATGAGCACTCAAAATCAAAGACATTGGCTGTTTATGACAGTTCATTGCTGTTGGGTTTGAGCTTGGTGGTGGCAAAAAGCGCCTGTTGCTGGTTTTCACAATATTCCACCTTTTTTCTTCATCCTTTTTCCTTTCTCCAATACTCCTCCCACCCTCCTTCTTCTTACCTTCTCTCTTTGTTTGGTTTAGACGAGTGGTTTTCAAAAGGTAAGAAGTCTCATCTTGGTGTTACTGCGGATTGAAAACTGACCACCCCATCACCATCACGCATTTGACTAACAATTTTTTATTCAGTCGGCACATTAAAGTCACCATAAACCATATTTGAATGTATTTTTACTGAGTGTGCATGTTAAGAACTCACACATGGCATTGCATGGTCACACATCAGCTTGTCCAATGGCGGCATGTCAGTTACATACAAAAATACAGGGTACATAGATATTTTGTTTCTTGAGCTTTATCTTTGTTTTGTTTTTCATTCCTGCAGGAAAGAAAGATGGAGTCGATGGAAGTGCGGACCAAGTTGACATTCCAAAGAGGACAACGCCTGCCAAAGGTATGTCCCTGAAAAACACTGAAGAGATTATTTAAAATTATAACTTTAATTAAACCTTTGTGTTGTCTGTTTTTGTTGAAATTATTTGAATCTTATTTCAGGATATGAGCTTTTGTATCAGCCAGAGGTGGTGCGAGTTTACACTTCACTTCTCAGAGAAAGCAAAAACCCTTCAGTGCTGGAGGCTGCAGCTGGTGCCATTCAAAACCTGTGTGCTGGACGATGGACGGTATGTATTATTAATTAGTTCAGTGCAGTAGTTTTGAAAGTGTGGCATCTGGTTATGTACTACTTATTATAAAATGTGTACTTAATTAAAATGGTGCTCAGTTGAGAATCACTGCCATATTGATTCAGTATTTAATGTATATTCACAATTTCACTATTATAACCATCATTTCCATCTTTTCTTCAGTATGGGAGATATATTAGGGCTACAGTGCGTCTTGAGAAGGGTCTTCCAATGATGGCAGAGTTATTGGCCCATGGCAATGACCGCGTAGTTCGAGCCATGTCTGGCGCTTTGAGAAACCTTGCTATCGACAGCCGGAATTGCGAACTTCTAGGTGAAATAACCCTTTTTCATTCAAGCATTTTTTTTAGGCTTTTGGAAACATAACTTGTTTACTTGACTATGGAAATGCGCGGCTTTATTACAACTTGTTTTGTTAACAGGTTTACATGCAGTGCCTCATCTTGTGGCTAATCTCCCTGGAGGCCAAAGCCAGTCGGGGCGTGTTCTTTCGGAGGAGACTGTGGTGTCTGTACTGAGCACTCTGGCTGAGGTCCTTGGGAACAGGCTAGAAGCAGCCAAAACCCTCCGAGCAGCCCAGGGCATTGATAGGCTTGTGCTCATCAACAAAGACGGGTATACGACTTGTTTAAATAATTCATGGTGTTGCACAATATTAGAAGAGTAGAAACTGTAGACACCCTGAACATCTAAACTTTGATTAATGATGGATCTCTGGACTCCTGTTAGGCTCCTGAGCACAGCAGCATGTTAGCTAGCTCACTGTGTCTCAAAACTAACAGCCACTTTTAATAAAATGATAAAAAACATGAAATAAACAACTTATTAAAATTAAAATTACCTAAAGTAAATATTACTCACTTATTCTGACATGCAGATTACTTCAGTTCAGCTTATTTCTTTTAATAAAATGTATGCCTCAAAATTAGCATTAGACACAAACATCTGTCTAAACACGGTCTCCTCCACTGAATTATTCATTTTTTTTATTTGGTCTTTAACATGGTGTCAGTGACATCCACTTCCTGTTCACTGCCTTATCTTTATGTATTTATTCATTTTAGCACAACTTAGATAAGAGATAAAATTGTACAGGAAGTAAGGACACTAACAGTGAGGTTGTTGGGCGCCTATTGGGTCAAAAACTAAATCTACTGCTGACTGAACCACAACCAAACATTGTCATTGCCAGTGTAAAGATGATTCTTAAACACAACATTATTGTGATTGCCAGAGTTGTAGTAGTATGTTTTGTTTTTTTTTTCATTTTGGACATTTTTATTGTATTGAAAATGTAGAAAAACGTTTGTTCTTACTGTGAGTGGAATTGCATCTCCATTGTTGGAAATGTTCTTTTGGCAATAATATTCCACAGTATGGCATAAAACTCATCTCTTTTAAATGGAGAATGTTTCGGAGTAGTTTTAACTTTCTATTTCCGTGACTTCAACTGTATAATCCAATAAAGCCCTTGGGTCAAAAAATTTAAAAAGTTATAATAAAAAATGTAAATGGACTGTACAGTAATGCTTGTGTTGTTCGTCTGCTACAGAAAGCGTTCAGACCGTGAGGCACGAGGAGCTGGGCAGGTGCTGCAGCTCATCTGGGCCCATAAGGAGCTGCGGCGGCCTCTGGAGAAAGACGGGTGGAAGAAAAATGACTTCATGGTGAATCTGAATCCTGTCGTTAACGGCCCCAGCACCCATGCCAATGGCACCTATGAGGACAGCACCACGCCACTGCTCGACAGAGGTCAGGAGGCAGCGTGACTTTGATAAGATGTACTTTGCTGTGTGATGATCTAGTTTAATTTGATTTGAATACTTTGTCAAACTATTTTGTGCTATTGAATCAATTCATGTGACAGTTGTATCTTTCCGTAGGTGAGAAGAGGGATATGATTCCTCTGAACGATCTTGGCCCTGGTTTGTATTTGTTTATTGGGAAAAACGATAGTGATAAGTATTTTAAATATGGTTGTATTAATGTACCTCTGTTCTGTTTCAGAAGGCTACTCTACACTGGACCAGAGGAAACGCACTCTAGATGACACTGCTGTCACTTTACCAGTATGTATGGCTTGTGTGCTTTCATTCACAATCTGCACTGCCCTCTGCAATCTGCTAACCCCTAATCACCCATTAACAGCTTCTCCGTTTTGACTTGAACACACAATTTCTCGTTCTCACGCCTCTGTCTCTCTCTGGTTTTCTCTCAGCGAGGGGTGTATGGGGCCAGAAAGGGCTCCCTGCCCCTGTTGGACTCCTACGATGGTTAGCCCTCCCCTCCCTCCTAACCCCTCTGCATGTAACAGCATGGTATGTCCAACTCACCTCTCGTCCTGCATGGACTTCAGGGTTTTCAAGCCTGGTCAGCCAATCCTACTCACACTCTTATCTCAGGGCAGTGTTTGATCACATTTTTTAGATTCTAGTCACTCTTCACTTCTAAGCAAATTAGTCATCAGAGTCACCTGCTGAGCAACTGAATCTGATTTGAGTCATCTTCAGCTCCAGTTAGGGGTTTTGTTCACCACTGGGTTAAGGGTTACAAGATATTAGGAGTGCCACTTGGTAGAAAAGGCTTCAAAGGCGGTCTCCTCAGGGCAGTGTTTTGTAGTCTGAGTGCCAAACCTTCTCTTCTCTGTGCTCCTTCACTGGTGGTTTTTGTGAGATTTACAGTGGCTTCCGGATGGTAACCGAAATGTCTTTAAAAACAATGTCCAGATGAATAAATTTTGAAAGTTTCTACTATTTAATTATTAAAGAAATTTGGTCAAATTACGGAAAAAAAATAGACACTGACACACTCTCCAAGTGTCTAATTTATTTTAGAGGTTGCAGCCTGATGATTTGGGGTTTTCCAGAGTTACTTGAGTCACTTTGAAAAACATACTTCTCTAGCAGATTGTAGCTTTGTGAGTCACCACTATTCAGAACCCTGTGTGTGGTGGTACATTAAAATCAAACCTGACGAATCATTTGCATTCATTTAGTTCAGGTTTGGAGCTTAGTCTCATTGTCTCATTCCCTATTGTGTTCTACTGTACATCATCCAGCTTTCATTATTTTCATTATTTAATCACAAAGAAAAAATGTAGGATGGCTGGTTAGGCTAAAGGTTTTCTGTTGTTTCTTAAACTTTAAATCCCCTGTGAAACCTTTTCTGCATTATATTTTTAATATATTGTACAGACATATTGTATTATACGTGCCCGACTGTGATACTGCTATAGTTTTCATTTTTGTATTGTCTGAATGTAGTGAATAACCCCAAACGTAAGTGGTATAAGGTTTTTTTTGTGTGTGTGTGTGTGTGCGCCCCCTTGTGACGTTATAGAGTATTTTGTATGAGCAGAAAATCATCTAAAATTAAGTAGCAATTGTTCAAATCTTTATAGAAACATGGCTTCAGTGTAATCTTAGTCATGTCTGTAGTGTTGGTTGTGATCTAGTTTACACTATACAATACTTATACCACTAAATGAGTCCTTGTGCTTCTTTGTGAATGACCTCCTTGTTCCACTGTAAAACACTCCTACGATGATGTGCTTTTATTCACACTTTGTTTTTTTGTTCCTACAGAAAAACTAATAGTGTGCATCACCCAGACGGGGCCATCCCTGCCCTATCACTGCTACTGAAGAAGATTCCGATGCACAGGCCCCCTTCACCATGGGATTAAACCACCAGGGGGCAACATCCAAAGAGACTGCTTGCAGGCAAAACATGACATGCAGCACATAGTGACACATAGACACCAACTTTTCTACAAGTCTATTGTAGCAAACAGAATATATACAATTTTTAAATTATTATTCTTATGTATTGGCAATCGCCTTTGTTGACAATCATTTAATTTTGGTGTTGTCATTCTTGTTCTTTTTCTCTTGCTATTGTCAACAATTTAGTAAAACTTTGTCATGGTAAAGTTGTTGCTGCCAACACTGCATCCTATTGATAAATTGTTCTTCTATGTAGGTTATATTCTGTATATAGAAAGAAAATGGATGACTGCTTAAGGTTTGACGACTTAATTTAAATTGCCCCTTTGATGGGAGTGTTAGGAGTTTTGGACTGGCTGATATTTTAGCAGGATGTGAGTGACCTGTAGATTAAGAATGTTGTTTAATATAGGCTTTATTTTCCTGTGTAGACTTATTTTCCCCTGCTCGGGTCAGAGACAGGTGTGAAGAAGCCAGGCGTGTGTATATTTGTCATACGATAAACCTGTGATAGTGTGTATGTGTGTCAAATGAATAAGGACCTTAAGCATTATGTTGTTATTATGTGTGCACAGAGCAGACCTGCTTATAGTGCATTATGTCTGTTGAATGCACGCTTTTGTGACAACTTTGTGTCCAATGTTTTGTACAAATCGCCTCTTTTTTTGTTTGTTTGAGACCTTGCTTTTTACCTTTCTCCCACTGAAAAATTATTGTCTGACCTCCAAAGGTTGCCAGAAAAGGCGTAAAAGAAAATAAAAAACACTACTAAAGCAATTGCTACAAGCTAATGTTATATTCATTCAAACATTTAAATGGGGGCTAAGTGTAATATCACAGATCTGCTGCTTTTGGCAAAGTTGCACATAACATGCACATGAATTTTTGATATCCTCAAAGGAAACTCAATAATGTTTTAATTGGGATACTGATAAAATAAGCACATGTTGAACCTAATGTTTTTACAGCTTTGTTTTTCTACTGTTTGCGTATTTTAATGGTTTTAGTTTGCAAAATATTCAGTTTTTTAGCCCTGGTTTTATCATTTACATTTAAGGCAAAAGAGACCAATCATCTTTGTGTTTTTGTTTTTTATAACTCCACACACATTATAGTATATTTGTAACGTTGCCTATCCATGTAAAATTATGATGTACCATTCGTACCTGCCTTGGCTCTTGAAGTTGCTTTTTCAGTATAAAATGTAACTGGTTATACTGTTTTTATAAATAAAGATCTTTTCTTAGATGAAGGTGTGCAGCAGTCATATGTAATGTATAGTAGTAGTAAGTAAGTTGGGGGGTGAAAGATGAGGAGGTTGCCATGTCAAGTAAATTAACACGTCTAATAAAAGAGAACGAGTTTGGTACACCAGAGTAATGACATACTATTTTGACTCGCTAAGGCAAAAGACTGTTGAGTGAGATTAGCACCATGTCATGTATTCACCCTTGAAGTTCAATGCTGTAATTACAGTCTAATCTTTCAAAATGGTTCACTTGGATTCATAATTTCACTGTCGTTTTCAAATTTGTAGACATTACTGAGATTTTAAACAAGTGGTGATAGTTTGTAGTTACTATGCAAATGCAGTGATTGGGTACCGGTCAGGTGAGGGCTTGGAAATATTTGGTTGTGCCTCGCATGTAACGAAATGTTCCCAGTAGTGAGTAAAATGCAGCTGTTGGATCACGCGGTCTTTGGATGTGTAAAAGTTTGACTGTAAATCTAATTTAAGCCCCTGACTGTCTCTTTAATGAAAGATTGATATTTGTGTAGACTGAACAGTTTACCATGTAACATTTCTGGATCTCTGGACATCTACATTGAAATGTTTAATCCATAGTATGGCATTAAACATCTATCTACATTTTATTTTAAATTTCAAATGTCTTTTTGCTTAAAGCATACCTTGATAAACATACATTATACTGTGACTCCACAGATCTGCCCTGTAACTTGACCTAGTGGCATCCATCTTATCTTCTTTAAGAAAAAGTTTAATGCCATACAGTCGAACACACCAAGAAAGGTGATGTAGTGCAGCTTTTAACTGGCTTATCTTGACATATATAAAAACTACAGTAGTAGCGTACTCAGCTGACTCTAATAATAATACTAAAAATAATAGCTACTTGATATAACCTATTCCTATCCTTTTTCTAGGCCTATATTTAAAAAACAACTATTCAAAGCCCAAGTCCAGTCAATTACCTTAAAACTAAGTATCTAAAATATGGGCTCATTACAGATAGCCTGTTAACCCCACACTAAATTCTTGTGTTTACTAGGTTTCTCATTCAATCCCATATGGCTTACTATTTGATTGAGTAATGCTTGTCGGTACATATGACTTGTTAACTTGAAACCACCAAACACTGCAGACTCCCCCTCCCTCCCTGTGTGGTGTCAGAGCTATTTCAGGCTTCCATGCAGTTATTCATTTCCTCTAAATCTCCCTTAAGCACAAATAGAAGCAGGACACTTTGAACTCCGGAGCTGGGATCAGGACTCTGCCACACGGATACCACACAAGGAATATTTGTGTCATACCGCTATGTCTAAGGAAGTAAGGAAGAGTCCAGTGTCCGACTGTTTGTGTAGAAGAGCAGTGTAAGCGGATACCGGCTTGTGTTGATGGAGTCAGTTGAAGTCCCGGGTCAGTCCTCGTCTAACTCTGATGATGAGTTGGACAGGACCCCTGCTCCAGACTCGTCCCGCCACACCACTCACACAGGGAGGCAGAGTGCACTGTGTGGTATGGGCTACGGCTTTGGGGTGGCCTGGAGACACTTGAGGCCCTTTATCCCTTTCTTCTTGATCAGCTTCATGGTAGTGGCCCTGGTTTTCTTGATGCAGCATATCATCTATGGAGGGCCCTTTAAAGACCCCCTTTTCTTTGTCAAGTTTAATGAACGTTGGCCAAGGCCCAGCCTAAACACACAGGAGGGCCAGTGGTCCACAAAACTCTTCATTCCTGTACCCTCCTTGAACTCACCAACAGAAAATGGGACAATGTGAGGACATTGGGGTTCAGAATTGTCTTGTAACATGTATTTTATTTTATTTATGCTTGATAACTTAAAAAAAATGTATGAATATGTGTTTTGTTTTTCATCACATTTGATTGTCTCAAACTAATCTTTGGTTTAGAGGTCTGTTAAATTAAATTTGAAAGGCTAACCAAAGCACTTTCAATCTTGAAAATAATGTTAGTAATTTATTGTCAGTGTTTTTTCCTCTTTTTAATCACACTGATGCCCATGGATAAACTACTGCATGTTTTATTGTATTATTATTTAATATGAAAGCAAAACCATTTGATTTGCCCCACTGAATGAACTATTTCAGTCAGCAGTCTATGGCATGAATCTATGGTTTCTGAATGTGTGGTTGGCTGCTCTTTGTTACACTGACCCCCTCTCGCGGCCAATAAAGTACAGTTGAGTTCGCTTTTGGAAGACCACGCTGATCACTGACCTTTATGTTTGGCCTCAAACCATTCCAATATCATTTTAAATATCACGATTTAATCCTCTTTTGCACATTTAAATTGCAATTTGATAAAAGGAACCAGGCCATTTCAAACTTTGTGAAGTCAATGGTGAGTCTACCCGCCTTTTAATTTCAGGCAATGCTTTGATAGTACAAGTCAATTTTAACTTGTCAGAATCTTTACTCCATGTTCTCTCCCTGTGTACAGGACATATTAATTCATAGTCGCTGTGTAATGTCATAATTCACAGCATGTATTTAGAATCAGTGTTAGCTTCTGACGCTAATTGTGCGTGTGTATGCTAACAGAGCGCGCACGTGTGCGCCTCTGATGCGCTGCTCTCAGGAGCACCCCCTCAAAGGGTTTGAGCCCTTTGTCTTCTGCCCCAGTAGATTAATCCAACACCATTGGTTGGTCCCAGTTTTACACAAGAAATGTCCCACACGTCCGTATTTCTGACAAATTTGATACCTGCCAACAGTAAAGAGAAGCATAAATTGGCATTTGTTTTGGTAAAATATAGAAAACTATGCTAAAAATGACCAAAACACAAAGAAAATGTGACTGTGCTGATTCACATGGGCCAAGTGCACAACAAATTTCCTTAATTACGCACTACTTTCACAATTTTATTATTATCAACCACTCCAAACCGGGAGTGTCCCAGTTTTTGATTTTGAAAATCTCATCACCCTAGGCAAGAGCCAGTGTTTCCTATTTATAACATTGTACTTTGCCATAATATACCTAAAAGGTAAATTCACCAATGTTGAAGCTGATCATTCCTGTTAGTGACTGGGCCCAAGAACCCCCCCATCTGTACTAAATATTATTGACCTATAGAATATTGTGATGTTATCTGAAACCCAGCAATACAGCATATTATAATCAACAGTTTTTCTGTTCTATCTAGTTAGTACTTGCATAGAAAAATGTGGTGTTACCAAAAACCGGGCTTTGAGACCCTGCTCCTCGCTCAGCTGCAGAAACAACAGCAGTCCAGTCAGTTCTGTGACACTGTGCTCAAAGCTGATGGTAAAAGTACTTTGTCATGAGTTCATTGTGACTAATACAGCATTATTACCAGCATCACTGTTATGTTTTTAGGAGTGTCGGTGCCCGCTCACAGCTGTGTGCTCTCGGCTATCAGCTCTCAGTTCTCTACTGCTCTCTCTCAGACACCTGCCCTGGGCCAGAAAAGACTCCTGGAGTTTGGGCCTCTGGGAGCAAGCACTCTGCTGCACATGGTCCGGCTGCTGTACTCGGGGGAGATGGTCGGAGAGGGTGAGAGAGAGAGGCAAGAGGCTGTTTCTGCTGCATCCAAACTTGGTATTCATGGGCTTGTGGAAATCTCACACATTGATGGTGAAAACAGAAAAATGCGGGATGAGCGTTTGTTCACAGAGGTGGGAGTGCAGACTGACTCTCGGATATTGGAGGAAAATCAGGTGAAGCTTGGAGGTTGGAAGAGAGAAGTGAGGGATGGTGCAACCTTCCTCTGGAGAGAGAGACTGCCCACACGAGGCACTGAAATTTGGACACAGACTGAGGACCTGCAAATCAGTGGTTCATCTTGTTCACAACTGCCTGTCACATATGAAACCATTGACTTAAATGCACTGCAGACTCTGAGTCGCACAGATCCTCTTCAACTCCCTTATGTCCCCATGTCTGTGGCCTATCCAAATGAAGACAGTCATGGCTATGGACCATCCTCTGTGTCTGCTGCCACACCAACTCTTCCTGTGCACTACTCTTCAGTTCATAATAATGTTTTTTCTGTCCCAAACCAAGCTACACCCCATGCTGCAGAGACTTCACACTGGGGCCAGGACATGGGCAGAACTTCGGAGGTGGAAGAGTGGCCTGAAGAAGAATTTGAACAGTTTGAAGGAAACATACCAGGATTCATCAACTACTTCCTGAAGCCTGACCATGAAGAGGACTCTAGTAAGAGACGTGGGAGGAGAAGGCAGGGAGCAGGGGTGGGAGGGGTGAGACAATCTGGGATGAGAGGAAGACCAAGAGGGCGAGGTAGATTGACCCAAACTGTGGATGTCCAGGATGTAGGCGTGAGTAAACTTTCAAAGATGTACCTTGAGCGGTGGGGTGTGTACTTGAACAGAACGGGACAGGGGGGCGGGGTGGTTGGGAGAAAGTTATATATGAAATCACGAGAGTTTGTGAGGTCTGGGCGAAGTACGCGAAGGCGAAAAGGGCGTGGCATTGAGTGGGACCTGGACCAGAGTGCCACCATTCTCAAGTCAGAGAAGCGAAAAAGCGGTAGACCAAGGAAAGCAGTCATTACACCAGTACAGGTGAGCTCTTTACTATCAACACTTAAAACACTTTAGTTTTTAACAAATGTGTCCCATCGATCATATGATTTACATTATGTCTCCACTATCTTATTTAATGCATACTTGTTTTTTCTTTACAATAAATATAACTGTATTGAAGAAACTCAATGTAAGGTTTTGATTTTAAATTTGATAAACATGACCTGTGATTCAAGGTAGACAAAATTTGTTCAGATTTGGTGTTTTGGTTCTCAAGACGATTATCCAATCAGAAAGCAAGTTATGCCTCACAGAAGTCGCTCTCATGTGGATTGCCAGTTTCAATGCTAACATCCAGTTGGTTTAATAAAAGGACTCTGATGTGAATCCTCATGACCCTGAAATTCAAGCACCTGTATAAGTGCTAGTGCAGCCTCTGCTACTGCAGAATGTGCTGTCCATATACTATGAATGAGAAAAGGTTCAGTTGTGCTTGTAATATGTTTTTTAAAACTGTAAGAGCGCAGGCTACATACTGTTCTTTAAACGGACATTATGGACAATGATAACTTGTTTGGTTTGTGCTGTTTTAGGCACCGGTCTCTCCTCCTCAAAGGGTTCAGAGGGACACTAAACAGCCAACAGTTCGAAGTTCAGAGGAGCAGCCTGAGCAGATCGACCAGCTGCTGGAGGAGGTGATGATGGGGTTAGAAATTTTGCCAAATAATAACACAAAATCCCAAACATTTTCAAGCACCCGTCGCCATGGTACCCCAGGCACTATGAAGACAGAGAGGGGACAGTGTGGCTCCACAGCAGTGGTTACCGTGGGGTTCGGAGGCAAAGACCCACCAACCTCTGAGGTGCCTGTCCTCCAGCAGCAGAATGAGGGGGAGCTCACGGACATCCTGGACCAGTTCCTTCAGTCCTTTGAGCGTCTAGAATCGGCTGCTGCACAGAGCTCCTCAGAGTCCACTGAGCTTCACATCAATGTAAACAGATACAGAAAACACAACCAGCTCTCAGTGCTCAAACCACAGCACCCAGCCCTGTCCACACAGACACCCACCCGGCCCAGCACTTCCACACAGTCTGAAACCAGTGGCACTGACAGCCCAATGGGAACAGCACAGACTTCTGCTCAGCAACGAAAAAACTTAGGAAAATCTAGCCCTGCCAAGAAACGACCAGTGCGGAGAAAGACGTGCTATCTGTTGTCTCTGGAGAAGCCCAGGACCAAGTCTAAGAAGAGTGAGGCTTTAAACAGAGAGGAGGTGAAGCAGCGGGTCACCAGGCAGTTGCAGCAGAGGCCTGTGGTCAAACTGGAGCGCAGAAAGACGCTGCCAGACAACATCAAGGTCCAAGAGCTCAGTCAGGTCTGTCAGTCCTCTAAAAAATATGATCATTCTATTAACAAACAGTACATGATCTGTTAAGCTGTTAGTTCAATAAGTTTGTATTACAGAGTCCTGGACCAAGAGCCAAGAAATGCACATCCCCAATGTGGGGCACCAAGACGTACCCCATCAGGAGCAGGTTTAAGGAAGCACAAATTATGGTAAGACATATGATTATTTAAATATTTTAATATTGGTCTAAAAGGTAATCTATCATGTTAAACTGACATAATAAATATAGTATGTATATACGTGCATTAGTAAAGAGTTTTGTTTGCATTTGTGTCTCAGGATGCCATGCCATTCCTTGAAGAGCCTGTTTCAAACTGCAGAATTAAAGCCACAAAACATGGATTTCTTACGCTTTCATCTCCTCCGGGCGTTTCTTTGTCTACTGTCGAAGAACAAATGGAAAGCAATGAAGACGAGGCTGGATCAGACACTAGAGAGTCCGAGCACAGAGGGAGGAAGAGGGCTTCAGACTCTGATGAGGAGATGAGCAATGCTGCTGAAGTAAAAAGAATTTGTTTTGATTCAGACGCTGAAGTAATTGATGTAGAGACAATCTCACAGAGCGATAGAGTACAGATAAATAATACCAGAGAGGAAAGGTCAACTGATGCAGAAAGCAGTGATATTATTGATGTGGACAATTTGGACAGGGATTTCAGTGAGACTGAACTCAAAAGAGAAACATTGGTGCACACAGAGGTGAACTGTTCTCTCAGAGCAGACATCACTGCAGGAGAGCCTGAAGACTTGGATAGTGACATTGATGTGATTGGCGGCTCAAGCCCCGCCCCGTCTCCAGTGCTCATCAGTTGGACAGACTCCTCAGAGGCGGAAGAGGACACGGACACAGATGCTCTGGACCAACAGACGGTGCTGTCTAAAGGGCGACTGGTGCACTGCTAAACAGAGTCTTAAGAAAAATCACATGTACATATTGTTTTTCTCTTTTATTGTTGTTCTAGGCTGTTGTGATTTCAAACCTTTGATTTCCTTTAACTGTTAAAATTGATTGAAATGGCTAATCATTAATCACATAGATTTATTAGTTTACTATCTTTTATATATGGTCAATCTAGCAAAATGTTTTGTTGTTGGCACAATATTGTCCAGAACTCAAGAATTCAACAATAAATTTCCTTTTCATTATTAAATGATTTTAGGGATCATTTGTGGCCACCTTCATGTTTAACCATACTTTAAACTTTATGTTTGTCTTTGTGTTATGTAGTATAATTCTAAATTTCTGAACATGTATTGTAACATAAACTACTCTAATATTACGGGTTTCGACTAGACCCTAATTCAGACATTTTACTGTTGGTGTCCTCCATATACCATATATGGATTCAGATTTCCTGTCAAACAACAGTTTATTTAGTTCATATTGTAGTACATCATAAACTTTTCAAACAAAAATCCACTCTCACACCTTTTCAGATACATCATATACAAACTTAACAGAGCAAAGAAAAACGTGAAGTGAAAATTATTTTTTATTAGTTCTCAACCTGTGGATCAACTTTCTACACACTACACACAACCCTGTGCCACATCTGTGCTGCACTTACTGGGGAGAACTTTAGGGGACGCCATTTGAGGTCTTTTGGATGTTTTAAGTCATTAAGCACAGCCTAGATGCAGTTAAGTGTTGAACATGTAGGGACTTCCCTCCAAATAAAGGACTCTGCTGTGTGTATATGAATATGAGCGTGTGTTTCTTATTCCCAGTGCAATATTGTCTGTTTTGGCTGCAAAGTTGAAAGTTCAAAGGTCAAGGGGTCGTGGCTCAAGTCAAGGTTAAAGAAACAAGTAGAAAGAAGTGCTGGCAAGGAGGCATTAAAACGGTTAGGTCTTTAAATTGTGCTGCTCGTCCTCAGTTTTTTGGTACTTGTTTACACTTAGTGCTGGATGCGTCTAATGGACTGGATTTGGGGGGTCTGGCTGTGGGACCCCCAGTTCCTCCAGTGCTGGTAGTCTCCACTGTGTCTCTCGCACTCCATGATGTACTGCTGCCCCCTGTAGCCTGGATATTGGTAGCACACAAAGCTGCAAGTGCAAATTAATGAAATAGTCAGTGGGGGGCTATTTTAAGGACAGGCAAAAGGCAAGAGTGAGAGATTGGGGATTTGGAACATGTTCAGGGATTGTGTTTGGTATGTTCCGGCATAGACTTCATACTGGGGAGGGTTGTGGTGCATTCGAGAGCTCAGGTCGTCTGTGTGGTGGGTAATAAAAAAAGTGACTTAGAGAGAGGCCTCACTACAAAATGCCTTTTATATGTAATGTCTACAGCTAGTGCTAATTTAACTTAAACTTTGCAAAAGACTGAATCTGAATAATCTGCAAGTGATTAAACAATTAAATAGAAATGTTTGTGTTTATGCATTTATTGGTGAAGCCTAATATTACTACATAGTACATTGAGAGGGATTTAAATAACCAATGCTTTAAAACGCCGGTTCACTCAAATGCACTATGTATGTTTTTAATTTTGAAGGGTCCTCCACCTTATCTCTTTGAAATATTCCACACTATAGCACCTTGCTCTCAGTGTGAATGTATGTTTTCAAGTTATTTTTGTGCATAAAATAATATAAATATTTTTACAAGATATATATTCAATACCATACTATGGAACATGCCAGGCAAAGCATAACATCTCCATGGTAGCAGCCACTAGAAATGTGATGTAGTGTATAGTGCTCAAAAGAGATCCTCACTACTATCGGGAAAGGCCTGCTTGGATTTTTAAGATTAGACTAATATAGAAGTTGAATGTGAATGCCTGTGCTTGTTTGCAGGGTTTGAAGGGGACACTTACGCGCCACACTGCACGTGCATGGAGCCGACCTCGGGCCACATCCAGCCCATGGCCTGCAGAGATGGGTAATCGTCACAGATCTCAACATTACGCCCCAGGAAGTTTTCCTTCTCGAAAATCATCATGCGGCTGCTCTGGTGGGACTGCAAAAGTACAAAAACAAGGTAAATAGGAGCTTAGCAACGAAGCCCGTTATGTCTAGTAGGTTCTTGTGTAGGGTTTACAAATACTTAAGACATTTTTGCTTTCATATTCATAGCAAACATAATATCTCTATCTCAAGAAACCATATAACAGAGATTTTCTCCAGTGATTCTCACAAAGTCTAAACTGAAAATGTGTGACTCAAAATTTTGAAACCATTTTGATATGAGCTACTTTCTCAAGCCCAGCTTTATCTTTGTCAGTGTTATAATAAGTCTAATAAGTTTTTATTTAGTGTTTAAACTTATATTTAGATACCATTTTCAAAACTTGTACTTGGTGTGAAAAAGGGCAGTCAAGTATAATGTTAATATTGAACATAGTATTTCGTCCTTTGTTTTTGCGTACATACAGCACAGTAGATGGGGCGCAGGGACATGAGGCGCTCCACGTGGTACGAGATGTTTCCACTGTAGGAGTCCCAGTGTGGGTACTCTCCTCTCTCCAGGATGAACTGCTGGCCCTGGAAGTCATGGTGCTCATAACCCACCCAGCTGGAAGACAATAGAGGTAAAGATTAATCAGATAAAAACAGATTATTATCATAGGAATTAAATCATAACAATATTGGATTGTTATGGTTTACGGTGCTATGGTGCTATGTCTGATATTACGTGCGATATTCAGTTTTCTGTCTGATCACTGCTAACCATCTTGTTTTTCAATGTCTCATGGTGCACTTTAAGATGTTCATTGTCTTTACATTTAATTTAAAATTAGGATTTACTCGCTACAGTCTCGTCGGTTAACCTGATCTTATCATCTGCATCCTCTCTTCACATTCCAATAAATATAATTTCTCAAGACCACTTGAGTCCTCCACTGTGTTTTTAAACTCCATCCACTCTCACTAGAATCATTTGGGTGATTTCATTTCTGGAAATGCTGATTCTGTTAACTTGAAAACTACCACTGTCTTACCTCACAAGATTAAAAAGAGCATTTTGATGTAGACAGACTCCAGGTATGTTTTTGAGGAGGTAACAATATTATAACATTGCTTAAAGCTCACAAGAGTGAATTTTGCGTAATATAGGGCCTTTAATATCCTCCTTCCTCTGTGCATATCCAAACCATTCCTTGTCCATTCTTAGGGTTTAAAACACTTAAATTGTTTGTTTTTTTTTGATAATTATTTTAAATCTCTTTCACAGTTGCCAGCCAACTTACGCTCCGCTCTCGACCCTGACGGAGCGGATGTTGTCCATGCCACACTCTTGGATGTTGCAGCACTCGGAGGTAAACTCGAGGCATTTTCCCTGGAAGTGCTCCTGCTCAAACACAGTCACCTGCAAGAACAGAGGAGACCTAAACATCATCGTACCAACCAGCCAAGAGGTATGTAATCTTAACTGTTTTAACATTATGCAAGAGAAAATTATAAATCATGAATATTTCAGTCATTATTATCACGATTATTTATGTACTGTCAAAAGTTGCCCTGTTACATAGACTAGACTTATATTTGTATTGTTTTGAATTCATGTCTTAAAAGCCGGTGTATATTTGTACAGAATGTATAACATTACAATGTGGGACAGAATGAATAATGACCATCTCATTCACAATAGAACGTAATATATAGTTTGTTTGTAATTGATTTAAACAATAATTGTAATCAAACTTATAATGCAAATAATTCAGCAGCCCTAACTGACTGTCAAGCTGTTATGTATTTTTACCTTGAAGAATGGAGCCATGCCCATTCCAGAGTTGACCAGTGGCTGCATCATTGGGGATCTTGTAGTTCGGTACATCTTTGCTCCTGAACAGTGGCATCAAATATAAGATGTGACAATTTTTAATTATATATTTGTTTGCCCATTACTTTTGTGCTGCCTTATATTTATAAAGTATACGTTGTTGACCAATGGCTCAGTTTGTAATGTGCACTTTTAGATAAAACCTTTACAATGCAATAGAAATATTATTGTTAAAATGTAGATAATAGCAATAAATTCAATATAGTTCAATCAAATAAAATCAAATAGGAATTGTTATTAATAAGCGTGTTTGCTCAACATAATGCAGTGTGCAATTGAATTATTAGCTTTCATGTGTTTCAGGTATAGGTGAGAAAGTGCTTTTGTGTTTTTAAGTGCACAGTGCGGCCCTGAGCTGTGTGCAAAGCAGAGATGGATCCTTACCTATATTTGGCACTTATTGGAAGAGTTGTGGAGTGGTACGCGCCTACCGCCAGCCTCGCGTAGAGCTTTGAGAGATCCTGGCGCTACAGTTTTATACCTGCGGTCGAGGATGTTTGCGCGTTCACGGCTCTGGTTGGGCTTATGCACTCTGCGAAGCGCGTCCACGGGGCTACGCTCGCGAGTGGCCGCAGTTACAGTGTTGTGCCGGGGGACCAGCTCAGCACATCCCATAGTGGTCACACAAAGGCGCTCGGGTTAGTTCGGGCGCTGGTCAGCAGTACGGCGCGTGGCAAGGGACAAAAGCGCGCGGAATGTGGGGATTAGACGGTCCTCAGAGGGGCACTACTGGGGTCCGAGAAGACCTCGACCCATGTAGAAACGTTCTAGGCTTAAACCATTCTATGTACTGTTAATTAAGCCTACTGTATCTGCATAGAAATAATGAGTTTCTCTTTGCAAGTTACAACTTCAATCTTTTTTCTTTTATTCTTTCAGCTCCAGGCCTAAAGGTCATAATGATGTATCCACTGTTGTGTCTAATTACCTAAATTCATCCCTATAGTTTTTTTATTACATAAATGTAATGATTGTGTTTTGACTATTCACTTTTGCTTTTCTTATTTTATTGCAATAGCTGAACACACAATATATGTACATAGATTGTACATTTCTAATAACAGGCATTAAGTGGCAGTAATACAACATGGCATTAAAAGGATTAATTTTACAAATCCAGTCCAATATAAAGATGGAAGTGAACATATGTGCATTAGAGCACTGGAGCATTTTATTTGAAGACATAATAAAATCAGTTTGAATGTAGGTGAAGGAGTGTAGGTCACAGATACAAACAACAGATTCATATGGTCATTTGAGCATGTCTCAAGTTTGTCTTTGAACTTCAGCTTGTTCTCAGTGTGTCCGCTGTCCTGTCTACACACATCCCGTCTACACACACCCATCTCCACACACCTCGTCTACACGCGTGTCCATGTCTGTGATGATGAGGACTTTCTTTTGTGTGGCGTCACTGACCTCAGCAGGTTTGTTTCACGGGGGGTAATCCTGGCCCTGAGAGCGCCAGAGTATAAAGGGGAGGGGCACAGTCCGAGCCCACACACTCTGAGTGAGGCTCGTCGCAGGCACACACAGACAGGTAAGGCCATTATTAAATAAGTCATTGTCAAATAGAAATATACAGCTGAATAACAGAGCCTGTCCTCATAGCAATCATGTCCAGTGGAGATAAGTCCAAGACTTCTTCTCAGACTGACGGCAAGGCTGCTCAGAGCAAGAAGTCTGAGATGGGGATGATGTCCTACAAGGTTTGTGGAACAAGCCTCATCAAGTTGTAGTTCTTTAAATGTACAAAACGTATTTCTGTGTTTGCTCCAGATGTACGTGTTCGACCAGGAGAACTTCCAGGGTCGTATGATTGAGATCAGCAATGAGTGCATGAATGTGTGTGAGATGGGCATGGACCGCGTGCGCTCTCTGCGCGTGGAATGTGGACCGTAAGTGATACACTGAATACAATAGAGAGTATTTTATAGAAGCACATTATTGGATCATTTAACTGAGGTGTGTCTGCAGGTTTGTGGGTTTTGAGCAGATGAACTTCTGTGGAGAAATGTACATCTTGGAGAAGGGAGAGTACCCCCGCTGGGACTCCTGGAGCAATTGCCAGAGGAACGACTACCTGCTGTCCTTCAGGCCTGTCAGAATGGTGTGTACATGACTCCTGTTTGGTTTTTTATACTTATGTTGTGCTAGTATTACTAAACCTCTATACTCTTTCTCAGGACCCTGAGAAGCACAAGATCTGCCTGTATGAGGTGGGAGAGTTCAAGGGCCGTAAGATGGAGATCATGGACGATGACGTCCCCAGTCTGTTCTCTTATGGCTTCACTGACAGAGTGGGCAGCATCATTGTCAGCTGTGGAACGTAAGGCTCTAAACCACACAAACCACTGTAGTTTACATTATTCTGTGTATACATTCACACATACTTAATACCGATACTCTGCTCTGTACAGTTGGGTGGGATACCAGTACCCTGGTTACCGTGGCAGCCAGTACCTTCTGGAGAAGGGCGACTACAGGCACTTCAACGAGTACGGCGCCCGCTGCCCTCAGTTCCAGTCTGTGAGGCGTATCCGTGACATGCAGTGGCACCAACAGGGCTGCTACACCATGGCCAGCAAGTGAGGCTCAGGGAAGGAGAGAAAGAGAAAGAAAGAGTGGGAGTGAGGGAGAGGGGCGGAGGAAGAGAGAGAGGGGAGAGACCACTGAAGCCTTTCCTCTGGGGCTTTGGGTCACTATTTGACCTGACACTTTCTGACCAGCGGAGATGGACACCACTCAGCCCATAATGGGCCTCCCTGACTTCCTCTGCCTCTGCTTTCTCTTTCTCCCCTCCGAGCCGAGCGGTAATGACCACTATCTGCCCCTTTTTAGTCCCTCACTTCATCCCCTCCACACTTTTATGAAACACCAAAGAGGAAGCAAGACAGATGCTTTTTAACACAACTCTCAGCACAGGGTGTGATGCACCATGGGAAACTGAGTGCTCTGCCCCTGCCTTCAGCCCTTGTGCATTGGACACCCTTTCTGCTGTACAGATTTTTGGCCAAGTTTTCAATAAAAGGAAAAATCATGAACTCATACATTTTTTTTGTATCGTTTTTTTGTAATTGTTGAATAAATTCTGTATGGAGTTTTATTCACAGCCTAAATTGAATTTCAATAAACTTAACTACATCTACATGATATCTGTCCAACTAAAGTATTTTTTGTGTACAAAATACTAAAATGGCATTGTCATTAAAATAATGGTCCTATGATAAGTTCATGGGTTCATCCTTACTCACCTCATTTATTACTTTGCATACATTATAAAATGCCCTCACAAACAATATCTTACACTCATACGATCAACACTGATATATAAAAATAAAAAAACAGTTATGTTTTATATGGAGCATAAGATATGCAACTATGATTTTTTTTTTTTCTATTGCACTTCAAGTTTAGATGTTTAGATGCTTATAATTGTATATATTTGTAACATTTCCTTTAATATAAAACCATAGTGTCATGAGCAATTGTTCATTCATACAGTGTTTAACCAGCCATTGCATAATGTCCATCTGCCCCCCAACAGGTGGAAGCGTCAGCGTGACATCATCCGCACAAACTCTAAAAATACAGGAAGAGAAACGGTGTTAAGGTGATTATTGTCAAACAGACAAAGGCAGCTGTCCCCTCCTCACCCTCAAAGTCCACCAGCCCGTCTCCGTTCAAGTCCACATCACGCAAGATCTCGTTGATCTCTCGGTTTGTCACCTGTTCCCCCATCAGCTTCTTCATGGCCTCGCGCAGCTCTGTTAAACTGATCAAGCCATCGCCGTTGGAGTCAAACTGTACCATAAGAGACATGTTCAGAAACAGTCAAAAATACTTAAAACTACCAACCATGCCTATATACCTCCTTAAACGCATCCCGTAGTTCTTTAACCCCAATCATGTCTGCGGTCTCTGCCAACATCTTTGGTCCCATTAGTTCTACAAAGTCCTCAAAGTCAACTTTGCCTCCACCTGTAGGAAAGACACAGTGTTGTTATACCAGATATTATAATGTCATAATTACAGTATTCATTTACAAATGTTTTATTACAGCGACAGTTTGTAGCTTGCGCTGTAACAGTTATAAAAAATGTATTACAATCACAACTGAACCTGAGCTGCCAGTGCCTTAAATTGCATGTAGAGGACACATACACATTTCCTCATTCTCAGTATATGGACAGCAAATACTGCACTAGAGGCAGCACTAGCACTGATGAATGATGCAGGTGCTGACTCATGTGAGACTCATTCTGCTTTCTGATTGGAAAATGTTCTTGAGATACAAAATAATAACTTTAACAACTTGAACATCATGCCAAATGTATTGGTAATTAATGATAAATCAGCTGTACACATTATCATAAAATCAATACCTATATGTGATTTGAACATGTCTACTTCCTATCAGGGAACACAGTTGGGTCATGTTTACGGAATTTAAAATCAAAATCTTACAGGAACATACAGTTCCTTTAAGCATGAATCAATAGCCTATGCCTGTGTTTCTCAGACTGTGGTGTGATTCAGGCTTACTCACAGATCTGCTGGCTCAGCTCAATCAGTTCCATCTCTGTGGGCATGTACCCCATCGTCCTCATGCACTCGCCCAGGTTATTGTGACTGATGTAGCCGTCTTTGTTCATAAACTCTGTGAATGCCTCTCTCAGCTCTGCTCAACACACAAGGCAATGTTTAGGCCCATATACACAGGCATCTGCTCTCATGTTAGACCTTATTTGACCTTACCATCCATCTCCTCCGGCCTCAGCTCCCTGTCCTAGAAACAGACATGTGCAGGTTTGAGAGGAGCCAGAGTACAACAATGAGAACATTCAAGATGGAAATATTTACAAATGTACTTAAACACAAAAGTGGGGCCTCCAAATCTAAACACAATCTTATGACATAAGAACACAAATGATATGGTTGGCTTTGGCCATTCAAATAAAGGCCTTTTAACTATATTTTTCCTCGTGCGATGTGTTAACTTTTTCTACTGTTTTGGAGTGCCTGGAGGCCGTTGTGTTTTGACAAATGATATGGTGTTTGAATGTAAAAATATAACAGAAGTACAATGAAAATGAAAGTGTGATAATAAAACCCCTACATACAATCAATGTATTGTTTAAGCAGGCTTAGCGTTCTAGCAGTTTGCTAATGTAAAAAAGCTATGTGTTTTGAGTGATCAGCTTTATGTATGTATACTTACATATCTGATGCATTATAAAGGATTAAAGTGCACTGTAATTATAAATAAATACACAATACAGATCATGTTTGATAGCTAGAAGACCATACAGAGCTCAAAGAAAATAATGCTTTAAAAACAACTATATTGACACTTTGCAGCTGATGTCATCAACATTTCCTGAGGATGTGATGCTAACTGTAGACAGTGCTCTGTCTGAAGCTCTGTTACTCAAATTAGACACAATATGACCATAAAGAGCTCACTTAGTTGGAACGACAACAAGTGAGATGAACAGGCCTCTCACACATAAAATTAGACTCACAAGCTAGTTAGCAGTAGTAAGTCACCCTCACCTGTTTTTGTAGGAAATCAAACACCTAAACAGGACCATAAACACTCTTATTGATCACAGTTTCCTGAAAATGTGTTATGTTAAACTACATTTTTTTTGTTTTGTTTTTTTTGTGCTTTGTGTCATCATGGTAACTGCTGACCATTCCACCATATAGAGACAGATGCAGAACACCCCCAGCATGATGTCACTGCAAAGTATCAATAGTGTGTTTTAAGAGGAGTTCAGGCTTGTCCTCACCATCGGCCCTAATAGACCTGATAGTGCAGCCAAACCAATCGATGTGTTGCCATGGAAATGATTGATGGATGCTTGTGCGCGGTAGTTAAATGAGGGCTGAAATGTCTGGTTCAGGTCAGTGATGGCAGGCAGTGACAAAACTATAGCATTACTATAGAGGCAGGGAATAGTAGTAGTAGTGGTGAGTTGTATTTTTGAATTTCCCTTTTTGTTATATTATTCTCATTGCCAATACTGAATGATGCACTATATCACTTTTCTTGTAGATTGTCAGCTACCTGCTTGTCTCCATGGAGGTTCCTGTTTATGACATTAAACTATTTATCTCTGAGGAGACAAGCAGGTGAGGCCATCAAGTCAAGTAACGGGTCAGATCCTTGGGGAATGACCCTGTTCACACTACTGCATGTTTATCAAGGTAGTTTTGAATGATGAATGATGAAAAACAGAGCAAATGCTATTAATGCCATACTGTAGAATATCTCTGCTTAAGAATTAACATACCCATGGACTTGAGGATTTTTTTCTAATGCGCTTTTCTGTCTCACTTGATCAATACTAAAGCTCAGATACTATGGTTTTACTTCTACTAAATTAATCTGAACATAATTTGGCTCAATAGTCTCATAACAGCTTACTTACACAACCTACGTCCGGTATTATTAAAAAGTTCCCATATGGATGAAGATGAGGTGACTGAATAATTGGGTGATTTTAAAGTATATAACTTGTTACATACGAATGCAACCCCCTCTCTTAGGAACACACAGGCCGGGCCTACTATCTGCAGCATCTTGCAGTTCTTCACCAAAGCACCAAATGTTTCTTTGAAAGGCTTTTCCTTCACATCTTGATCCTCATCGTCCTCTAGGTGGCGTTCTGTTTGCGAATGGGCTTTAATGCTGTCATTTGCCCCCTTAGAGTCACACAATTGTTAGTATTAATCATAATCATCTTTGTATAAACAGATAGGAGCCATAGTCAAACAGTGAGAGCTGAGTTGTAAGCCTGGAGTACATAAGCTGCTTTTAATTCCGAAGTAATCTTCTCACATCAGCCGACACTGGACAACTTAGAGCTAACCACTTCTTGTCCAACGGCTCATTTTGCTAATTGTCTGATCCTCTAACATCTTCTGGAGTTATGTAAGACTTACAGCATCTTCTCATGTGTTCTTCAATTAAGAAGAAAATAGGAAATATTTTGCTAAAGGAGCAAAGCCAATACTACTGCCAAAAATTCAACGTGTGGTGGTCTAAACTATACCGAACAAAATTAAATACATATTTTTTCTGCTCAAATAGTTTTTAAGTTTTGTAATTTAACTTATTATTTCACTTATGCTTTTCCTTTTATTTCTTTTTTGTCTCCTTTTTAAGAGACTCTAACCCAGTCAGTTTTGATTTCACTGTCTGAATACCGCTTATGAAAGTTGATTCTTACACATCATTGTTACCACAAAACATAAAGTTCTATCTATCAAGTAGAGTCAGTCAAAGATTTATCATTAAAATAAATAAATAAAATAAAAACTAAACAAAAAGCTAACAAAAATTAATGGAAAGTTTCCTACCTTTTTTCTTTTCATGGATGGTTTGGTGCAGTTGCCCATCACCAAATGAGATTAGTAAAGTCCTTTGTTTCCCTGTTCCATATTTGTTACAAAAAATAGGATCCTGATATACACCATGTTAAAAAAATATTATAGTACTGCCCAAACAATTAATCTCTGTAATTTAAAGCTGCAGCCAAAGAAGTGGCTCCACATTTGAGGCAGTGGTTTTAAAACTTCCCTCCCTCCCTCTCCCTCCATCCCTCTCTCTCTCCTTCGCTCTCTATCTCTCTTTCTCCTCCCCCTCTCTCCATGTCAGTCTGTGTCCTCTCCTCTCACGCGCTCAGTGGCAGTGGGTTTAACGTTTTGACGGGGGAATTAAGTGCATATAAATGAACTGGTCTTAATCCTTGCGGTTTTAGATTACTGAGAAAGATATTCTGATCAAGAGAAATTAACAACTATGACATATAAAAAAAAAGTTTGAATAGTCTAAAATTATTAAGGTAAATAAAAGATAGACTGGTTGAATGCTATACTCCGGTCAAAGCATCATGGAGACCACAGGCAGACTCCTCATTAGAAAAGTTGCATAGTTCATCTTTAAACCAGTTCTCAAAATTCTGACATTTACTTGTTACATAAGGAAATCTTAACCAGAATCAGTACTAGAACTAAAGAGTTAAACCAGGTCTAGGACAAAATCCTGTTCCATCTACTTCTGAGAACTAAGTGCTTTAGACAATTTTTAGGAAGAGAAGAGGAAATTAGAGTGTGTATTTTTAGGCAAATTCCTGTGTCATATGGTGTGGCAGGATGAATGGGGCTCTCGTGCCTCTCTTAATATTTTGCGTGTAAGTTGTTACACAATCTGATGAGCTTTGACAAGAGGGGCGTTGCTGTGGTGCTTTAGAAAGAGACAGCAGAAGTTGGGATCATGAACTTACTGAAGAGTGTAACACATCCACCACAAATTTATAAGCCGATTTAGACAAGATATTAGAGCACAGCTTGAATAATAATACATGTTTTTATCTGAATATTTGAGCCATGCCCATATGTAACATTTTCAACCAATATATAATTATTGCTAAAATACTGAAGCTTCTATTGCTCAAATACAACTTAAGCATTTGAATTAAACTGAAACAGGAAAAAATTATATTATGGGTTATATGGGTAGTCCAAAAGAGAAAAATAGGCCTATATTTTTTTATTACTTAGACTTACTCACACTTAGGGAAATTATTTGGACACAGTAGCTCACATATCACAATTAATATAATAATAATAATAATAATAATAATAATAATAATAGTGTGCAAATATAAATAGTAATGATAAATTAAAAATAAGTAGCAAAAATAGCAACAGACAGGTGTCAAATGTGGCATAACTATTAAAATTCATATGTACTAGTCAAATTCTAAATTAGATCATGTAAACATGAATACTAGAGCATTCAAGTTAAAATAGCATAACTTGTTCTATGCACAACCTCTAACTCTTTGGATGGTGTAATGCAAAATCATGACCACCTGAGGCCGCTGTAATATAGAATTATTATAGGAGTGTGCTCGAGCAGCTGCAGGGACATTAAGCTGAGATGTGGCAGTTTTTTCATGGACAGAGATGGAGCTTAAGCAGTGAGCGAAGACTTATACCACTAAATGTGCCATAGGTTATGACATCAATATACTACTACTTGTAACTACTAAAAAGCACTTTGAGTGGGAAAAAACACAAAATGCTTGCAAATATATGCTATAATGACTGCTGATAGCACCTAGAGAGACAGAGAGAGATGTATTTTAGTCACTAAGCAACTTCCAGCTATACTAAAGTCTTTGTATTCACTTAAGCTTTAGTATAACATGTATGATTTATTTTTATTTCTACGTTTTTGTTTATATTTTAACTATATTGTTATTACTTATATCCTTGTATTTATTATTCATCTTAAGCACATTTAGTTGCTATTTTGGCCTAAAATGAGCACTATAAATAATTTACTTTAATACTAATAATTATCACACATACTTTCATGAACAGAGAACAAACCAACCAACCAAAGAATAACCATGACAGGAGCCTTTACCCTCCGACCTATTCCAATAGGGTAACTAGGATATTTTTATTTTACATTTATAGTGTATCATATTATACTTGTCTTTAAATCAAGTTTGATCTTATTTAATTTTGTGTATTCTCTTCTCTCGTCTTAAAACTGCCTCACACTGCTGCACAAATGTGTTATTTAAATAGGCCAGGGATGTCCAAACCCTATTCACCACATATGCAAACATATTCGTAGTGGGGGGCTGCAGACAGACATGGGGTCAATACAGAGAGACTTTCATATAGAGGCATGTAAATAAGCTTGAAAGACTCATAACACCTTTAAAAAATCTAACACTAGAACACAGATTTTTGATCTGTATCACAAAGCAATGAAATGTCATTGAGGTTGCAGTGATAGAGATATTTGAATTTCAAATAAAAAGTACTGTCTATGATCTTTGGGATTCCCCTGAGTATTTTGCAGCAGAGTTTGAGATCTAATAGCTTGTTGTAGTGATTTTGTTTTAAAAAATTGCAGAATTTTGTTCAACAGAAATAATTCAATCAGTATTTTTTTTTCCTAGCCACTTTTATATGTATTTTCTAGTTTGCTCAAACTATGAATGAGTTAAAATAAACCCCCAGTCTCGGCTGGTGTCAAACTATAATACTTTTACTTTTCAGTCCTGTCCAAAAATGTAATGAAGTAGAATGTACAAATACCTGCTCTCAAATGTAGTAAAAAGTATCCACTTAAAAGCTTCTTAAGTAAAGTACAGATGCCTAAATTTTTTTTTACTTAAGTACAGGTCTTTATTACTTTTACTTTGTTACTTTCCACCACTGATTAATTCTTGCTATAAATAACCGAAGACAGCAGCAATGCCATTAGGTCTGATTAAACTCCTCTATTTTAATATTTGATGTGAATGACTATTTAATGTTAGACAGGTTTAGTCATAGCACGTTTTCATTACTTTTCAATTGCATGTCCAAGTGGGCACATGACTGACGGTAACTCCATCAGTAGTAGGTTCATTTTGTGGCATGCACTTGTAATACTAGCTGTCCATGTTTTTGTGGTTGAGTGTGGTAGAACAATAGTAAAGTGATCTTAGTAAAACAGTGTTGGTGCAGCACTGGGCAGGAACAGATCGGGTTGTGATGTGAGATCAGATGAGGGGCTAAAGACAGAAGAGACAGGATCAGACAAAACCTGTGTGCTCCTTTTGTTGTCACTATACTAAAATTTCAAACTCGATTTCAGTATTGAGGAATTGGCTTGATATTCAATACAGATTTCGATACCACAATAATCACAATTTTCAACACAAAACAGGAATTACCATGTGGTCTTATACAAATTTGATAAAGCTAGTATAAGACTGGTTGTCCTCTTAAAGTAATATTTTTTGTATTGGTACTTTTTCAAATGAGTACCTAGTTTCGGTATCAATTAGTATCTGATTTACGATATTTTTGACAACCTTAGTCTCTATGGATGAAAACAACTCAATTTCTATGTAGTCTATTATTATGATTTTTCTTTTTATGATTTTCTTTTTTAGTTTTTGAGAAAATTGTTTTTTATGTCTATGTTTGTGTGAACATACTGTAGCATTTTTAATACTTGAGGTGCAATTATTTGGATTATTACACTATTCTGTGCTCTACGTTGTGCAAAATGGACTGTCTGAAACAGTTAAGTGCTCCACTGCATATTTAAACGTATACACTCTGACATATACCCTCACTAAAATCATCTGGATAATTTTAGCCCTGGAATTTCCAATTTCTGCTGAACAAAAGGTAACTTGAAAACTACCGCTTCATGACATCACAAGGTGGAACAGTGCATTTTGAGCTTTGAAGATGTAGACAGACTAATATAAAAGGGTTATTTAAACATGTGTGAATGAAATGAAATGAAACAAAAACAAAGGAGGTAACAACATTATAACATGGCTTAAAGCTGACCAGAGGCAATTTTGTGTGTTATTTGACTTCTGACATTTAAAGAAAAGGCAAAGGTCAGTAAAGGTAAGGCCTTTCATGCAAACTCTACCCCTTTAAAGACAGTGTCTGATGAGTTGTCTCTCACGGTTTCCGCGTCTACAGTTTCTGTCTTAAAATATACGGGACCTCTTGCATCATTGTCTCTTTTGTCGCTTATTACCGTGGTGCCCCTAATTAGGATAAGCAACATCAGGGTTGACTTCTCATGCACAACGTAATAACAACTTCCTGTTTTTGACCCCACTACTGCTGTGATCAGGTTACTTGTTTCTAGAAAGGCAATGAGCGGTTTGTAGTGAGAGAAACATAATCTGTTCTTCCTACTCAAAAACATACATCTATAGCTCCTGGCTTAACACAACATGATACCACTAGAATACACATGTTGAAGTGACAGATGCTTAAAGCTCATGCGTGCCAGTGTTGTTCCATATTTGAGCCGACACCAGTGGAACGATGTCTTCAGATCTCTGTGTGACTGTGGCTGTATCCCTTACAGATTACATGTTTTCCGAAGTAGAGAAGCTTAAACCCCCCCTCAAACGCACGCTATCTTCTCAGCTTTAGTCCACTTTGTTTGGCTGTAAGAATTGTTGGCATTAGTGACATGTAGATAATTAAGGTAGCCAATATGTGAAGAAACGATAGGGAGGGTAGGTGCAGTCAGGCGGGGCAGGCGAAAAGTGTAACTCAGATGAGATGGTTTTAAATTTGTATTTGGGGCTTAGAGTTTCAATCATGAGGCTGGAAAGACATTTAATCAGCCACAGAACTTGAGCCACGCAACATGGACCCACACAGAGGACGATTCTACTACAGACTTACATAAAGCGTTTGGTAACACAAGCCCAAAACAGTAGCCTGCTGCTTCATATAACTTTAATAGTGTTCTGAGAGTACAGAGACTCTAAATATAGCCAAATATTTATTTTATTTTAATTTTTTTCTTTCTTTGTTTTCTTTTCATCTTTCTTTTTCTTTATTTCCATGGAATCATGCAGGTTCTACAGTTACTTTTTGTAGGCACCCAAAACTCACAAGAGGGATAAGGAGATGATTTATGTGAATGAAAAATCTAGTTGCAATGTTTTAAGGAGAAGATTGGACAATGTGCATGTAAAATAAGGCAGCCAGCAAACAGAATACATATTAACATACAAGATCCATCTGTAGCCTATTGTACTTTATCTGTTGTATACAAAGAAAGCAATTAGTGGGCCTATTTACATTTTTTAACTTTGCATTCAGATAAAGTCCAATTCATGCAGCACTTACCTGTCCAAACACAGAGGTGACGATGGGCAGCAGGTCCACTGGCTCCGCCTCCTTCTCTGGCTCCTGTGACTCTTTTCTTTGTGGTCCCTCCATCAGCTCCTCCAGGGTCTGCTCCAGTTTTTGTGCCTCTTCGATGGTGGGGTTGGGCCTCACCACTTGGGCTTTCCTCTGCCGTGGCGTTTGCGGCGTTGAGACTTCACCGGGCGTCCTTCCCTGGTTGTCTTTCCTTTTCTTCTGCTTCTCTACTTTCTTCTTGATCGCAGCTTGAACCTTTGAAGGGAAGAGGAGAGCAACAATTACGAGCTTTGGGAAAAAGAGACTGTACACACAAGCCTGGTACTTTTATGTCACAGTGTTCAAAATATGGGGCTCAGTGTCCTGCATATGACACCTGGACATTTAAAATGCATGCAAATTAGGCAGGGCTTCTGTCACTTTCCAGGAAAAAGACAAATGAGATCTCTATTAACATTTTATATGTGGTGTTTTATGCTTGGTTTACAGTGCACATGATGATTTACATTAATGAGGTTTTAATGAACTAAAAAAGAGATTAAACATAATATGGTATTGTTTCATAGATTCATAATTATTAATTGTAACACCTGAAACCAGGATCCAATAAATTATTCATTGACCATTCCAAAAAGACAGCATGCAAAATACGCAAGCATGCATTTATGAAAATATATCTAATAATGATAGTCCAAATTCATCAATATAAATACTTGTTTAGTGAAAATTTGTATTGTGTATTTGTGTAAATTTTGATTTGGGCCTGTAACTATATTGCATTTAATTATAACTATACTATAATTCTATATTATAACTATATTGTATTTCAATTAAAAACTTTTTCAGATTTAAAATAACAATGAATGGACAATAGATCAATTACAAAGCTTATGTGGAGTATAGAGGGTGGTTTAGCCAGACACAGTTAAATGCTATTAAAAAAATAATAAAAGAAGAAGAGAGTTTATAAAGTTAAATCCTCTCAGAGACGGGTAGCACTTTGCTTTGATTAAAAAAGTAAACCTATTTTGCAAGCCCTTCTTTCATTGTTAGTTTCCCCCTTATTGAACCTTTTCAGATGCCCTGCCTTTGCATTAAATTTGTCCACGCACCTGTTTTGCAGTCCTCTCGGGTGGTGCGCTCACAGCCCCCGGAGCGCCTCCTCCTGCTGGTGTCTCCCGAATGATCATGAACATGTTTCAGCGGCGATCCCAATCCTCCCTCTCTCTCTCCCACCCCCTCCCTCACCCACCTCACTCCTCTCTCCTCCGCTACACTGGCCCTTACCGCTGTCTTGTTTTTCTACTTTTATGTGTTAAACCTCACAAGCAATCTGCAACAAAGCTCATAATTGGATCAAACATGGCAATAAGTCCTCTAAAAAAAAATTTGTTAATCAAAGTGAGCAAAAACTTTTCTCAGCTCAAGATATAAAGGCTATAAAATAATCTCCAAAAGTGTAGAGAAACATAAAGTTCTCAATCTCTTCTTTCTTCCTTAAAAATGAAATGTGAAAAATCCAAGTTATTTGCTGGTTGGTTCCGTCAGTGCTGCACCTTGCTTGTCTAGATTTCGGTCTCACAGTGCGTTTCAGGTGAGCAGGTTTTTATCATCCGCAGTAGTCTTGGCTGTGGGATTGGGTTCCTGCACCTCTGCCCTCGTGCCGATCCCTGCCCCTTTAGGTGACATTCTATACCTCCCCAACTTTACTGGTTGCTCGCGTTATCTACCTCTCACACACCGACCTCTCTGTCTCCTCCTCTTCCTCTCTGCATTTCCATCAACACAGACAAAAGATCACATATTCCTGATTTAAATGGCTTGATGAATATAACAATATATGCAACATTAGCCATACATTTGCAGTATATACAGTTTTACAGGTCATTGGTTTCCCTGGAGTGTTCTACAATCTGCCATTAAACTTACCTTTTTTATTAATTTACCTTTTTTTCCCTTTTCCTTTCTTTTTTCCGTTCCTTTTTTACCTCTCCACAGATCTGACCTGTAACTTGGCCTTTTGGCATCATCTGTTTGTCTCCCTGGCCTGGAGATAGATAAGTTAAATATAGGTTAAATGTGGGTAAAACAGTGAGATCTCCATGGAGACAAGCAAGTGGTGAACCCTCCACCAGAAAAGTTACATAGTGCACTTTTAAACAAATACTTATAGCCTACTAATAATCAGTAGCTATGACAGCTTTTGATTTTATGAGGATTTTTACAAATAAGGTCAGTAATAGACTATCAAATCTTCATCCAGTATTTACAATTGTATTTCTAAGAGGGGAACATAGGCCACATAAAGTAGAAATTGTCAAATTATACACCCCTAGTACCAAAACAAGTTTAAAATAAGACTTAACTTGGATTTAAGCAGGACTATACCAGAATCATACATGAGTAAACTTGGTTGAAATCAGGGCTAGTTCAAAAAAGCACTAACTAAAAATTGAAATATGAAATACAAAAATGATCAAAATGGAAGAGAACTTGCACTATTTTTGTGTGTGTGTATATATATATATATATATATATATATATATATATATATATATATATATATATATATATATATATATATATATATATATATATATATATATATGTGTCAATTTTGGGGCCAACAGTATCAAGCTGATTTGGGGAGATGCTGTTAATCCCTCCATCTCTTTCATATCTGAAGCCTTTGTTGTGTCCAAATTGGATTGTTGTTAGATTTGCCCGGGTCAGATGAAACATTCTGAAATTGCAGCGTTGGGTTTGAATAAAAACACCTCTCTTGAATGATGTCCACATTCTTACATAAGCTTATTCTACACGTGTGGTTGGGCAGCATACACAGGTGCAGACAGTGTCCTATCTCAGGCCTAGTTATAAATGTGAAAATGCAAAGAAGCGAGTGCACATCAAACAGTAACAGATCAGTGCTATTTTCAGCTCTACAAAAGCATAATAGTGAATGCAAAAAAACTAATTCCACTAAAAGCTTTACAAATATAAACATGATGTGATTTATTTTTAAAGAAACAAGGCATAGACAGGTGATGGGGTTGAACTGAATAGTGTTATTATGAGCAATACATACTTTTTGAAAGAGAAACAGATAGACAAATTGATATGGTGTGACAGCACATCTATTGTGGTACTTTATTTGGCGATACTGTATTGCATTATTAGCTTTAAAAAAAAAAATTTTTGAGGCTTGTTTGGAGAATAGTGAAAAGAGTTTATTTAATGCAAGTATTCACTGTTGCAAAAATTGCATAGGAAAACTGATAAATCTATGTGATAATGTGTCTATTTCAGCTTTGTGAGTGATTGGCAACTGTCCATGGTATAAATATACATTACCAAAAGTGCTGCTATAGCAGACAACTAATCAGCATTATTATTATAATAATAATAATTTTTTTTTTTTTAGATTAATCATTGCATCCCTATTAAACTCTTCAACTTAACATGCCTCTAGACTTTACCCCCTACATGACTTTTTGTTTAACTTCTCCATCTTGCCCTCATCTCTCCAGTTAACCTGGATTAAACATCTGATACACACTGGAGGTTGCCCAGACAGTGGATAACGTATGGCTTAACATCTCTCCAGTTTCTAATGAGGTTTCCATGAATCACTTAAACTTGGGACCTAAACCGCAAAGGCCCCTCTGTCTCTCCCTCGCACAATCCCGATCCTTATTAACTATAGATGAAACGCCAAGTTACTGACAGTCAAGGTTAAACATAGGCATTCCATTATCTTTAAGTATAGGTCTCAAAAAAGGTGTAGAGGTGTGGAAATATCTCTGACAAGATTGAAAATTAGATTGAAAAAAGTGCGGAAATGTTGAGAGAATATGAGTTTTAACCTTGGTCAGAGACAGGTGAGTGATTGAGGGAGTGGTAGCTCAGGAGCAATGTAGAAGTGTAGGCTTGTGTTACTAATGCTATGTTGATCAGTCCTCTATAATATCTAATTACAGATGAAGACGGAGGCAGACGAAAGGGGTGAGCCTGGACATAACCCCATCAAGTCTGTAACACTGAAGTCTGCAGTTAATGTATAGGGTGACGCACATAGACAAAGATAAAACTTTTATTTGGGTCAGACCAATTCTCATTATTTATTTGGTCGCAACAGAAGTCATTTAAAATACTCAAAGGTCAATGGCAACGTGTAAACCATGTCTAAAAGGACACTGGAACATATAGATGTCTTTGGCACTAGACATGAATTATTCACATAACAATAAAATATTATTAGTATAGTACATTATTCGTTTTATATTTTCAAGCAATTTTATTTTAGTCTTAATTTTTTAATTTTTTTAGATTAGTTTATACAGTCTATTTTTTGTTTTTTCTAAACAGGATTATTTTATTCTGCAATTATAATGATGTTCCTTTTTTTTTTAATTAAATCTTATATTAGTAAATGACTGATGTGTGGTGTTGCACTTGATTGTACCATAATGTAGAATCTGATTCACATTATTTAAATAATCAGAGTAGGTGCACATGTACGCCCTCTAGTGGAGCTATATAGAAGTAGCAGAAAAATGCAATGGAAATGGGGAAAAGCCATTGTGGGCTCTACTTGAGCTAACATTGCTTAAGTAAAATGCATTTTTAAACATTACAATTGCTAGGAAATGCATTGGTTGACAGTTTATAAAATATCTGAGAATTCAATTATTTTCAGGATTATGCTACATAAACAAAATTAATATATTTACAAACAAAGGCACATTTTATTTCAGGTTAGTGTCCATTTACTAGAATAAAGTGCCCATTTTAATATAAAGCAAGTTAAGCCCAGTGTGGTGAGACTATGATAAGGGGCTCTCGGTTTTGCCCGTTGATAATTGGCCAGGGGTTAAAATATGGGAAAACCGCTTCTTTGAATTTAGCGTCGTAGAAAGTGAAAAGATGGTCCATGTCCTCTGCATTGTAAAACGCCACTTCTCCCCGACCATAGTCCAGGTAGACCCCCACCCTCTTGGGACGCTTGGTTGGATAAATCAAGCCCTCCTCCTCTGAGTCAGTGCAGGCCTCATACTCACTGGTCCCGTCTCCATTGTCCCGGAGCACTAGGGTCCAGAATCCATCTTCAGGACAGAGGCTGATCTCCTCCTTTCGGTTAACAGATGCCCTGGCTACTCCAAGCCCCCAGGCAGTTTTTGATCCCACATCCACCTCCCAGTAGTGTCGCCCCGAAGTGAAAGCTTGGGACCCCAGGACGATGTTGTAGCGGGTGAAGCGCTCTGGGTTATTGGGGAGGGTGGGGCGGATGTTGCCCACCTGGACACTGGTGCGGCACTCGGAGACCCACAGGCAAGGATAGGCTGTGTCCGGATCAAGAGTCACTTTGGTCATGGCTAAAACAAAGATGAAAAACTTTTACTTTTATGTCACAATATAACATTTTTGTGTTATGAGAAGTATGTGACAGTATGGGTACACAAGCTTGTGACAATTTAAGGTCCCAAAGTCTTGTTGCATCTCGTGAAATCAAACTTTCTGAGTGATAAATTAGTGTGATATAAACAGCCTGATACAGAAGGACTTTGGTTTACTTTTTGTAGTGTAGTTTGAAGGGACTTTTTCATTTCTGCTTCTAAAATGATCACAATTATTATTCCATAATTCTTACAATTCCACTTGAATAATCAAATACACATTTTGCAAGTCCATTTTATTTTTGAATATTTATTTACATGTGGTTTAAGAATCTGAAAATTTAAACAAACTGTGGAAATGTAAAAATGTGAAAAAAAAAGTCTAATTTGGTACTAAATCAGAACTAGACTAAAAACTAAACCAAGCTCTAAATCTGGAACCAGGTCTGACCAAGGACATCAATAGACTAAACATGACCTACAATTACATGCTATGATCCTGTAGGCATATCCTTGGTGTTGACCTTCAGCTTAGAGACACTCTTAATCACTCACTGTTAATTTGCTGAAAGACGAGACGTGCCAGAGTTGTAGCTAAACGAACACACTAAATTTTAAATGCTAGTGTGTGTAACTACTTTGACGTAAACTGAAATTTAGATGTGTTTGGTCAGTCCGAATGCCCTTGGTGGATACACAATGAGAGACGAAAGAAGAAAGCAGGTTACAAGTCCATTAATCATTGCATTTTTGACATTCTTGGCAGCCAAAGCTTAGAGCAGCTTAGAGGGAGTTTGACAGTGAAGGAAAATAAACAGTTTAGAGTTTTTGAGACAATGGAGCTACAGACACTGGTTGACTATAAAATTTCTGTCCACCTTTTGTTAACAGTAAAGCTGGCTCAAAGTGGAATATGTACATGTGTAGAAAGACACACAGAGATGGATTACAGATTACTATTGCACACAAACAATAGCAAAGTTACACTGGCTGGATAAAACATTTGTAACTTAAATATAGTTATTAAATAAAATTGATGTTTTGCCAAGAAGCTTAAGAGATTTCTGGTCATGGTTTGATGTAGGAGCATTACAAAGAAGGGATAAACTGTTCATCTCATTTAACACTTTTCATGTAAATATAATTATATGGCCAACAAAAGCACAGCATTTTTTTTACTTCTTTAGCAAATATATTATTACAATTTGATCTTTTTTTTTTGTAGATTTTGGTTTTATTTAGACCTTTACAGTGGCTGTTGTCAGTTAGTTCTGATTATTATCACATGTTTGGAGTTATAAGATTATTAAAATGAACTATAAGCAACAAAATCATCTAATTTCTTTCTGATCATGGTCTCTCTGGTTATTCTCATCAAACTGTGCAGTTTGCATGTTCTTTAAGTCATTTTAAAGGTCTGGAAATTAGATATTCATCTGGTTTTGGTGAACTTGTAACTGTAGTCAGTGTCAAATGTTAAATGTAAGCCTGTAGAATAAAATTATCAATTACTTTTAATTAGTCTTTGTTATTGGATTTACCTGACTGAAATATTGACCACATCTTCCTCCATGTTTTGTATTGAAGAGGGCCCAGGAACTCTCCAGACTGTAGATCCACACTCACCTCCGGGGGGTGCTCAAACAGGCTCTCAGCCCTAAACAAACACAGGAACAGACCCTTAGCTCTGGCACTCTGCAGGTCTTTTTTAAAATTACTTCACAACCTTCATTTTTTGTTTTTCTCAGAAGTACAACTTCACAAACAAAGGAAATGTCATACATACCTGTTATACAATGCAACTAAATATTTCTACCTATAGTAACAAGATTTGAATTCTTTAAACCGTAGTTTTATAAACAGTTGTTCCCACACTTCAACATTAAAAATAGACATGACAACTTTGCTTCATCTGAGAATTTTCAATGTATATTCTGCTTTTAAAATAAACTTTTAACTGAATACCAGAAACAAGTAATTGACATAAAACAAATATCTAAAAAGCTACAATAACAAACAAAGTACATTTTTCAGTTTAGATCCATTTATCAATACATACTATCCACCCCAGAGTGAGTAAGGACTGGTTCATAATTTATGCAATTTGTCTTTCTTGACCCAATCTCCTCAGTTCATTTCAACCTGGGGATTTGCACTTCATTAAATTCATAAAAAGGAAGGGAATGCATTGTTTTTGTCTTGACTCTAGTTTGTTCAGTATGTTTAAACCTTATAAAGTCAGTAAATAGATAAATATTGGTTAGTATTTCTTTTTGTGCAGTTTATCAGTTAAACCACAGTTATGTCCCAACATCCTGTCACAGCCTTAGGTCATCATAGGACAAACTTGAGACTTGCAAATGCGAGTTACTTAATAGAACATCAATGCAGTCACGTAACACGCATACAATATATCAGTGTGACATGGTTTGATTTAATGGGAAATACACTCACCCTCCGATGAAGTCTTTGATTCCCTGTAAAGAGCAGATTAAAACAAGTTAAGATTCAGCTATCTGCAGAAACATGTTTTAGCCATATGGCGCTAGTATTTAGTTCCTCGTTGTTGTACAAATAGGGATTTAACAATGCATTCAGTTTGATGATTTGACTTTATCTTTATAACCGAATTCAGCTGTGATCTAATGAAAGAGGAATTCATTTTTGTTCCCAAATAATTTTAAAAGGTTCTATATTACACAAAATGCCTGCATGTGAGCTGTTAGCCATGTTATAATGTTGTCACCTCATCAATAACATAACTGGGATTGTGTTTTGTTTCATTCACTGTCTGTCTGCATCTCAAAATCTTAAAATGTCTTTCACCTTGTGATGTCATGTAGCGGCAGTTATCAAGTTAACAGTTACCTTTTATCTTTAGTTCAGTAGATGGGCAAATCCAGGGCTGAAATTATCCAAATGATTCTTGTGAAGGTGTATAGAGTTTAAAAACACAGTGGAGCACTTCCTGTATTGCCACATGCCAGTGTTTTTTGTTTGATAGAAGAACTCAGACTAAATATGCCGGTTTTGTGTGTTGAAAAACCAAAACAAAAAAAAACACAACCCCAGGTATGTTTGTGATGGGTAAACAAAACTATTAATACTCCAAATAAAGTGACAAAAACAAAATGTCAAACAAAACTTTTAAAAATTTATTTGTGTGCACGGTAACAGTGTTTATTACCAAACACGTGAGCTGGATCATCTGATATAAATGTACTTTTTTAACAGTAAATGAATACTGTTACATTATTATAATAAATGTATTACCAGCTTATTTTGTACTGGTCATCATTTCATTCAGATAAACTAGTTTTATCTATTTTAAATTCACAACTGTTCCTTTAAGTGCTGCAGTTATGTTATTTTATGTTTTACCTTGAGTTGCTCTGGGTTTTCTTCCTCTCTTAGTTTGGCACACAGTTCATCAGCTGTTTTTTCCAGCTGGCTTATCTGCTCTGTGGCCTGTGTCAGAGCCTCCTCCAGTTGATTAAGTTTGTCCTCTTTCTGCCTCTGTAGTTTTTCCTTGATGCGTTGCTCCTCTTCAAGAAGAAAGTCCCTCAAACGTCCAATCTCCGCTGTGACCTGCTCCTCCAGGTCTCCAGCCTTTTCCTAAAACACATGTATGGGAAAGTACCATTCATAAATCAAAATATATTATTCAATGTGGATAAAATGGACGGACCCAAAAGATCATTTATTACAATATCATATGATTTGCATGTTTTCTATGACATTCATATAAACAGGTAGCACGTGTACTGAGAGGAAGAGGAAGTACTTATTCATTCTATTTGTCCACATCCTGTCAAACACAGAAGTGAAATCTTTGTGTGTGCAGTGCACTGTGCACATAAACTGGGTCAAATCGACAGACAGGAAAACACATGCTCACAGTAGCAGCGGATGGTATGTATAGTGTAGCTGCAGGCTGCACCCCGTAGTGAGTTTACCCTGTAGACATCGTAACAGACAGGCCTGTGTGTAGGTTACCACTGCATAACCCTTATCAGTCTCTGTGAGGGTGTGTACACTGTGCACTTTAATATTGTGTTTATGCTTTTCATTTGGAGGGGGTGAGGAAGACAAACACTGACTGACGCACACCTCTGTCATAACATATCACACCAAAGGTTACGGTTTTACCAAATGTGCGAAACCCCAGGTCTGAACACAGTGAGTAATGACTGAGTCGAGTGGATACCAGGTAATGGGGAGGAATGCAGGTGAGTGCTGCCTAGCAACAGGCTTTTCAGGTTCAGTCCCTACAACACATCTGTATTAAGTGTCAGTGCCAAAGCTCAATGATGAACATACCACACACACATATATGTATAGTATATACTGTATATAGTACGTAACTCTATACCTTAATGAGGAGAATCTTATCATTGGTTTGTCTCTGGAAGAGCGAGGCCTCCTCTGCCTGCAGCTGCACCCTCTGCAGAGCCACTGACAGTTTGTCCTGAACAACAGTCATATGAAACACATTAACAAGTGGTGTCACATATAAGTCAACTCAAGACATGATCTGATTGGCTCCTTGCTCTAAAAAACAACTGTGTTAAACAGGATTCATATGATACTCTGCCTCCAACCAAACAGTGTGACCTACAAATTCAAACAAATCAGGAATTTAGCACCAGTAAAATGCTCAAACATGGACAGTCAACAGAGTTAAAAGAGCAGCACTGCTCTGCTGCATTCCTGTTATACAGTGTCTACAGGCACCAAACAGACCAGTGTCCTGGGACAAGAGTGAGGGGCACAGTTAAACCTGTTCAGACACTAGATGGCTTTTTTTTTTTTTCGCTTAAAAAAAGCTCTTGAAATGTTGGCAGGTTAGTGAGAAAAAGAGAGAAAGGAGTTCATATTTGCTGAGTAAAGGCATTCCTTAAAAGTAATATCCCAGGTCTGTAACTAAAGCAAACATGTCTTACCTTCTATTGTTCTAGTACTAACCTGTTAAACTAGCTAATAAAAAGTTGCGGAAGATATTTGTAGAATAAAATTAAGAATTATATATGTACTTGGTAATGTTATTCTAGTTAAGCTCCTTACAAGATAACAGACAAGTTTGTAATCTGATCTTGAGATATGCACTGTATTTATGCAGTGATACTAAATGTAAGGTTGGGGTGACCAGACTTCCCTCTTTACCAGGGACAGTCTCAGTTTTGAGCCCTATGTCTCCTGTCCCGGCCAACTTACCAAAGCCAGTGATTTGTCTCAGTTTTATACAAGAAATGTCCTAGGTGTCCCTATTTTGACTAATTTATGAGTAACCTGTAAACTTAAACTTAAAAATTAGTTTAAGTCAAAAAATATCCCTCAGATTATATACTGACCCACAAGGAAATCGAAAATGGACAATGTTACGCTCAGTTTTATTTACCTACCATCCCAAACCGGGTGTGTTCCAGTTTTGAATTTTGAAATGGTCACCCTATGAAAGGTATTAATGAGTTGTTATATTATGAGAGTTTGAAAGGCAGTACCCTGTAGTTTTCAAAGGCCTCGTTGATGGGGATGACATTGTGAGTCTTGTGGTCCCGGGACATACCACACACCAGACAAATGGGCAGCTGGTCATCCTCACAGTACAGCTTCAGCTTCTCCTCGTGCTCCTCACACATGTCCGAGCACATCCGGGGCCAGTGAGAGATGGACGAGGCCACACTGCTCATACTGGAGCCGAATTCGCGCTCCTCGGGGTATTCTAGCGCGTCTTCCGTGTCCAAGGCCGTTGGCACAGCAGAGCTGTCCATGACGCGCGCGCGGCGCACGCTGTCCACAACGTTGCACAGCAGAGAGTTGGGACGAAGTTTGCGGGCACAGGCTTTTCTACACTTGGGACAGTTGGATAGTTCTTCAGCTTTGACCTCCCAGCACTGGATGATGCACTTCTGGCAGAAGTGGTGGCCGCACTCGAGGATGACCGGGTCCCGGAACAGCTCCAGACACACGGGGCAGGTGAGCTCGGACTGGAGCTCTTCAAGCGCGCTGGCCTCCGCCATTCTCAGTAGCGAACATAGTCCCGAAAAACGAAAAATAACTCAAGTTTGAGAAGTCTGTAACTGTCAGCAGTGAGAGAGCGGGCGGGGTCTGTGTAGAGGCGGAAAAGACTGGAGGCGTGTAGCAACAAGCAGAGGCAGACCTTACACGCCCCGAGGCCAAACAGGCTTTATACGAAATGCCATGGGAATAGAACTGTGGCCATACTGAAAATAGAAAAGAGACAAGTAACATTTGAACAAAATGTTTAGACGAATACTATAGTCTCTAGTGTCTAGGGTGTAGTCTATTCTGAACAAGATGTGACACAACGCAAATATCCCATCTGGAATCAGTTTGGTTGCCTCTTCCAGAAAGCACAGTCAGTTACATCATTTCAATATCACAAATACCTTCAGCTATTTACATGATGTCCACAATAGAGACTTGCAGACAGCCTGCAGCATCTGTCTCTGTATTTTACAGTGAGCGAGGGAGTGACTCAAAATGCACTGCCAAGTGTCTTGAGGACTTATTTAATCATGTTTTAATCTGTAAGTGAATGAAACGTAGGGTACTGTAGTACCAGAAACATGGGGTATTGTATTTGTTTATGTGTAGGCCCACGATTAAAAGATGTGTGTTCTGCAACTTGTATGTATGTAGATGGATTCCTCAGAAATGTTGAAATTTTAAACTCAAAAAAAAAAAGAACATGAAAACGAGAACCCTATATGATCTTACCAATTTCACTTTAGAGCAAACTTTTAGCAAATTGAGGAGGGGGCTGTTCACCCGCCAGGCAGTGCCACTGACCGTAAAAAGGAAATGAGACACCCATGCACTTTTTGCTTAAATTGCCACAGAGGAAGTTTTGGTTTGTTTACCCCCAGAGCTCAGACTGACAGGAAATTTGCCACTCTTGTAACTTGTTCAGTCAGTCACTTCTGGTGCCTTGTGCATAATGTCTTTTGTCGTGGTCCCCTTCTCTTTTTGGACCCTAGTTCTCTTACACTGCTCTATCATTTTGGTGCATGCAGAACTGAGCCAGGACTTCTCCAAATGTCTTGAATTCTTTTACAGGGGGACCCCACCACAAGGTTTTATTGGAGCAGGACTGGAGCCAATTTGTCAGCGCTTCAGAAACCAGTACCACTTTGCCACTCTGTATCACAGAGATCATCGGGTCCCACTCTTCTCAGCCTACATCCTCAAACCTGCAAATGGCAAAAGGCCGAATGCAACATGGATGTATGAACCACAGGTCAGTATGCAAACTTTGATTAAGTATTTATTCTTCCAGGATTCGTTATGAAAGCAATGGAAAAGTTACTTTAGTAGGTAATTTGTGATAGAGTTAAAATATGAATACTCAAATATGACTGATACAAAGAAAAGAAAGTATTAGTACTGAAAAAAAGTCTACAGAATTGTATATTTCCTGAACAGTTTTTGGAATGGTCTTGATATTTAAATATATCATTCTATTCTTTAGGAAAATAATATTTTTAAATCATTATTGTTGTGTAGAAATCAATACTAATGATCATGATCATCACTAAGATAGAAGGTCTTAGTATCAAAATCAAGTTTGAAATTTTTGTATCGTGAAAACACAGATTTTTGATGGAACTTAAACCCAAATCAGTTCTCAGCTTCTCATAAAAAACATATATACATTTACATAGGTTATAAACAACTATTTGAAATCACGCTTAATTTTTACAACACAGCCAGCCATAAAGTAAATCTGTAAAAATGTGTAGTACAACTTAGTTTGGAAAAAACAAAATTATCTAGTCTAAGTAAGAAAGCTTGTGTTGTGTCTGGTTTAGTCAGAGCTATATACACTATATCATTTTGTATTCTACCTATAATATATTTCTTCATAGTTGAATTTTTCTGTTTCAAGTTGGTGTTTTCCCGTGCCAACCCTGAGATGCAATTTCTCCCCTATCCACTGACGGAAAACAACATTATAGAGAGCCAGGCTGTGCTACAGGACTACAAAAACTCCAACTATACCAAAGGGCACCTAAATCCCAGCATGCATCAGGAGACCAAAAACAACCGAATGGCCACTTTCACTTTGACTAATATAGTGCCTCAGCGGGCCGGCTCCAACTCTGGCCCATGGAGTCAGCTGGAACTAGAAATGTTAAAAAAATTTAAGAGAGGTTGTATTGGACCGATGTATGTTATTACAGGGGCACTGCCTTATAAAAATAGTCAACGCTGGGTTAATAACAGAGTTTTAATCCCAGAATACATGTGGTCAGCCTACTGTTGTCCTTCTTACAATAACAGTGTCTCTGAACGTGCACATTTCCCAACATACGCAGCAATAGGTAGGAACGACCGCCACAGTGACCAGGAGATTGTGCCCGTAAATGCACAGGTGAAGCGCTCAAAGTGGGGCTACGATGTGAGGCGCATGTCCTTAGAGGACCTGGAGGAGGTTTTGACTCAAAGAGTAGGCACGCCAGTTCATCTGTTTCAAGACCAGTGTCAACAGCAAGCTACAACAACCTCTACAATAACAGCCCAAAATGAGTTCCTTAAAATAGTGGAGGAAATGGCAAGTTAGATTTGGATCAGAACATTTGAAATCTGCAGCTCTCATGGGGTGCTCTGTATTTACAGCGGTCAGAGTAAAGTTTTATACAAGTATGAATTATTTGAGGTAGGTAGGAACAGTGTTGAACATGCCACAAGGTAGAGAAGACTGAGCAATAACTGAGATAATACTGTTCAAATATTGGTTCAAATAGGAAGGTATCTGGAATGTATATTTGGCACAATTTGTACTCGCATGTTTGAAATCACCTTATAGTTTTTATTTGTCAGTGGTATGGTGTATTAGTGTTCTTTCACTGTAAAATTAGTTTAGCTTTCACTAAGCAATGTAACTTGGTTTGATTTTAACAACAATAAATCTTTTGACATGATTACTGTTTGTTTGAGTGGTTTGTAATTTACGATTTTCTACCCAAGAGGGCGCAATGGAACCACATTCAAGTCAAGTCAAGTAAATGATGTAGACAGGTCTATACAAATAATGAACCTTTGATAAATATTTACTACATGCACTCTTCATTTTTGTAGTGTGCATCTCAGCTATGAGCTGAGTGAGCTATGGTTACTACACTGCACCAGATCATTAAAAACAAAGAGCTTCACTCTTGGCAGCTTTTATTTTGAAATGCTACTCTAATGCACAGGTGGCACCAATTAGTCCCTAAGGTCTGGATCTGACACATGAGCACAGAGGCAGAGCGAGTACTGTGGTTTGAAAGAAAGGGCATATCTAAAATACATTTCATTTTAAATATTTTAATATAAGAAAAATTACAAAAGTAATAGCCTGATTGAAGATTCAACTCTCCATGTGAAGGGATCTGAAAAAGCAAACTTTTCTTCCAGGGAAGAATCCCTGCAAACAAACCACCAATGAGAAAGGCATGGTTTTAGGTTAAAAATAAAAATTTAAAATTGGTAATACAAAAATACATATTCATAAATACTACACTTTATGACTAGGCCTAAATAGACGTAGGAAGTAAATAAATAAAAAGTAGAGAGACATCATTCCTTTAGGCTGTAATACATCTCTGTTCCCTTTTCAAGGTAAGTCATTTCCCATTTCAGCAAGTCAAAAACATTTGTGGGGAAACCATGTATTTGTGCAAGCAAAATTGAATGAAACCTTTCCAGTAGCCCTTGTCAGGAGCTCTGAGGACCATGGCGTGTGAAAGGAGCAGCTCTGGCGTGCGCAGGTGGCTGACCTTCACCACAGGCCTGCTGGAGTGTCTGTGCTTTGCAGGAGCCGTGTTTGGATGGGCTTCTCTCGTCATTGTACTCCGGAGAGAAGGATACTTTAGCTCATTGTGTGTGAACACCACATCAGTCAGAGCCACAGGACTGAACAGGACAGAAGACAGTGAGAGACTGAACTTCAGCTCTGCTGGAGTTAACAACACACATCCATTGGGTCAGTGTACTTCCACATCACATTGGGTTTAACAGATATTGTCAACTATTAAACATATTGTCTCTGGCAGAGTGCAGTGAACAAGATGAGCACTTTTCTCTTGTGTTCACCATCACATCATTTGCATCAAACTTTCTGTCCTTTCCCAGTGGGTTCCTCTTTGACTGGGTGGGCACAACAGTCGCACGGCTCTGTGCAATGTAAGTCCATTCACCTACATCAGGTAGTCTAATTTTGGCCTTTAGTTACAGATGCTTGACATAAGAGTGATGCAATCTGATGCCTGAGAATTATCAACCTCTGATAGCTCTGTCCCTAAACTCAGACACCCTCTGGTCTTTTTTATCCTTAGTTAACAGAACATAGCAATTGTCTATGTTGCATTCATTATTTTTTAAACAAAATGATGTGAAACAGTGCTAAAAAAAGGTATTCTTCTCCTTAGATGTATCTTCACTTTGGGGACATTGATGGTGGCCTTCTCAGCACCAGGTAAAAAATTTAGTATTTGAGAAGGCTTATCGTAATCATAAATATTGCTTCCTATTTGTTTGTAAAGCATCTCTGAGTGTCCAAAAGAGTGCTCTATAAATCTGATGTATTATTATTAATAAGTATCACAAATACTGTCTCAGCCCTGTCAGTGCTGCTCTTCCCTGCTCTGTCCCTGATGGGGGTCGCAGGCAGGATGTACCTCATGACCAACATGCAGGTGAGAGGCAGTTCTTATAATCTAATTCTAACAAAAACTAAAATGCACAAAACAAGGGCAAGGAGCCTAATAAGGACTACAAAATGAGACATTGTACTATAAATAATGCAATATCAATGTGTTTTTTGGTCCTATGACTCTATAGCATATGTGTTTTTGTGAAGGTGGGGAACCTGTTTGGAGCACGGCGCTCCACAGTCATCACGGTCTACACTGGAGCATTTGGGTCCTCCTCTTTGCTCTTCCTGGTCATTAAGGTGAGACCTAGGGGTGGGTAATATGACGATAAAATATAGATTGAGCTGTATTTTATATTTTGTTATTAAAAACAAATGTCTTACATACAGACATGCAGACTGTGATTAAAAAGACTTAAGCATATAATTGATTATTTGAAATGACAGACTCTTGATTAAAATGTGATTTGTAGTGAGACTTGCACAGCACTGGGTCATAATATTCAAAGCTTCACTGTTTGATTCTGTTTTGTTTTTGTAGTTGTTATATGAAGCAGGGGTCCCTCTTTACTCCTCCTTTCTGTTCCTGTCGGCCTGCAGTGCCTTTCTGGTGTTCAGGACACTCTTTCTGCTCCCTCTGAAGAGAATCCCCTACCCAGTGCCTGAACACTACACTTACGGGTAATAAAGCGCTAACTGTACTTCAGTACAATCAGTGCTGACATCACATTTTATGAACGGAAGACCACTCCGATAACGCCAACTATGAGTATTTAATATTACTGAGCTAAAACTATGGTTCCAACTGTCAATGTGGTCTTATTTCTTTTATCAGAATAATCTGTTGTAATTCAAACACTGTAATGTTGGGACAAAACGAAGCAAACAATAATTCCCACATGACACTGAGTGAAACCTCAGCTGATGACAACACATGTTTGAATGGTGAGCACAGAAAAATGATAAAATATTCAAAACTTATAAGAAAATCTGTTACAATTTTTCTTTTTTAAATTCTCAGAGTTGAGTTTCTGTCAGTGTGTGCGGTCCAGTTTCTTTTTTTGGCATTTGCTATGGTTGTCTGTGATACAGCTGAGGCATTATCTGTTCATTGGCACACTAAACCCAATGCTGCAGAGGCTCAGTGAACATGATCAGTCTGTCGGTATGAAGCATTACTTAAATTTCTATAGTATGTATAGTTAATTTGTATGCATTACTGCTATTTACTTGTTGCAGTGAGCCAATATAGCAATGCGTTTGCCGTCACTCAGTTGTGTGGTGTCCTATGTGCTCCCTGGAACGGCCTGATCATGGACAGATACCGCGCTAAACTAAAATCAGCTGGTAATGTCAAATTATTTTTTTCATAGAACAAAATGATGGCTAAAGATGCACTGTGTAACTTTTCTGGTGGAGAGTCAGTCATCTGTGAATGCTTCAGAGTATGGTAGGGCTGGGAATCATATTGTCCCTAATGATTCAATACAATACACGATATATAGTTCACGATACGATACTATCACAACATGCATCGATAATCGATATATTGCACATCACACTCTGGTATATTGCTGTTTTTTAAGAACTGAATACATTTTAGCAAAATATTTTTGTTAAACCACTACTCGTATTTCATCTTAACTGTGCATGTCTATTTTAATGATCAAAACACTGAATATATATGTGTATTGCATTAACAATTTCCCTTTCACTAAAAAAAAAAAGTGTTCTTTTACTAATGTTAACTTGTCCATTACTTGATTTTATGTTATTTATTTTAGTTACTACTATTATTTTTTATTTATAACTATAGGCATTACTACTTGGATTTTGTGTGTGTGTAAGGGATGTTGTGGGGAAGTGCAGTACTTTTTTTATTTTTTATTTATTTTATTAAAGGGGATAATGAAAACCAAAATAAATACACTGATGGAAAAAAAAAAATTGAAACGCCCCTTTTTGAAGCCAGAAATTGTATCTTTTGTGTGTACAGGACTTGGAGAATGTGAAGCAGACCTGCGTGCTGCGATGCTTTCTCTCACCCTGACGTCTCTGTTCTGTGTGCTGTTCTCAGTTTGTGCCATGATCCCTGTTTTGCAGCTTCAGTACTTCACCTTTTTCCTGCAGGTTTTGAACAGAGCTTTTTACACTGGCAGTGATGCAGCCTTCATCCATGTCATGTGAGTACACTTAAAGGTCCTATATTACTCAGAATCGACTTAGCTTTAAGACATGTTATGATGATGTTCCCTCCTCAAAAACATACCTCGAGTTGTTTTGTTTCATTCACACGTGTTTGAGTAATCCTGGTTTATTAGTCTGTCTACATGACAGACTAACACAGACGACACATAATGCTCTGTTCCACTTTGTGATCTCATAAAGCTGTAGATTAAAGTTAACAGTTACCTTCTACCTTTTTTCAGTAGGGATGAACAATTCCAGGCCTGAAATCATCCAAATGATTCTAGTATAGTAGTGTATGAAGTGCTTCCTGTACTACCACATGACATCACAAGGTGGAACAAAGTGTTTTCTGTTTGAGAGATGAATTGCCTAAATATGCAGGATTTGTGTGTTGAACATCTGTGAATGAAAAAAGTACAACTGCAGGTATGTTTGTGATGAGAAAATATTCAGGCGGTCTGGCAACAGTTTATCACTGTTCTATATCAGTATGCCGTGAGCATCACCACAGCAGCAGGTAAACAAATTAAGTATTGTTCCAGAAATAATTAATGCTTGAACACCCACAGACAGCCAAAAGGTTGTCACATTTCAACTATTTTCAGTTAGTGGGACCATGGTATAAGCAAATTTAACGACTGAGCAGTGCACTACACTGTTTTAATGCACACTGCAAAGGAACACCTAGGCTTCAAGACTCTACGCGAGTGTTGTTTAAGCCTTACTTATTTTCTTTCCTCTTTTCAGTTTCCCGTCATGTCACTTTGGTAAACTGTATGGCCTTATCAAAGGTCTGTCAGCACTTCTGTCTCTGCTGCAGTACCCCTGTTTTATTCTGGTGGAGGACATCCTGAATGGGGACCCCTTATATGCAAGTACATCTCATAGAATGGTCTTTAACATATATTACCTTATTGTTTGTATGACTTACATTTTCATTTGCAGGTCAACATTGGTCTCACAGTACTCGTCCTGGTGATCTTCATCCATCCTGTGTCTGTGTACATCTACTGTCAAAGAATTGCTTTAAAACAAACGCTAAGAAAAGTCAACATTGTTTCATGTTAGTCACAAATGAAGTCTGTATGCTTATGTAACACTGTAACCACAGTAAATGCTACAAAATGATCAAATTTAGTGGATTATTTGTATTGATTACAAAATACAGCTATAATTATGTCAGGTCAAATTTATTAGCATAGTCCATTATCACACCTTGATCAGCTTCTAGAAAAAAGTATTTGTATAGAAAATAAAACAATGAATAAAAATAGAACAACTGAGTGCATACTGGAAAATGTTAAACATAACACTAAAGCATAGCTGACACTCTTAAGAGTGAGAACAGTAGTGTATGTCCTCCAAAGGTTTGTAGTTAAGTTTGTACAATCTGAAATGAACAAACAACAAACTGCTTACACGTTATTAAATAAATCACAACAGATAAACTTGGACTAGAAAAATTCAGATTTTTGAATGGTTATTTATAGAATATTTAATTTTACCTCAGCATTATGTGCTACTTTAAAAACCAGACGACCTCTAGTTATGGGTAAATTATAAAATTCTTACAAAGCACAGTTTAAAAAGCATAGCAAAACAAAATACCAATAATTCTGATTCTCTACCAAAAGAGATACCCCATGATCTATGTATGTGAACTATTATGGTGTTGTAATATACATCACGTTTTTGTCACTTTCGTAATCTACCTCAACTATCACATGAGTTTAAGTTCTTCAACAATTTTGTCTAAAAACATTGGTGGTTTTTCAGTTCCTCCACATCTCCAAAGCCCCGTCCACAGGTTGAGCACTGGAGTGTAGGCCTCTCATTGCTGTGAATGAGCTGATGCCTTTTTAAATACTCTACACGACTGAATTTCTTCCCACATGCTTCGCACCCATACGGCCGTTCGCCTGTGTGGATGCGCTGGTGTCGCTCCAAGTTTCCTAAGCGACTGAAGCTGCGTCCGCACTGAGGGCAACGGTGAGGCCGCTCCCCAGTGTGCACCAGATGGTGGCGCTCTAGAGAGCGTGAGTGTGTGAAGCGCTTCCCACAGATCTCACAGGCATGAGGCCGCTCCGTAGCTTGGGAACACTCATGAGTCTTTAGGGCCCAGGCGTGGTTAAAAGAGTTTCCACATGACCCACAATGGAAGCCAGAATGCTCATCTGAGGGGCTTTCTATTGGAGCGCCACCTAGTGGACAGGGGTGTTCGTCCAGCTCCTGCTCTGAGTTAAAGCCGCCTCCACACTGTGGACAGAAGTGAAGCAGATCTCCAGTAATGCTTTCAGCGCCCCCGCACTCGCCCACACTGGCAGGAGCAGAGAGATGCGGAGGAAGCTCTGACTGTTCCTGCTCACTCGCACTGTCTTCAGCCATAACGTCTGTGGGATGGACATCTCTTACCCACCCAGACGCCCCCTCCTCAGCCTCTGCCTCTCCACCACCAAGCTCCACCTTCACCCGAATCTGGCTGAAATGGTCCTCCCTCTGAAGAGTGGGTGGCTCAAGGTCCAGCTCCTCCTCTTGCTCCAGGCCGTCTAACCCAATGTATTTGGGTGCAGCATTGCTGTGTTTGGGGTCAGGACTCATCATGTGTGAGGGCTTCATCGCAGCCTGTTCGCGACTCTTCTCAGCTCTCAGGGCAGACTCCAGACCTCTGAGCTCGTCTGCTGTCATCCCTCCTACAGAGCGTTCAGAGTTCAAAGGTCGACTGGGCATATCTCCTAAAAACACAAGAAGAATCCAATGTAAGTAAGTATCATTCATCTAATTCTAATCAATTAAATGCAAGGTTACCTTCACATTCGGATGTGTGATGGTTCTGTGTGGGTGGGTCCATTTTCAGAGCCTCTTTAATAAGCCGAATGGAGGCAGGCTGAAAACCCTCTGCTGCAGCCAGCTGAAGAGAGATGTTAATTAAATTAAAGAAAATATCTTAAAATGCAGAGAGTAATACACTGCAGTTACACAACATTGACTAATATATTCTCACATGCCATGTTTGTCATTTAATATCAACAATGGTTTTGAGTAAAACTTAATTGAGAGTATTTCTTTGTTACAAGACTGAAAACTACTGCAGATTCAATGATATGTTTCATTCCATCTGCATTGAGCTTGTTGCTCAGCGCTGCAGTTCTGCTCTGGCATGTTCTCCTCCTACAGCTCCTCTGAGAAGCCTGTGTAGTGCTCACCTCCCCTTTGATGTCGGCTGTCTCCTCCCCCTCTCCGCTCAGGCTGCCTTCGTCGTCCTCCTCCTCCTCCACGACTCCTTCCTCTTCCTCTCCAGGGAGCTGCACCAGGAACATCTCCCTGGCCTCGTTCCCCGCTCTCACCACTGCACCTCCGCTTCCACCCCCACTGCTGCCCGCCTCCCACACGCCTCCAGGCCAGTTTTTGCCATAGGCTGCTGCAACGCCCTTTTTTGACTTGCCTCCTGTGGAGAAAAGCAGATGAAAGAAAGGTATAAGAAACTTATATCCCAAGTGTATAAAGGTTTGCTGTACTTCGGGGGGAGATGACAAAAAATGTAAATCACAAAAAACAAAATCCATTCAAATCACTATTTTCAACTCTTATTTTATTACATGTAAACACAAATTTAAAACATATGAACTGTATTTCAATATTAATTTCCTGAACATGAACAATAAATGTTAATCATTGTAAAATAAAACTAAACCACTACAAACCTAACATTAACCAAATCACTATAGTGAAAGATGAAAACAGAAAACAATAAAATAAAATATTAACAATTAATTTCATTGTTCTTAATTGATTTTAAAAGAGCACACTGATATTTACTTAGGGAGCCTTAAGGTATCAAGGATAAAGAGGGGAGAAAGGACAAGGAGAGTTGAGACTGGAACACGTGACAGGGAGGACATTTTACGGAGCAAGTAGGAGTAGGAGCTGAGTGCAACGTGATTGGGAGGAGATTTGAGAGGAGCAGAAGGGAGGGAGGGCGCGGGGGAGGGAGAGGAGCCAAGCAGGAAGGGAGGGAGGGAGTGGGGGAGGGAGAGGAGCCAAGCAGAGAGGAGCCAAGCAGGAAGGGAGGGAGAAGATGGGGGAGGGCCCAGAGGAGTGGACTAATGTAGCAGGAGGCCAAGGACAGAGGGAGCAGAATGAGGAGGAGACAGATGGCTCCTAGCCAAATGAATACAATAAAGAGAGGACAAAAATCAGAAACCTTTGTTTATAAAATGCACAACAGAAATCAAATTTATAAGAAAGTGATAACTGAATACATAAAATAATATTTGTATATATTAATGAGGATTAAATAATTGGGATGATATGTGAGAGAATCTATTGTCAATATGTGGTTTACCTGGTGTAATAAAAAATGATTCCCCAGCTATGATCTAGGCTGATCAAAATACTTACTGACTAGTTCAGCCTTGCGCTTTTGTCGAGTTGTAGCTCCGTCAGATGCCAGCCCAGAGGTGCGGCGATGGGCAGCCCAGCTCATCCCAAATTTACGCTCATTTCTCAGTTTGTTCTCAGTCAATTTTAATCTCAATTTTAGAGCCTCGTTCTCATTCCTGTTTAGAGACAGTTCCACCAGGTAGTCGTTTACAGTGTCCTGGAAGAGTTTGGTGATTTCACACACTGATGCACGGATGAGACTGTCCATCACTGCAGTGAGGTGGGTCTCAAAGGCAGTCACCGTTTCCTCCATCATCTTCATTACAGCCATAAAACAGCAGACCTGAAACAAAACAAAACAAAAAAAACAATAAGAACTATTATTTTAGCGGATGAAAAGTGCATAGTTTATTTGGTGACCAAATCACGTTGTTAGAAGGGCAAATAAAAGTAGATTCATAAAGCAGTGAAAATGACCATACCATGATCATGAATACTGTTAGTTCTAGTTAGTAAAGTTTTAGTAGTTTGCCAATTGTCCCCACTTCCATTTATTTACCCTTGCAGGTCCCGACAACATACACTGGGTTAAAAGACAACAATTTGGCTGGATTAGCTAGATGAATAGATCATTATTTCACAAAAATATAGATTACATCGTTGTTAAACAAAATTTCACATACCAACACTGCAAAGTTAGCAATAATTATTGATCGTGTGGCAGTGGTGTTGAAGTAGGAGACGAGACACTATCATACATCCTCTTTCATGTTGGGAAGTGGTCGAGCTAGCTGCCGTGCTAACACTATTACTCACCGCTTAGAAGGACAAATTGAAGATGCACCCACAATATAACGATCCGATAGTTGATACAAGACTTAGAAAAAGCCTGTACGCTGTTTGAAGAGGTAAAGTCCCCTCGACAATGGAAACTTCTCCGCTCTCTCTTCCCAAATCCAACACTGTTTTCCTTCTCGCCTCTCTAAGCTCGCGGATGCGCTTGAGAGCTCTGCGCATGCTCAGTTTCCTAGTCACTCACAGGCTGACTTGTCCACACAACCCACCCATAGACCCAACCACGGATATGTGGAGAAAAAGGTTCAGACCACTCACGACGAGGATCTCAACCTTTTTCATTCCAGTTTTATAGTAGTTAATTGTTAACTATTGAAGATTGAAGTCTACTTGTCTATTGAATACTACTCTACATGTTTCAGATGATTAAGGAACCAAAGATGGATTCATCCATATCTTATTCATAACCATAGACTGTATAGTGTATGTTAATAGCCCTTAATTATTGAATATAGTAATAGTGGAACAGTGAATGAAAGTGTTATGTTGTTTTGTAAGTGCTGCTGAAACTCAGCATTTTTAAATATAAGAGATTTTAAAAACATGTTATCTAAAATATTATAATAATATTATAACAGTTTGTGCTCTCTTTAAGTCAGTTATTTAGACCTAAATGGCTATGTTTTGAATATACCACATATTAGTGGGATTGTAATTGTATTGTCAAATAAAGACTGAAAGTTTGTCAAGAAAATGCTAGCACATTTCTGTGGACAGCAGGGGGCAGTAATACAGTAGTAGGCTATATTGCGCCTGGTCTGCTTTTTACAGTAGAAGTAGACTGGGCAGTAGCTCTGAAGCTCTAGGGGCTCTTGATCTGTCACTTATCTGTCGCTTCTAAAAATCAAATCTCTCGAAAAGCAGGAATCATGCCGATGTTTATTGTCAACACAAATGTAGCCGGAAGTGAGGTGACTGATACCTTTCTCTCAGAGGCAACCCAAGAGCTGGCCAAAGAGATGAGTAAACCTGTACAGGTAGTCTCCTTTTTGAAACTGTTTAACACGCATAATCTATGGTGGTTCACAGCGCTTATTTGCATACAGAAATTTTATATAAGGTTTTACATATTGTCTACATATGGTGTGTTATTTGATTTACACATAAAATCTATCCCGTAGCCGTAATCTGCTAAAACAAATAAAATCCGTTGCAATCTATTGCATAACGTTGAACTGAATTGGATTTCTGTGTATTTTTCTTTTAGTCTACAGTTCTAGTGTTCTTGCATAATATTTAGGATAATATTTAGGCTATATAATGAAGATTATTTTGCTTTTGCTTTTTTTTTTTTTTTTCCAATAATCCAGCATGATATCAATAGTTGTACTATTAGCCTACTTTTGTGCATTTTAATATTGATTCTAATTTGTCCTGCATTCTGTTCAGTACATTGCTGTGCAAGTCAACCCTGACCAAAAGATGATGTTTGGAAACAAGGGAGATCCTTGTGCTCTCTGCTCACTCACCAGCATTGGACAAATCAGTGGTGCCCAAAACAAGAAATACTCCAAACTTCTATGTGGGCTGCTCAACAAACACCTGGGGATCCCTGCTGAGAGGTGAGGAAGCCACAAAAGCTGAAACTATAGTAATTTACAATAGTGATTAGGTCCATACTACACACAATTACATTCATTAATATCCCCTCCTTTTTCTTTTAGGATTTATATCAACTTTGTAGATATGGATGCAGTTAATGTGGGCTGGAACAACAAAACCTTCTGATAAGATAAGAATCAAGACAGAAAATATCATTCCAGTTTTGTATTATACTTCATACTGCTTATAGTGCATGTTGGCTTAAGAGAGTGTCTCATGAACTGTTTAGAAATAAGAAATTGGAACTAGAAAAGTACTTGAAGTTGAACTGCAATTAATAAAACCCTGTAATCTAAATGTGTGTTGTTTTATTTGCAATATCATTCACATTCACTGACTCAGAGTGGATTTGGGAGATATAATGCAAATTATGTGTATTTTTTTGGTAGGAATGTGCAGTGATCAAATTCAGATATACTTAAAATCGACTGGATTTAAAATTTTTAAGTGCCATGTACATTTTTGAAGTTTAAACACTGAATGGGGTTGGAGGAGAAACATTTTGTGTCTAAAGGTGGCGGTAATGAGAAGTGATTAAATTTAAGATACGTCACATCCGCATTAGCATATATGAGTCTAGAGCATGGATACTATGTTGCCATCCAGTTCCAGTGATACAGCTATCAGACGCCAATAAGTAAGTATTCATTATGCTTTGCTTTGATGCTATTAAAATGCTATAATACTACTTATAATTTATGTTAATTTCCTAAACCAGTACAGTGCAGATGTTTGGTTATGTAAGTATTAAGAGACAGTAAGAGTTTTATCAAGTTGTAAGACCCAAAAATATGAGTGTAACTTAATTTTAGTTTAGTTTAGTTAGGTTTTTTTTTCTATTCTGTGAAATGTTTGAGGTTTGGTTACTGGCTTACATGCCTCTTAAAATTTTCCTCTTCGTACAATTACAAGATGGCCGCCGCGTTCTTCACAACTTCCACGACATCTCTAGGATTTTTTTTGTCACCAACCCGCCTCATCTACGCGTTTCCCTCTTTTTCGGTTGGGTCAAATATGGCCGAACGCAACTGACTGTTTTGATGTTCAATGATGTCTAATTTAACAACCTAATTTTGTTGATCTAGAGGTAAAGTGTAAAGTCATGATGTACTGTTGCGTGGTATGAGGTGTGCAGCTTTCCGTAAACGTGAGTAATTGAACTGGTGTTATTTGTTTAGTGTTTATTTTGCAGTAGCGTCACCGCGGACTTGTGTTCTTTGCACCACACAACAGGAAGTTTGTCTGTTGACTGCAGCGCACAGTCTAAGTAGCACTCACTGAATTACGGAGCTTTTTCTTCTCATACCTCCTGTTCTGTTTAGAAAAAATGCTGTAGACCTCTGGTGCTAATTAGACCGTATATATTTTAAAACATTTTTCGCTATCGTAATTTGGAACCAATGGAGGCCGAATAAGATGCTAAACAGCGTTAAACCAAAACAATTCTGACACTAATGTGATGAATGTATTTACCAGTAGTGACTGACCCTGCATCTTATTGTCTTTATTCACTGCTCTTTTGTTTAACTTTTAATCTTGTTTTTGCTAATATGCGTGTCTATTGACGGTTTGCACGTCTGACCAGTAACGTTCAATTCTCTTAAAGGCTCTTTGTTACGCATATTATATATACTTTGCAGTGACATCACGCTGGAGGTGTTCTTTATGTATGTCTATGGTGGAATGTTCAGCAATTACCATGCAGACACAATACATGCATTAGCACACACAACCAAAACGTTTTAAGATTATCTCAGAGCTCGAGAAAAATACAAAATGGATTTATACAACACATTTTTAGGAGCTTGTGATCAATACGAGCTTTCATGGTCATGTTTAGGTGTCTGATTTTCAATGAAAAAGTGAGCGTGACTGAAAAACAAATACTAGTGTAGAGTAGTGCCTACAGTTGGCATCACACCCTCAGGGAATGTTGATGACATCAGCTGTAAGGTATCAGTGTGTATGCCATTATAACTTTAATGTCAAATTTGTTTTTTATAGAATAAATCAGCATCGTTTGCAGCCTGTGATGACAGACTGTCTGTCCAGGGCACGCAGGCTCCAACTAACCCCACAGCCATAGAGAACCTGATGAGGACTGCAGTGTTGGAGATCTCTCAGATCTTTGAGGACAGCTTACATGATCATCAGGTTGAGCTTGCACATAAAGGAGAAGAAATCGCTCATCTCAAAGTGAAGCTGCAGCGAGCTGAGTTTAAGCTCAAAAACATGTCAGTGAAAAGTGAAACCAACATGAGCATTACACAAATTTATGAAACTTCAAAAGAATCTGAAGAAAGTGCTCATGAAGAATCAGCTGTCTCTGAAATTGATTTTCGAGGTATATTTCCACAGCAGATTGTATTATTTTTGTGTTTTTGTTCTTCCAGCCAATGGTTTTAGTTGTTCCATAACAATATAAAAAGATTTTCTCTTCTTTGTATGCTTGTGCAGTACCTGATGACTGGTGTGTCCCACTGAGCTTTGAGAATGTGGACCAACAGGAGATTCCTTGTCCCAGTGTTCGGCTGAAGCAGTTTTCTATTCCTCTGTCGCCCATTCCATTAAAGCATGAGGTAATGTTTTTATACACATACTGTGCACTATGTGTGTGCTTCTACAGACTGTATGACTTATGGTTTTATGGCTTTTCAGAAGATCACAAAACCAAGGCTTAGACCACGTCAAAACAGGGATAAAAAAGGTTTGTGCTTAAAAATGTTTTTAGAATTAATGCTGTAAGAGATTTGCTTTAATTTGGTATGGCCAATTCACCATTATCTCTTGTGGATTTTTACTGCTACAGTTTTGTTCTATTGAAGTTTCGCTGTACAATAAAATCTAATCTAAAATCTAATGATGATGCAGTAATATAGTTCTATAATGTTTTATGTGTTTCTACATGTGCAGATTCACATGGAAAAATCAAGCCCAAAGGTCCAAGAAAGCGAGGCCAACCAAGGATTCGTCCGCTGGAAAATGACATAATAAAAGTTGAGGTAGTCGATATTAAAGAAGAACCCTTTGACTATGAAGTAAAGCCACCCATACAAAGAAAGGGCCTGTCAGGAAAAGTACAGAAAACTCACAAACACAGAAAGAGACACAGAACGCAGGACAGTACTACAGGACAAATGTACCACTGCAGGTTCTGTCCAAAGGTCTTTGACACAGCATTCGGCCTCCGTGTTCATGATCGGGCACACAAGAAATGCATAGCTTGCAAAAAAGTCTTTCCTTTCCCAAGTGTTCTTAAGCAACATGAGGGCAGATGTAAATATTACAAGGAATTAATGAGGTTATCCAATCCACTGCCTAAAAATAGTGGAAAACCCCCAAGTATCAAACAAATTTCTGAAAAAGGCAACACATCACTTGTTAGAAGGATTATCAAACAATTGACTTGTAAAAAATGCCTGAAAAGGTTTACTTCACGTTCACTACTTTTGAAGCATTCTTGTAATTTTGCCTGCCCAGTTTGCTCAGAAATGTTTACCAGCCAAATGAATCTAAAGGTGCATACAAAAAAAATGCACAACAATTCCACAGACAATGGATTAGAACAATCTTGGGCCCAACCCTTGGATGAGACTGAGGGCAATCAAGGTTTATCTTCATGTGAAATCTACATAAGAAAATGCTCAGGTGGGTTTCAATGCGTTATTTGTAAGAAGGTCTGTGTAACAAAATGCAATGCTGTGGACCATTATTATTCACACACTGGGGAAAAGCCATACACATGTGATGTATGTTCTAAAAAATTTTCTAAAACATCTGCTCTGAACCACCACAGTATTACTACTCATGGTATGCATATCAAAACGCACAAGTTGATGTGCCCCACTGCTATTGCTCAGTAAACTGGAAACTGGCTTAACTGTACTGCGCTGCTAGACACCTTACATTTGATGTCATATGTCGTAAATGACAAGTTTTACTGAATTTTAAACCAAATATTGATTGTATGTTGTAGTTATCTCTGCTTGGATTTTAATCTGTATACAATTATTCAATTATCATTCAAGTATTGTAATGTAATTTCAACCAAATAAAAGCTTCTATGTTCTTTACAGCTGTCTGTTTTTAGCGTAATGCGTGGTCTTATCGCGAGATTTTGCGCCGTCGTCATCGGAGGATCTAGCCATAACATTTAGCTGGGTACCAAATGTCTTAAGTCTGTACATTTTGAGTATCTGATGTATATATTAAGTAAACAGGTTGATTATTAGTTTCTGTTGAACGTGTCTTGTTAATAGTTCACCTACAGATGTCTTTGATGCGATTTCGTTAAAGATGGGAATGGCATCGTAGCATCGGATACAATTTACATGGATTATGTTTAAAACTTAATCTTGGTCCAGACTATATCAAAATGGAGATTGTTAAAAGTGTTTTCAATGCACAGTTGGCATCTGTCATGGATACTCTGCTTGCAAATGCAGTGCATGAGATAGCGAAGATCTTTGAAAGCAGCCTGAGCCAACACCAGGCGGAGCTATTGGAGAAGACAAATGAAATCACCATCCTTCGAGGAGAGCTGGAGAAAGTTCAGAGAAAATGTACAGAGGAGCCAACATCAGAGCGTGGACTATGCGTGAAACAAGAGCCAAGCACCGTGGATTTTTCAGGTAGGCGAAATATAACTCTTATAACTCGTGTGTCGTGTCAGTTTTGGTGTCCGATTTTCTCTGTTTTGTGTACAGATGAAGACCATGGACTCTATCTGAATTTAAGTGGAATAAAGACAGAGTCTCAGGAGTCCCCTGGTCGCGAAGAAGCTGGTGAATCCAAACTTGAAGTAATTTGTTTATTTTTTATTTTTTTAGTTCTGTCCTGCTTATTCTAGCACAATTCTGTCAAACTTAATATAATATTTATTCCTGTATGTATTTTTTTAGCCAATATATGTAGATTGTTGCTCAAAAGAATATGGGTATTTTTCCAGCAATATGGGTCACAATGCTTGGCGTCTGCTACAATACAAGTGTTAGAAATGGAACTGAATCAACAAATGAAGATGTTCTCTCCAGCTCAATGCAAGGATGAAGGTAATAGCCAAATAATTTATTGACATTTTATTGAATAAAATAATATTAATAATATTTTAATTTATATTTATATTAACTGCAAATGTTTTGTCATTACAGTGCCTGATAGGGACGAAAGTATTCATACTGCAGCACAACTAAATGCAGAAGAGGCCTCTTCTCTTTTGTCCATATCACCAAAGGTATGTTCTGACACAAGACAGACAGAGGGCTGGGTCCCAGGGCTTAGCTCCACCCAGAACTCTACAGTGGAAAACTATAAGGCAAATGAATCTAACTGCCCTGGTCCAATGAAGAGAAACACTGTATTTGGGCTTGATGAAACATGTTTAGAAGACAATTATGCAACTTTTCTGGAACACAAGTCTGCAAATCTGACATCCAGTCATCAAATTGCTCAATCAGCGCAAAGATCAGACAATGAACTGACTTCTCACACCAAACAAGGTCCAACATTTGGATCTAGGGACCGACCACAGTCTAACTTTCATACATTTGCACTGCGAAACATGGAGTTACAGTCTTTAACCCATCGTCCATCAGCCAGTTTAGTGAACAGACGCCCATACACCTGCCCTTACTGTGGAAAGTTTTTTACATACCCTTCACATCAGCGACAACACCTCCTCTGTCACACAGGGGTCCGGCTGCCCTTGTGCCAGTTCTGTGAGAAGCGATTTCTGACCCAGTCGGAGCTCACGGCCCACACTTGTACATACAAAGGGGAGAGACCCTTCGGCTGTGGCCAGTGTGGGAGACATTTTGCCCGAAGCAGAAATCTGAGAGCCCACCAGAGGAACGTGCACCTGGGCAAGAGGCCGTTTACCTGCACCGAATGTGGGCAAAGGTTCGCACACAAGGGCAACCTGCGAGTTCATAAACACAGAGTTCACAATGGATTACATCTGCAACAGACTCAAATAGGCTCTGATACTGTTTAATGGTCTTTACTTAAATTGCTTGTTTTATTTAACGCATTTTTTCATTATGGAGTTTTGATGTAGGCCCATCTTGAGAATTATTATTATTGTGGTATATCAGTGTAGAAATCTGATTAAAAATGTTAATGTATAGTCAGTTATTGCTAGTATTAAACTATTTTACAGAATATTTGTCGTAACTAAGTATCAGTGTTGTTTTCACTTCTTCCAGTTAAGTAAGAAGAATAGGTTTATTAAAAATAGAGTGGTACATTTGTTTAATAACACATAATAGACCAATTTGCTTTAAGATTTCTTCTCAAATTATTTAAAATTGCTCAATATTGTCGAAAGTATTTTTTTTTTGTCAGTCCTCTAATGTGACAAATGCAAATAAAGAATTGGTATAGTGTTGTTGCAATGTTGTTGCTTAGCCAGCAGGGGGAACTGTCAACTTAAACGTGATAAAGAAGTGACTGCACGTCTGCATACCATGTTGTGAATAGCTTTCTCACAATAATAATAATGACAATTATAATGACTTCTTGTTTCAGTTGGCCTCAATGTACAAATGTTTAACCAGTCGTTCACCAGATAATTTAACTCTCATTTTCCTCATCCTTTATTCTTTTACAGTGTATGTTTGTGATGATTAATAGTACTTTGGTCTAATACATAAACTTCCTTTTGTACATCATAAATGCTGAGTGAAGCATATTAATATATTCCCTTGGCTGCTGAGCACTTATTTTGGATCATTTGAACATTACCCACAGTGACGTGTTGCGCTGACCTCCCCCTCCCCCCAAAGGTCACCTGTATCCACCACCTGGGGATTATTTTCTATTTTTAGTTCTTGTCATATTTAGAAAAGTAAAAAATAAACCAGATAACCAATGCTTGTATAAAGGTGAATGAAGATCGTTTGTGTTAAGTTCACGTGTATCATGGTTTGGCAGGCAAATCATACAAGTATTATTGATGAGAAAGGGCAGTGGAGTTAATTAAGTAAGCTGCAGTCAGTGCCTAATTTAAGTACAGTGATGGGTCAGACAGGGTCACAAATTTTGGAGTCTAACCAATAGGGTGCACACTATAAAATAACTGAATACAATTCTTTCCAGTCTTTACTGTTTGTATATTTTGTGTAATCTCCTTTTATACCATAAGCTTCTTTTCCTGAGAAAGTACAAGTGAGCAGTTGACCACACTGTAATGTCTGTGTATGTGTATACAGACGGTATTTATGGTTTACTTGATAGTAGCACAACATTAAGTAAGCTCACCATGGTTTATCATTATCCCATGGACATGTGATATATTATGATGAAGCAGGAAGTGATTTGATCTGAACATAGGTTGAATATACTTTTTTTTTATTATTATTATTTAAAAATGTTTTCTCTTTATATCTACAGTTTAATATATGTAAACTGCAGCTACTAAGGACTGAAAATAACACATAGCCTGCTGGATTTCAAAACAATTTAGAAAATCTTTATAAATACAATATAGATTTGAAATGACTGTCATTTTCTGTTGCTGGTATGTTTAAGTACACACCTGTGAGATTCAGTGCCTTTGCAAAGGCAACAGGGGTTCAGTATAGTCCCATGGTTAATGTATACAGACCCGCTTTCTCCAGAGACTGTGGTTAAATGCATTTTTCCATTACTGTGTGGCACCCCCATCCGTTGTAAAGTGATTATAGCAGTCCACTCGGAAGAGTTGATCAATGCTCCTTTGACTAGTTAACCTTCCTCTTGTGTTAGGGTCGCCACTGACCCGTTTTAGGTTTAAAATGTATAAAAGAACCACACAGGGTTAGTTTATTGCATCAAGGCTTTTTGACTTTGTCAGGAATCTCTATTTCAACAAAATAACTCTGCTCTGGTTAAAAATATACCCTTTGTGGTGTTAGGGTCGGTTTCGACCTGGTTATAAAAATTAGATTAAAAAGCAATAATTACCAGCTCCTCTTCCAATAATTTGAGCTTTGGGGGAGTCTCATTTTGTTTTGTTTTCCTGTTTACCTGCACAAACACAGGCAGTGCTGGGAGTGGCATCCCTGAGAAAAAAACAAGGAAAACGTGTGGTCCTTGATATGAATACTGGACTGCAGGGTCACAATATCACTTGTGACAACTTTTTTACCAGCTATGACCTTGGACAAGAGGTTCTTAGGAGGAAACTTACCATAGTGGGCATGGTAAAGAAAAATAAACCTAAGCTGCCTGCTGAAATCTCGCAGGTGAAAGGCAGGGCTTCGGTTTCCTCAAGATTTACTTTTACAGACACCACCAGTGTTGTCTCCTATTGTCCAAAGAAAATACTGAGTGTGGTACTTTTGTCTACTCTCCAAAAAGATGCAGCCGTGTCATCAGGAAAGCCCACAATTATCCTCGACTATAACAAAAACAAAGGCGGATTGGACAACCTGGACAAGCTGACTGTCACCTATACTTGCCAGCGAATGACCAGAAGATGGCCATGGTTGTGTTCAACAACATGGTTGATGCATCTGCATATAATACCTTTGTGTTGTGGACCCACATCGATCAAGGGTGGAACTCAAACAAAAAATACAAGCAGAGAATTTTTCTTGAGGACCTGGGAAATTCAGGGCGCATGCTGAGCAAAGAGAGAGGGTGTCCTGAGATCCAGAAGGCCTTAAGGCCTTGGTCAGACAACTGTGGAGCTCCCCTAGCTCCATCCACGCCACAAAGACCATCCACACCAGTGTCCTCCTCAGCCAGCCGTGCCTCAACACCAGTCACAACGACCACAGCCACAACCCCACTCAATTCACCTGACTGTAAAAGGAAAAGGTGTCAGGTTTACCCAAGTAGTAATAGCAGTTGATAATGAAGTTCAATTGTAAAAAAACCCAAAAACTTTTTAGCCTCTTTCTCATTGTAAATATATATGAGTCGAAATCGACCCGTAACACCTTAGATGTTTCTATAGTTAAGAACATCAAAATGAAAAAAAAATTTTAAAAAATTATTTTAGAGATGTGTTCTAATACCCCTCAGTAAAAGTCAAGTAACACTAAAAAACTTGTATGTAGTTAAATTCTCTTGAGGTTCATTTTACCATTTTCTTTGTTTTGAAATAGAGGGGTATACTGACAAAAATAGGAGCTGAAGCCCCCACCAAGGACATTAAAACCAACATTTTCATGGAAAAAGAAGCCTAACAAGGTAACCAAGAGACGAAACAAATTTGATGATAGATACTTACTTTAAGTGTATTTTACAGCTGATTTAGAACACGGGTCAAAACCGACCTGTTAACACAATAGATGGTGATGGAAAGCTAACACAAGAGGAAGGTTAAGCACTTAAAGGTAACTACTTTTAGGCACAGTAAAGCTTTCACATTTTAAATAAATTAGAATACACTTTTATTGTCACAAGGCAACAAAATTATGCAAAGTCAGGAATGTAATAAGCAGCACGTGCACTCTAGGCAAACATAATTGACAAAATGCACAGATGAATGTAGTTTTCATCAGCCCTTGCACACACCAGTTACAGTATTGTGTCTGGTTGTGACTGGAAGGGCATCTGGTTTAATAATCTGTCAGTTCACACTGCAACTGGTTCAGTTATAGTTGGAAAAGTAGCCTATAGATACAAACAAGTATGTATGTAGCTGAAAGGAAATAATAAGGAGCAAGTGGCTGGAAACATGTAGGCCTGGTAACTGAGATCATTAAATAAGATATTTAAATTTAACAAAGAAGAAAGAAATTTTAGTTCAGATGCTATAGAGAACATCCATAATGTAAAGTTCCCACAAGGCTTTTCCAGGTGTCTTGTTTGTGTGTGCTCAGACAAGTGCATGTTCACCATTGGGCTGCCCTGGTTACTATGGTGATGGTGTCTGCGCAGTGGAGTGGGGGTTGGAGAGGATTCGTGCACCACGAGCGTCAGGCATGCACCAGGTCAGGTCCCAAACAGCGTCTGCACGAATCTGATTGGACACATGATGGACGATTAGTAGAGGACTCATCCGCCTATTTACACACAGTTTATTCCAAGCTTCTTTAGCAAAAATATCAGCCTATAGTGCACTAAAATATATATAATACAGTTTAGTATATAGTTTTTTTGCTTTTTATAGACCTGTAGTTTAGACCTTGTCAGACATGTTTTGGAGTGCATGCAATACTTGCATTAGTTGCATAATTCATTCACTTCATATTTCATTCTTCTCTCAAGTATTAATGCTCCCAGAGTTGTTTACAATTTGTACTCTAAACAGAATTCTACTTATTCATTTATAAACATATATCTCAAATCTAATCACTAATCTAGATATTTTCCCTCCAAAATTTTACTTTAAACTGGCTCATGTCCATTTGAAGGTCGTAGTAAATTGATCCCTTTTACATAAGTCTCACAAAGGTAGTACATTTTGATTTTCAGTGGTAATTCAGTCCTGATTTAGATTCTTGTTCACAGCCCAGAGATTCACCCATCTGCCACTGACAGTTGATGCATGGCACCTGCTGACATGATACACTTCAGTAATCAGTAACCTTTGTCTGTGCAGGATGCTACAGTGGATAAAACCAATAGGCTGACTGCAGTATAGCTTTTTAACAGGTTATGTATGTTTTTCATACATTGGAACTGTGCTATACTGATTATAAAATAGGACTGTGCAGTTAATCAAATGTTATATTGTCTTCATTTATTATTCCCATAATTTAGTAATTTAGTTCTGGGTGATAAAGGTGCTTTTTCTGCTCCTGAACCCGAAAGCTGAAATCAAAGTCTAATCTGTGGCTTTTAAAATATGAATCTTAAAACGAAATATGTCTCTCCCTTCTCTACATGTTTTAACTTGCATAGAGTTAATAAATAATAGTTTCAAACCATTCATGATCCTAATAAGAGAAATTTTAGCTTGTGCTCTTTAAATATGTTTATGTACAGACAAATTCAAGAGTTTGAATGTTAAAAAGTGAAAAACTAATGAAGCTCATTTCATTTATTATAAATGATGAACAGTGGTGCTTAAGGAGTTTTGAGATTATCTTGCACTGGCAGGGGGGCAGTTTTAGGGGCAAATATGTTTGGTGGCGTATGGAGCAGTGCTCATAACTGTTAAGTGGGGGAGGACTGTGCCTTGAGTCTTGGAGTAAAGTGTGGGTTTAAAGCCTAGTGGCAGACAGCCAGATCCAGAGATGGCACCAACTGTCCCTGGCATCTCCTCAGTCTGCTGAGTGCTGACTGAACACTGTCAACGTGTGTGCAAATATAACTGGTTCCGAGTTGGTCTAGGATTTAGAGCAGTAGATGAAAATTATAATAAGTTTAAAAGCATGAGTTGATGTAGTGGAAATTAGGGATGAGTAAGTTAGGAAAATCTCAAATTCAGCATTTTAAACACATCCAGGATAATTAACATTGAGGGAAGACTGAAATATGAACTGTTACACGTAAACTTCCCAGAACTTCAGAATCAAAACAGCTCTAACAGCAGTGGAGCTCTATACTGCAGTACATATATCAGCATATTATGTACATACAAAGACAGGAAGGAGACAGAATATTGTGTTACTTACAGAGGAAATTGAATACTATACATAACTGCTCCCTTTGCATTTTCGTCATTGTGACTTAATAATACTGCAATTTAGATTTGGCTATGATCAAGTGAGCCCTGTAATGCAAGGTTATGTGCCTGTATTAATATACAGTTTGTGATAGGGCTTTGCGAGTAGTTATAACTACCATTAAATATGAATATGAAAAAGTATAATATTTACTCAAGCTGATCATTGACAATTAAAAGTTGTTGAATCTTCATCTTAATTAAAATTCTATTAATTGCACAGCCTTAAATCCTAGTATTTGTTTCAACATGTAATTCACCCTGCTAGTATACATAAGTGCTAACCTCAAGTATGTATCTATTATACCTGAACTATCCTTATCTATGTGAGTAGTTTTAATTGAATTATGTCTCAAGAAAAATTATTCACTATATCCTTCAATTATTTAACCACCATTGAGTAAGACTTTCTCATCACTCTCACTTCCACCCACTCTTCTTCATATCTCCACTCGGTTCCCATATTTAATCACCTGCAGTCAGTGGTCAGACAGATCATTGCTCCATGACTATTGGCTGCAGTGGAGAGGAGGCGGTACCTGCTCCAATGCATCACAAATGCTAGCAGCGCAGTAGGACTACCCCCCCCTCTCTCTCTTCTCTCGCTCCCTCTGAATATCCTCTCAGACGTACGCCAGAGACTGCAGCAGTGAGCGGGACCATCAGTCTCTCCCCCCTTTCCTCCATCGTAGTGGAAAATACAGGAACACACCAGAAGACAGTGGCGACATCTCTCAAGGATTCGTACAGGTATGATTGACTTTGAGCTATAGGGAGTGTGTCAATGCATGTGTGTGCGAGTGTGTGTGAGTGTGTGTGCATGTGCTTTTAACAGCAGCACTGCAGATATGAAAAACATCCTCTCCTCCCCCCACCCCCAATCACATATATAACATTACTGAATATTCAATTTGACATGATTTTACTGATGATGACTATATATTATTGTGGTGTTTTTGGTTTTACAAGAAATCCCAATATTTGTTCAAAGCAGATGCAGCATGGTCATGAGCTATGCTATCCTCGTGAGCGATGTGTCTCCCTCTCCCTCACCACTGACTTGTAAAATCCCTTTGCAGGTCTCAGTTGGTGTGGACTCCTGAATGTCACTATCCCTCCCAAAGGGTTGGTTCCATCTGTCCTGACTGGTCCCAACTAAAAGGGTATAGGATGCCCTGCTCTGCGCCTCTTTGCTGAGGAGGCGTCAGCGGGCAGCAGCATGGGCACTGACTTAGCCGAAATCCCCACCACCACCATCCCCTCTATCACCTATCTCTCTACCACTCTACCATATCCTCCACGCTGCCCCTCCAAACCGGGCACCCCGACCAGCCCCTCTGATGGGCGAAGACACTGATGCCAGCGACACTTTAAACCACCGCAGCTTCCTCCCAGACCACAACTATGTGACTGACGGTAAGATTATGATGACAAAACTGTATTAATAGTGTTGTAGTAGGATTATAGTAGTGTGACTCTGTGCATGCCTCATGTGAGAGTTAGTTGAATGTAAATGGTTATGCGCTGTCTGGGAGGCAAAGCCAGCTCAGCACAGCTTTCCAGCCTTATCACCAATAAGCAGCTTGACAAATAGGCCTGAGCTGAAGACAAAATAAGTACTAAACCATCAGGAAGGAAACAAGTATGTTATAATCTTAAATATCTCCAGTTATTTTATACATTTAGCATGTCACACATCATAGCCTGTTATTATGCAACCCTTCTCTCTATTCCAAGAACAATTGATCTTTCATCTGACTTGACCTGTGTATGTACAAAATTGGCCTGTGTACAGTCATTTATTTCTATGTCTAGTCTGTCTATATAAGAGAAAAAACATGTGTATTTGCCATTTAATTAATTCGCAATTCAGCACAGATAAAACAGCTTTACATGTGAAAATGAAACCCTCTTTTAAATCTCTCTCTATCTAGTTCATCTGTAAATGGTGGGATCACAGTTGTGCAGCTGCCTCTTGCTAATCTCAATTACACCGTTAATCTCACCTGTGCTTGAGCTTCATATGGTGTGCCTGTCTGTTTGCCCTCAATCCCTTTTCCTCGCGTCACCTCATTGTTCACTACACCTTTTCAAACCCGAACAGCGGATTATCATCTGGGGGTCATGAATGTGTTACAAGCTGATTTGCGATCCAATCTCAACCCAGAAAGAGAATTACGGTTCCTGAGTCTGGCTATGCACTATAATTTCCTTCATCCAGGCGCACATGTTCACTAGTGACGTGTGTAGGAGGAAATTCAATTGCATTGGCTAGTATTCAATAATATCACGTTTGGTTATGCAGGCTGCAGGTACTACGTCCATTATGTCCATTGCCACAGGAACAGCCTGTGTCTTTTCATGCTTAGCCAGTATGATTGACAGCTGGTCAACACCCACCAATAATAGCTGTATTAATTATTCCACCGATCCCAGTCCAGAGTGAATTATTCAGCCTGAATTGTTGATGGGGTTTTTACAATACTGGACTACATCATTTATATACTTTTTTTTAGCTTTTTGTTGACAGTCATAAAATAAAATACACAAGAGGTAGTTGTAGAAATCTTACATATTGGCTACAGGTCACAAAATAAAACCTGTTCCTTTATCCAAAACCATTTTCCATTGCTCACCCCATCCCCCTGCACCTCCCAGTGTCTCTGTCCAACTCATCCCCCCACCTTTCCACTCAAATACAACACGCAGCATTGCCCAGTGATGAAGAGGTGTGCCTGCCAAACAATTATCCAACAAGGCTACACAGGCTGATCCAATGCACTATTATGGTTCTCTATGTGCTCATTAAAGCTGGAAGCGGGGTGCTAAAAGGTGAAAGGGCATACACATTTTTATCTGTCTGTTTGCTAACTGCCTGCCTGTTTTGCTTGAGTTGTATTCATGTCATGTCTCTGCATCTTGTCTGGGTATTGCATGTTTCATTTTGTGTTTGGTTTTCATGAGTGTGTGTGTGTGTGTGTGTGCGCATCATGTCAGTCTGCTCTGTCCCATGGGGCTTTCCCTGCCCTTTAACTCTGAGAAAGATGCTTAACCTCCCTTCACCTTAAAGTGCCCCTCCCACCATCTTCAACCCCCTTTGCTCCCGTTGACCTCAGAGCTATCTTTGCCTTGCCTCAACTTTACAGACGACTGGACTTGTCATAAATGCTGACTACATTTTTATAGTACAATTTGACCAGTACCAGTAATTTGAATATACAATAACATTATTTGACACACAATTGAAAATTAGTTTCATAAACACAGTACGAAGACAAATATAATTGATCCAGAATCGAAATTATGTAAACAATGGAAATTGTAGTTATGCATACATTCAAATGAACTAGTAACTACTCCATTTTGTATTTATGCATATTTAGCACAATTACTATTCATTATATGTGTGCTGTATTTTTTTTTACATGTTGATAAACCCGTTTTTCAAACAAATTCATGAATTTACTAAATGCAGGCCACTCCATGGATGGTCTTTATTAGCAGGCATTGGGAACATAGTATAGGTCATGGCTGGCTATGCTCTTGGTGAAAATGATCATTTAAAACAATATTAGTTAACTGTAACTCAATTGTTTGTTCCAGGCACTACTGCACACATGATCTAGTCTGTGCCCTGTCTCTATTTTCATGTTTTACAAGCACCACAGCGATAATTGACAATCTCTTTATTATAATCAATACTTCATCATCTTTGCTCTTCTTGCTTAGTGCTCATGGCTGATGCGGTGATGTAGTAATTCACTCCCTAACCCCATTCCTGTCCTCCCTGCCTGACCTCTCCCTTTCTGTTGGCTCCCTCCCTCCATCCTTGTTCCTTTTGCAGGGCTGCTCCTGGCTATAGCCTGAAGAGCTCCGCCCATCCCGTCCACCCCTCTCCACCCTGGAGTCCTCCCCCAGGATGTTGAGCCCCATCCAGGTGCTGTGCTCCGACATCACTACCCTTTCTCTGGAGCCCGAGCAGTTTGCCTCTTACACTGAAGGTGTGTGCTCTCTCCCGTTTTGTCCTTTCACCAAGAGAGCTGGGCGATATGGTGTTAAAAATTTTATTGTGATCTGATCCCTTTGACAACCTGCTATTTTGTTATTGACTATTTCTTTTTTTTAATGCAGCTGTCTGTGCAAACACAGAACTTTTCCCCATTTAACTCTCGTATTGTTTACCCTCTGTAAGACTTTGAGTGACTCTGACTTTGAGTGGAGTTAACTAATCACTGTGAAGAATGAACTTTCAAAAGAATAAGACTTACTTTAACTATAACTTTAAATGTTTTCTCTATTGCCTTAAAACTGTATATGTATCATGATAAAATTTTAATTGTGATCTGGCTCCAAAGAAAATCATTATATTAATGTTTTGCCATATCGCCCAATGCTATATTCACCCACACAACCCCACTGGGTTATCACACAGGCTGTATCTGCAGTAAGGGCATCTGTTGTATGAGTCAGGTGTATTTGTAAGTGAGTGCTTTAAATATCACACATATCACTCTCATGTCTCTTGTCTCTTCTATTTTTGTTCCATCAGTTTTATTTTTGTTCCCATTATACCAGAGTTTAAGAATGTAATTGGTGTTATCACTCAAATTTCAGAGACCATGATAATACTTCGTAATTTTCACCATGACAATAGTTTACGTAATATTACCATGTGGCCTTATATTAGTTCTGTTAGAAACCAAAACCATTCTAATAGTTAGCTTCTTCAAATGATAGTATCTAGTTTTGACACTAATTTTAGTATTAATTATTATCTGGTCATCCATTTCTATCAACCCTAGAGCTAATATGTTATAACCGTCGTTTCTTATTCTTATATTGTAACTGTCCTTAATATTATTGTGAGACTTTTGATAAGGTGATATCACAACATAATAGTTGTATAGTCTTACCTAAGACTATATAAAAAAAAAAAAAAGTTTTATAGTTACTATTGCCCCACTTGCTCCCACTTGTCTAACCCTGCTCCAGAGATCAGATAAGATCAGACATAGGCAAATTGTTTTTTAAAAGTAGGACATGCATTAAACTTTCAACATTAGTTACTAGCATTTTAAAGGTATTCTAATATGCCAATCTCCACCCACAGAGGGTATGTATATGGAGCTATTGTTGGTTTTTATCTGAGAACATTTTACCCCCGAATAACTGTCTTGCTGTATTGTGTAAATAGTCACAAACATGTTGGTTTGAAATCTCCCAAGCGCCTCATAAATGCCTGGTCTGACAGATAAAATGACAACTATGAAATGGTGCAGGCTTTCAGTGTTAGGGATTAGTATGTGATATGTCAGCAACTCCTGTAGTGAATTTTATCTCAGCGGTTGGATAGTGTAAACCAGCTAAGCCCCTAATCTTATTTTCCAGTGTTGCCTTGAATCAGTTTAAATATCAAATTGATTTTATTGACATTTATTCACAAATAGCTACTGTAACATTTGAGACGGCCCTGTTTTCAGATAGAGATTTTTATGTCCTGACTTTAATTGTTTATGTCCACAAGTGCTCGTCTCACACTGGCTTTTACGTCAATGTGTCATTTTATGTTTGGTGAAATGGTTAGGTGTCCTGCTGGGCTGTTCTTAAATCACTCCTTCCCCCACACACATGTACAGACAACACAAACAGAGCCCCCGTTTTTTACAGATAGCTCCATAACTGCAGGACAGGGATCAATTTGATGTCCCCCTCCGGCAGTCTGCTTCCTACTCCTTTACAACCAGTTTATTTCTCTACAGGGTAATTGAGTCCACACACTGGCCCAGGAAATGTTGTGTAGCCGGATCTTTATAATGTGCGCAAGCTGATCCCACAGAACAGCACTTGTGTCCTGCTGAGTGATGGCACGTGTGGTGGTCTTAGCGCTGTGTGTTTTTGGCTCCACTCTAATTGTCTGTGTTTACACCGACCTAAGATAGCTATAATTGGGGTTATATGACAGTCGCTCTGCTGTGTGTCCCTGTAGTGGCTGCTAATGTAAATAGGAATTCCCCTTCATTGGGTGCTTGGCTAATGCGGATACTCACATCATACAGCTGCACATCACATTCAAATTGGGACTAAAAACAGAACTTAACCTAGACTAGACTAAGGCTAAACCAGGACTGGAACAGGACCATATCAAGTCTACATCCAAATTTGGTTTAAACTAGGATTAGGACTGAGGTTTATTTTTATTTTTTTTATGCAATTAGATTTCATGCTGATATTGAGTCTGCTCGAGAGTTTGTGTAGCTCTTTCTAAAATGTTACTGTTGGACATACTGTAGTCGTGAAAGTCATCGACTGACTGTGACTGTGATTGTGCTAACACAACCCAGCCCATGTTTCAAGTTCCATTATTTTTACAACATTAATTGCAGCTTTTACCTTTTTACATTCAAACAGCATAATAATACACTGGATTTATGTTGCGCTTTTCAAGACGCCCAAAACTCTCTACATTTCCTTATTCGTTCCATCCATAAAGAATAGATTTTTCCCCCACTACCACATTTTGCTTGTATGAATCTGTTCATGTGTTTGTGTGCTTGGGGTTTGGAGAGTAAAAAGCTTGCATACAGTATTATGCATTGTACAGTTTGGCTCTTTTTTATGATGATCAAAATAAATAGTTTTCTTTTCCATTTCTGTGTGTCAGTGAGTTCATGTATCTTTTGTTTGTATTTGGTTTTACGTGGAGAAGACAACATGAGTGGGTGAAACTGCTGCTCTCAGTGTGCTCCCCAGTTTGTGCAGTGTGGTGATGAGTCAGATCTGTTCATGCTAATGGACTGTCCAGTGGAGCAGGGCTATAGCACCTACTTACATGCTAGTATATATAGTGTGAGACCATAACTGACCACATCTTTGCAGTTTAAATTACCACTTTATGATCCAACCCAGACATATTGTAGAGCAGTGTCATTTCATTTGGTGTGGGAAGAATCATTTTGTTTTATTGCTTTACTGTTGTTATAATTTGCCACATTTAAATGCAGTAAAAGAGACAGTGGTGGTCATGGACTGAGTAGAATAAACCACCAGATGATATATTGTGCTGACAAAATTTCATTCTGAAACCATATGCTGCTTCCTTAGTTTTGCTTAGCTTTGCTCTTCACTGTATGGACTGCACATGTTAGCAAAATGTCTCTGTCTGTTCATTTATTAATTTATTTATCTTTTTTCTTAATGATTCTTAATTATAATACCTGCTACCTAGATTACACCAGCTTCACACATTTCTTTATATAGTCTATCTTTTACTTATGGCCTTTTTAGTCTATTGAGAATAACCATTGCTGTTTGTTAGTGTCCATAACATAGCAGTGGCGTAATTATTTTCTTGGGCCACGTCTTCCTGTGAGGATTGTACTGATGAATTCCACTTCCTCCTTTCTCCTGACGACCATATACGGTGAATTGTTATGAGTATCGCAGCCACTGGTTGGTTCAGCCTGTTACTATGGAAACCCCTGCTCATCGGAGAAACCCCCCCCCACCCTCCACCTCCTAGCCGCTTCCTCCTCCTCCACCACCTCTCTCTCTCTCCATCTTTTCCATTCTTCCACTACGCGCACAGTGGCATACATAACTAGGAGGCATTGGACCATGGGGGAGGTATAACGCACACCAATGAATTTAGAGAGACAGCCATGAAGCAGAAAAGAGGAGAGAAATTTAGGTGAAAAATCACCTTAGAAAAATAATAAATACTGTTACATATAGAGGGAGAGGACAGTCCCCACCTCTTTTCATCATAACATCTATTTTCTCTCAAGGCCACCACAAAATGGGCCAAGCTCCAGGCTCAAAACGTTTTCAGTAAACACGATTTACGCTCACTTGTTTTATTACAACCAGTGCCCGTGGAGCTCAGTGTTCTTGTTTATCAAAACTGGGCCTCTAGTGGCAGACTGAATAGAAAATACCAAATATAATATAATATAATATAATTTATCCTGTACAAAAAAAAACCTCCCATAACCCACCCCTCTCTCCACATGTAAGTAATTACATATATGAAAACAAGTATAAATTAAAAATAAATAAATAAAGAGATATGTTTAATTTAGATTTATAGAGTTTTCTGTTTTGTTGTAATTGCATGTCCCAAATTGTCTTGAGCTTCTCTTTATTCATCAACGCTGTGCCCTGGGATCAGACGGCTTGTGTTTTGAATAAACAGAGCAGTTATTAATGTGATTTGGATGAGTGATTCTGTGGTGGACAGTGATGTAGGAGAAAACAAAGATGAATGCATGCAGTGTGAGAGGCACTGATGTCATCGCCATGGTGATCAGCATCACTGTCTGCTGTATTTACAAGTGTGAAACTGCACAGAAGACAACGCACAAAACAAACTGGCACTAAACAGAATAATTACTCCTTTAGTTGTTAGTGTGAAACTACATGCAGTGTTACAAATCTAAATAAGCTAAGTTTGAGAAAATATGTCCCTGATATTCATTATAAAAACTATGACATACTTTATATAACTTCAGGCAGACCTTTTAGGCAAAATTCACTTTTAAGAGCTTTTAACCATGTTATAGTTCCCCTCACCATGTACACTCTCGAAGTTGTATTTGAAGTGATTTGTGCATGTTTGAGCAATGTTTAATCGCATTTTGTCAAGATGCCATATTCCCAGTCAGCTCCTGTTTTTACTTTTTACTGCATATGCCCACTGCTCTGTAATTACTTTGTTCTCCAATTTATTTTCTTAATCAACGATATGCACAGGATTTGTCAGAAGATAATGCGATTTAAAATTTTGTGCTTTTGTTCTGTATTGCCTCTTGGCCAGGTCGTCATTGTAAATGAGAAAGTGTTCACAATGGACTTACCTGGTAAAATATTGAATAAATAATAAAAAAATATATAAAAAATATCCAATATATAGCATAATGATCCACAGGTGACACAAGCACGTACAGTTAAGACAATGATGAAGAATGTGGGAGACAAAAAACAATACGTTCAAGTAGCTATGTTATAATATCTATTACTTCAAGTCAAGATAATATTAAAACTCCCAATTAATATAATCCCAAAATTACAACATATTTACAGACTCAGTGCTAGAAAATTTGCCCACAGAAAATTTGTCCGAGCTCTGACCAGCTTTATGTGTGATAAGTGTGCTGTATAAATGTCACAGTCTGCCTAGTGTAAATATATTTCTTTGACTAAGGACTGAACTTGCCTGACCAATTTCCATTCTCCTCAATTTCTTTAAATAAATCTTATTTCATGCATTAATTTGCATATGTTAAATCCACTTAGACTGTAAAGCACTGACATTTGACTTGGTGTGGTGATGTATTTGCATACATACATAAACAGATTACACAGATGAATGATGATGTGTTGTCAATTAGCTAATGGCCTCTGTGTCTGTTTCCCTTTCCTTATATTTCTCTCTTTATCCCTGTATCCCGCCCTCTCCATTTCTGCAGCTGATATCATCTCCACAGTCGAGTTCAACCACACCGGAGAGTTGCTGGCCACTGGGGACAAAGGAGGCCGAGTGGTCATCTTTCAGAGAGAACCTGAGGTACAAACCCAACACACCAGTCACCGTTTTATTCCACTGTAGCAAGCGCGCTGTTCCATCTGCAGTTTAGAGTTATGTGACAGTTTTTGCTGAGTCAGTCTTTGTATGGGTTTTGCTGGAATCTCTGCCTTTCTGTCGATGTATAGATTGTAGATTTCTCTGTTGTTGTTGTAGTGATTCAAAATATCCAGTATCCAAATTGTATTATACACTGATCAAAAATATATTTATTAAAATGTTAATATTAAAATATTTTATAATGTATAGCATTTTGTCTTTGATCCAGTTTCTAAGAGTAACAAGACAGTCTACTCTCCAAGTTTCAGCAGTAAAATGTAAAAATATAAAGATATAATATAAACATAAAGATATAAGGCTGATTATTTGCTAACAATACCCTCGAATACAGAAGCTGAGGTCAGTATAGATTTGGTTCAAGTCTAATGAAACTCTTTTTACAGTATTATAATTTGACAATAATAACTGAACACAAATACAGTAACAAACCTTGTCAGTGTTGATATTTGGAGTAATGCTCAATAGCAATTTGATTTGTCATCTTTAAGCACTTACTATCTTAAATAAAACATACACACATTTTCCCTTTATATTCCGTGACTGTAGTAAATATAATGTTTTCTTTCTTACAGAGCAAGACTGAGCCCTTCTCCCAAGGAGAGTACAATGTCTACAGCACCTTTCAGAGCCATGAGCCCGAGTTTGACTACCTTAAAAGTTTGGAAATTGAGGAGAAAATCAATAAGATCCGATGGCTGCCTCAGCAGAACGCAGCACACTTCCTCCTGTCCACCAACGGTATGACCAAAACATATGTACACAAATGCTACAACAAAACATATGCTAAAAGTACTAGTTTAGGTTATTTAAGTAGTATTTCAGAGGTTTCATAATACGCTGTTTTCTGATTTATGTTATAATTTTGATTCCTCATCACAAACATACCTGGCATTGTGTTTTGTTTCATCCACACATGTTTATCACACAAACCCTGCATATTTAGGCTGAGCTCAGAAAACACTCTGTTACACCTTGCTATATCATGTGGTAACACAGGAAGTGCTCCACTGTGTTTTTAAATTCCATTCACCTTTACTAGAATCATTTGGATGATTTCAGCTCTGGAATTACTAACCTCCACTGAACTAAAGGTAAACGGTAGATGTTAACTTGAAAACTATGCCCTCGTGACATCAAGGTGGAACAGAGCATTTTGAGCTTTGGGGATGCAGAAACACTTATAGTAAAGGGTTATTCAAACAAGTGTAAATGAAACTATGTTTTTTTAATGAAATAACAATCTTTCATGATCTTTAAGCAACACACAATTTACAGTTTTAGGTCTTGTGGTTTCCTTGGTGCTGTAGGTCCCAAGTGCTGTATAAATGATGCCTTACTGTCAGTTTATGGCATTATTGGAAATCTATAGAGCACAGCCTCACTGATTTATTTAAGTGTTTTATTATTTATGATAGAGTGTATGAAAAATGTACGACCTGTCATATCGGCTGGGTGATATCTGCCAGAAAGCCAACCACATTTTAAGCAAAAACCTACATCTTCTTTGTCATACTTGGGCTTTGTTCACCTCTGGAATAACCATTTTGATATTGTATGAAATACTGTAAATAATACAGTAAAACATGTTTTGGTAATATCTAGCCCTAATATGACCTGTGAGTCTAGAATTCTCTCTGTAAATAGTGTGTGATCACAAGAAGATCACAATTAACAATAATAAGACCTAACCTGATAATGGCCTTTATTCAATATTTTACTAATAGTTGCAAGGCATATAAATAAAAAGTTATAAATAAAAACCTTTTTGTGTTCATTTGCACAGCTAGAAAGAATCATTTTGAGCCTAGATTTGCCCACATTGCCGAAGTAAAGGCCTGTCACATATTTTAAAAAAAAAGTGGTATTTGGTATCTAATTCCCTGATTAGTTGGTATTTATCAAACACTTATTAATGCTTATTAAGATTTGAGTGTATGTACAAACATATTTATTGTAATTCCCACTTCTTTAATATGAAGATAATAGTTAAAGGGTTAATATTTGCAAAATACTTTTCTTAGACAAAAGCATGTATTATACATTTTACTATTAACTAGCTATTAAAGGTCCAATATTGCACAAAATTGACTCTTGTGAACATTAAGCCACATTATAATGTTGTTATATCATCAAAAACATACCTGGAGTTCAGTTTAGTTTCATTCACCCATCTTTTAGTAATCCTGGTATTATACTGTTTACATCTCCAAAGCTCAGAATGCGCTGTTCTACTTAGTGATGTAATTTTTTTGTCAGTTGTAGTTTACAAGTTAAGAGCTACATTTCACCTTTTATTTAGTTGAGATTGGCAATTTCCAGAGCTGACATGATCCAAATAATCCTACTGAAGATGTATGGAGTTTGAAAACGCAATAGAGCCCTGTATCACCACATGATATCATAAGGTGGAGCATGGTTTTCAGTCTGAGAGAAGAACACAGCCTAAATAAGCAGGATTTGTGTGTAAACGTGTGAATGACACAAAACACAACTTCAGGTATGTTTTTGATGAGGAACAACATTATAACATAGCTAAGACAATAGTTTACTGTAATATGAGCCCTTTATAATGTGGCCCCTAAACTAAGTGTTATTTATAATCTTTATACTGATGTTTATTTTGTAGATAAGACCATTAAGTTGTGGAAGGTGAGTGAGCGAGACAAGCGGCCAGAGGGATACAACTTAAAGGATGAAGAGGGCCGCATCAAGGACATCTCCACTGTCACGTCCCTGCAGGCAATTACTTTATTATTACGCTTCTGTTTCTACTGTACATGTGCTTAGCTGTTCACAAATACAATAGACTGGCCCTCTTAAGTGGGTCAGTGGGTACAGATGTGTTTCCATGTGTAAAAATGGGTCACTGGCACAAAGGTACTTCATGTGTGGGGGAGAGGTATTTACAGCGGTAGTCAACACAACACAACATCTGCTAAGGGCAAAGATTAGCAGGATTTTGCAATTTCTCTACCTGTTATGCATGTACTACATTATACAGCATGTAAATGTATGTAGTGGTATAATTATTCATACAACACTCATTTTTTAAAGAAAAGAGAGAGTAAAGAGTAATTTTGAATATTATTTAAGCAATTAAATGAGAAAACAAGCTGGAGAATTTGTGATAGACCGACTACGACTAAGCTGACTACATTTAAAAGCAATGCATAATTTAATTTAAAGATTTTAATTTCACTCATTAACAACATTTTTATGGTATGACACATTTCATTTTTATTAAACCGTTTTGGTTTTGGATTCACTATCTGAGTCTCTCCAAGAAGATGCATTTGTGTGGAATGTTCCACAGTATGGCATTAAAAAATCTTACTTGCATTTATTCACTTACAGATATTTCTATAGCTAAAATACCTTGCTGTGGCCTGGTGGTGCTACCTGCTTGTTTCCACAGAGATGGATAAATTTAATGGCATCAATTCATTGTATTGAACTATTTACACAAATCTGCCTTAATAATATTTACTGATAGTGTTTTTATTGAAGTGTAAGCATTCAGTGTTAATTGCTGTTCAGTTGCTGTAGTGACTGATGTAGAAGAATACTAGATTAATGTATGATGCTTGTACCCTTGCTGTGTGTAGGTGCCTGTGTTGAAGCCCATGGACCTGATGGTGGAGGTGAGCCCACGCAGAGTCTTTGCTAATGCTCACACGTATCATGTTAACTCAATTTCCGTGAACTCGGACTATGAGACATACATGTCCGCAGACGACCTGAGGATCAATCTGTGGCACCTGGACATCACCGACCGCAGCTTCAGTATCCTTTGCACCACTCATAATCACAGAAATACTGAGATGGAGATAGCATCAAGTAATCAAAAATAGACACACACACACATCACATTCTTAACACTATTAATCTATAAATATACTCTGTAATAACCATAATATAATGATTCTACTAAAGTGCAATTAAGGTGTAACAAAACTACTTGTACGTGCTGAGATTTTGCAAAAGGAAACGTGACGGTAATAAAACAAAATCTGTTCACCCTACTAAAACATGAAATAAATGGATAAATACTCGCACATAATATTTTTGTTGTTGATAGTAGCCTGTACAAATGCTGAGCCCACAAAAAATTGATTTGTCTAAACCCAACCCTGCACATAATATGTGCATATATGTTTTCATTAATCAATCCTTGGCCACACACTGAAACGCCTACACTACAAACTAATTTAAATCCCACTTTATTGTCTAAAGAAATGCACAAGGACACGTTGCTGTGGGGGAGGGGGATATTATTCTTGAGGAGTGAAAATGTAACTTAATGAATAATTCAAAGGCAGCATAAATATTGCAGCCTTTTTCTGAGTTTTAATCCAGCTCAGTAGAACACACCGGAGTCTCACTCGTGACCCATGCAGGATTTATCATATTACAATTTATACGTCTGGATTATGGTTTCCACGACAATCTCCCCCAAGATGTATTTTTATTGCTCTCTTTATTTCATCCATCAATAATTTACATAGTCGTTGACAAATGCCTTTGCACACAATATTATACATTTATTACATTGCTAGGGGTGACCTTTATACAACTGTGAAGTCAGACAGTATTTACTAATATAAAAGTAATTGGTAAAACAGTAACTTATTGAGTTTGTCCCATTTGTGGATAGAAATGCTATGTGCTATGTATTGATCACTAACAGGCAAATGATTCCTTCCTGATTTGGGTCAGAATTGTTACATCTTTGGATAAGAATTTGTGTAAATATTTCATAACAAAAAGGCTGAGAGGCAATGATAAACTATTCCTTATAAAAACCCTGATAAAGTCTAGTTAATAAGAAATATTTGTCAGTGGTGATGTTATAAAGAAATATGAATATAAAAACAACGTTAGCACAGGTACACATAGACACAATATGACTGTGTTTATGTATTGGTGTTAGATAAGTTATAACCTGAGATTTAAATAGAAGATATAATATTTGACAAATCATTGTGTTCCTGAGTGAAGCCCGTTTGTCAGACATTGTGGACATTAAACCTGCCAATATGGAGGATTTGACGGAGGTGATCACAGCGGCGGAGTTTCACCCTCATCACTGTAACCTGTTTGTCTACAGCAGCAGCAAAGGAACTCTGCGTCTGTGTGATATGAGAGAGGCCGCTCTATGTGACAAACACTCCAAATGTAAGTCTATCATTATACTGTACAAACTGATGATGGGGGACTGGCATTCTCCATATATGGAAAGACCAAGCTCAGAACCTCCAGAATTCACTCCCTGAGCTGCAGAGGCTGCACTAGCACTGATTCATGATTGGCTGCAGGTGCTGGGGTTTATAGTGAGTGTCAAAAGACAGCTGTTTAAGATTTAGTTCGAACTGTTTTTAATCATAGGAACTGGCACCTGTAGTAAGGCTGCTTTTCACTGGATACACAGTTTTAGCACCAAAACACAAAATTAAAACATAAACAACTTGTACCTCATTATAATATGTATTTTATGCCCCCTGTATATCAATATTTTTTTTCTCACAACCGCCTAACCCTCATTTCTCTGCAGTATTCGAGGAGCCTGAGGACCCCAGCGCTCGCTCGTTCTTCTCAGAAATAATTTCCTCTGTGTCAGATGTCAAATTCAGCCACAGCGGCCGATACCTTCTCACAAGGGACTACCTGACCGCCAAAGTCTGGGACCTCAACATGGAGAGCAAGCCCCTGGAGACATACCAGGTTTGTGCTTCAAAGACAGGGCTTGCTTTGGGCGAAATCTAATTGTTATAGTTCTGTGCCACAGTCACAGTTGACAGAGTTGTAGTAGCTGCATTGTTAGCTGCTGTACTCAGACCACTCTGAGTGATTCATCTGTCTCCACCTTCAGTTGAACAATGGCCCATTCATTCTAGTGCTGTGTTCAGGAGTATTCCACTACTATTATAGATATATGTTCTCCGAAGGAATCAGTATAATCCAATTAAACAAATTTTGTTAAATAATAAAGAAAATAAGAATTTAGATCTGAGATGTCCCTATTGTGAGACAAACAAAGGTTATCTTATCTTATTTCAGTCACAGTTTCTCTTTATATACAAAATAGCAGCAATAACTTTGGCATCATAATGTTTACTTCAGCAAAACCTTTTAAGCATAATTAAATTGATTACATGCCAAGTATTTAATATGTACCCTGTCTCCATGGCGATATTATTGCTTTGCCTTGAATGTTCCATAATATAACAATAAACTTAACTCTATGAATACAAGCAGGTGACTCTACCAGGCAAAGTTACTGGAGGCATGCATGATTTTCAAGGTATTAAATCTTTGAGTACCTTTAAGTAAATAAATATTTAATGCATATGTTTAATGCCATACTGTGGAACATTCCAGCAAAGCAATAGCACCTCTAGGAAAGTTACATAGTGGACCTTTAAGAAAAAATTACTATTCTTGTGTGCATATACTGTGTTTAAAAAAAGACTGTTCTTTTTTATACCATTTGTATTCCAGTAACTAATCCGCTATTAGTTTAGAGATGTTGGATTTTATTAGTCTAGCCACAATGAACATGTGTTGTCTCCCTGACGTCCAAACGCAGCCAGAAGTGGGAGGCCAAGATGCACTCAGGCTATTTATAGTCCACTGAGCTTCCACTCACAAAGAGGAGTGGGAAGAAGGGATACCTTACACAGTGCCCAAGTAACACCTAGATCTGCAATGCACCACAAGAAGAGAGAGAGAAAGAAGGGAGAGACGAGAGGAGGAGGGAGTGAGTTCATGGGGGACTTCAGATTAAAACCTGGAAGATTAGGTAGTAGTTCAGATAATAAAAATGTCTATGGTAGTGCAGGGTTTAGGTGTAGGAACAATTCTACATTAGAATTTTTATGAAGTCTTGTTTGTTATTTTTGAATCCCAAGATTCAGTTCACAGTCATTGTAACTAAAATACAATTAACTGTGCAACTACAAGAATCCCATGCATTTCAGGGCATGTTAGTAGAGGTCTATACTACAGGGTTAGCAAGTTTAATACAAAATAAAACATCATGCAGACATAAGGCCCTATCTTGCCCCTTGTCTTAGCGCAAGCGCTAGCATTAACAAGGGGGCATGTCCGGGTCAGGCTGTACTTCAATGCTGGAGGCTGGAGTGTGACAGTACAGGTACATATATGGCAATGACATCTCAACCAATCTATGACCACTGTAGCGTTTAAAAGCACTGCAAGTTTGGCTAATATCTACAGTCTTTTCCTCATTACCATACAGCAAAGAGGGGTGTGGGGAAAAATTATATATGGGTAAAATAAAACTGTTCCGGAGCACCACGATGCAAGTATGCAGTATGCACCAGTAGAGGTGCCATGAATATAGAATTTTGTATGGGCCATGACAGAACTGGTTGATTTTATGCTCCTAACACTCCATGTGCTCCCCTGTAACTGCATTTCTCTGTCCATTCCACAGCAGACCAGTGTCTATCTCATGCACTCCCATCCCACAGCAGACCTGCTGACCTCTGCTCTCCCCCTGGTCGCACCCAGTCCCGCCTGTCCAGGCAGTCTGCCCATGTACACTATACATCTCTTGGGCTGCTGTATAAAGCTCTACTGGCTGCTGCAGCCAAGAGAGCAGCGCATACGAGACTTGCATCTGCTTCGCTCCACTGTCACAACCCTGTGCTGCCAATGAATGTGTGCGCTGATTCTACACAGAGTCTGGCCACTCCATGACTCCGTGCAGCTATTTACAGTTCTGATGGTAGTCTACCTGCTTGCAACTAAGATAACCAAAGCTGCTCAATTGAAATAATTTGGTCACAAAATTAAATGGAGCTGATGACAGAAAGGACACGAGGATGTGAGGAAATCCAAGATCGCAGTATTTGGACCGCAGACAGGGCAAGAAAACACACTTAAGGACATTGCTGTAATGAGCAGCGTTTGTAAGAAGATCCTGATCAAACCAAACTATAGAGCAGTCTTGAGCCAATACAGGAAGCGGGTGCAGGGTTGTGCTCTGCTGCGGGCAGCACATGAACATGTCATGAATGTTAAGCATTTATCATCCTAATATATTACCAAATAAAATGAGCCATGAGCATGTTACATGTTATTTTTCAAAGGACTAGTTTGATATTTACGATTTTGGCAATTCACTGAACACGTCACACCATGCCCTCAATCAGCTCCAAATGGGCTGCCTCGTTGAAGTGAGCTATTCTGCTCTACTCCACCAGATATTCAGGCATGGCATACCTCTTGTTTAGAGCTCCATGCCCCACACTTACGCTAGTGCTAAGATCGGGGACAAGATGGGGCCCATAATGTTTTGTTGTTTACAGAGGACTATTGATTTAATTACTCTCCACCCACACAACAACTGCAGCCACTCATATTGTGATCTTGGTACGATTGTGATAAATCTCGCAACTCGATGGTAGTGGTTGCAGCAGAGGAAGTGTATAATGAGTTAGATTTGCTCGACAATGTTAAATTTATAGCTCTAAAGACCTTGTGCATTGTGAAAAAGCAGCATAAATCCAGTGGTGGCTTCTGGGACACAGCACATTAAATCTGAAAAGTGCAGACAGGAAAAAGACTACATATCTTCTGCTAAAGCTGACACTGTATGATCCCACCTGGCGCAAAAGGAGCACCCATGGGGGAAAACAAAAATGTCACTGTCTTTGATGCACTGCCATGACCTGACCTTAACTTGACCACTTATTGATTGAAAGTCTGTTGAGTGCTGACTTTATGCAGAATGGGAAACAGGGGCTTAATGCAGAGAAAGGTGTTGGTTTTAGCCTTTTGCATCACTGTCTGTAGAAACTCTGCTGACACAGGTCAATGAGAAGCACAGGGGAGAAGACATATTAGTCAGGGAATGTGGGTCTTTTATTGTGCCCTTGGTAGTTCAATAAGAGCCATAATAAGTGGTTGAATACATGTTTTGACATATGTTTTATATTGGTAATTTTTATATTGATAATTTACTCTTTTTGCTGATCCCAGATAAAAAAAAAATAGAATAATGAAATAAAATCTGAGTCGAATATTCAATAAATTTAAATGAAACTATTAAAGGGCCCATATTACACTATTTTCTGATTGATGTTATAATGTTGTTTCCTCATCAAAAACATACCTGGAGTTGTGTTTTGTTTCATTTTAGGTATGTTTTTTGATGAGGTAACAACATTATAACATGGCTTAACGCTCACAGGAATCCACTTTGTGTAAACGACCTTTAAATGTGATTAATACTGATATTGCTAATACAATAAGGCAATTTATAATTTGCTCATATTTTTTGCTAATTTTTTTTTAATTTTAATTCCACTAGGTCCATGATTACCTCCGAAGCAAGTTGTGTTCACTTTACGAGAACGACTGCATCTTTGACAAGTTTGAGTGCGCCTGGAATGGTACAGACAGGTACATCAATGATCAAGTGTGTATCGCTGTATGATTGATAAACACCAACTATTCTAAATGTTGCATTGTGGTATTGTCCAACAGAATAATAGGATAATAAATGATACCACAAATCAATGTCTAAAAATGTGTGTCAGATGAGAGTGTAGGAGGAAAAACCTGCACACTGCCAAATCTACAAAGAAAATATTTATTTAAAGATTTATTTCAGCACAGTAAAATGTGTTGCGTTGTGTCATTATGAAATATTACTGACTGTCTAGCATTTATTCAAATACAGGTGTCTTTGTTGCTAAAAAAAAAAAGTACCTTGAAACACATGCATTGTTACTGTGAGTGGGGTTGCCTCTTCACAAATCTGACCTGTAACTTGGCCTGGCAGTGTCACCTGCTTATCTCTATGTTTACACCATACTATAATAATTGAAGCAAAAACATCTCGATGCAGACAACCAGGTGGCAGACTCTCTACTAGACAAGTTACATTGTGTTAAAAGCTATATAACCTTAATAAAATTCAAATGTGTATATTATATTACTATAATGTTGTATCCTCATCAGAAATATAGCTGGAGTGGACTACATATTTAAGCAGAGTTTTTCTCTCAAACAGAAAACACTCCACCTTGCAATGTCATGTGGTAACAAATGAAGTGTTCCACTGTGTTTTTAAACTCCATACACATTTACTAGAATCATTTGGATGATTTCAGCCCTGGATTTGCCTATCTCTACTGAACAAAGGGTAAATGTAGCTGTTAATTGAAAACTAGCGACATCACAAGGTGTATTCCACCTTGTGATGTCGCTAGCATTTTCATCTTTGGAGATGTAGACAGACTAATGATAAAGGATTACTCAAGCATGTATGGATGAAACATAACACATCTCCCATGTTTTTGATGAGATAATAACATTATAACATTGCTTAAAGCTCAGAAGAACACGTTTTGCGTAATATATGACCTTTAAAACACTCAAAAAGTTGAGTTGGAAATGGATGGTTTACATTATTAATACAAATTCTTCAGCCTTGTCTAATGATTTTTCTTATGGCGTTCTTTCAGTGTGATCATGACAGGAGCCTACAATAACTTCTTTCGTATGTTCGACCGAAATACCAAACGTGATGTGACTCTAGAAGCATCAAGAGAAAGCAGTAAACCCAGAGCTGTCTTGAAACCTCGGAGAGTTTGTGCGGCTGGAGGGAAGAGACGGAAAGACGACATCAGTGTGGACAGTCTGGACTTCACCAAAAAGATCCTACACACCGCCTGGCACCCAAACGAAAACATCATTGCTATCGCTGCCACCAACAACCTGTACATATTTCAGGACAAACTCAACTCGGAGATGCATTGATGGAGCAGTTTGAGCTGTTTTGAGCTGGAACAAGTTTACACACAACTACTATGCCACTATGCGAAACATGCAGACACCCATGAATATGCCTCCAGAGCTACAGAGGCTGACAGATCTAGGTCTACACCCCCCACCCCCATGTCCTCCCTGGGCTCCAGAACTGAACGAGCGGACTAGAAGGGAACGGGCTGGATTATGCAATTGATTGTGGATTAGTAAAAATGTCTAAATTGAGGATTTCTTGATAGTTAACCTCTGGATTGTGCTTGATGTTTGATTTTTTGGGCTACTTCAGACATTTTACATTTTTGGGTATGCCTTTTTTTTTTTTTTTTTGAAATGTCCATGTCCTATCTGCGTATTCCCCTCTTTGGTTTGTATGATCCTGTTTTACCAGCAGCATGGATAAAAAAATAGGGCATTTATTTAATGTAAATGGCTGTCTGATTTCTTACAGCTACCTAATTTCTTATGCTTCTTACTGAATGATGTACATGATGGTAAATATGAAGACCGTGATAATGTGTGATGTGAAATGAGTCGGACCCTTTCTGTTTAAACCCAAGTGCACCTAGACAACAGTCTCTCCATGATTCAGGAGTCAAACGTACAGCTGAGCTGAGGTCAGTGAGTTTATTGATTTAACAGAAGCAGATTTGACAAATGATCTGAAGTGAGGACACACAAACTGCTGCACCCACTGCTTTAGCCAGTGTTTCACAGGCCTTCATCTGCTCCTCGTGTACTTTCTGGTCTGCCTTCTGTACGGTCGTCAATACTCGAAGTCAATCAAGCAAAAAACAAATGATAACCTACATAATGTCAACAATCAAGCAAACATATGCTGCATGTTAAACAGATTTAGCCTACTGCTGTTTATAAATTGACTGACTTGGCTGCCTTCTAACCTATTTAGACCCAGCTGTACAAAGGCTTCTTGGGCCTGGAGCCCTATGCAGCACTATAGAGGACTGAGCCCATACTTTCTTTGTGTCTCTGACACAGACGCATGTTTACCAGTGTCGGCTCATACACTTGTACATTTGAATGATCAGTTTCTAATCTGAAACTGAGAACCAATGAATATGGTGAATGTTTCTGATTAATGTAATCTAAAAACAAAATAATAATGGGCTAAATAGTGTCTGTATAATAAACAATTTCTGTACATTTGATTTGATGATTTTTGTGACCAAAACATTGATCCACAACTATAACTTCCATCACTGATGATTGTTTTCAGAGCTTCACTACAGAATGTTTATTTTTAGAAAGTTATTTTAATGTTAGTCTGAAATTTGGACATCTGTCATTTTATTGTCCATACCCTCAAGTGTCACATATTTTTGTTAATGAATGTTGACTTAATTGTCAAATGGGCAATTATAAATAATGTTAATATGTTTTTCTGAATAAATATTTCAATGAAATAGCCATCTGTGATATTTATTGCTGTGTAATTACCAAAGACTGTATTAAATTGATACACAGGTATATTTTAAAGGGATCTTTCGGTGTAGTCAGCTCTATGACCTGACACTCCACCTAGTGCCAGCCTGGACACATTACAGGTATGTCGTACTGCTGCACAATATTGTTGTTCACTCTGCTACTTTTTTTTAAAATCTTAAATCTTAAATATTTGGTTAATGTAAATGCAGGCAGAAAATAAAACAAGTCAAACAGTTTTACCATATTTATAACCACTGATAGTACAGCTACAAGCTAATGCCATGTTAAACATAACACCTAAGAAGGAAAACTATTATATTACAGTCCTGCACAGCAGGAAACATTGGTCAAAAGAAATAAATGGACTGAATGTTATGACACAAAATCGTCCTTTACTTGGACATAAATAATAAAGTGTATTGTGATTTAGTATACTCTGTAAAAGGCACTTAAAATATTTTCCCATAACAATCGGACAGTTAACTGCATCTCACGGTTACAATTTTGAATGAAGCACTATAAATTACTGTCAGTATTAATACATCCTTCCTTCTATACATATCAAAATATTGATTTAGTATCATAAACTTCAATTAATAAACTAAGTTCTCAATGGTTATATAATTATTACATAAAATAGAATATATAGTATACTGAGGACAAAGGCTGGACTGATGGTTGAAAATGGCTCAGAGGCAAAGACTGGTGATCACATCTGTTAGCTTGCCCCAGGCAGTAGTGGCTATTGAAATAGTTCTCCACCAGTGTCCTGAATTATTTACTGTTTTGCGCTATCAAGCTCTTTCAGACTTCTCAAGCTTGTAAAGTGCAAAATATACCTCCATTATTACTGTTATTAGTAGTGATTCACATCTAGTCAGATGTATTATCTCTGACCACAATTTCTGTCCCAGTTTCTGAGTCTGGATGTTCTAACTGTGCCGTGAGGAAGGGACTAAAAAAGAAGTCAAACCCAAACTGTAATGCATTTTGAACTGTGCGTCTCCAGTCGTGTTCGATCTTGTATTGTTTCCTGGTGGGCACCCGGGCATCTCCACAGGACAGGCAGTGAATCGCTTTCAGTTCAAACACAGGCCACTTAGAGCCTAGACGTCCTTCTAGGATGGTACTAAACTCCACAAAACTGCCCCCATTCAAATGTAAAAGCACAGATTTGAACTCATTACTCGCTCTTAAAACAATATCTTTAGTTGAGTCTTCATCTTCTACTATTGTGCCATTTTTAGTCTTTCTCTCTTGAGGCATGCCCAACGTGACTTCAAATTTGTATCGGTCAAAGCGTTTGACATGGCATTCGTTTTTAGCTAGTCTTTTAAGTCTGCATAAAGGATTTTCTGGAGTGGGGGCATTTGCAGGTTGAGGCCCATCAGATGAATCTTTCACTCCATCACATTTAGGGTACGGTTCACCATAGAGACATCGCATCCAGTTCCCCACAACAACAGGAAGAAGATTAATAACTGACTCGGGTCCGTTCTCTATGTCAGTTACCCGCACGTATTTGAAGCGCCCTGTCCAGGTGACGCGGTGTCCTTCAAGATGAGAACAGAGGATTTGAGTCTGAGCCATGTTAGACTCCTTCCAAGCCAAAGGACCACAAAGATTGCTATATTCGGGCCATGTTAGTGTTGAATTATAAACTTTCATACCATCTGATCTATATACATACATCCAACAGAATAACACCACTGCACTGATCCAAACCAAAATGAGCTTGACGATGCTGCTTCTGGACAATGAACGTAAAACTTTGATAGGATTCAAGCTAAAACGCGTCCACAGTCGCAGCACAACGGGTACAAAACAGATGACAAGGGTAACCACCATTTTAGTAACTTCCAGTGCAAGGAACCACTGCCATAACTGGATCATGAGCATTGCAGCAAGGCCCAGTGTTAGAATAGGCAAGGCAAATAGGAACAGCAGGTAGCCAATACAAGTACGGATAAGTCCAATTGCAGAGGCATTATTGAGAAAAACCAAACACAACTCACACCAGGTGAAACAGACCAGATAAGGCACCAGGCAAAGATAAGTGCCTTTAAATCCTTTTACTTGTGCCATGCAAAAAAGTAAATAGATAAGATGTCCATACAGGAGACAAGGGACTCCTATGTTTAACGCCACAACTTCTCCAAGAGGCAATGAAAAGAAAGTCATCCCAAATATTTTGAGGATCCAGAAGGAGTCCGGGAGCAGGTGGGTGAGAGAGCAAATCCCAGACAGGACTTCAGTAAAAAGGGCTTTCCGGGCGAAGATTTGAGCGGAGGCATGGAGGCTGTGGAAAGCCGTAATGGTGAAGAAAAGGGCAACTGCAGCCATCTCTGAGCAGGGGACCCAGGACTTGTCCGCAACAGGGAAGGAAAATACCACAAAGATCACAGAGAGTAGAAAATATCTGAAACATAAATAAAGGGCAGATATAATGACAAAATTGTTATGTTGCATTTAAATAATACTATTATCTTTAAGTGCATTTGAGCCTAACAAAATATATATTAGACCATAAGTGATATATGTAATACAGCATTTTGACAAAGCTGTACAAACCTTTTGGTATACTGTAGATTAGTTAGAAAAAAAAAACTTTCTTGCCATGTTTTTGGTTATTGTCTGGGATTTGGAGAGGAATAATTTGTATGTAATATAGATTTTTATTTAAGTAAAATGGTATATTTCCTTACAAATAAGGTTCCAAATGTGTCCATCCAAAGTTTGTTTCAGCCTGGTCCAAGTCGAGACCAGGCTCAAAGTGTGCCAACAGATCGGTCAATGCGCGATAATTCTCCCAGGCTTTTGAATTCTGTTTGAAAAAATATTTATCATTTATCAAAGTATTTATTAATCTTACTAAATATCAAAGCTTTTGAAGTTACTATTGAAGTGGTACTAACCTGAAATACCCTTAGTGTGCAGATGACCATGGAAAAAAATGAAAGATAAAAGACCAGCAATGGAATACAAAATATAAAGAATTCTATAGTGAGGTTGGAGATGATGAAGAAGAAGATGAGAGCATTGACATGGTGCGTGGGGATGAGAGCACTAAGCCACTGCATGCCAGCCCGGGACGCCCAGTCGATCAGGTGCTCCTTTATCTCCAACAGAGCGTGAAGGGGGAACTTCAGCATCTGAGAGAAGCACAAGCAAGCACAAGTGAGTATATCATTAAACTGTATTTCATTGAAATTACTGTTTATTACTATTCCACTGATGCAACAACCTTAAACCCGCAGGTGTAACTTTTCTGAAGGAGGGTCCGTCAAATGCTTTTCTCCATGGAGACATTTATAATTTGTCTGGAAAGTTTTGTGGTATGGTATTAAACCTTTCTATCTTCAATGTTCATGGAAACCAAACCTGACCAAGTTACAGATTAGATCAGTGGAGAGGCAACCCTGCTCACAGTCAGTTTTTTTTTTAACTATAAAATAATCTGTAATTCAATAAATGTAAATTAGAGCCATTTAATGTCGTACTGTGGCAGAAACAAGCAGGACCCCCAACCAGAAAGTTACATAGTGCACCTTTAAAGCAGGATAATCCCAGTAAACCCTTTTCTATGTGTACCATATTATGGCCAACAATAAATATATATCAAGTATCTAATATCTACAATGTCTATAATGTGCTGATGTTATCATTTAGACCTTACTACATAAAAGTGAGAAAATGCAAATAAAAGATAAATGAAAATATATTGTTTATCTATTGAACAGTATGTCATAGAATCCATTCAGCACACTGCTATGACTTTGTATGTCTTTGTATGTTATGTAGGACTTGACTGAGATTCTATTACCTTTTGAGGAAGAGGGAGCTCATCTGGATTTTTCACATGGACAACATCATCGTCGTCATCATCATCTCCAGCTGTGGCCATAACCCGAGATGGTGCTACCCCCTGAGCGTACTTTTTGGTCATCTCAACAAAGTCATCCAGGCCCACATGAGAACAGGCTGCAGAAAATCAAACATATTATTAGTATTATGTATAGTAGAATAATATTATCATCTTTATGAATGTGTATTGTATTCAGCTATGGGTTTATACTGTAGGTGCCATTTTGAGTACTTCTGACCATTCAAAAGGTATACTGTGTTTTAAATTTGTTAATTGCTATAAAAACTGTGCTTCTTTTTCATCACTCTGAAACCCGTGGATAGGGACAAGTGGAACAATATTACTAACAACTGTATATTTATCTAAAGGCAATTCCCAATGTCCATTCCCTTATACAGAACATAACAATACAACACAAAAGAGCAGTCACTGATAATTTACTAATTAAACAAGTCAGTTATAACTGATTGCTTGGGTTTTATCTGTACTGAACTTACACTCACTGGTGACCATAGTTTCCAGAACTCTCCTCTGTTTCTTGGCAGAGCTGTTTAGTGGACTCTGTGGCACTGGTTGACCTGTAGATGCACAAAAAGTAGCAGACATATATAATTAGCACACAAGAGTAACACACATAAACTTTGTCACTTATTTTCTTATACCTGGCTCAGTGTGGACGTGCTCCACATTTTCAAGCATCTCAGACACAGCCACAGACTTTTTTCTGTCTGGATTGAGCTTCCAGTACATGAGCAGAGCAGCTTTTCTCACACCTCTTTCAAAACGCGACTCTGTACTCAACTTCTTCACCTCTTCAAAATTCTCTAAAGTAATGCCTACAAAACAAATTTTTATGAATGTTATGCTTAATCACTTAAAGAAGGCATGTTATACTTGAATGGCTTAATTAATGAAACCAGTTAATTGACTTCCTGTTCAAAACCTGCCTCTACATAGTGAAATTGCAAACAAGCAGATTTATATTGATGAACTTATGTATTACGGATATTTTTGAACATTTTTGAACATCATGTATGACCCAGAGTTACCACACACAGTGACTTAAAACTTTGAGTAAAGACATACACAATTATAATATGGTTAAAACTTCATAAATATGATTAAAACTTTTAAAAGGTCCTATATTACAGAATAAGGATTATTGTGATCTTTAAGCCATGTTATGTTAATATGTTACCTCCTCAAAAAAAAAATAAAAAATAAAAATACCAGGAATTGCGTTTTGTTTCAGTCACACATGTTTGAGTAATGAAGCAGTCATTTTACAGTTAACAAAGTTAACAGCTCCCTTTTGCCTTTTTTTCAGTAGAGATCGGCAAGTCCAGGGCTGAAATTATCCAAATGATTCTAGTGAAAGAATTCAGCCTAAATATGCAGGATTTGTGTGTTAAAAGTGTGAATGAAACAAAGCACAACTCCAGGTATGATTCTGATTAGGAAACAACATTATAACAAAGATCAGAAAATAACATATGTTCCCTTTAAAGCAAAAGTGTATTGTTGGGACATTTACCTTTCCTTGCAGCCAAACATTGCTGTAGTAGTTTGACAGCATCTTTGCGCCCCTGTTTGGCCGCCTGAATCAGCCAAGTCACTGCTGTACAGTTATTGAGCTCCTCGTCTCTCTCCTCTCCTAGTGCCAGGAAGTATCTGCCCATCTGGACACAAATACATCACACAATTAGCATTCAGGACATTACTATGACTTGGGTGACTTATGAGCTCCTAAGAATAGCTCTCCATATGCTACATTATGTAAAAATCATACTAACCTTCATCTGGGCTTTGGCATCTCCTGACTTTGCTCTCTCCTCCAAAACCTCAAAACTAAATTCCTCTTCTTGGTCTTCTGAAAAATAAATAAATAAAAAATAGGCATTGGGCTATTTGCAAAGGAATATGTACTCAGTATTTTGCATGAATCAGACTCACACCCATGCTTAAGTCACCTGCAAGAATGTACAGTTATCTATTGATACTTTGCAGCTGATGGCGTCAACATTCCCTGGGAGTGTGAGGCTAACTGTAGGCTCTGCTTGGTTTGAGGCACTGTTAAACTGAAATCTGAGCTTTGTTTGAACACAATCTGACCAGAAAGAGCTAATTTAGTCACAGTAAGCTAGCATTAGCCAAGAAATTTTTTTTCCAGTTAGTCACTCTCACCTTTTTGTTGAAAATCAAACAGGTAAACATGACCATGAACACAATGTATTATACTGATCTCATTTTTTTTTTCTTATAGTCTGAACATGACAGCAGTATAAAAGTGAGTGTGTTTAAAAAGACTATTCATGTTTGCACAGTTTGAATTTGTGGTGTTGTTGATACGATTTTAGTTTTAGTAATTATGCTATGATTAAAATGAATAGCCTAATGAACACATAACCAGAGCTACAATTCCTTTTTGTAAAGCTAGGTTATAGTCTATTTAGCCTCTGTGACCCATGGCAATCAATGTGTAGTGTAGATTCAGTATGCTGTACTGTACATTGATTCACAATGTGAACAAACACATGGCATTGAGCTAAATAGCTAAATAGAGCTGACTTGGCATGACACGATAAGGGAGACACAAGTTTTCTGTGGGTCAGCAAAATGGGAGAGGCTATTTTACATGACGTTTGAATGTGTGGAGTTACCATGGGAAAAAAAAAAAAATAGGAGTGGTAGCGTGCTGCACTAATAGACACATAAAAAGAACAGGAAATAAATTGTAATTCTTGCAAAGTTAACCAACATTTACCTGGCTCTGGTGTGAGAGGGGTTTGCGGCGGTGTGCTTGCTCCAGAGATGGGACTTCCAGGAGAGGCTGCGTTGAGCTGAGACCTACCCCCAACAGAGGCACTCCTGATGGGCTGCCGCAGAGGAGAGTCAGGTGGTGTGGAGAGGGAAGAAGAGCGTGACAGCTGGCCTGGAGATAACCGTGGAGAAGCAGTGGAGGTCGTAGGGGTTGCTGGTGGAGTTGGCATGTTGACTCTCGGTCTGGTTCGGTTTGAGGTAGTAGTTGAATTAGACACTGAAACGCCTGATCTGATAGCAGGGCCACTCGGGACTCCAGTTAGTGATGGGTCCATGACTAAAAGAAAATTGTATGATTTAGTTTAACATTATTTCTTTTCAGACATTCATTGCCTTTGCTTAACATATAGAGCAGATGACACTTAAAACAGACATGGAGGAAAAACAGAAAGTGTCAAATATTATTTTAACCCTTGTTACCATGACACTGAACATATGGTTACATGATGTACAGTTTATTTTAGTCAAGGGCTATGGAAAGCTATGGAAAGGTCTGGCTATATCTAGACAATGACATCCTTCATATGCCCTGAATGGGAAAAGTGGGTCCAGTTGCACAATGGGGAACCCCCGTTATAACAAGATGAGGCTCAAACAGGACACAGATAAAAAAAAAAAAAAAAAACGTAATCTAGAAACGTGGGTAGGCGACATGTTACAAACTTACCTGCAAATAAATATTGATTTCAAGCCTTGTGGAGTTTGCAACATATTAGCTACATCTGGACATCTGGTTTCTTGGTGTTTAGCACTGACCTTTGCAGACAGATGCCTTGATCTCGAACGATGGCGACAAACTTCAGATAAAAAATTTACTTTATAATGTCTCGAGCCATTTTTTCCTTTCGTTTTAGTTGCTGTAGGATGTATGCTTAGGGTGTCTCTGGGTGATCAAACTCCAAACAGACAATACACGGACACACGGGGTCAGCTACTTCCCTGAACGCACCCGCCCACCCTGCAATCCGAGACTCTGATTGGATCACGTAGAGTCTCAGAGTCCTGTGATTGGCCACCGTCTGAGCTGTACACTCTGTGACAGACATTAGTAGTCGCTTTCCAGCCTAGCGTCGTTAGTAAAACCTTCGGTCTGTTTAACGAAGACCATCCATGCATAGGCCTATTTAAGGTTACACTAATAAAGACAGATTTTTGGTTTAGCCTGAGTAGTTTTCTGATGACTATTTGTACAAACAGAGCGAGCTCGTTAGTTATATCTTCTTTTGATTTTATCTCCTGCAATGCACATGTAATGTCAATTTTGTACCACATGAGGGCATACCGGCATACTTGCATATTTCTGAAAGTCCAGTGAGTTGACTCAATCCATAACACTAATTCGTGAAGCATCCTGAATTACTTTTTAAATACTTGACAGGTAAGTACATTTATCCTGTGCATAATATATTACCTTTTATGACCATTTATCATATTAAGAAAAATAATGTATTTCAGAAATAGCCTAATTTTAATCGTCGGTGAGATAATATGTATAATATTATTTTTCTTTATTTATATTGGCAGCATGGCTTCCTAAAAGAAGGCTACAACTCAAATTCAGAGGAGGATGGAATAGAATAATTAAAAAGATAAGAAAATAAGTACCATCTGGATGGAAGCATTAAAGTTCAAATCTAGAGTTCAACTGAGTGTCATGGGAAAAGGAGAAAATGGGGGCGGTAATTACTTAAGTGCCGCTGCATAAAGTAGTTATGCAAATAATTCTAGATTAGTAGATTAACACAATCCAGTTGAGAGGATAAACAAGTTCCGCATACTCCCATTCTTTTGAGACACATGACTACAAATTAAATTTTGATCTGAATTAGGGAAAGCAGCTCAAGGTGGACTGTGTAATGTGGTTGCTTTTTTGGAGCAAATTTCTTTTCATTGGATAACCCAATCTGGTTAGGGAATCTGTCCAATCACATTTCAGTGAATTAGGTCTGAAAATACTACAACTTTATGTGTATGTTCTAACGTTTAAAATCGTCAGTGAATAATGTTTAGTTGTGGGAAGTGCTATAGGGGGCAGTCTTCAATGTGAAAAATACACGAAGAAGAGTTAGAACTGTAACCATAGCAACACAGGGCTGCACTGATGATGTGTTTTTGCCATCAGGAATTCAAGTCACTGGGTTTTGGCCTTTGAAGTTTCCCCTCTGCAAGAACAAAGATTTAATGCGCTGTCATCACAAGTAAAATCTCCACATTACATGCGTGTGTGTTGCTGCCAAAGATTAAGCCTTGACAAAGACTTGTATATACAGCCATGATAGTAACATTTGCTGTAGTTTCACAAAAGAGACATTTAGCGAGCCATCAAGTCATGTATTGATCTGTTACTATTTAGGTTTGTTGTCCATGGGGAACAGTGCACATTTAAAGGAGTGGCCACTTTATTTTATTAACAATCTAGAGTCAAACACTGTCAACATAATCTCTCAGTTTGCATGGATACAAATTAGTGGAATACTATAATAGTCTACCCATAATAAACGTGGACAGTATAATAGCTAATTATCCTGTGAAAAATTGGAAGGAATTGTGTGGAAAAATAGGCATCAGCATTTCCCCAAACCACAGGCAAACCCATGGATACTTCCTTGCTCAAATAACATTTACAAATCATGTTGGATTTTTTTCTTTAGACTGCATTGTATTTGTCATGTGTTTAATAAAATTTGGGCATCTTGGAGCCACTGTTGGGGTGAGTGAGTCATGGAGAGTCTTATTTCCTTCATATGAACACCTGACGTCATCTAAAGACCTTTTTGATGGAAAATTTAGGTCAGTTTGGTTTGAAGGCTGCTTTTACAATGTTATGTCTGTGAGGTTGGTGGGAATATCTGACTACTGTAGAGCTTCAACACAATAGTAATGCTGGGAGACATGAGTGTATATAGTTTATCCAGCCAGAAACTTACAAGTATATGAAGACTGCTATAATAATTAATTGTAGGGCACTATCCATGTTTAAGAAGTCATTTTGACATAACTCGAAGATGTCTCTCTTAGGTTACTTAGGACAACCTACTGATGTATCTGAGCCTACTATTTGCATAAAAAATTATAATCTACATGTATTGAGTTCAAGCCTGTCACAATAATTACTATCGACTTAATGTCCAATATACTGTATGAAAGCTGGAACAATATTTTTGAGAGGGTCATATTTATCGTGTGGACTTTTTCTTTGTACTAATAGGAAATTTTTGGTTATTTTTGGCTGTATGATTTGAACTGTAAAAGACTGAATTCATAACTTCTATGACTCATTACAGATACAAACTGCGTTGTTTACTAAGATACTAAGTTGTTACTAACTGTTTCATTCTGCTATTTGTTGATTGTATTGATATATTATTTTAAAGAACACTGTAGATTTAAAGTAGTTTTTGTGGTTTAAATCTGCTCTTGGATTATTGAGTGAGTGACATAAATTAGTTATAATATTATCGTTTGTCTATATTTACTTCAGCAATATAATAATAAAATTTGTTGTTGTGACATGCCTAGATGAGTTCAAATTGGTCAGAATCCAAGTTGATAGTGGACACTACAGGGTAACAGAATTCAATTGATGAGATGAAACTCATCCTCTTTCTCTGTATTTTCTTGTGTCTAGTCTTACCTTTAGCCTGCAGCAGTGGGTTACATTATGCAGCCATGCACAAAGGAGCTGAATGGCAGGCTGGCACTGTGGCGAGGGAGGCAAAGACAGGCAGCTGTGCGTAAGTAATGCTCCCCCCTGAATGTGGGTCACACTGTCACTAATTTCACACTGTCAGAATTTTCACCTATTTTTATAATTAACCAGTCATGCTATCTCACTGTCTGTCAATATGGTATCATCCTTTTGCCTACTGTAAGATATTACTTGTATATATTGAGCATTTTGAAAATTCTCTGGAGAAACGTGATCAGTTACACTATAAGCGTGATTTCATTTTTGATTTAAGCTTAATAAAATCAGTCAGCCATGATTATTCTGGTTCTGGTCTACCAAACAGAATAGATTCTAAAGACTGCACATCGGATTAAATATTATTTTATATAGGCTAGGCTAATTCATACTGTCCATTCTAGAGCCTAAACTCACCCAATAGCTGATTCGTTGGTTTTATTTGCCAATTAGCCTGATGAGTGTAACTGTCCTGCGTACTGACGCGCCAAAAAGCTGCGTGTCCACGCATTTTCCGTGCGCGGTGTCATTCTTGTCCACGCAGTCAGGTGTCGCACTTCTTACACGCTGCAGGCGACGCCCGCTGAGCATTTTCATGCACGTTCATTACGCACAGATACTGAAGTGGTTTCGTTTCTCGAGCCGTTTTTGTGAAGCGCATGGATGCAGTAGACGGAGTGGAGGGTGTAGGAAGGAAGGAATGACGTTACGCGGGCTGTAAAATGTGTGCGTGTGGGCGGGAGCGAAAATGTCAGCGTGCAGCGAGAGCCGAGAAGAAACCTGGATTCATACAAACCATTGATAACTGGACTAATTCTAGCTTTGGTACTCGTGTCAGCGGACAAAAACACTTCTATTTTATTTTAAAGTTTGTGGCCGTTTTTTATTGGCCTTTGGCCGTGCGTTTTCAAGTGAGTTAACGCCGCAGCCACTCCACCGAAGCCGTGCTTCCTTCCTTTCCTGGATGTGAGAGCAATTATCAGCATTTTTTGCATCAGTTGTGAGTTGAACATTCTGGACATCGAGGTAGGTTTTTTTGTCAAATCTGAGATGCACTTTATATGTTGCAGCGGATGCATGCACGAGTGAATGAGCGTGGGAATCAACTGTAGCCCACTTCATTATGCTGTAGCTATATCTGTATTAAACGAGCCTACAGCTGATTCTCACCAAAACAGTATGTGAACGAGCGATGCTGCAGCAGTGACTACTGATGTCACATTAGCACACATGGACAGCTGAAGAGGAAGTATCAGTCTTCACAGTAATATAACCCGTCATGAGATTAAACTCAGCGCTGTCCATTTGATATCATTATCATCAGGCTTTGCTTGGACCTCCAGTCCAAGGAAAGGAGGCCCACTTTGAACAAGATTTACTGCTGTCTGTAAATGTCTTTTGGTGCACACCGTTAGAAAAGACGTCTCAGCATCATTTCAGTGCACAGCCTATAACAGATACACCTCAGTGGTAACTCTCATGCAAGGACACAGGGCCACTGGCTACAGGATGCTGTTTGTTGCTCTGGGGTGTGGTTTGGCAAAAAGCATCCTCATTCTAAATGTTTCCTTTAGGGGCACATACTGTCCATTTAAGTCATTACGGACTGACCACTCTGCATTATGGTATCTTTACATCTTCATCAAACCACAGCTTTACCATCCATGTCTAATAAGCACCCTGCCTTATCTGCTCTGGGGCCTTGTAAATCTACCACATCAGACAGCCAACATGTGTTGCACAGGAACTTCATTTCCATCTATAAGACATGCTTTAACATAATTATAGAGCTAGGATACACTATATTTTACTACAATTCACTGTCAGCATCCAATTGTGCCTTTTTGCATATCCTGCCATTGGACCTAATTTTTAATCACAGAGTAGACAATTAAGCTGCTTTAAGGATAAGCACTAGTTGTACTTATGTTTACTCTGATGTTATGCAGCCACAATCCTCTTTAAGCTTATTTGAGGCAATAGCAAGAAAAATGCTAGGTATGAGAAGCTTAAAAACACTTGACTGCTATGACCAAAATGTTATGGATGTTAGTAACATAATACATGATGTAAAATATGTGGAAGTGTAAATGTAAGTCTAAGTAAATCTAAGTATCATTCTCAACAGCATCACATCCAAATAGGATCACGACCAGACCAGTTTAGATCAAAATTTAGGCCTAAACAAGGCTCAAACCAGGACCATAAATATACAACATTTTGTGCATTTTATTTGGCTTGACTAGTCATTGAAATCAGTGTCTTTGATTGTTGTACTAGCATAGTCTAGTTTTCAGGTCGTATGTTTCATTTGAAGTGCCCTTAATGCCTGTTACTCAGCCTCTCTCTGGGATGTTTACACAGAGCCAGCTATCACTGTCACTGTTTGGGCCTGGACTGTAACTAGACCAGTTCTGACAGTCTACATCTTTTGTCACTCATGTTAATGCTTCATTGAAGTGAGCCGTTTGTCCTGTCTATCTGTCTGTGGCATTGTGCTAGACATGTTAAGAGGGTGGCACTGCTCCACGCCCTGATTGTTGATTTTTAACCAGGGTGGATACCTTTTTATGTATTTATGAGGCTTCAGCTCCTTCTGAAGTCTGGTTAATGGTTGACGTTCACTGAGAATGTGTGTGGCCTCTTGAGCATTTAAGAGGACTGTTTGGACTTGGTTAAAAGCGACGGAGCACTCTACATCTGTTAAGTAAACCTAATTAACCTCTGCTGTCATTTTATCCTGAAGTAAAGAGATGAATACCTTTTTTGAAACTCTTGCTATTCTAATCCTAATATACAGACTGAATCTTATGGGAGTGTACCTTTTTTATTGTGGATATTGTATATATAATAGGTAAGGCATGTTGTGTATTATAGGATATTGTGTTTAATAGGCAAGGCAAGTTTATTCATAGAGCACAATTTGTACACAAAGTAATTCAAAGTGTTTTACTGAAAACAGACATTAAATTCATGATGCAGTAAAATAAGTAAATAAAAACATCAATCATTATAAAATGTCCTTAAAAAAAGGAGAGTGAAGATAAAATTCTGGTTTGAGCTTGGATTTGAACATTTTCAGAATGGAGGATAGTCTCACATCTCTCATCTTCGGGAAGTCTTCTCCAAATATTAGCACCATAAAACTGATAAATCCCAATGTCCAGTTAAAGGGAGGCATTTTCTCGCCAATCTTGAGCATTTCTGTTTAAAGCAGCTCTTTTCTCAAACACACACTGTCTGCTTTTTCTCCACCCTTCCTTCTACCGCTTGAGCACTAGTATGTGTGATTGACAGTCAGTTTTAACCAATCACAATCACCACATGAACTTCCAGAAGAAGAAGACTGGATAAGGTAATGAACAGTTACCAAACAGACTAATAATAGGCCTGTCACAATAAATACTATTTTGAGTTATCGTTCAATACATGACAGATGGAATAATATTTTTGGGGGGGTCAGTATTTATCGTGGGGACTTTCCTTGGAGTAGTGGAAAAATGTTGGTTATTTTTCTGATCTACGATCAGATTTGAGCTGTAGAAGATTGGATTGAGGACTGGAACTTCTATGACTCATTATATATACAAACTAACTACTTATCTCTTGCATTCTGTCATTTATTTATTGCAGCTCATTGTTGTTGTTTTTTAAACAATATTGCATATTTAGAACAGTTTGTGTGGTTTAAATTTGGTCTTGGGTTTTTCTATCAGTGGTGTTAATTAATTTCAATATTATCATTTAGAATCTATATTTCACAATATTAAATAACCCTGTCAGATTATCAGTGTGGCAGGTTGGCACATGATGCTTAAACCACATTATATTCTGTTTGTCTTAATCTTTAAAAGCTTAACAGTCTCTCCCACCAAATGAACCCACATAGGAAAAACAGCAGCCACTTACTGCTAACCTGTAGTTGGATAATACTGTAGTTTCACCACGGCCCTGATCCTATTATCCCAGTTCTTCTAATGGAGGTTACAGTTCTACAATAACAATGTCTTCAGAGTTTCCTTGAAGCCATGAAACTCTATATCTGTGACAGTTATTGTAGCTCTGCCTGTTTTTAACAAGCAAGATTACAACATACATAAATACCAGCCAAGTTTCAGCCTGAGCCGTCATTATTGTACACTTACATATGACTCTATAATCTATAACCATGTGGGCTCTTATGCTGTTGCGGTGCTGTGGTCTTGTGGCTTTGCACCAGTCAGGCTTATTTTTCAAAAGCACTCATTAGCTTGATTGTGCAACTAATGTCCTTTATCCAGTCTCTAACCATTGTTTGTCTTAAGAAGATTAATCAAAGGTTTTAATTTGGTGCTCCTTTAATTTGTTTTAATTTACACTATTGAAATTCAAATAAGCATAAGCATAAATCAGACTTAGGCTGAATAAATTCAGTATCTTTATGTTAAACGCATTTGATTCAAGTCTGTCCTTTAATGAAAGTAAGATTGAAAACAGTAAAAGAAAAAATAAGATTGAATTGATCAGTGACACGCAAGGAAAACATTTTTTTTCCCTATCTTCCAGATCTTACTCTGATTGTACATTTGTGTTTGAAGTCCCAGCCGTGCTATTTGTAAGTGTCTGTGGTGTTTTCAGACCTTTGGTGGCTTTCGTTTGCCCTGATGACAACCAGACTCTTGTTATTTTGTGGGTGCCTCATTTAAAGTGCCCTGTTTCCCGTATAACATTCCTATTTTCCCCTGAACTATAAATGAGTGTGTGTGTGTGTGTTTAGCTTCAAGGTGCCAAGCTTAAGCACAAATGGACCACATGATTTGAGTCATGATGATCTCCACAAACAACACACTCTCTTTCTTCTATACACTTAAGAAATTATTGTCAGTTTTATCTTTGTTTGCATATGTTGGTTTTAAATTAAGGTTTATTTACTGTAGTGGGTATCGTATTTTATCTTAGGGGAGCCTAAAATGCAGTTTACAATGACTGTGCTGCAAACTGTTGTCATGAAGGCTGTGAATAGAAATGAATCACATTCCAGTTTTTCTAACTGTGAATGATTTGCATGGGTTTTTTAATTTACAGCTCTACAGCCAATCCTTTAGCATGTTGTTGGAGCAGAGTCAGACTTTGGAGGAATGCATTTTACAGTTGTTTTTAAAATCAAGATTAAAAGCCACATGTATTATTTTTGTTGATTAATAAAAATATTATCTAATTGAAAATGGTGATATATAAGGAAAAAGGAAAGGAAAAAACTATTGCCAAGGCCTATCTGTGAATGTTATCATTTGTGTGACTTGTACTGGTATGAATAGATGCAGCTGTATCAGTATCTGCTTATGGAGTGAATGATTTCTTTGTGAGGAATTTCTGTTCTGTTCTTATCTATTTAAATTAAACAATGAGATTATAGACACCATTGCACTGCACCCAATAATGCAGACCTTTTAAGCAAAAGGGTGATATTTATGTGCATTTTCCCATTTCTTAGCCTATTTTCCACTGTGTGTTTCTTAGTTTATAAAGTCCATTGGTGCTTATGGTTTAACAATGCTAGCTGTGTAGTTGTGCATGAGAGAGAGTGCTGTCCTGCCCCCATAGCCTTGGTTGGTGCATTTCTGTCTGGCAGTCAACTCCAGTTTAAAGATAGGAGAGCTGATTACAAAATCATGTGCACCACTAAGTGTGTTTTACAAAAGTGCTTTCTCTCATTACCCTGTGTTCAGTGCATGTCTCTCCTTTCCCAGCATGCTGCGTGCTTTAACAGAAATGGAGAGTTGCCTTGGTAACAATTTCATCCATCTGTGTTTGTATGAATGTCTGATGTTCATGGATGAAAAGATGGCTTCAGCTCTCATCATTGCATAATTTCTTTAATAGTCATAAGAAGATAGTAAGGTTGCCAAGCTATGTTCATTGACGAGGGTGTGTATGGTCTATTCATGGGTGTCAGAATGAATGATGAAAAATTAGGACTGTTGCCACAGCAATTAACAATCCTGAATGTGAAGGTGAAACTCATGAATGTGTTTTTTTTTTGTTTTTTTTATCAAATAGCAAATGTTCTCCATATTTAATTAACAAGGATTTTATGAGGCATTCAGAGCAACATTCTGGCTACATTCAGAAAATCTGAACAAATCTGTAATGTCAGAACGGTGACAGTCTGCTCCATAGGGACAGTGCGGATGAGGAGCGCTTGTGTATTCGCCAGGCACGATTCTCTGACCAATGGAGCTTCTAAGCACAGTTCAGGGAATATAACTGGACAGTGATAAATGCCTTGAGTTTTGCCAGGGATGGATCCACAAGGTTTTGAAAGCAAAACAGAACTAAGCACAGTTTGTTTCATCCAAATCTAGGCTCTTTCCCCTTGGTTGTTGCACCTTATTGTGTTGTGCTAAAAAAAAGTTTTAACTACAGCTGCGATATTCAGTCAAATTAAACTGCAGCTATTTACATTATGAAGCACCATGACAAATATTGTCACTGGGATATTCTTAAAAACTCAAGATATACATTTTTGTCAGTATAGCACACCCCTATTACCTGTTAATTATTAACCAAATAAATGCATATAAAATACATGAATACAGTTAACTATGTTTATGTGCTCTTTGTCTCTTACAGATCCAGCAGGATGTAACCACAGCTGCCACAGCGTTGATAATGATCCTGTTTAGTGAAGCAGAGCGGAGGAGCAGCTTCTGACTCTGGCCTGTTCCCCACACACCTACCACCTCTATGTCTGCCCCGCTCAGGCAGGCGGGCTGCTATGTCATCCACCACTCCCCCTGGGGCCCAACCCTCTAAAAAGGGCCGGAAACCAGACAAACCCGAGGTGATGGCCGACCCGGCTCCAGCCACCAACGAGGAGCTAAAGTCCAAGCTTTTGGATGTGCAGGTCGAATTGCATCAGGAGCGGGCCAAGGTGAGCTCACACTGTGGCACTGTGGCTAGCACTCTCAACTCACAGCAAAAAGGTTCTAGGTTTGTTCCCCTATCTGTTCAGAGTTTTTATGTTTCTCCCTGTGTCTGAATGGGTTTCCCTCATCAACACAAAACATGCACAACAGGTAAAATGATAAAATCCTCCAGTTAAGGTAGCTAAGCCTTGCTCAAGATCTGGAGATGGGTCACTCAGTTCACGCAAAGCTCCTAAAAGGAGAAGGGGTCAAATGCGGAGAACAACTTTCCCTATGGGGTAATAAAGTATACCCCTGAAAAAATGAGGAAAAATTTTATTTACTGAAGGTACAGAAATATGCATTTTGAACACCTTTTTGAAATACATAATACTTTTAGTATAATACCAGACAGGACTAATTGAAAGGAAGTGAAAGAAACTCAAAAGTTCTGCTTTCCTCTTTCCACAGATCTGTAAGCTGCGTGAGCGTCTCCAGGAGCAGCGTCAGGCCCGGGAGCTTGAACAACACAAACACTCTGTGGCCATCACAGACCTGAAGGCCAAACTCCACGAAGAGAAACTCAGAGAAGTGGCTGCTGCTCGAGAAGCTTTAGCACGACAACATGAGGTGGAGCTGGCCCGCACCATCAAGATCCGAGACACGGAGGTCCAGAGGCTGCAGGGCCTGGTCAACGCATTGAGGGACGGAGCAGCTGACAAATTAAAAAATGCACTACTTGGAGAGGCACGAGAGGAGGCCAGGAGGGCATTTGATGGGGAGAGACTCAAGCTGCAACAAGAGGTGAAGTTTAAAGTCAAGAATAATCACAGATTTGTGTAGTTTAATGTTTTATTGAAGGGTAACTACGGTATTTTACAGACTATTGAGCACATTTGAATATAAGCCGCATCAACTAAATTTTAACAATTTAAAATTGTACATATATAGGTCGCACCTGAATATACATTGGAGGTGTCCACATCTTCAGGAACGTTATCAAATGGGGACATCTGCTTTTATTGCCTCTGAAAGCTTTTGTAATTTTCTTGCATTGAGTCAGTTTGTCACGCTGCCGTCGCCACAATATCACCATTGACTCACTGATACCGGGCTCATGTGCAGCAGCTCTGTTTCCTTCTTCCACAGCCACATCAATCACCTTTAACTTAATAGCTGCATCATCTGCATTTCTTTGTGTGTTTTCCATCAGAAGGGTGTGTGTATGAAGCACAAAATAAATGTTCAAAGCACAGTCAACCTAGCATCTTCCTCAGCGCATCACCCCCCTCTCTCCCCATGCTCTACCACGCATGACTCCTGCAAAAGCTGCTGTCCTGTCTGTATCATGTCAGTGTAGGATTTCAGCAGATTTCAGGCTCTCTCGGGAGCAGGGCTAGGCTAGTTCTATCAATCAGCTGTGAGTGGATGTCCGGGTACTGAAGTTTGAGACATTTCTTCATGTCATTGATGCATATGGGTAAGACGTATCCCCCTCACTAATGTTCATTTAGCAGCATAACTTATTTTTTCACACACCAATAAACTATTTGAGTGCGCTGACAATATCGCTAGCTAGTGTAGCAACTTCATGTGAACGCTAATTCCATGTGTTAACTGCACACAACGGTGTTTTCTGGACTCAGGCTTATATTATATTATATTTTTTATATTATATTTATTATATTATATAATATAAAATATATAAATAATATATGCTGTAGGCCAAGTGCTGATAGGGCACTGTGCAAACCTTTGTAAATGTTTTTTTCTGAACAACAGGAAACGGTGGAAATGCCTCTTTCCAAGCTATTGTTTTTCTAGGCCTATTTGTTAAGCTCACCATTCATACAGTTGAATAAATATTTATATTAAAATCCACCTACATTATTGGTTTTATGTAGGTAATAAAATGTTGTAACCTCTTTATGTATGTTAAAGGGGCACTACGTAACTTTTTGGTTGGGGGTCTGTCACCTGCTTGTTTCTATGGATGTGTCATTGCTCTACCTACAGTAGAAAGTTCCACAGAATGATATTAAACAGCTCTACTTTACATTTATTAAATTACAGGTGGTTTTATTGTTCAAAAATACCCATACCAGGCATTCTGACTGTGAGAAGGGTTGTCTCTCCACAGATCTGACTTGTAACTTGGTCTGGTTTGATCTGGTTTTGGCCTTCATGAAGAGAAAGATTTAATGCCATACTGTGAAACATTCCAAACAAAGCAAAAACATTCTCAGGGAGAAAAGCATTTGACAGACCCTCCACAAAGTTACACAATGCACCTTTAATGCTCTATTTTAGATCCAGGAGCAGAAGACGGGCAGAAAGCAGGCCGAGGAGGCCCTAGCTAACGCTCTCCAGGCAGATAAAGCCAAAGCTGCAGACCTGCGCACAGCCTATCAACAGCACCAAGACGAAGTGCACCGCATCAAACGAGACTGTGAGAGGGACATCCGCAGACTGGTGAGGGCATCTGTGTTTGACAGGGAATTTAGGATACGTACTGGGTAGGTAGGCCTGTCATGATAACAAATTTTGATGTATGATATATTGCTGAAGTAAATATAGATGATAAGTGGTAATACTGAAACCAAACAATATAGCAGAATTATCCCCAAAAAGTATTCTTAATGTACATTATCTATCACCAAAATCATATTATATTGCTGAAAAAAATACCAAAAATTACCACTAGCACAAAGAAAAAAGTACTTATGATAAATATTGACTCCCAAAAATTACTGTTCCATCTATCATGTATTGAATGATAAGTTGATAATAGTATTAATCGTAACAGGCCTTTTGGTAGGGTTATAAAAATGTATACCCAGATACTAACGGATACTAAAACTAGTAATGACACAAGATATTCTTTTATGCATATCAATACTGAAGTACCTCAGAATCATGCATATGTTTACATTCTATTCTGAGTATTTGCCCTTTATGAATTGCACTGTCTTGCATTATAGCCACACTACTGTTTAATGCTCCAAATACATTTTCGTTGTTACTTGTGACAGACAATAAACCAAACTAAAACTGAAAAAAATTCAAATTGAAACTGAAAAAAGTTAAAAACAGGACAAACTTGTATCTTTAAAAGTACCGATCTATAAGAGGCTGAGCTAGTATAAGACCACATAGTGAGGTTAAAGAAACTGATACAGTTATGAGTTTTTTTATTGTCACTGTTATTTTGAAATGTGTATTGAGTATTGGGCCTTTTCCTTGGTATCGAAACCAAGAGTGAAATTCTAGTATTGTGACACTAGTCCTTGATGCTTCTAATGTATGTTTAATACATTTCCTATCAAATAGATAGGTATTCAGTTTGTCCAATATCAGTTGTTTTATCCTGCTTATGCTGCTTTCTCTATCATCATTGATTAAGCCTATTCCAAAAAGTAGTTTTATATTATTATGTAATGTAAAACAAAGGTGACTTGTTGTGGTGAAACCAGTGAGTCTGTGACACTGATGCAACAAGGCATTTCAGGAAATACCGGAGTTAAAAGAACAAAGTGTTGAGGGGAAGTTGAGGAGGAACTTGTTAGAAGTGTGAGACATGTTAGAAACACAAGGAGCACAGTTTTGTAAAATACTTAAACTTGAATGAAATACCTTTTATTTGTTTTAATAAAATGCCAAAATTTAATACATTTTTGAACTTTTATGGGCACAATCATTAGCAAGAGCACCAAATCGTAAAGTCCACTCCACTGAGTTTCAAGTCCAGTAATGCACTAATATCTAATAAAATTGTACAGACATCATAAAATCTTGATGGTTTTAGAAATATATGGTCAATATATACATACATAATGGCACTTTCAGCGTGTTTTTTCTGATGTTCTTTGCAGATGGATGAGCTGAAAGCCAAGGACCGTGTGGTGTGTGCCTTGGAGAGGGAGTTAGGAGTGCAGGCTGGATATGCCCAAAAACTACAGCTACAGAAAGAGGCTCTCGATGAGCAGCTGGGACAGGTCCGAGAGGCTGAGAAGTTCAACCACGGCAGCCCCAAAAGAGAAGTGGTGCCTGGGCTCGGAGATAACACAGAACTGCAGTACAACCAGGTATCTCATTATGCTGGGAATAAGATATTACTTCCTTTCATTTCATGGTTGCTACGCATAGGGCAGGGTACCATTTAAATATACCAGTACAGTACTGAAAGAATAAGTACTTTTCTTTTGTTTCTTTTGATGGTGATGAGATCTGGGAGAGCACTGTAGAGAGATACTAGCAGTGTCCACCATAAATGAATGAACAACTACAAATTTCCTCAAATAAATTGTATTTCTAAATATTATAATCCTGTTTTGTCACTCTAGCAATTAATATATGAAAATGTACCAAAAAAGTACCACTTAGGTACCAATAAAGAAAACCCAATATCAAAATCACATATTAACTATTACTACCTTCCCAAAATTGAGGTACTCAGCCTTAGTAAGCATGCATGCATGCTAATCAAATAATGCAGATAAATTAGATATTAGTCCATTGTTCTTATACCATTTAGTGTTTGCAGCATTAGGCTCTGCTCTGTGGGGGCTGGAGCGTTTTGCTGTTATGCACCACATCTTTGGAACTACATTCCCATTGAAATTAAATTTCAGAGAAATTTCAGTGCCTGGACTATTTCAAGCTTAACTCAAGACTTTCAGAATTTGAAAAGCTGAAATGTGGATGGTATAAATGAAAAGTGAAATGTATTATGTTTCTACCAGTACTTTTCACATGGCTGAATGATACTTTGAAAGTCAAATATTTACTTGGTTTGGAGACACAGTACCATTCATGCTTAAACAGTATTTGCATCTTTGACGCACCTCACCTTTTCTATCCACTTTCAAAACCTGCATGTGTGCCTGCATGACAATCCCCTTTTCAGTTTGTATCTTCCTCCTCCTCTCCTCTGCCCTCTGCTGTTCAGGAGGTGGATGAGCGTGACATGAGGAGGTTCCAGTTGAAAATTGCCGAACTTCATGGTATGATCCGGAAACTTGAAGACAGAAATGCACTACTAGCCGATGAGAGAAATGAACTGGTAAGCAATGCAAATTAATAAGCATACCTAGTCAAATTTAGGACTGTGTAAAGACAGTTAACGGTATTACAATGTATTACAATGTTTTTTTATTTCTCCTGTGTATATATAGCTAAAACGGGTGAGGGAGGCAGAGAGCCAAATGAAGCCCATGTTTGAGAAGAACAAGCGTTTGTCTAAGAAAAATGATGACCTCCTACAAACCCTGCAGCGAATGGAGGAGAAACTCAAAAACCTGAGCCGCGAAAATGCTGAGATGGTGAGTTTTTTAAAAATACGTAGTTTTTTTTAAAGAAGTATATTCCTAATACTTAACAGACAACAAAAAAATCAGTAATAATAATTAATAATATATCAATAATACTTATACAATAATCAGTAATGAGTCATTCTTTTACTTAGGTAGTATTTTAGCACAGATACATCTATTTTATTATGCTTTGTAGTGTTGATTTTTACAATAGTAATAAAAGTAATAGCTCTTATGTCATATTCTATTCCTAGAAAGAGAAAGCTGCCTCCTCCCGTCCCCCATCACAACAACAGTCTCATCAGTCCCAGTTAAAGAGGCCAAGCTCTTTGACAGATCTGAGCCATGCCCACGAGGAACAGGAAGTGGAGTTCCTCAAACTACAGGTCGTCGAGCAACGTGGCATCATCGATGAGCTCACACAGGTCTGAGCAAGCCCATACTTTCACTGTGTTACTACTGTACTAAAACTATATTCAAATATCAAGAAAAATATGTCAAATAAAAGCAGTACATTTACTTCTAAATGTTTAATATCAGTGTAGAGAATTATACCCTTGATAGAATTTTTACAAATTGCTGGACTGTTATTTGATGAAATGTTAAAAAAATATGTTGTAGAAAAAACATAAACAAACCCCCTGATAACAACTTGTATTAACCTTGTTTGTAGGAACGTGACAGATTGGCAATGACCATTAAGACCAAGCGGAGACAAGTGAAGATGCCTAAAGTAAGTGCAAATTCGTTTCTCTGTTCTCTTGATAAAGCAATGTTGTACCTAAGCAACTCCTCCTCCCTAAAAGGTGTGTGTGTATGTGTGTATGTGTGTACGTGTGCGCCTGTGTGCGCCTGTGTGTGTTGATGCTGGTCTGCAGTATTTTTAATGTAATTGGCCTCAAGGGACTTTAATGACAGTATGCTAGAAAACAAAACGCATTCAAGCTGTCCTAACACATCTCATACTGTTCTAGTCCCACAGTGAAGTGGAATTATCACTGGTATCGCTGCTGCCAGCATGTTTTTAGATGTCAGTTTTAAAGATCTGTTATGTTTCTAGTAGAGTTGTTGTTAGTCAGTTCACCAGATGTACAAATGTAAGCTAAACTGGATAGTCATTTCAGCTAGTAGCCTGATTTCTCAAGAGTAGGCCTATGATAGCATGGTGAAATGAAATGAAAAAAAATAATTTGGCCTACTTGTAATATTTTTTAATCTTTTCATTATATCTATCACAAATGTTTGGAGCTTTAAATGTTAGTATTGTAACACAGTGGAGATTTCTTGCAGACACAGGAAAATACTTAATTATTGAAGATCATTGTGTAAAGGAATAAATAATTGCTTGTGTTACTGCATGTTGGGATGAATTCACTGGAGGCCATGATGTTGCTAAGGGTGGAGTTTAAGATGTGGGTCTCTACTCTCATCTTCACTTAGTACCTCTGTGTTGTTTTGTGTAAAGGATGTGGCAGTTTGACTTGGATTATTGAGTACTTTTATTCTTTAGGTATTCAACCGACTCTAGGGTTTATTGTGGAGTTCTTTGAACTATAAATTTTTTGCATTTTGTGGATTATTTGTTGAGGTGGACAGACATTTTTGGTAGCGTCATGACGGAGTATTTTCTTTTGATCCTTTATTTTTCTGCCTTCATCTGCTTATGTGCTCTAGTCTGTCTGTATTTTTCCGGTTGTCAGGAGATGACTTATAAACATGATGGTAAGAGTTAATGTTAAGAAATAACAACTAATGATGGGCAGTATGTTTTGAGCACTTTAGATTAGGGCTGTAGTTAATGATTATTTATTTATTTAGTTTTAAGTTTTTTTTGTGGAAATGGAAAGTATCAGTAGCTAAATTTTCTTTTGTTATATTAATTTGTGCGTGGTCCGTGACAAATAAAGATTAAACTAAAGAGTAGTGAACTTGTCAACGATAATTTTTTTGATAAATTGACTATTCAAACAATGATAAATTTTTTAAAGGTAAAGATATGTTCTAGACAGAGGAAAAAAAATATTAAAACTGAATTTGCTATATGGTTTTGTCAATGCCTTTTTTGTAATAAATACGTCTTTTGTTTGTTTAGTCCAGAAAATGTTTAACAGTTATTAGAAGAGTTCATTTGGTAGTTGTTGCAGTCCTACTTTACATCATGAACAAGGCATAACAAAAGAAAAATTATAATGTACAGTATCTTCATTTTACCTTTCTTACAGAGGCATGTTGTGGAGACATATTTTGGATTTGATGAGGAGTCGATTGATTCAGAAACCTCATCACTTGTTTCATATAATACCGACCTGACAGACCGCACACCTGCCACTCCAGAGGAAGATTTAGAAGAGGTAAAAGTCATTTGGAGTCAGATTATTTCAAGATTTTTAAATATTTAGACATGTTATTATTGTAACTACTTAATTTAGAGGTTAGGAGTTAGGAATTAGGGTTACGATATTAATTGGTTAACAAGTAGTTATTAAGATGAATCAGGTAAACCTGGTAAATGTTCATTATGACTTAAGTCTTTCTTCATAAGGATAATTCAGGCTAACCAATTGCTTTTTAGATCAGTTGTATAAATTAAAAACTTTGATAACACGCATCAATTGCAACATTTTTAAACCTTAAAACAACTTAAAAACAACTTATATGCACACTCATTGATTTATGTTGAGATGTATTCTTATTTTATTACAGAATATTTCTCGTGAGGAATCAGAGCTTCGATTTCGGCAACTGACCAGAGAGTACCAGGCGCTCCAGCGAGCCTATGCCCTCCTGCAGGAACAGACTGGTGGGACGCTGGATGCTGAGAGAGAGGCCAGGGTTTGTACACCTAAATAATCAGTAATGACCTGAAACATGAGCCCCTTTTGTACTGGGATTCATTCATGTTGTGTCCTACAGGCCCGAGAGCAGATGCAGGCAGAGCTGAGCAGCTGTCAGGCGAAGATTGTGGACCTGGAGAAGGCCCTGTCGGAGCGGGGGCAGGTAACATTGACGAGGGAGGGGGACAGGAGCTTGAGGGGAGGAGTCTTGGTCTCACTGGCCATCCTGCATGTTTTTCTGGCTGCTCTGCTCTTGGGCTGGCGCTATGCTGAACACGTCCGCACCTTTCTGTGATGTCACTTCTTGCATGTATGATATCACTTCCTGCATGTATGGCTGTTATCTGTGCCTTGCTCTATGTCCCAAAGACTGATCTGTCTGCTGGTGCTGTGTATTCCTTTGTGATCTGATTTCAATAATTTGAGGCCACTGTGTCCATCCAGAAATAGATCAAAAGCTATTGTTTCAGATGTGCTATATTTTCCAAATCAATGTAAGGTCATATTTGCAAGTGATGTAAATTATCTTTAAAGTGGCAGTATATTTTACCAGGTTAAAGGCCCGTTCAGACCAGAGCGTCAAGGCGTCCAGTTTATATGCAAAGTCTATGTGGATGCACGTCTTGGGCGCCCTGCATTTTTATGGCGCGAATCTGGCATCAATGCACCGTGCCTTGAGCGTTCTGGTGTCGACACTCTGGACGCGCATCCAGGGTGTCAGCGCCAGAAGTTGAAAATGCTTAACTTTTTATGTCAACCAATCAGAGACGAGTATCCAGTGACCAGGACTAAACCAGAACTAGACCAGGACTAGACCACGGGTGAACCAATGTCATTAGGGGAGTATAGTATATATCTCCTTCACTGATGGTTTTATGTAATAAATACACTAAAGTCACTCTCTCAGACTCGTCTGCCATCCTTTCGGGAAAAGATCGGGACCAAACACTTGTTTCCAGAACAACAGACGCACGTCAACTATTTTTCTCCCATTCGTCCACGGCGTCAAAGACGCACGTCGCTGGCTTCGAAACTCCAGTGCAAAGGCGTCCAAATAGAGACATCTAGGGCATTTTTTGACGCCGTTGTCTGAACGGACCATAATTTGTATTGATTTAAGCATGAGACTGATGGTATGTGTCGCATATTCTGTTTCTTGGTTGACATAGCATGTTCTTCACCAAACGCCTTTAACAAAAAGCATTTGTTTCCAGTTTGTTGTGTTTCTTGTCTCAGGTGGTGGCCTGTTCTTTTCTTCCAAATATTGATTTTCTTCCAAATCAATAAAACTGAATGTCTCACCTTGTTCTTGTTCTTGTCTTGTGTTTGTACCTGCATCACATCAGCTTGTTTTCATTAGTTAAGTGCATGTTGAGTGTGTGGGAAAAGTTGGGATGAAAACAAGGACATCGATATTGTTTTGTGATTTTTCTTCTAATGCTTGACTTGGTTGCTATGACAGGATTCAAAATGGGTTGAAGAGAAGCAGTACTTGCTTAGGACCAATCAGGATCTTCACGAAAAGGTAATCAGTATATTTTAAGTTGAATTCAACTTATGAAAACATATAAGCTCTGCAATATGGTCATATTTTCAATATTTTGGTCATATCATCATATCATGTCTCACTGTTTTGGTACATAACACTGTCTTCTCAAATACAGACAATTTTTCTCAGCCGCTTCTCCTATTGGTTAAATTATGTAGGGATTTGAGCGAGTGACAGCTGGATTTAACCAATCATAGTGAAGCTTGAATTTACAGAAGAAGTAGATTACTTAATTTACCTCTAAAAGGCAATAGAAAAATACAGTGTGTATAAGAATCATGATAAATTCAAAATCCTCAACTGGTTCCAAGAAAATCATGATATTGTGTGTAAATGTGTAAACAAAAAAATGTTAAAGTCCAGAATGGAGATAACTAAAGGCAAATGTCAAATGAAACATAATGTGATTTCAATGGGAAAACTGGGATTAACCTCAGAATAAACAAGAAGGACATTTGACAAATGAAATCCTCTCAAATACATGCAAGTGACATCAGAGCCTGATTTAAAAATATTTACAATTGTGTTTTATGTTATTTGTTTATGTAAGAAGAGATTGTGATAGACACTAAGCATTTTTGACAAAGGAAAAATCCAGATTTTTAGAGCCTTATACAGTTTTTCACTTAATCTACAAATTTCATCATAAATTATACTTTGTGTGTTCATATACAATTTTGAGGTTTTCCATACATTTTCCATCCTTAACAGAGAAGCAAATTGACTAATGTGTGCACCTTGAAGATTCAAAATTGCTTTGGTGTAATGTTGTAAAATCATTAGCATTTAGATGTGTTAATGACTGAAAATATATTATGTCTGCTTCTCTTTGCCTTCATTCCATTTTGAACATTATGATATTTTTAAAGGATTTTAAAGCGTCTATATAATTTTGATGTTTCTGTTTCTTAGATTTGTACACTGCAGCAGGCGGAAAAGCGACTAGAAGCAGAGGTCCAGGACGCTCGGGACCAAAATGAGCTGCTGGAGTTCAGAGTGCTTGAATTAGAAGTAAGAGACTGTAATACCATCATAGTGTCACCAGGAGGCGACAACAACAACCTCAGCTCCAGAATCAAGACCTATTTACAGTGATCCATAGACTGCCTGGATTGTTTCATTGAACTCACAGAAAACTACACTGTATCCATATGATTGTTGTTTATAGTTTTGCATGGCAGCTGTTGGCCCCATCCGTGAACTGGAATCATTTTGAATGCATGAATGTTGATGTATTTTACTTGAATAAACCATATTTAAGTACAGCTCCCACTTTCATCTTTGTTCATTTTGTATCCCATTTGCACGCATGTTTTCTTACTTTATTTGTATTGTGTAAATCATCAGTGTTGTATATTACTGAGGTATAATATTTATAATGTGAATAAATGATTATTGTTATTATATCTGAGCACATATCTTCACTGATGTTTTCGATTTGAACAATGTGGCAATCCTTTTTCCAGATTTAATTTTGTCCATGTGAATTTTTGCACCCCATTTCTGTATTTGTTTTTTTCACCTCCTTTGTTTTAGCAGATCCCGGTCATGTTTTCTGTCTTAATGTAAGTAACATCCCAATAGTTTCCTTTAAAGGTGAATTGTGTAACTTTTCTGGTGGAGGGTTCGTAAAATGCTTTTCTCCATGGAGATGTTACTGCTTTGTTTTACAGCATAGTATCAGCACTTTCTACCTTCATGGAGACAAACCAGACAAAGTTACAGGTCAGATCTGTGGAGAGGCAACCCCACTTACTGTCAGAATGCCTGTTTTTCTATGTATTTTTGAGCTGTAAAACCACCTGTAATTGAATAAATGTAAGGTAGAGCTGTTTATTGTCATACTGTGGAACGTTTTTGGCAGAGCAATGACATATCCATAGAAACAAGCAGGTGACAGACCCCCAACCAAAAAGTTACACAGTGCACCTTTTAACTCTCAAGTACTGTTAGTTTTTATTACCTGTCAAACATGTTGGCTGCATCAATGTGAAGGCAGTAGTTTACAGACGAGATCACAGTATAGTGCTGACGCTGTGTTTTCCTGTCTGCATTAACTGAATTGCTGTTATTGCAGGAAAGAGAGCGGCGATCTCCTGCCTTGAATCTTCACATGTCGGCCTTCCCAGAAAACAGCAACAGTGCCCTGCAGACCTACTGCCACCAGCAGGGGGTGAAGGTGAGTACAAATAGGTCTTTGCCCAAGTATGTACAGTCATATTTATTCATATTTATATTGTCAACAGGATGTAATTATCCCTGAGCTCATGAAGAAGCTTGATATACTTGGCGATAATGGGGTGATCATTTATATTTTATTATTTATGTATTGTTATATTATTTTTATAAATATCACTCTTTTCTACTAATGAACAGAATCTGAGAAATGAAGAGCAGGTTGCTGTGATCCAAGCTGGGACAGTCATCTCCCTCTGTGAAAAGGTAAGTGTGTTGTTTTTACTGACACTCAGTGGTCAGTTACTGCTACTGCACTGTCTGTATGTAACCAAATGGCATGTGTTTTATAGTGGCTAAAGCAAATTGACAACACTGAAGCAGCTCTAACTCAGAAAATGATTGATTTGGAAAATGACAAGGTAAGAAACACTGAGCTTTACCATTCAAATATCCCACTGATTTACTGTTGATTCTGCTGTTTTGTGATAGGAGCTGTTCAGTAAACAGAAGGGATTTCTTGAGGAGGAGTTGGACTATAGAAAGCAGGCTCTGGATCAAGCCTATATGGTATGAACTTTTTTTTAAAGAATAAAAACAAACATTTGAGTTATACTTGCAGAAAACTGATGATTTTGTAGAACAGTAGTCCATGAGCAAATTGTTTCATATAATGTTGACAGTGTAGTAGAAACACATATGCATGACACATCTTGGACTTCATAAACATTTTCATAAAGGTACTTTACATTTTGTTGGGATACTGCATCTTTTACACCTGTGAGATTAACTCAATTGAATATGTTTGGATTTTTACACTAGATGTACTTTTCACATTGAATACAATTCAAATAATCAAAAAAAAATACTGAGCTTGAAGATGAAGTCATGGTTGTGGTTTTGAACTGTTTTAGGTGCAATTTTAAAGATTGTGATGTAGTAATGATGTAGTAATTTTGATTTATAGCATAAAACATCATATCATTTTCACAACTTCAACTATTCGATCAGTTTTGTTGTTTCCTGGGTAATGTCCTACTTTAAATTATGGTGCCAAGTGCTTGATTTATACATGCGAGTAGCAAATTAGCTGTGGTATAATACAAAAGTGATCCAGTTGTTTACCATTACAGTAGATTAGTCCTGTACCACAGTGCAGTATGTAAAAGTCAAGCGGCTCTCAGTGTGTAGTGGACAGTGCTGCAGATTTCTTGGTCTCAGTGGTGTGTCTGTCTCTGGTCTATGTGCATGTGTGCTGCATGTGCATGTGCTGCATGTGTGTGGCTGCCTGTGCAGAGGATCCAGGAGCTGGAGGCCACTCTGTACAGCGCTCTGCAGCAGGAGGAGCCGGGAGGCCGTGCTGTGGCCGAGTCTCTGAGCGAGCGCCAGAGGGACGAGCTGCAGCTCGCCGTGGAGAAGCTGCGGAGGCAGATCCTCAGGCAGAGCCGGCAGTTTGACAGTCAGATCTTACAGGAGCGCATGGAGCTCCTCCAGCAGGCGCAGCAGGTAAGGCCCAAATCCCAGGATATTGATGATCCTGGTCTGAACCAAACCTCAATGGAAAAGATGCAGTATCCCTGTGTGTGCTCCTGTGCCTTTACTGTGACAGAATCAACTGTAGTCAGTCTTCATTGTGATGACCCCTGTCCCTCAGTCCTTCACTCTCCTGCCCTCACTGTAGTTTACTCCCATTAACCTCATTCTTATCATTTCTCCACCTTAACATAGCACTTTGATCTCTGTTGTAGGATGAGTTCTCTTTCCTGGTATGATTGGATTTGTAATACAACATGGGGAAAGAAAAGCGTGTTACAGTTAACAGAAAATAAATGCTTTTACAACATAAAAAAACAGCTATTCAGTATAGGTCTAAAGACAATGTTCAGCATTTGCAGCTGGACAAATTTCTTTTGCAGTTGCCATGGCAGCTCTCTCAGAGACATGATGAGAAAAGTTGAAACATAAATGTATAGGGCATAAGTCTCTCTATATTGTTGAGTGTTTTTTCTGTGGTTGATGCACTTTTCTATGGTCGATACACTTGTTTGCCATTTTCCTCATCTAAATGTTTTTCTTTTTACTTTGCAGCGAATTAGAGAATTGGAGGACAGGATTGACTTGCAAAAGAGACAAATAAAAGAAATAGAGGAAAAGGTAGTTGATCTACAAGACCATAAAAGTATAAATTCTATCTAACCACGTGTCACTGTTGGCTATTTTTATATTAATACTTGTTTGTCTTTTCTCTCCTTTTACGTATTAATTCAACCCCTTTGTTCCTTTAGTTTTTGTTCCTATTTTTGTTTTTCTCTTTAGCATTCATACTTTGGCCCTAACAAGATGCTATATGGACCAAAATGAGGTACACCCAATTGTATTTTGTAGAGGTATTAACAGACAAAACCTGAATTGTATTCTTACATTATATTTATATTTGTTTAGGTTTTGAAGCACTCTCAAAACACAAGGATGAAAGACCAGTTTTTATGCCTTTTTTGACTCACTCAAAAACCCAATGGCCTTTTTGATAAATGTGCAATTTTATAGAGAATTTTTACATGAACAGATATACCAAGATAAATGAAAGCTAGCCTAAAACTTCTAATGCCAGGACCAGAAAAAAAATAGTGGACAGTTTTTACATAAAGACAGCCCACTGCCACTAAAGTGAGAGAAGAGGGGAGTGAAAGTGGAAGACAAGAGCCAGGATGGAGTGAGAGTGGAGCCAACCGGATCCGGAGGAATCTGGCAGAATGCCTGCAGTGTCTCTAGGGATACCACCACACAGACCACCAACCCTTGCGAAGAGGCTCCTCACTCTGAAACTAAAATAAACATGAAACTAGTGTGAACTAAATGGTAAGATTTACATTTGTATGGTGCTGAACAGTTCTGTTAGACAAAGGTGGTTCTTTTACTTTGGTGATTCATGTTTTTGTTTCATTTTACCATTTGCAGCAAACTTAAACGTGCACTATGTATTTTTTTGTGGTGGACGGTACACTATTTGCTTGTCTTCATGGAGATGTTTGCCTGGAATTCTTCACAGTATATTCTAACACTAACAACATCCAGCATTTACTCAGTTTCAGGTGTTTTTTTTTTTTTTTATTAAATAATAAACATTAATAAATATGCATTCTTACTGTGAGTGGGCTTGCCTCTCTACAGATCTAGCCTTTAACGCCTGGTTGCAGGACGTCCTTGTGTCTATGGAGCTGGATAACTTAAATGCCATACTGTGGAACATTCCAGATGAAGTAATATTGTCTCCAGGGGACAAGCCTCCAGCAGAGAACATAGTGCACCTTTAATGCTGGCTTACATATTAGATTGGGAGGATCGGTGAAACACAGTACTGTAGGAGGTCAGAAAGAAGAGAGATGATTAGGAGGTGTGGAAACCTGAGAGATGCCAGTGCCCAGCCATTGCTACCAAGCTGTTGACGTGGTTAATAATAGATGATTGCATTTTCTATCTTTTTAGTCGTGTTTACTTTTGCCTGTGCCATTTTCATCTGTGTATTTTCTTAATACGATGTTATACTGTCCTGTTTAGAGAGTATCCACTGCATACGATCGGGGAAAGGCTAATTCAGGATCAAATGACCGAGCTAGACTTGATGCATTCTGGGAGTTCTTCTGTTTCATTGATGGAGGAGAGGATAGGAGCTAACTCAGACGTGCAGACTCTTGAGTCCAGACCTGAGAGCCGACTTCACTTGGACCTTTCTCTGACAAACAGGTGAGTGCGTGGCTGCAGAGGATCCAGTAACACACACATATACACACATACATATACACACACACATATGCTACCATATCCTCACTTCTGGTCCAGGTGATATCAAATGACCCACACACCTCGCGCCGGTGCACACTCCCCTGTGAGCCTGTCACTGTGAACATGTTTCCTAGAGCTCTCTGCTACAGATAGCCACTTTACATCCATGTGTCCCTTTATTTTCTTTCATAAGTAGTGTTCAGATAAGAGACTTAATTTAATTCTATAGTTTTGTGTTAATGTGTGCCTATCCACAGAACTCCGCTTGTAACTTACCTGATCTGTTTTTCGCTTTTTGGATCAGACGGTTGTAGCGGTCAGAGAGAAGAGTCCTGCATCATCTCCACTAGCTAGTGGCTACATCTCAGCTACCCAGGATGCAACACTCCCAGAGACTGGATCAAAAGCTCTACACACTCAGGGAGGAAGTCAGGACCATGGTAGGGAATATAGATGTGTACACATTGCATGCCTTGTAAAACTATATCAATGCATGTTTTATTTATATTGACTTCCTTTATGGATTTTTAAAATACCAAACAAATATTAACAATTAAAGAGACTATATTATGCAAAATTGACTGTGAGCTTTAAGCAATGTTATTATGTTACCTCATCAAAAACATACGTGGATGCTCTGTTCCACTTCATGATGTCACAAAGTGGTAGTTTTCAAATTAGCAGCTACATTTTACCTTTAATTCAGTGGCAATTCCAGGGCTGAAATAATCCAAATGATTCTAATGAAGGTGTATGGAGCACTTCTTGTATTACACATGACATCACAAGGTAGAACGTGTTTTAATTTGAGAGGAAAAAAAACATGCAGGGTTTGTGCGTTAAACATGTATGAATGAAACAAAACACAACTCCAAGTATGTTTTTGATGAGGAAACAACATTATAACATACAGTAGATCAGAACATATCATGTAATATGCTTTGTTTTTTGCGGCAATGGTGTTAGTACGTGTCCAGCGTTGAAAATCATATTATGCTGTCTTCCTAATGTAAATGCCTTATTGAGATGTTTGTGTTGTTAGAGTAAAGTCTAGTCTGTCACTGTGTTAAGCCCTGCCAGATAATATGTCAGTATATCATATTTTAAATAGCCATGATTAAAAATCGTTATTGTTTATGTTCAGGAAATTAGAAGTCACTTATCTATTTTTAGTATCTTTTTTTAGACAAAATTTTGTGAAAATATGATAGATCAATATGAGGAAAAAATATGACACTTTTTTTGCTCAGCCCTAATTGGCATTATATTGAAGATTAATAAATTACGTGAAAAAAATAAAATTATGTCCTTACATGTTTTCCTTTTATTTTAGAGTCGGGAGAAGGAGCAGGTGGAGAAGGTTTGGAGGGAGCGGCTGCAGCGTTGTGAAAGGCAGTTACAGGCAAAAGAAGATGAAATGATTCGTCAATCTCAGTACTTTGAGAGCTTCAAGGGCCAACTTCAGTACAAACTCAAACAGGGTCGGGACCGAGAGGAGGCACTACAAAACCGAATTTACACTTTAGAGAAGCAACTACTGGACATGACAGTTACAGCAGCCACCGGCCTTGCCACAACGGGACCAGTCCGGATCACAGCTGGTTCTATAACACAGTGGGAGGAACAAGACATACTCCCTTCACTGAGAGGAGAGGGAGAAGGAGAAGAGGAGAAGAAGGAGGAACGCAAGAAGCAATGGCCAAAAGGTTTAGAAGATGAAAGAAGAAGCAAGGACTCAGACCAGGCCAGGCTCCAGGGGTTTATACTGAGCTTACAGGAGGACCTCAGGGTGTTGCTGGAGAGAGAGGAGAAGGCTATGACCGAACACAGAGAACTGATGGAGCAGCTACACGAGGCCCAGGAGAGCAGCCATTTTTTGGGCTGTAAAGTGGAGGAGATGAAGTCAGAAATTGACCATCTGAATCTGTCCAAAGTGTCACTAGAGGAGGAGATGGACGAGCTGAGAGAGGAGAACCAAAGACTACAGCAGAGCCTTATAGATTCTGACAACCTGCCAAACAACAGGGAAGCATTCATTCAAAAGGTGTGTGGCACATTACTGTGTATACTTATAATGTGCATGTTTATGTGACACACTGATCAGGGTGAGAAAAACAACCTTTTTCCAATAATGCAAAGAGGCATGGTTTGATACTGATCTTTCCCCCATTCTTTACTTTATTGCATCTTTTTAGAAGACCAATGTAATAATCACATCCATTAATTTCCATCACTCTATTTTATGCACTTTTGGCTGTTGCAGTTTGTTAATTATTATAGCCCTTTAGTACAAAGTTTGCTTCAAATGTAATCACTGCTATTCAGCGAAGCTCATTCAATATTATTTCCAATGGTTTTCAAGTTTGCACAATATTTTTTAGAATTATAATTTGTTCTGCTCTTGCTTTTAGGTTCAAATCAGTGATGAAGAGCAGCTTTCTGTAGTTCTGCCAGATCGCCACCAGTCTACAGCAGAGAGCTCCCACAATAGCCCAGTGGATCCTTCCATAGCTGCCAAATCTGAAACCTCTTTGACATCCACACATGAACCACAAACTGTATTTGGAAACTTTGGTTCAAAGTCAAACCCCAGCTTTCAGTCGCTCACGCTCACCACAGAGACAATAGATGAGTTGAGAATGGGGGCATGGTGCTATAATGGCGTCTTGAACTTGGAGGAGAGCCCTGGGGAGGACTGTGATGCCTTGAGGGAAGCCTATCGCAGCTTGGGTTTAGGAGGAGATCTTGATTTTATAAAAGAACAACGTGATCGCTTTGAGGAGGCCCTACAGCAGACACATGAGCAACTAAAGATGACCCTACTAGAAAATGCAAGTTTAAAATCTCAAATCAAACTGCAAGAAGAAACCGTGTTGAGAGAGGAGTCTTCAAAAGATGCATTATGTGAAAATTCAACTTTGGATGATAGTGCTAGGTTCAGTATTGGGTCAGATGATCTTGTCCAATCTTTAAATGAAGAAAACAGAGCCTTGGCAGAGAGAATACAAGAGCTAAGAGACCATATTGAACTCAGAGAGGAAGAAATTATGAAGGAGAGAAGTGAAGTAAAGGAGCAGATCTGTAGGTTAGAGATTGATGGTGCCCGGCAACAACAGGAAATCAATGAACAGGCATGCTTGGTGACAGAGCTAACCAAAAAGACAGAGGATGATCTGAATATTATTATGGAGTTGCAGCAAAAGTTGGTGGAATATGAAGAGCTGAAAGAAGAGATCAGGCGTAAGAAACTATTTGGATTTCAATCTAAACACACACAGACTGTTTTTAGGAAAGACAATATTGACGAGTGTGTGGACATTGTGGTGAACTGTGTCATCGAAAGTGATAAAGAACCACAGTTTTTGTCCAAGCAAGGAAATGTAAGTGAAGTGTCACAAACAACAGGTAAATCTGACAATCCTGAAGTGAATTTGATGAATGAAGAGGTGGACAGGTTAACCAAGTTGGTACAAAGCCTTAAAACAGAACAAGAGGATCTCATGGGGAGAATTAAAACTCAAAGATTGCAACAAAAAGAAGTGGCTCAGTCAATTCGAGCACAAACAGAAGAGAAACAGCATTTAACTCGTGAGGTGTGGGGACTTAAAGAGGAAAAAGACCATATTTTTAAATCTTTGACTGGACTAAAACAGGAGCGTGAGGTCCTGACCAGGGCAGTGTGTGGGTTCAAGGATGAAAAAGACCAATTTCAAAGATCCATGGCTGATCTTCGAAAAGAAAAGGAGCAACTTTTTCAAGATTTACCTAATCTTAAAAGAAAAAAAGATGTGATTTTGGAAACCATCTCAAGTGGGATCAAAGAAAGAGATCAAATCGTGCAATCAATACAAAATTTACAAAAAGAAAGTCTACAATTAAACCAAGCATTGCTCAAATTAAAACAGGAAAAAGATGAACTCTCAAGTCACCTGAAAAGTTTAAAAGAAACAAAAGATAAGGAACATCTATTTAATAACTTGGAAGAGGAATGTGCCAAGCTACAAAAATCTGTTTCAAGTTTGAAAGAGGAGGAGAGGAGAATGACCTTTTCAGTGTCACGTTTAAAACAAGAGGAAAATCAAATGGGAATTTTAATACAACAACTACAAGAGGAGCATAGCAGACTACAAGCTACATCTCAAGGGCAAACGAAAGCTAGTGAAATGGACCCAACATATGCAGCCAATGAGTATGAAGAGCAATATGGATATAAGAATAACTTAAAGGTATCAATCATGGATCAATCATGGATCATCAATTTATCATTTGTGATGTATTTTGTTTGTTTTTCACCAAACAGGATCAAAATGATTTAGCAATGCAGATACAAACATTGTCAACAGAACTCCAAAAAGCTCAGGATGAATTAGACCAGACAAAAGCAGAGGTGTGAACACTATGTCAACATTTCTATTGCACTGAGAATATTAATACATTTTAATTGTAATGTATAAATGAATCACTAAAATAATTCTACTTTTTCACATTTTCTATTACACAGAGACAAAGATTGCAGAGTGAACTCTTTCAATCTGAAACCAAAAGGGATGAGGCTGAGAGGAGAGCCTCCCAGTTGGCTGACAGACTTTTCAAAATCACCGATGAATCCAATCAGCTCCAGGAAACAAGGAAGGAAACTGAAAATCTTAAGGCACAGGTGAATACAGCAAAATTACCTCTTTAATTTTGATAAATCCTAAAACATTTCTGTAATTTGTATGTATAATTTGTGCAGGTGAAGGATCTTCAGAACAAAGTAACAGGTTTGACCAGAGAGAAGAATGAAGTACTGGCTCTAAAGACCCAAATAGATGAGCAATACAACATACTTTCTGCTCAACTCAGAGCCAAAGTAAGAGCAACAAAACACAAACTAATCCAGATATTTCAGTAATGTATATTATTGAAGAAATTATCCTCACACACATTCACATTTTAATGGGCCTTTAATACATATGTATGCTTATGTGTGTGATTGCTGCAGACTGTGGCTCTTCAGGAGCTAAACTCAGAGTACATCAGTTTAAAACATGGTCAGGGCATCAGAGAGGATCTTAGCACTGCTCTGGTCTCCATGCAGAGCCGCTACAGTGATATCAGAGCCAAGGTAGAGCTCTGTTAATTACTGCATGATTTCTTTTTTTCTGATTTGTAACTTTTACAAACTAACTTTTGCTTTTGTTTGCAGTATGACGCATTACTTCATAAAAAAAGTCAAGCTGATATGGATATTGCACCTCTAAAGGTAATAATAAAACACTGCATTATATTAACTTGTGTATCTGAAATGTATCAGATACTTTATATTTGAAACAACATATAAATAAACAATGTAAATAGGACAAAATTTGACCTTTTTGTGAATATTATCAAAATGGGCTTGTTCTATATCGGAGCTAGAATGATACCACATGGTCATATTTTAAAAACTTTACTTATTTTTTGTTGGATAATAACTAAATTGTCTTGTATATTCCTTTTCATATCACTGTGGTAACAAATCAGTATCATGTATCAAGCCAATTTTAGTATTGTCAGACATCCAAACTGGCCACATCAAAATTAAGAATAAAATAAATAAATAAATAAAATAGTAACCAATGTTATTTTTCTGTTTCTTAAAGTTCTTAAAGATCTTCACTGTTTGTTTATTTTAATGTTATTTCTGTAAGTGTCAGTAGTTTTTATGTTATCCCGCTGTGTTCAATTTTTTCAAGGCCAAGCTGTCATGCATGGTGGTGAAATGTCAGGAGAGGAACAACATTTTGGTTCAGATGACAAAGATCCTACAGAAACACGGCTGCATTGACTACATCCTCAAACAACAAGTGGAACAGCTGCTTGCAGACCCTGCCCTGCAAAGTTACGCCTCCACATTCACCACTGGATTTACCCCTGAAATAACGGTCACATTCGAGGACACTAAAAGATTCACTCAAGATCAAACAGGTTCAACTTCACCATCAAAACAACAACAAATAAATGAATTCACTTCTCAAAGTAATATCTATGGGGGCGGTAGAAGTCCATCTCTTATAACACCTGCTTTGAGTACCTTTGCAAATTCGCCCATAGACTGCACTAGTAAGATGAGCCATGTAACAAGTCCAGCTGTAAAGGCCTTCTCCTCAAGGTCCATTTCCCCACTGCCAGAACACAGAGAAGTCATGGGGTCTATGTCACCCACTGTCTCCCACAAACATAACTCGCAGGTAAACAATGACCAAAATATTTGACAGTTGATACTTCGCAGCTGTGTCTGTGTTTGCTAATGTGTGGATTCTGTCACCGTGGTTACTGATGAACATTCCACTAATAGAGATACATGTAGAACACCTCCAACATGATGTTACTGCAAAGTATCAATGTCATTTGTTTTTTAAATTAAGAAAATATTTGTATAATGTTTATTTTTTTTTCTGTCACAGTTTCTTTTATCTCCAACAAACCTTACAAGGAAAGAAAATCATTGCCCTAGTCCAGTGCAAGAAAAGATCTCATCAAACTTAACTTCACCAAGGCAAGAACATCAAGAAATCCTGGGATCCACATCACCTGCTGCATCACAGAAAAGAAACACAAACCTTACAAAGGTACGTAGATTGCTAAAATGTTAATTTAATCTAATCTTAGATCGGATTTACCTTTCTTTCTTTCTCTCTGCAGCATCAACTTTCTCCAAGATCTCCCAGAGGTTCTGTGCTAAAGACAAATGAATTTCAACAACTGAATGTGAAAGCCAAGTCCACTCCAGACCTGACCCGGTTAACAGAGTCCAGCGGGTTTGGTTCCAGCTCTGGTTCTTCATCTTCACTCACCTGCTTTGGTTCAAATACAAGGCTGAGTAGTCCAGGAAAGATCATGAGCCTTCAGGAACAACTGCAGAAGACCTTACTCAGCAGTTTTCAGGTATAGACACCTCCCTAGGTTTTAACTATTTATAAGAATTGTAAAATTTCTCAAACTGTGGTACAGCTACACGGGTTGGGGCTCTTCTTGATCTGGTTGAGGCTTGTTTTTTTCTAAGGTTTGTGCCTCCTCCAAAGCCTGATCTCATAAGACCTCAGAAGCCAAGCAAGGCAGGGCCTGGTTGGTGTGTCCTTAGGCAAGGCAATTCATCCACATTGCCTACTATGAAAGTGTGTTTGCTTGTTGGTGGGGCCAATAGCACAGATTGACAGCCTCGCATCTGTCAGTCTACACCATTATCATTCTTAAACCACAGAGCTGTTAAGTACATAAACCAGACTTAAAGGCTCTGGCTCTGGCCTTCTATGTTGTAATTTCTATTTGAGTAAAACATGCTAAAACACACTAAAAACACAGTAAGCTTTGCCATGCAGTTTTAAAGAATTATGACAAATTTCAGTAGCCTGAATGTGGGACATTGAGTGAAATAATCGTTTGATTGGTCAGCTAATCAAAATAACCACTGACTGCTATTAAAATAATATTTTGTTGCAGCCCTACTGTTTATCCATATTATAGACATGGTTCATACCTTCTTTAGTCCTGGGTTATGCTTTTTTCAGCCCATTTCTGATGACACTTGAAAGACCAGAAAAATATTTGTATTTGATGTGAAAACTCACTGATTTTATTTTCTGTCCCTTTAGGCTCCAGCAGGCAGAGGGAAAGGACAGCAGCCCAGAAAATGCCTGTCATTCTCAGCACAATCTCTGGCCTTCCCCACAGCCTCACAGATGAAGAAACCAACTGCTTATAATGCAACAGCCAATATCACAACTTCCTCAAGCCAGTCTACTTCAGGAGAAACCACCAAACCTGTACCCTCAAATAATAAGCTTTTTAATGCAGTCATATCTAGATCTGCAACTGTTACCTTCAGTCCAGTTGCCCAGTCATTTAAGCAATCTAAATATAATCTGTCTCGGGCTTCATCTAATGTCTCTACTACTACAAGTGCATTACAGAGCAAAGCAGTGATAACAGCAAGTTCTGGTGCTATTAAACATGCTGTTCAGGAACTTAAAGCTTCTTCTATGGAAAACGATACCACATTTTTACATGTCAGTCCAACAGCTACAGACTGTAATGTGTTCCCAAACACTACTGAAAGCACTGCCTCTGATACAGTGGGCCCAAGCAAAAGTAATAGTTTTAATAGGACTCAAGTAGATGGTGGTGGCAGCCTTATATTTCCTCAGCCCACCTCCATGTCTGCCAAAAAGTCACCAAACTGTGCAGAGAAAGCCAGAACTCCAACCAGAATAAAACAAGGTAATTCCTATGTAAATAGGACACTATAAATAAGAGGTTTTCAACTGGTGGGTACACAAACGGTTTACAGGAGGGTGATAGAATTTCATTGTTAAGCTTAAGTGAAACATAAGTGCAGTTTTAATTGCGTGAAACCATAAAAGCTGCTTGAATTCCATTAGGACACAGTAAAAATTGTTCTTAAAATGCAACTTATGATGGTTATAAGAAAAATAACTGGTATTAAATATGGTCTCATAATTCTGAGGCCAGTTGAGAATCACTAATCTAAAAAGTATTAAGTAGTTTGTTTTGTTTATTGGGTCCTTCATTTTCATAGTAAATTGAAAATAGTTTTGTGTATATATTTAAGCTAATAAAACACAGCCCACACATGGACAAGTTGGCATCACTTTTTAATGCATAAATTATTATATACCAAGTAAACACAATTTGGGGATGCTGAAAATGCATTTATTTAGGCCATAACAAAATCATTAACAAGCTTTTATTGTTCTGGGTACTCTTGTGTTTATTCATTTAGAGAGAAGCAAACCTGCACTATTTAACTTTAAACCATGTGTGAGACTTCATATTAATTTAAACACTGTGTTTTTTTGTGCAGAGGCTCCCGCTGAGGTGCGATCCATTGAGGTCATTAAAACAGTGGGTGTGAGTGGCCTTATGATCAGCTGGGAAAGACCCCCACTGGACGAACTAGGCTGCAGCAATGGCACCTTTGTGTATGGATACAGGGTGAGCTGGCTTTTTGCTTTTTATTGTTATGGACACCATTTTGAGGGCTTTTAAAAGTTCATAAGATAAAGACTAAATCAGTTTTTTTCATCAGGTGTTTGTTGACGGGGTGTTCCACAAATCTATCATGAGTTCAGCATGCACTAAGGTACATTAAATTAGATTTTATTTTTACCAGTGGGCTCCTTTAAAGCAGACCTATTATGCAAAATGGGATTTCTGGAGATTTTAAACAATGTCATAGTTTTTTTCTTCTTCTCTTCTCATTCACCCTCTTCAAATTGTATTTAGCTTGATTGATGCATCACACTGCAGACTAAATTTTGGAAGGCAGACAATCTGTTTCTTTTATTAAGTAGTTTTAGGTCAGTATTACAAATGTCCAAATTATAACATCCAATGATCCATGATCATAGATTATAACTATAAACACAATATTAATTATTTAATATTACTTATTTAAAATAACTAACTATTTAGTTGTTGTTGTTGTTTTATTTTACAGTGTATACTTGAGAATGTAAACCTGAGTGTTCCCATTAAAATCAGTGTACAGACATTGGGATCCAATGGTCTTAGCTCTAACTGTGTCCATACAATGCACATCCAAAAAGACCTATGAAACTTTAAGCCCTTTGTGGTAAGTTTTGCCAGTTCACTTTTTATACTATTTTTATATGTTGTTCATCCTTTTTTTGTGTTTGCTGTGTCCTGCATTTTGCCTCGTCCTTCATTCACAGCCATCTATAGCTGCAGCTCTCCGGGGTATTTTTTCTAACCTCAATGAAGAACAACAGAGACACCTTCATACAGCTGGGACTTACCTAGTACTGCGAGTACCAAGGACAACCAATAACCTAAAGTAAACTTACATGGTCCACCTTTAGCCAATAATTGTGGATGGACTGCAGAGTTTTAAGATGTCAATCAAAATATCTCGCAAGATCCCTGAATCAAGAAATGGTTTTATATGAGAGATGACTCCTCTTTTGGATTATACCTCTTTGTTGGATACACCAAGACTGCTGCACTAAATACAGACAAATTACTATATCATAATAATGAGGCCAAGAACATTTTTGAAGATGTCTTTGTGCATTTAAATCTCAAACTATTAGAGTGATGTCTACTGCTGCAAGTTTACACTGTGTTCAAGAGACTGGTTTGGTATTTTCAACCTGTGAAAAATAATAGGACTTGGCTTCATAATGTGAAGAAGAGCAAAGGTGTGTCATCATACATGATTTACACATTTCAAGCCAAATATGTGATTAAAAAACAAAACTCCAAAGACATCAATTCCTTTTTGCTCTTAGCTCTCAAAACAGTGAGTTGTATTTTGAATTTGCACGCTATCATATTTAAGAAAAGAAATTATCATTGCTATTTTCTGTAAAGTGTAGATACAAAAAGACTATCTGCCAATAGTGTAGTTTAATGTACCTCTTAAATTATGTCTTTTGTATAAAGTTTTTATTGCTGTAGATATTATGCATACTCATATATTGTTTTATAGAAGTATAACTCATATTATGCTAATTATGTATGTTTGGGTTTAGAGCAAAAATGTTGCAGCAAACTTATTTTTCTATCAACAGCTATTTCACATCAAGTCCTTAATTATTAAGAGAATAAATCTTTATATCTACTAATTGAAATGTGTGGGTTATGTCATTTTTCATTACAGAAAATGAACTGTTGTTGCTGTGTGAATATGCTGTGTCAAAACTTGTAATTTTGTAATTTGAGTTGTATGTTGCACTATCTCAAACAGTAGTAGCTCCTTCAGGTGGTGCATGGATTCCTCTGCAGTCGATTTATTCCATTTGTCTTGTTTAGACCTAGAATTGTAGGGTAGATCTGGTACTCAGAAGGCCAAATCTTTTCTTAAATGGTATGTGTGATCTCCTTGAGGTCCAGGAAGCACTTCTTCTGAAACCTTTTTTATGGTATGTTTGAAAAGTTTGAGAACCAGTGTGAAAATGCAAAACTATTTAAATATTTTTGTATCATTTATAGTAAAAATACAATTTCAACAAATATCTTTCTGTGTAGTGTATTAAGCTGTTGTATCTATTCTATATTCATTTACAATATATTGATTTTATAAATTCGAGTTTAAACCACTAGGTGGCAGACATTCCCAGCGTCAATTCAGTAGCCTAGGCAACTGTCTTCGCTTTCATCCAGATTAATTTGTCGATTTTTACATAAAGAAATCATCAATCATGTTTCGCCTGCTCTCTATTCAATGTATAGCTCAAATAACTGAAAGGAGAGGAAAGCCGCAAATGGATCCTATAATAATCGCCTGTCCTGCTGTGCTCTGCATCTTTGGGGGTCCGCTGAGGAATGCATCGCTCGTGATCAGCACAAAGCACCGGGAGCGGAGCAGAGACGAGCGTGCTCAGGTGCATTGGTTCAGAGGGAAAGGTCCACCGTGAACATGCTGCAGGCGAACTGAAAACCGACTCACATTTGCTCTTTACTAAATGTCCATTACCTTTAGGCTTACAGTATAGTCGTGTAGACATACAAGCCTAGTCTAGATCATATGTAGTTGTAGTGCGATTCCCACAATAAAGTCCCCGAGTCTGAACCTGAAAAAAGGTTCTTAGGAAAACTATTTACATACAACAATATTTTTTACACAATATTCAGCCAAAATCAAGACAATATTAGAAACGGGTTTTGAAATGTATTTAAACTTTTTTTTTTAAAAGTTATATAGGCCTATTGTTAAGTGTGCTTTATTGCTGACTGAATAGGTGACTTATTCAAAATGTTATCTTCCATCTTCAGCACTGAAATAGAGCAACACAATAGAATGAATCCAAACCAATTTTTGCTTTTTGCACTTTAAGGACACTGAATTAATTTTACTGCAAAGAAACATCACTATTAAGCCAAGTAGGCAACATTACTAAAGTACCTGATGTCTGTACATCAAAGACCTAAGCAAAAACTACTGTAGCTTTTTGTTGTGTTGTCTTTTTAATATATTGGGCCTGTCATATAGTTGTGGTTAGGGTAAAATCTTATGTGAGAAATGGTTCTCCACTATCACCAGATTGCACCAACCTATAGAAAAACAAAAGCCCAGGTTTCTCAGCCTATATAGGCTTGACCAGTATAGGACTCCCATTACGCTCTCTGGGGATCAGCTACCTTCATTATTAACACACACAGTACATGACACACTCTGCCCCTGCTGCTGCCATGTTTACATAAGTTAATGGGCTCACTGTTAATTAAGTTTCCATGCTGGTTGTTAATGATGTCAGCTGTGAGTCTTAGATATAGGCCAGAATCGAGAGAAAACCGTTAAGTGTGGAGGAAATTTGTGCTTCAAGAAGAAATATGCATGACCTGTCAGAGCTGTCAGAGCATCAGACAGCCTCAAGATTCAACTATATTTTGGGTAAAGCTCTTTTAGAATAACTGACCAGTATTAAGATGTAATAAAACAATGATAAATGATAAAAATAATTAATTATTAACAATGTGTTTGTAAGTATTTAATATGGAATTAAAACATGCTGTTGAGATCTTTTAAATTTTACATTGATTTACAATACATATTTGCACATCAAATTCAAACACAAAGATTTTCAGGAGTATCACTGAAAATGTATTTCCCATTTTATCTCACATATAAGGGATGTAATTTAAGTCTGTTCAGGCTACATTTCAGAATGCTAATGTACTACTAAAACATTAACTGAAACAGTAATCTGGATCCTATTCATTTACACTTCTATTCTGAATTTGTCTACTCTAAACAAAGGCTTGACATGAATTTTTATTTTTTCTGCAATATTTTGTGCAGTTTTGGATGAAAGGGTAGCTAGGTAGCCACATTCCAATGAAAAAAACATGGTCCACTGTGTAACAATCCCTTTTTCAATAAATGTTTGAATGTGTAGGATTAAGGGCACTGCTGTTGATGTTGTGTAATGTAAACTTCCACTGACCAAATGCTGTCATTTGGGTTTTAGGTGTAGGGTCTGTATTCAGGTCAGGGCAGGGGTCACCTCTTTACATGTCATGGTTAAGGTTAGGTTAAATGGCCTGAGGATGCATTAAGCCAATGAGAAACACAGTGAGTCTATTGTGTGCGTGTGTGTGTGTCTGTGTGTGCATGTATGTGTGTGTGAGCTATCAGCGCTCTACAGGGGGCCTCCTTCATTCAAAAGTCTGTCAGTGGAAGAGAGCCTGGAAATTGACAGGTGTAGTCAGTTGTCATCAGCTGGGTGTCTTGAGGGGAGCTTGCCGGAAAAGGCCACAATAGAAAGAGGATATATAGGACGAAGACTTGGCGTGTGTGTGTTTTGGGTCTTTGATTTCAGCCACAGGGGATGTTGTCAATTTGTCACTGTACCAATGACACCATAAGTACCCTGGGCTCAAGTCTGGAGTCAGCTTCCACACCTCCAGGGCTAAACTTGTTGCTCATGCCCAGATACAGGTTCTATTCGTAGGCTCTCCAGCTGCAGCAACTGGCCAGATGGTCTGAAGTGCTGCAAGGCCTTTATTGTTCTACATGAGCACTTGAGTAATGACCAACCAATGCACGGCAATCAAGAACAACATGTAACCAGCCAATAGTTGTTTTTTTTTCTGCTTTTAAAACATCAACTTCAAATTATAGCTGTGAATTTTGAATTGTTAACAAAATAATATGTAATTGATGTTTTCATGATATGGAAAATGTTTACCTGTACAGCCAGTTCCAACACTCTCGAATCCAGAGGAAATTCACTTGTCTTTGTAAACTGAATAAGTAAAATGAGAATTATGAAAGTTTGCAGGTTCAACCTCACCTGTACATACTGTTGTGTTCTTGGGCAAGACAGTTCATCAAACTCCAGTTCTGAGCACATGTATGAGTGAGAGTATACTTGTGAGACTGAAAGCTGAACATCAGGTCATTAACATACACAAAAATATATCAATAATAAAAAAACAACAGATACTTTAATAGTGCACTATGTAACTTCTAAGGTGGAGGGTCTGCTACTTGCTGTTCTCCATGTTATTTCTTTGCCTGGAATGTTCCACAGTAGGACATTAAACATATCTCCCTTGTATTCAATTAAATGTGTTTTATAGCTCAAAAGTACCTTAAAAACATGAATTCTTACCATGTGCAGGCTTGCTTCCCATACATCTGACCATTAACCTGTCTCCATTGAGATTACAAAGTTTATTTCCATACTGTGCAATAATCAATGCAAAACAGTAATATCTCCATGGAGATATTACTGTGCAGGTGGCAGACCCTCACCCGAAAAGTTACACAGGGCACCTTTAAGTATAATCTTCCCAACAATGGTACATTTGAGCACAGTTTAATTTTAGGATCCAAAACTTTTAGAGACATCCTTGTGGGACTTTGTTATGGATTGCAAAATTATGATCTGATTATTGGATATTAGGAAAACCCTTCAAAATATTAAGCATTTATAGCAATATTGAAATATTGAAAGCACATTAAACAGCTGTTCCAGGCCTTTTATATGTATTCCCTGTACTTTGATCCGGTTCATTTTCACTGTATAAATATCCAGACTGTAAAAGCCCTTTTGAGTGCACACCCATTTCGCCGTGTGTCTTTTTCTTCCTCTCCTCTTTCAAGATGCCTCCCTTTTATTCTACGTCTGTCTGTTGTTGTGGCCGTATCAGTCCATCTCAGACCCAGTTATATTTAGAGGCTTGGCTCTATCAGGGTTTACAGCTGGTCGCCTGTGATTCAATTCTGACTGATCTACAACGTTCAAAGCAATCTCCTCTTTTTTGTGTCTATAGCCCATTTTTCTTTCCCTACTTCCTCCCCCACTCAGATCCCTCTTTCTCTTGTAGCCCTGCTTATTCTTTTGCTCTGTCTCTCATCCTCAATTTATGTAATTTGTATCTTCTTAGTCCGACTAAATCTCCTTTCAATCCATATTTGCTTCCACTCTAAATTCCTATATTTTTTTGTTCTCAACCACCGCACATTCAGACCCACTGTTGCCCTGTACACTGGCAAACTGTCCCAATTCTCTAGCAGCTATAAGTCTATCTCTAACTGTCTTATATGCTCTCGATTGTATTGTGCATTATATAGCAGCAAAGTAATAACAGCTCTGTAATATTAGTTAGGTTAACACAAAATCAAACAAAGCAACTTCTAATTTTGAGGATGAGACAAGCAATTAAGATGCTATTACATCCCTGAATATGTGTTTGGTAATCTCATTAATCAGAAACAACAGGAGCGGTAATGGAGAAGCATGTTTATGCAAATTCCAGCGTGCAGTAATCTTCTCCATGCTTAATAGCCAACAGTGGTGGCATCTTTGTAAACAATTCAATAACTCCTCTCTCTCTTTTCTCTCCCAACACTTCTTTGACTCATTCAATGCCTCACCTTTCAGAAACAGCATTAACACAGAAAAGAAAAAGCACTATTGATTTTGTTTCTTTGCCAAAAACCTTCCACTCACAAACAACCCCAAAAATCGTATGGAGCGTTGAGTTTGCACCTTGTTGGCCTCTCTTCCCCTCAAGCTATCAATTGGTATCCTGTTTTTTAATGCCTTTTATTAGCATTTTTATTGTTTCATTGCTTCTTCGCCTCCTCCTTTCTCAGCTATGTGTCGGCTTACATCTGTTCTGCCATTACTTTTCCCCTAACTTGGCTTATTAGCGTTTTGTGTTGTTGCCATCGGTCCAGCAGCCCCCATGTGATTCAAGAACTAAATATAGCCACACAGGACTTTTTTATTTTATTGTTCTGCATCCCTTCTGCCTCACTCTCCAATGCTTTTATGTTTGTTTCTATACAGACTTTCAAATTTGAGTTATAGCTTGACTAGATTTGAAAACCACTTAAAGTTTTGACTCAAATCTCATGGTGGTCAGCACTGTGTGGTGTTTTATGTGAAATAGTTACAGTAATATGTAATCAATGAGTTTACCCAGTCAGATGAATCAATGGAAGGGTTGTAAACTGCAATATAGATCTAAAATGGCTTAAAGCAGACTTATTATGCATAATTGACTTTTCAGAGCTTTTAACCACATTATATCTATTTCTCCTTTTCACTTATCCACTTGAAGTTGTTCTTTCATGAGTAATCCTTAATCACTTATTTTCAAGACGCCATATTGCCAGTCAATTCCTGTTTTCACAGCCACCGTCATACACCCACTGCTTTGTACTTACTTCGTAGTCATCTTGGCACAAAGAAAAAAAAAAACACTACTCGCTACTTGTGATGTGCAGCTGTCAATTCAGAGGTCTTCGTTGTGATGATGTTTATGGCGACGTCAGCTCCTATTGGGCACCACAGTTTCCTAATGCAGAAGACAGCGAGCTTGTTTTTTTTATTAAATAGTTTTAGATGAATATTGTGATTTAAAACTTGCAAATTATAACATAATGATCCACGGATGTTGGAGATTTTAACTATTTGGCAGGCTCAAACACAACAGGTTTTCTTTAATATTGTAAGTGGGAATATTGACTTCCTTTTCAAACTGCATTTTATCATAGCAAGCAATGGACCTTTATTTACATGTTGCCATATTCTTTCACAGCTATTTTTTTAATCTAGCTATGAAACATTTTTCAAACATATATATGTATATATGTCCCTGAGTTGTACTGTATGATCACAGTAAGTAGCAGCGGGTGGACATAGGGGGTGGGTGAAAATAGAGATTTTCTGAACACTCAAGCCTCACATGTGGGACTATATAGGAAGCAATTGAAATGCAACTTCGAGTAAGTCAATGATAAGGAAAAACCATAACACAATTAAAAGCTTGAAGTTGAAATTACATAATATGTTCCCTTTAAAGATCGTTTAATGGATAATTATAATGCTCGCTTGTTTCTGCTAGCTGATGATTGAGGGAGGAGTCTGAGAAGGAGGTGTGTCCTTCTATACTGTAGAAGCAGTATGCAGCTCTGAGTGGGGAGCTGTCCACTGTCACTGGTGCTGAAAGTGGATTACTGGTAGACTCAAGAAGCGTGATAGTGGGGGGTCTACCATAGCTGATAACAGAAGCAGAGGAACGAATCAAGGAGTTCATTAGTGCAATCCCAGAGGCTTTTCACACACACTGTACGGAAGTTTTTTGGGTAAGTTTTTTAACATGCTGCAGTTCCTTCACATTTCTTTCATACATACTTTTCTACTCTCTCTCTCTCTCTCTCTCTCTTTCTCTCTCCCTCTGTCTTTCTCTTCCCATGCTTCTATATGCAATAGCTCTAATTTAGACACATTGAGAGAGCAATGTAACTCAGTGGGGGAGGGAGAGAGGCTAAAACAGATCACCATGTCTTTTTTCTTTATAGCTCACCGAGACATAAGGTAACACACAGGAGTTCGGAGTTCTCTCTACTGGAGCATTCAACCACAACTTCCCTATTATATTATAGTTTTTGGGACTTTTTTTGTTTATTTTGGAGGACACTTATACACTCCTGCCCTGGCCCCTGCTCACCCTGTCCTGTCCCGGGTCACTCTCAGGATGGCAGGATGTGCCAAGCGCTGCAAACAGGGACTAGTGAAGTTTGCCATTTCGGTGCACAAGCTAGTCACTGGGACACTCATCAAAGGTACGGAGAGGTTCTGTTTAATGCTCTACTACTGTGTGTGTTTGTTTGTATTATGCACCTTTTAACACACATATTTTTTCTGAATGCACGTGTGTCCCTATTGGAAATGTGGCTCATCCGTCACTTTACTTATTGTGCATGACTAATGACTGATGATTTATACTGCCATTTGGACTAGCATAGCAAAATGATGGCTTGATGATACTTTACACATTTATGATTTCACTTCTGCTTTGTGTATTTCAGTCTGTCCAATTAGTTATTTTTGTGTTATTTCAATTGAATTTGGTAATACAATACATTTATTATGACAAGTATGAATTTGTTTTATTTTTAGGTAGAGTTTGTACATTACTTAAGTATTATGTCTTGCGTGCTTCAGTTGTTATTTATTTATTTGAGACAGGGACAGTGCACAATATTACAAAACTGAAAATAGAAAAAAGGATAAATGTCTAACTTATTTGCTGGTTGACACTTGCACTACGTAACTTTTTAGGTGAGGACCAGCCATTTGCTTGTTACCAGTGAGATGTTATTGCTTTACCAAGTGACACCATCAAACCAAATTACAACTCAGATCTATGGAGAGGCATCCACGCTCATGTTTTCAGTGTGTTTAAATACACATGCAGATCAGACCCACAGTAAAAGTTACATGCAGTGCACCTTTAATTGTGGAATAAGTATGTAGGACAGATAAGGATAAGTATAGTATACCTTTGGAAAACAAGGCTCTAAGTCTCAAGTCTCAAGTCTCTAAGCATCAGCAAAAAGTCATGGCAAAAGTCCAATCCAGTTTTACAACTCCCAACTTTTCTATTTCTTGTCTTGACCTCATTCTGTTCAGTGCGTTTTCCTGAGGGCAAAAGAAGTGGAGATGAAGAAATTGAGCAGCTAATATAGGAGAGATAAAGTTGATTTAGAGCACATGTAGTGATAGATGTGAGTAATAAAATATATTGTGTGGCTGCCTGCACGCTCCCTGCCCCCACACAGATATAAGGGGGTGAAGTTGTTCTGCACTTGAATGGTTATCAGTGCACGGGGTCACATCTTTATATACTATATACTTTTTTTTTAACTCATCCTGGACATACAAAGAGAAAGCCTGCAGCACACGCACGCATGCTTTTAATAGTGTAGTAGTATAATAGTCAGTTAGCATTTTGTCCAGAGGGTTGAAAAACATCAAATAGTTATATAAAGACAGTGGATGCACAAAGACAGAGTGTAACAAGCAGGCTGTTCACATATTTTATTCACATATTTGGAAGCATAGCCATAGTAAATCTGCCCTTAAGGTCCAACATCACGGTTGGGGTGAGTTGCATAACAATTTAATGTCTTCTTAGAAAATAAACTCAAAGTAGAAATGGTGTTGAAAACCTAAATACTTTTCTGGTGGAGGGTCTGCTACCTACTTGTCTCCATGTAGATGTTATTGCTTTGCCTGAAATATTCCATGGTATGACATCAAACATATCCATATAGCATTTATTCATTATGGGAGTTTCTATTGCACAAATATACCATAATTCCTTCTGTGAATACGGGCGCCTCTCCACAGATCTGAACTGTAATGTAGCGTAGTGCTGTAACCTGCTTGTCTCCCCAGCAATAGATATGTTTAATTTATACTGTGGAACATTCTAGACAAAACAATTACATCTCCATGGAAACAAATAGGTGGCAGACCCTCCACTAGAAATGTCATGCAATGCACCTTTAATTAGAGGTCACTTTACAAAAAAACCCCACAAATTATAACTTAAGATAATATTATTAATTGTAGTTTCCAGAGCATAAGTTTCTAATTTGTACATTTCTATTCAATAGTTTATTTAATTGGTGAAGACCTTATAGTGGTGTCATTTTGCTATGCTACAGAGGACAGAAAATGTAAGGATTTGATATAGGCTCATTGTTTACATTTTCTTCTATTCTATTATTATAATTATAACAATGAAAAGGAACAAAATAGTTTCCAACAAAGTTATCCTAGTTAAAAGTCCATATTTTTTCATACTATCCAACATTTTGCACAGTACTTTAAGGGTCACTAAACAAACAAAATGCTGCTCTACAATGAAGACCACATGGTACTGTTATCCAGTCGTTAAAACTCCCACACAGACAAAATGGCACAGGGGACCAAAATATCTGGGTTTGCAGAATGTCCAAGATGCTGCTGCTTCTTCTACAACCTCCAAAGGAATTTCAAGCAACAACAGTACATTATGGCACTGCTATAAAACCAAATGGTCCAGGGAAACACTTACACGATGTATAGACAGCTCCATAAAGGGCCATTTTAAAAGTGTAGTTTAAAAGTTGTGTTTATGAGTCAGTGGGTACATTTACAGGGCCAGTAAAAATCAGATAAACCAGTAATTATATCTAATTTTGGGTGTGTGTTTACCTGCACACAAGAATCTGTTAATCAAATACACTGTGTGGCATGGGTCAGTTAATCAGTGGATTTTTTGAGTAATTTGAGTATCAGATTTTTTGGATTAGTAAATTGTTAAAATGACACGTAAACAGCAAAATCATCAGATTTCTTTGTGATCATGGTCCTTCTAAATACTTACAAAAGATTTTGTGTTTTTTAAGTTATTTAATCATCTTAAAAGTTAAGAATTAAATAACAATCAGATTTTGGTATGCATGTAAACTTAACTTTTGTGTCAGAAAGAAATCTGATTACTCACTTTAGATGTAACACACATCTCATCACATCACATTTCCTTAATCTGATCACTCTAGTAATCGGATATTGGTCAATTTAGTGCGCAAAAACCTGTGGTTTTCAGATAGTAACAGTGAAATTTATTTACTACTTACGAACTATGTCGAAAGACTGGCAAGTTTTACTGTATATTCCACAATTCCAATTCCATGTTATGCATATTTAGCCATTATAATGTGCAGGCCAGTTTCTGGACCATTTATTAATTTGATGGGAACAGAAATGCATTATGGCTCATATAACCCCATTACAGTTACAGTGGAAATGGCTAATCTAATTTACGTTCACTACAAAAAGGCATTTCTTCAGTTTTACAAATGTGTTTTCTATTTTTTGTTTTTCTATCTATAAAATTCCCCATGGCTCATATAGCACACTTTTGCCTTAATTAAATTGGTCTAAATGTGGAGGAGAGTATGCTTAGTGCCAGAGGAACATTTTGTACATAATTATAGGTCTACTGTACATAAGTGTTCAGCCTTCGTTCCCAGATTCCCTTTAAATTTGAACAAGCAACTGCTCTCTTGTGTTCCTGGCTAAAAGGGGGAAAGATTTCAGCATATTTTTAATGTTACGTTGTTGGAGGTTGACCTTTAACTGTCAGCATTCTGGAAAAGTTTAACACCTTTATTGGGAAACTACAAAAAGGACTCCAGTGAACATGTTTTTCAGAGCTATAACTATTACTAAAAAGGGTGAAAGTGAGCAGAAAAAAAGAACCTTTTTAGAATTGTAAGACTTCTCTTAATAAAAACAAGTCAAGTGACTACCAGAACAGCACTGACCCCTGCTGATGGCCATAGGATATTACATGATGGCTAATATATTCTGTGCGAAGTTTTCATTGCAATACACTGTTGTAGTAGGCTGCTGCTTAATGTGGTCACACTAGATTTCTTTTTTTCTCTTGTTTCAACACATAATTTTCTTAAATGTTGAGTGGTTTGCATTTGCTTTGAACTTGTATTATGTGTGATTAATTAGTTAGCATCTGATGGAAGGTTTTCCACCTACTTGTCTTCATGGAGATACCATTGCTTTGTTTTGTAATGTTCCACTGCATGGCGTTAAAAGTATCTATCTCATAGACTAGAGAAAAGCAAGTGACTAGCAGGCCAGACCTGTAGAGGGGTGACTCCACTCACAGTATTTCAGGGTAATGTTAAAAAATCAAGTCCAGGTCAAAAACTAACCAAAGCTGTACCCAGCTGTAAATATTTTATTGTGTGTGTATATGTGTTTGAATGTGGGTGTGTCTGAAATGTGAAACTGCATGTAAAAAATGTGTTTAATGATTGTGTTTTTAAACTGTTTTATACTGTTTAGTGTAAAAAAGCTCATCTAGATACAAGAGTCGAGAAATTAGCTCTAGCTACTAACTCTGTGTGTCGCATCAGATCTGCCTGTGACTATCCATGTATGACAGCACTGTCCCTGTCAAATATATAAGTAAAACAATAAAAAACACCTGTAATTCAATAAAAAGCAAGATAAATATGTTTAATATTATGCTGTGGTACACTGAAGGCAAAGAAATAAAATGAAGACAAGCAGAGTTTTATATACCATACTCCAAAAAAGTTACTGTATATTTTATACTATGGATCTTTGGCATTGTTTGAATCCTGATAGTGTCCTTTCTGATTCAGGTGTTTCTATTTACATAAAGCATAAAGAAACGGCATGGTTATCTTACCTCTATTTACTCCCACAGTTCTGCTCTGTTCAATCCCTTTATGTCCCTCTGTCATAAGCACTGCCAGCCATGCATGAATTCACTTATCCTACCAGTGCAGCCTGGCCTCAGGTGGGACCTGCTGGACGAGGAAACGGTTCTCTGTGGGGATCTGGACTCGTGTCATGGCACCTGATGTTACCGTCAGCTCACACACGGCACTCACTGGAGCCCGCAGCCAAAAACCTGGGCAGAAATATGCTAAAGACCTGGACAGAGTTACCTTTCCTCACCACATTAAGACAGCAAGATGAATAATTTGTTTTCCTGGTTAACTGTCTTAGAGAGTTTTAACCACATACAATATTATATGCAGTGATTATTTATTTATTTATTTATTTACTGAGACAGGGACAGTGGACAATTTACATTAACTACTTTGTACTATGTAATGTATTCTGATACATGGGCCTATCAGAGTACTGTATTCTGAATACTAAAGAATACTTTTTACACAGAGCATTTAAATTGCTTTTAAATTAGCGTCAAAACGCAATATAATACATTCTCAGTGCATGTATTCAGTTACTTGCCAACATTGATTATATCTTGCCTTTGTAAATGTGAAAGTTGTGCTGCTCAAAATAGAAAGGAAAAGCCTTGCAGTATCACAGGTGACTATATCAGTATTGGACAAAGGAGGAGAGTAAGTTCTATTCAAGCACATTTTACTGATACTGTATTAAGCTTCTTGTTCTAAAAATTATAAACATTACAAATATGTTTCATTAAAAATTACTTAAATATATATCCTGAACAATGTAAGTGATTTATAACCTCTGTGGTTTGATGTGATGCAGGCTACTATATTCAGATTGGTACAATAGTAGTAGCTGAGTGGGCGAATTTTGCCATTTCTGGTACAAAGATTGCACTGAATTTCTTTTGATTTGTCCACAAAGTGATATATAGTCCTCATTCAGAATACAACTTTTGATCATTTTGACTGGGGTGAGATGTGGCTCAACTATGTGTTTGTTGTGTGTGGTATTAATGTTACCCCCACACCCCCACCTTTCTGTATAAAAATAAAACTCAATAAAAAGTCTAATCTTGACAAATTAACTCTGATCTACAAAGCTAAAAATATGAACCTTATTGTTCTCTGTCTCTGGGGTTTTACACAGTGATCAGTGAGAAGTTTCCTGGAGGAAGAGTAACTTTAAAGATGCTGACTCCGTTTCAACTCTTCAAAGTGTCTTCTGAAGGGATTAAGGGAAAATGCAATGTTAATAACCCTTCTTCTCCTGCTTACTGTGTGTTTACTATTCAGCCAATCGCATATTCCCATAACACAGATGAATTTAAAATGGTATGCACTATCTGAAATCTTAAAAGACAGTAGACATATACTTTACTAGATTTAGCAAGTTACTAGAGGCTAATTCATAGAAATAACTGACCTATTAAATTTATGGAAAACTTAATGTTTCTCAATGCAATGTTTTAGCAAATAGCAGAATGAAGTGCTAGAAGTAGAGTATTCTTGACACTCAGTAGGCCTGTTTGATGTAAGTGGCAGTAGTACTTTATTATATTGTAATGAGTAAGGTATTGTGTCCAGGTAATTTCCCTTGAGGGTGAATAAAGTCTGTATCTATCAACATTTTTCAACATATTTCAAAAGGCGTTTTCTGTTGCGGTTCTTAGACTCTCCTGCAGGGGGCAATAAAGCCACCCGTTTATTCTTCCCATAGTCAGAGAAAATCAAAACAAAACTTCAGTAAAGTGCCTACAATTATTAGCGATCTTGTGAATCCGCTCTTGACGTGATTGCGGCTGAATAATGTCTGACATTGAAGTGGACTCTTAAAACTGGGGCTCCATCCAAATTCACACCAGGAAGGCTTAGATGCGTGGTGTTACTCGTAAGTGCTACATGAAATATTCAATAGGCGCATTTTTCATTAGATATTCGCTTCAGGTGCAAGTAGAGACAGAGGCTAGGACAAAGCTTCCTTTCGCATTGAAAAGATTGAAAAGTAAACGTGCGTATGGATGTCTTTGATGATGCTAATAATGTGTATGTTACCTTTGTGCGCGCACTGCAACAGCTCGACTACAAAAGGCTGTCGTCTCTCTTTTACTGAGCCAAAGGGGACAGAGGGAATATTTAATCTGAAAAATAATGCACGGTAATAATTTATATAGAGAATCCTCTCAGGGGACATGCCAACCCTCACACTGTAATCAATCTCCAAGCTTAATTGAGTTGGCATTACCCATCATCATCACGTTGCACTGTGGGGTGGGTAACACGTGGCTTTCATGGCTACTTGGTAAATAATCTGCCACCTGGCTGTCTCCATGGGGATATTATTGCTTTACCAAGAATATTTCACAGTGACAAGATATTAAAATGATCTGTTAGGCAATCATTTATTCCTTGCTTCAAAAACAAAAACAAAAAACAAAAACATGCTTTCTAACTGGGCATAGAACTGATTTGACCAGTAACCTGACCTTATGGCGTTATTTGCTTGTCTTCATAGACAGAGACACCCTTAATACTTCAATGTCAAATTTCAGGCAAAGCAATAACATCTCTGAAGAACCAAGCAGATTGCAGACACTCCACCTATTATTGTACCTTTTTACGTTGATCTTACTATACTCACAGTACTGTAATATTTTGGAACCATTGGAAATATTAGATAGATGTAAATATCTTAAATTACAACAAAGATGTAAAGAATTAGTTGTAGCTTTTGTTGCTTTATAGTTGGTACTTTCTTTTCTACCTAAATGTTAAGAAATAAAGTAAGATATTTAGAGTAATGCTTTCATGTTTAGAGAAACTGACACTAGCAGCACCCACAGGCAACGTAACCTCCCCTGTAAAACACTGACGGGAAAATATATTTTCCAGCCAGGCTGCAAATAATACCTAGATAAACAGTTTTTATTTGTTGCTGTTTCTAGGCACAGCAGAAGCTTCAGAAAAGACGGGAGAAGTGTGTCATCTCTGCTTATCGACTGAGGAAAGCAGGTCAGGCGGATTCACAGCAAGTTTCTCACCATGTGACAGGTGACATAAAGTATGTGGGCAGATTACAGTGAATCTCTCCAATACAGATTCACTCAGGGGTAGAGAAACAGACGCTGAAGCCTTGAGAAGATTTATGAACTTGGAGATAGTGAAGACAGGGCAACCAATCAAAGGGTAGCAGTTTAAATGGGTTTAGATCAGGTATAAGTCTGATTTAAAGACATCTGCTGTACTTTGAGAGAGAGTGGAGATGTGGGTCTGTTGTGTGGGATTGTGGCACTGATGGCAAATTGCTAGCCTGTGGAGCATGCCCCTTTAATATAAGAGGGTGTGAAGCCTAATAGCTAATCACTGAACTGCCTCAGGTTTATGGACAACCAATCTCTACCGTTTATCTGTAACTTGTGACTCAAATGTGAAAGCCAGCTCCTCTCAAAAATCCACATACCATTCAGAGGAAACTTTTAACAAACTTTTTAATTTATTTTAGAAGAAGACAGTTTGTAAAAAGCACCTAATCTTAGTTTCCTCTTAGATTCTCCGTCCTCTGATTAAAAGTGTTTGGTACTGTTGATTCAAGCTTATTAACGGTTTGTTAGTTTTTTTGTTTGATATCTTCATCCTCTTTCAGAAAAAGAAAATTCTAGCATAGGCTGCCTTGTTTGTTTTGGTGCAATACAACATTCAGTTCTTTGATTTGTCACCGCCCATTGGCTCTGAGAATAGAGACTTTTTGTATAATGTGTAGTGATACTTTGCTGCTCATTAACATTCTCTGGGGATGTGTTGCTAACTGTAGGCTCTAGTCTGTCTGGGACTATATTAGACTTCACTCTGAGCTTTATTTTAATACAATCTGACCCAAAATAACTGCCTTAGCTGGAACTACAACAACTGAGCTGATTTATGATGTTGAACAAGTCCCTTTTGCATAACATTACAGTCACAGGCCATCACAAGACCATGAATGCTTGTATTGATCACAGGCTCCTGAAAATGTGCTGTTCAGTTTTGTAGTTTTTGAGTATTCAGACCCTTTGCGACAGTGTTTACTAACGTGTGCATTGTGTCACTGAAGGTAACTCCTAAATATTCCACCATTAGAAATACATGTAGAACACCCCCAGTGTAATTTCTCTGCAATGTATCAATGCAAAGTTGGATAGACAGTCATATTGCATTACAGTCTGTCATTTTTCTGTATCCTGTTCTGTGGTATAGATCTTTTAACATCTAATGTCTTTTTATCTAAGATAATATAATGCAGTTCCACCACAAATTTCAGCAACAAGCGTGATAGTGTAAATAATTCATGATTAATTTGCTAAGTGGGTTGGATAAGATAGCCTGCCACACACAAACTGTTGAAAGTAGTTATTATCGACATCTCATTGTTTGTAGCTCTAAGGGGAAGGGAGGCTGGCTGTCAGAAGAAAAGCTTGATAATTTGTTTTGTCTTGTATTTTCGGAACTAGCTATTTTCTGCTCAAGACTGGTGTCAGCAATGTTAATAACATTTTTACTTATTTTTACCACTACACTGTGTTTGTTTTCTAAATCAAGAGAAAACATGTGTTATCCCAAAGTAATAGTTTTTTCCTCTGCTTCTGTAAATAAACTAATAGAGACCATTTTTGTTATAATATTATCAGGCATTTTAGTGGATTGCAAGCAGTGCGAGAGCTAAAATATATTGCTGGACCAACTGAAAAGAAAATATGGATCTAGGATGTTGTTTTTTGAGTGTTTCTAGCTATACAAAAATTCTTGCAGGCTTCCATTGATCTGCTCTTGTTACAGGTTAGGTTCACATGTGTAGTTCATGACGTTGTATTGTTGTGACACGTTCTGGCTGGGTTCCTATCAGCAGCATGATTGACTGTGATCTGCAGGGACTGGCCAATCTCTCAGTGTGAGTAACACCTCATTCCTTGGTCTGTCAGGGTCATTGAGCTCGTCTCCTCTGCTCTTCTCTGCACTAAATCAATCTGTTTGTTCTGATGACTCAGACAACACCCTTTAGCCTGTTAGATCTCCTGGTGCTGCGTTCACAGGCTGTCCGACAAATCAGTGAGAGAACTGAGTTGGAACAAGACGTCCTTATTATGAAGATAGGTTTAATTGGTATAGAGATCACCCATTGACTTTTACTACAATTATTTGAACATCAATTACTTTAACACATTACTTGACTTAACGATTTAAAAGCCAGTCTGTTTGGAGTGACTAAAATATTGAATCCAAAGCCATAGGAGCAGTGAGGTTGCTGCATCTTGGCAAAGAGATTGTTGGTATTGTCCTCTGACTCACGTTGTCTGAATATACTCTGAAAAGCTCAAATGTTCTTACTTATAAAATTAATTTTATATTACCATCAAGGCTTTTAGTTAGGTCCTCATCTTACAAAATGTTTAGATATTGAGATTGTGCCTTTACACATTTACTTATTGGATTCTGTTTACAAGTTTGTAAACCAATAGATAATTAAAGATGTAAGCTACTGGAGTTTCACTCCAAACTCAAATTGGTCCAGCTATTGATACCTTGCAGCTGATGTTATCAACATTTCCTGGAGGTGTGAAGCTAATTGAAAGAACTACTTTGTTCAGATGTTGTTCAAGTTAGACTTGAATCTGAGCTTCATTTTAACACAATTTGACCAGAATTTTGACCAGACTTAGTTGGAACTATAACATGTGAGCTGATTTGTGCTGTTAAATGTTAAGTTGTTAAAAGTCCATCTGAAATAATGACCAGATTTTCAAAATTCAAAACTGGGACACACATGGGTTGGGATGGTTGATGTTAATAAAACTCTGAAAAGAGCACGTAGCATTGTCCATTTTCAACTCATTTGTGGGTCAGTCATAATCTGAGTTCTGTCTGTACCATTTTCATTTACAGTTTTCTGTGTTTTATCTTAACAAATGGCAATCTATACTCCTCTTTACTGTTGGTGGGTAACAAATTGGTCAAAAATACGGACATTTGTGACATTTCTTATATGGAGAAGTCTGGTGGGACGGGACACAGGGCTCAAAACTGGGACTGTCCCGGGTAAATATGGACGTCTGTTCACCCTAAGCTCTTAGCTACCCTTACAGGCTAGCTAGCAGTATCCAACAGTTTTTCAATTAGTCTCTCTCCCTTTAAAAAAAAAAAAAAATCAAAAACCTAAACCCATGAATGCTTGTGTTGATCACAAGCTCCTGAAAATGTGCTGTGTAAATCCATTTTGTATTTTTTCTTGAATCTTGAAACTTTTTTGTGTTTTCGAATATGTGTTGTGTTGTAATTGTTCATATTACGTTGTTCATTACAACATTGTTCATTACATTTATATTTATTTATTTACAGCATACTTGTTCATATATAGTATATCTTTTGCTCATTTATATATGTCATACATATTTATATTTTCTGTAGCACATCCTGTATATTTGTTCATAGTATATATTGTTTACATTACATCTGCTTATATATCCCCCATGTTTATTCTACCTAATTCCCTTCTGTTCATACTGCAATATTTATGTGTATATATTCACTACAATCTAAACAGTTATAAACTGTATATTGTCTATATTATATATATACTCTACATTCAGTATATATCACACGTGCTGCTCCTTGCACTTCTGATTAGATGCTAAACCACATTTTGTTACCTTGTATTTATACATGTGTAATAACAATAAAGTTGAATCTAATCTAATCTAATGAGTGCATTGTGCCGCCATGGCCACTGCTAACCATTCCACCAATAGAAATGCATATCAAACACCCCTAGAGCGATGTCAACATGTAACAGTAGATACATGGGTCTTTTGTTTGGTTTTAAAATGATTTTAGCCAATGTTACCTCTCTGGAGTTACAGAGAGTTTGCAACAAAAAATACATTTAATACTGTTCCACTGATAATGTTTGAACACTGTTGGTAACTAATGATTCCTTGGTCTAATATTTCTGTGTCAGGTCTGTGACTAAGTGGCCGTCATCAATTTTTAGTATTATTTTGCGTCCTAGTCTCATAATATAATTTCTCTCATTTCATTCTTATTTTTCAACAGCCTTCTCTTTTCCCCATCCAATTTCCTCCGCTCATTTGTTTCACCCGGTTCTTGCTTCCAACCATAACCTCCCCACATCTATCTCGTCCTGCAGATTCAACACTCTAATTCGCCGCCCTCTCTGTCTCTTTCTGTCACTCCCTCTCTCTTTCTACCACCTGTCTGCACAGCTCTCATTTACCCCCCTTATCTGCTTCTCCTGCCCCATCTTCTCCCCCTGTGCAGTCCTCATGCTATGACAGATTCCATCCCATTTTTGTCTGATAAAATCGGGCAGCCACTAACTAACCAATTTATTATTCACAGCCTGCTCACCACATTGCCTAGCGCCTGTCAACACCTTCTCTCTGCTATGTCTAATATGGGCCGTCTCCGCTGCGTTTTCCCCTCTGACATATTTTTTCTGTGCTTCCATTTTGCCAAGCTGTTTCGGTCTTGTAAAAGGTCTGTTGTGTAATGGTTAATAAATGATGAGATGGACTTTGGATGGCCAAAAGCATGTCAAGTGTGATGCCATGGACGGCTCTGGCCTGGTGCCTAATGCAGTGAACTTGTTGCTTTGCAGTTTAAGTACTGGTTCTGGTTCAGACATTTTACTAACTGAGATGATAATGGCTCCATTTTTCTTATAGGACAAGATATCTTTGACACAGCTTCATTAGTTTTCAGAGATAGGCACTATGTCTCGGTTATTATGATTAGCATAGATCTTGTATTGTGTGATGAAGAGATTATGGCTTCATTAGCGTGCCTAACTAAGCTTTTGCAGCTCAAGTGAGTGGTCAAATAATTTTACAAATGTCTTTTTTTTTTTTATTATAACTAATCGTGCTTATCATCATGGGTTCTTTATGTATACAATTTACTAACCCTGCAATTTAATGACGTGCATGTGATTACGATTATTAGTTTAATCTCCTCTCAGATATGAATTCCCCAGAATGTGTTTGAAATATGTGCTTTGAACTGAATCTTCATATTAAAAATGCTAATTCAATTGCAATACTTGCAGAATGATTGCAATTGAGTATTATTCAAGAATTTCCTTTGACACAATAAAGTATCTGTCTATCTATCTATGAGTAAGCATTCACCCTAATATCTTCTAATCTGTGCTTCAAAACAGAACCTAAAAAATGATAGTACCTCAGTATTATTGTTCATATAAATAATTACAGCTTTATTTTTACGACTGCTTAGCTTCGAATCTGCTCACTATTTTTCTCAATAAAAATGCCAAGCTGAAATACTGAGAATTAAATTGTGACTTTCTGCTCCCTCTAAACTGCTCCACAAATAAAACCCAAATAGACGACTGTTTGCTCAGATTTCAATTTAATGATAAGCTTGTTTCTTGTTCTGTTCCATTAATTCCCTGTTTGCCGGGCTGTTGGGTTTTAGCAAATGTCACTATTAGAGGGCTGATCCCACTTGCTTGTATTGCATTTGATTTGATGGGTTTTGGAACTGTTTGATCAACCGTATGCTGTCTGCGCCCTGACAAGTGAGGCTCTACTGAAGTTTAACATCATCTGCAGATCTCTCTTATTTTGTCGATTCAGTTCAGTTTTTAGTATTTACTCAGTCTGTTTGTGTGGTTGTGTGTGTGTGCGGCTGCTATGAAGTGGGTTCCCCTGGTAATATAACGCTGCTTCTAGTATGTTTTGCTTGTGTGAATTTGAACATGGGCTTGTGCATATTGGTTTAGAATAATGGTTTGAATAAAAAAGAATAGTGTATACTGTGCACCCTAATGCACTCATAAATTCACAAACTGTTTCAGATCATTACGCTGCCACCTGCCTGCAGTGCTGCCTCTCTGGGTTTTAATTATCTATTTGTGCGTTTCACTTCAATTTCTGTCTGTGGTCTGCTGTCTCCTCCTCTTTTCGACCTGTTTTACTTTGTATTGATCCTCCATGCTGGGGACTGAGGCAGTAGCTTTTAATGAATGCCAGGGCCTAATGGCTTTATCATTGGCCCAGATAGCCTCATCTCAACCACAGCTATGGTGTTGCTGTAAATTGTTTTCTTAACTAAAGTCATGTAAGGAATTTCAATTGGGATGCAGTCAATAGGTTGCGTTCAAGTGAGAATGTACTATTCTGAAATGCCTATAGTTTAAAATTTAGCTGGAGGATAGATCTGAATTCAGTATGAAATTTACTGTTTAAATGTCAGACTGCAGATTTGTTGACCTGGTGTATAGTTATAGGGCCCATATTGCCCTGTTTTCTGATCTATGTTATGTTGTTTCTTCATCAAAAAGTATCTGGAGTTTTGTTTCATTCATACATGTTTATCGCACAAATGTTGCATATTTAGGCTAAGTTGTGTTCTCAAGCAGAAAGCACTGTCTTATACCTTTGTGATGTCATGTTGTAATACAGCAAGTGTTTCACTGTGTCTTTAAACTCCATACACATTCACTATAGAATCATTTGGATAATTTCATCCCTGGAATTTCCAGTCTACACTCAACAAAAGATAAAAGGTAGCTGTTAACCTTGAAAACTACTGCTTTACGACTGCTTTAAGACATATAATATAAATGCATACTTTAAAAAAAAAAAGCTTATAAAATCATGTGACATCTTTTGTATTTTCACACCTTTGATTAGTTAAATTCATGTTTAAACTTTTGTGTATTGAAACCTTAATACATACATGCAGCCAATGTCAGAATAGATTTCACAGCATTTTTGAAATGATGCAGCAGCACGTTGCTATGTGAGTAAACGCAGAGAGCCAGATGCCAGGTTATGTGTGTACAAAGCAGACCTGGCAAAGTTGTGGGACTGCTGCACGTGTGAATGGGGTCATAGCGGAGTCTTCTGGAATTTTGTAGCCAGCATTTACTGGAGACTATGTGTGAATGGGGCTGTATACTTGGGCTCTGAGGCAACATGGTTAGGTTGTGCTACATTCACTATCAAGACCCACTGCTTCAGTTGGCTCTGGTTGCCAGCTAGTTCCAATCAGAGGGAGAGTCAGCTCAACCATTTCCGGTGTAGTGTAATGTCTATGAGGTTTTTGCCAAGTTGCGCTCAAATCAATAAATCCTGACAGATCAGGCAGTGAACAGGGAGCTGTGAGTCAATGTCACTGACAACATGTTAAACACTTTACAAACGTGAGGAAAACTTCACTGTGAGCGCAGGGGTGGCAAATATATTTTATAAATGTATAGTATTGCAAATGATGTTTTGGAGATGTGCAATTTAGAATATCAACTGTATTTTGTATAATAAAATATTAATTGAAAAAAAAGACATTGAATTGTCAAATGTAATTCCCATACAAGGGTATAAAGTGATATTTCTGCCATTTGATGGTTAATTTTATGCTCCATTCACTTTTGTGACTTGAACCTCAACCAGTACATTCATTCATTCGTTCATTCATTTAAATATATTGCCTGAATATCATTATCAAGTTATTGTAAAAAAGATATAAATGTTTGCCAACATTGCCCACCCGTACGTGAACGCAGCCTATAGGGCTGTATGACCTGCCAATTTGGGCTCTAGTGCACTACACAGCATGGAGCCCTGGGGTTAACCATGACTGACAGCAAAGTAAATGCGTTAGGTGGAGCGACATCATTACACTGTTTGTTGTTATTCTGTTGATTGATTCGTCAGCTCCTGCCCGGCCATCTGATCCCTCTCGCTGATGGCAGTGCAGCTGGCATATGAGGAGCGACATTTCGGATAACACGGTGGTGTCAGATGCACCCGTTTTACCCATGACCCACCCGCAAGCAGAATAATCACGCAGGGACAGTGGTTGCGCAGCACCTGTGAGACGACTGCATGTTAAGATAAGGCTGTAAGACTCCCTACACTGCACAGGAGCTAAAGCAGGGCAGATAGGCTCTTTATCTTGCCTCACCTTTTGCACTCTTTATCCGATTTTCTATTCTTCCAGTGTGCCACCTTCCTTTCCTGCCTGTTGTTTGTGACTCCTGCTAATTTGTCTTTGTCTCCTCCTTGCTTTTCCTCTCCTCCCATCTTCTCCCTCTATCCCTCCCTGCCGTCTCTGTGCAACAGTGTGCAATCTTTCCTTTTCCTCCCAACAGACAGACGAGGAGAAAAGACGACCAAAACAGATAGAGGGAGAGGGAGGAGAGGCAGATACATAAAGAGGCTCATAGGAATTGATGGGATGACAGACTGGTCGCGGGGGACACACACTGAATGAGAGGAGGAGGAGGAGAGAGAGAGAGAGATAGCAGAGAGATGCGGACCCAGCCAGCTCCAGTGACAGAGTAGACAAAGGTAGCTTTAGTGCATGTGCTCCCTCGATTTCATTCACGTCTCTGTGTCTCTCCCACTCCTTTCTCCACACACACAGCCTGGAGCTTAGTGAGCGAACCTGTGTGCTTTGAGAGAGTAGCGATATCTAGACTTCAACACATGGACTAACTTGCACAAGCGTATTGTAAGACTCATTATAGCAAAGGGAACACCCTAATCACTCTCAACCGTCAACATGGGTCTGGTCATGGGCACTTTCTCAATGCAATCCAAGCAGATGAACTACCACAAAGGTAAGGATTATTTTGTGATTTTTAAATACTTCTCGTGTATACTTGCGTGACTTTTCTGTAAACACATACATGGGGCTGTCATATGAGAGGAGCACCTGTCTTGTTGCGTGTTCGTTTGAGCCACTGATGGTGTCATGTAAAGTATGTTTGCGTCTGAAACTCATGAATATTGCACTGAAAATGCATTATGGGGATGAGCGTGGATGTAAACAGCAGCCTGGACGTAAACTTAAACAAAAAAAGAAGTCAAGTCAATGAAGGGTTTTTATGATGCAATCTCAAGCCCATCTGTCCTCTGTTTGAACTGTGTTTTTAGAACTGTGTGCACTGGCTGTGACATTGGGTATGTCTATAAAAGGGGATGGTATTCACCCCTCCTGGCTCTTCAACCCAACCTGCTCCCTGTCTGCCCAGCTACTGTTTGACAAGAGGGAAATGGCACTGACACTTGACTCATGCATGCTAATGTGTTTGCTGTTTATATTCATGAAATACTGTGGACGCCAGCATCTTCAGCCAACGAAATGCTGTACTGTGTCGTAAAGTCATGAGCCGTAAGCATAAATAAGAATATGTAAAAACAGAGCAGTCATATGAATGGATTTGACAGAATCAGTATTCATTAGTTAAGTAATACAATTGTCAAGACTAAATTTCAAAATAAATGACATATACTAACTTTGCTGGTCTATGATATATTGTATCTAAGACCTATATTATTTTCATGTTTCTTTTGCTCTTAAGTACTGTTGTGGAGTTATTTAAATAATATAAACCTCTGCCAAAAAGAACAAAATATCATTTTTATTGAATCCTACTGTACCTATACCTTTAGAAACATGTTCTGAAATTCATGGGATTCTAGTTTTTCAGTTCATATTTTAGCCTTCTGTTATATGTTAAAGCTCCTGGTCTTGTTTACAATATGCACTCTGAACAAAATCCTTTTTAAACATCCAGCAGCTGCAGTGTTTGTCACAAAAATTGTATATTGATTTTTTTCCCAAATTGTTGCATCACTTCCACTAATTGTTCAAATTAATCTCTGTTGATCAATGTTTCCAGCCTCTGTCCTGTTCCTTCTCACCCCAGATCACACACGTATGACACATCCCACTTCACGCTGCACCACCTGTCTCCTGTAACATCCGCACAAATCCTACTGAATTGCTAATTGGGCTTCTGACCAATCAGTGACAGAGATCAGCACAAACAGGCTGTGTGTCACATATGTCGCCAAAACTGGAGGCGACGTGAGCAAAGAGATGGAGAACTGTGAAAACTGTGTAATAATCCCAGTGGGAAGATAAAAGTTGTAAAAATATGAAACATTATAGCTCAACCACTCAGACTCTTACAGTAATCAATACAGAGGTTTGAGTGGAGCCTGTAAGGGTAGATGGAAAGCACTGTATATATAGGATAGAGCGTGGGTTGTTTATTTAAATTCCCAAGATGAGCCTCATTCAACGGCATGGCAACAGCTCCCACTTCAGATCTCTGCTTGACACATACTTGAGGCATATTATTTATATTCAAGCATATTTGCAGCTTTAATATCAACCCAATTTCAAAAATGTTGGAGCTCAAATGTTGAAACAAATGTCAATAAAACATAATGCAGTGACATTACTCATTTCAAATATCAGTATTTGAGAAAGTGATTAACAAACCTGTTGACACGTTTTTATCATCTGGTTTCAAAAAGTAGATTCTAGATTCCACAAAAGGGGGTGACTAAATTTTACCTAGCTCACGTCAGACTGATATTTGTGGCATTCATTGAGCTGAACTGAGTTTTGCAACGTGGAACTTGGTTATCTGAATCTGATCGATGTCACAACAGAACAGAAAAAACAAACTTCTGTTACAACCAGTTAAGGTAAAAGCACAGACATCTTCTCTGTACACAAATGCACAAAACACTTAACTTCTGCACATTTTTCACAAACAAAATTGTCGATTTTGATGCAAAAATAGGCTGAAGTACATCAGTGTCACCATGTTTGTTTTGGTTCATTTGGAGGCTTTCCTTTTGGCTTCCGCACAAACCTCAGTGCTGCTTTGTGATTGGTCCAGAAAATCAGTTATCCTTACAATAAGTGCATGGATGGATTCTTATGAGTATATGAACTCAGAAATGTTGAGAGAATGCATCTTGCTTTGCAAGGTTAGACAAAATGTAAGCATTTAAACTATCCTTAAATGCATCAGATGGTAATAATACACTGCATATGTATATGGCCTGTTTTATGCCCTGTCATCATACCATAATGTTACCAGTAAATGTAATGGTGTATTGTGTGATGGTTGGTGGGGGTAGCCATGTTTGAGTTTGTCAATCCCTGGTGGCAGCTGTGCCTCTAGAGGTGGCTTCATCCCATTTACTTTGAATAGGGAATGAATAAGTGCTCAAAATTGTTACGTTTCTTTTGTGTTGCAATGTTTCAAAAATGTTTCAAAATTTTGAGTGAAATTGCTTTGAAATTATTCTTCTTTTTCCACATTGTGCTTACTTTACTGGACTTTGAGTTGAATACTAAGTAGTGTTTCTCTGTGGAACAAAACTCGGCCATGCTGTCCTCTTTGTTTGCAGCCTAACCCATTTACTAGTTAGAGATAGCAACAATGCCTACACAGCAACGGATACACACGTATTTTTAGCTGAGAGCTTCTGAGGGCAAATACTGCATAACCTTGCAGAGATTGAAGTTGGTGAGATGAGAGGCTGTTTGAAGAAGCCAGGAAGCAGTGAATGAAGAAAAGTGGAAGAGAAATGTTGAGGAAAAGTTGGGAGAGGGGAGGTGACTCCTAAGGGGAATGCAGAGTGAGTTGTGTGTATTTCACCATCTGCTGCAGCATTATAAAAAGTGGTCAAAGGAAAGCAGGACAGGATTGGTTTTACATGGAAGGTTGGCCCATCCTTGATTCCAGTCCAGAATGGGGAAAGCCACGCAGCTGAGACCGTCCCTGAATGAACCGCATCCAAAGTGCTTTTCAGGATAAACCTCTAGCAGCAAATATAGACCTTCATTTTAGGATTTACATAGCATGGGGCAAACTGCGAAGGCACTTGCAACTTGTAATTCACTGGGGCTTCCAATCCTCAAAATATCTATATGTTTTCAAATTACTTCACAAACTGTGCATTACTTTCTAACTACCATTGTAACCATACATGCTGAATAGAAAATAAATTGGAAAAGGAAGGTTACGGCAGATAATGTACTTTCTGATGGTGATTTGCTTATTGATTTTGGTGTGTTTGACAGAGTAGTTTTTGATGGTGTGCAAAATGTAAAAAAACATATTGATATACTGTATTGTTCAATTTGACTATATTAAAAACAACAAACAAAAAACATATTAAATCGATTTGAAATATATGGAATATATTGTGTTTTAGATGTTGTTTAGCCCTTGTTTTGATCTGGTGGTACTAGGAAAGCCAAATGGTGTTACTTGTTGTGGTGTATATATGTTGTTGACAAGGATGGACCACCTATTAGGAAAAAAGTCAGCCAGGCAAGAAGACCAAAAGCAAACAACTCTTAATATAATAGACTGTGTGACTGAGCCAAAAGAGGAGAGAGGTTCCAGACTGTTTTAAATTAAGAGAGGGAAAAAATCAATATGCAATCCTGCCTTGATTAATGTATTGAGACAGTGGGATGAGATGCAGAGTCAAATCAAATCTTCATTTCCCCAAAAAAATCCTCAGATGCTCCTTAATGTATGCAGTGTTATAACAGTGAAGCTAATTTACAACCCTGCTCCAACTGCTATGTAGCGATAAATTAAAAACATATTCAGAGACATATTGTGGAGAAGACTTGGAGACAGAAAATTGCATTCATGTGGCAATATTATAATCTGTCTATAGTTTAAAATTGAGCTGAAGCGCATGGCAGAATTTTAGACTTTGCTGTCAAAATGCAGATGTTTGGCCCTGGTTTATTTATTGTTGATATCTTTCTATTACGCAGCGGATTCACATGAAACATTTGCACAAAGTCGATGTCTCTACTCTTGAGTCAATTGTTTAATAGAGATGGATTAAATATCTGTAATATGGGTAAACATCTGTGCAGTTTCTGTATACATTTTTCTCTCATAAACCTCACCTCTCCTATAGACTTACATTGACCTCTGCAATCCATCTGGACATATGACATCTTCAAAGTCTAGAATATGTACACAAACTATTCTTCCTTAAAGTATGTTGATATGTGTGTTTTTAGATGGAGGGTCCAAAATGTATTCTCCAGAGATGTTATTGTTTTGTCTGAAATCTTCCACAAAATGTCAGAAAATGTATCAATCCCCACTAAACCAGTTTTTTTTCTACAATCACATCTGCAAATGAATGAATGAAAGATAGATGAGTTCTATTATGGGCAAACAGTAGACTTATCGTTCAATATATGAAAGCGGGAACAATATATTGTGTATTTTATTTGTAATACTGGGGAGATTTTTTGCCATTTTTACATAATAAAGTAATATTTGAGCTGTAGAAGGCTGAGTAAGTGACTTCTATGGCTTATTATTGGTTCATTTAGCTATTTTTGTTGTAGCTCAGTCTTTTTAGTGATACAGTATATTTAAAAGTAAGCGTATGGCTGTCAGTGGAATATAGTTTCAATATTATCATTTCTCACAGTATTTTTCTGTAGCAATATATTGTGCAGCAAAATGTGTTATTGTGACAGACATAGCAAGCAGTAACATTTTCATGAGATGAGCAGGAGACCAAATTAACACCAGGAAACTTTGGCAGTGCACTTTAAAACTTATTTCATCTTGGTACCATGACCTGCTTGTACAGCTGGCTCAGGGTCAGTGTTGAGGCATTTATCTGTATGTGTCCTCTTCACCTGGGGCCAAGAAATGAATTTAAAAGCTGTCACGGAGCACAAACTACACTGCTCATGTGAAATATTTCCCAGCGGGTTTCTTATAAACTACACAACCCTCTCCTTACCGCTGCATTTGTCTTTCTGTGCCATTGCTTCATTTGTTTTTGCCTCTATATCTTCCTCCATCTCTTGCTCAGCTCATAGAGTTTTACGCCTTGTTCTATTTTTTTCTTCCTTTGTCAAAGTCACCTCGTTTCACCCCCACATTTTGTCTTTTATGTTTCTGCCATCAACTTTTCTTTCTCAGCTATTGATCTAAAAGCTATTCATGCAGTTAGTGGTTATAGGGTTTATTTCTTTGTCTTCTTAAAAAAACCTTCACATCTCTTTTCATATCAAATGCGATTGGCCTTAAAGGTGCACTAAAGAATCCAGCACCTGGTTGTGTCCATGGAGATATTCTGGGGAGATTGCTTTCACTGGAATGTGCCACAGTATGGCATTAAACTTGCGTATTACTTACCTATAGGTGTTTTTTTAACAAAGCAATAAGTTGAAAAATATATATTCTACTGTAATCGTCCCACCTCTCCACAAATTGGATCTGTAAATTGACTTGGTGCTTGTCTTCGTATAAATAGTTTAATATAATATTTAAGTTTAATATCATACTATGAAAAATTCCAGGCAAACCAACAACATCTCCATGGTGACGGACCATCCACCCGGAAAGTTGCACAGTGCGCATTTAAGATTCACAGCTTCCTTTTGAAGGGCTTATATTATGCTATTTTCTGTTCTATGTTTATAATGTTTCTTCATTTCAAACATACCTAGAGTTGTGTTTTGTTTCACTCATACATGTTTAACACATAAACCCTATTTAGAGTTCCTCTGGTAATACAGGAAGTGGTCCACTGTGTTTTTAAAATCCATACACTTTCACTAGAGTCATTTGGATAATTTCAGCCCTGGAAATGCCCATCTCTATTTTATGTATTTATTTTGGGCAAGTAGGGATTTTCATTCTTAAACAATGGAACATATAACATAAGTGAAATCATAAATGAAAATAACCACAACAAAAAATTTGCTCAGAAAGGAGTGGGAAGAAGAACAAAAGGTAAAAGGTACCTGTTAGCTTGAAACCTACGACTACATGATATTATAACATGGCTTAAAGCTCACAAGAACCAGTCTTCATTAATATAGGGCCTTTAAAAGAGGTCACATCTCATTTCATTTCAGCTGTGACTGACCTTAAGATTCACAGCTTCCCTTTGAAGTTAAGCTAATCGCATTGTTGTTTTGGCCAGCAGTCAAATGTATGGATATATATGGGAGAATGTGTATGCGTTCATTGTATGTGCAGGCCTGGTTGAATTCAGAATCATGCTGCCGGGCTCCGTAGCCTATATCTCTAATAGGCTTTACTATATCCACCCCACTCTATCATCCCCGCACATCAAAAGGAGCACACCAAAAGGCCCAATTAGGACAGCAAAAAGCTTTATTAACTGCGTGCAACAAGAAAAAATGGCGCTTTTTAATCTTATCCCTGAAGCGTGTTGACTGTGAACATGAGATGATGGATCTGAGATAAAGGCTTACCATGTTGTGATGCTGTATATGTACAATGTCTTCAAGCTTTTTCAAAATCTTGACTTAATTTAAGATTGCATGTGTTTGATCACCCACTGCTACAAATTAAACTAATTGTCATGCTTTCCATTATACTAAAAAATCACTGCTGCGTATAAATAGATGTGTTATTTGCATAATATTCAAAGGCAATTGCTCCACTCAGTTATTCAAACATATAAACAATATTTTCTGTGCAATTTGACTCTGCCTTGTGTTGCCTTCAGGTCCTTATGATACTGGAGCCAATGAGAGAAATGCAAATGAATATAGATAGCTACTTATGGCCCCCTCTTTGCCTCTTGACTGTATGCACTCTAGTGGCCGCATGACGCACATCGCTACACAAACTTAATGGAGCAGACGTAATGAGATATGAAAAGGAAAGTTATTTTGCCAATGTGGCGTTTTGCAAAGTCTAAACACGAGCAGCAGATACTCACTTTATTCAAATTGAAAACATTAAATATGATTATGACTTGAACTGAACCTCTGTTTTATGGTGAAAATAAACATTGTTAAACAGAAAATTAATCTCTTATGCAATTATCCTGTGTATTATGAGTTCCTTGTAAATTTGGTGAGTTAAAACAATGTTGATTATACTTGTTTTTTCATTTTCGTTCTCCGGTTCTCCGTTCTTCAGTTCTCCACTAGAAAAAATATAGAATGAATGAAAAGCTTAGAGATAGACCATATCCTAAATTATGTAATCTACTATTTGAGTAAAGACTGGAAAACATGGCCTAATTCAAATTTGATCTAATGGTATGAAATCAAGAAAATTTGCAGCAACCACAAAAATCACAATATATTGCTAGACAAAATAGTTCAAATTTCAGACTGTCTCCATAAAATATATCAATTAATTAGAACCCAACCCTAGTTTGAACAGGTCTAGTTGCTTCTACATCATTGCAATATAGAGTTAGTGCCTTAGAGGAGGTTTCAATGCTTCCAATGTTGTCTGCTTTTGTTCAGTGACCTTAACAAAATAAAAAGCTGTTTTGGTGAAAGCAAGACAGATCTCGAACATCTCCTCTGTATACAGCGCTTTATATAACAAATAAATCAGACCTAAAACAATTTTCTGTATTTTGGCTCTCACTGCAAAGTCAATATGTGCTGTTTCTCTCTCCCTCTGTGTTTTGAAGGTGTTTTGTTATGAAAGCCGCTGAAATAGAAATACCTCTCCTCCTGCTGTCTTTATTCAGCTGCCCTTAAACTGTCAGTCCAGGGTTAGTCTATAGTGATTCACAGTGGTGTCAGGGTGCCCTCTTATCTTCATCTTTTCCTCAAGAAACTAAACAGGCAACTCATAGAAACACACTTGTATTGCTTTGTTATTGTAGTGTAGTGTTGCAGCAGTATAAATTATTGAAGCACTTAATTATTTAGTGCCGTGAAAATTGATAACAGTCCCCAAAAAATCAGAACTGCCAAAAATTTTATCTTCAAATGGCAATGGAGGTGCTTTTTTTTGCTACATTGAAATGTTCTCTTCCTCTCTCTTCCTGTCAAACAGCTAATCACTTTTATCCCTCAGTATTAGCGCTGTGGCTTAGTTTTTCAGTCACAGTTGGAGCTAAACGCCCAATAGAGTCGCTGTGCCTTCTGTCCCTGCTTGAGTCCAGCTGGAGTTTTCACAGAAGAGAATCTCAACTGTTTACTTCTCTCCCTTGATCCTATTTACAATGCCTGTTGACTTTTCAAACTTTAATTTCTTCCCTAACTTTTTCGTCTTTATTTTGGCATGGTAGGACACAGAAATTATGCAAAAGCTTTAAACTTTCTGCTGAGAAAATAGGCTTTCATCTATTTTATGTAACTCAAATGCATTTATATTTGTTCCATGTGTAAATATGCCAGAATTCTGTATCTCCAAGTTCTAATTAAAAACGCACTATGTCACTTTTCTTAAGGATCTGCCACAAATTTGTCTCCATGGAGATGTTATTGCTTTCCCTGGAATGTTCCCTATACATTAATAAATTCTTGTCCCTTTGTGGTTACCCTTAAACTAAGAATTATCAAATAGTACTTGCATTGCATAGCCTGTATATTGTTTTGTACCTCTTAGTTCTCAGTTCATGTCTTTATTGAACATGGACAGCCCCAGTGTGCTTAAAGTGCCCATATTAGGCTATTTTTGGATCTACAGTATGTTCTAATAGCAAAGGAGAAATTCAATTCTGTGGATAATTTCAGCCCTGGAATTGCCTATCTCTACTGAACTAAAGGTAAAAGGAGCTGTTAAATTGAAAACTGCCAGTTCATGACATCACAGTGTGGAACAGAGCATTTTGAGCTTTGAAGATGTAGCTTGACTGATAATAAATGGTTACTCAAACGTGTGAATGAAACAAAACACAACTCCAGGTATCTTTTTGAGGAAGTAACAACATTAGAATATGACTTAAACTTTACAAGAGTCAATTGCAAGTAATATAGGACCTTTGTAGTGAAGTCTTTGCTTCACTTAGTAGTATTTTTGTTAAGACAGATTACTAATATCTATTGCAACATTTAGTTTTTTGTTTATTTTAATGTGAAAAATGCAATCAAGCTGACATTGTGATATTTCTTACCTGGTAAAATTGCTGCTACATGAAACAGAGAGATGTGGTGAGCTGGTGTTTATAGGGACATAAAAGATCTAGTGAGCAGCTCGAGGCTTGTTACACACAGAGAATTAGGCTTTCACAAGAGCAATAAAGATACTAAACAACTAGGATGGGAATTTTTGTTGAACGGACACAACAGATTTTGGGATGTTAATGACCACGGGGACATATACTGGCTAATTGCTTTATGTCTTTATGCTGTTTTTCCCCTCTGTGCTTCTACTCCCCCCTTCCTCTTTTGGATGATCAATATCGGAGCTTGCTTAATTATTCTCTTCTCTTCATAATGTGATGGGATCCCTGAAGTGGCACATGTGCTAATAAAGACACAGCACCGCGTCAGTGTGAGAAACCATTTGGACTGCTGTAGATATTAGTATTGATTTTCCTAATAGACATGTTCTTTGCAGTCCAAACTCACGGTACAGACGAATTACCAAGCCTCGTGTGCCAACAAGATGGTTTCATACGGTTACATGATAGATCTATAATCTATAGCCACCCAGTGGCTATAGATTATGGAGTATTTAGAGGGAGAGGAATGCCTTTCTCACTGTGCTAACTTTAGCTCACAGGTTTGCACAACAGTGGTCTCTGTAGTGTGTAACTTTAAAGATCCTATATTACACTAAACTGATTCTTGTGAGCTTTAAGACATAACGTACCCATAGTTGTGTTTTGTTTCATTCACACATCTTTGAATAATTTTGGTGTATTAGTCTGTCTACATGTCCAAAACTCAAAATGCTCTGTTCCACCTTCCACCACACTACCATATAGTTGTAGTTTTTAAGTTAACAGCTGCCTTTTACCTTTAGGTTAGTAGAGAAAGGCAGTTTCACGGTTGAAATCATCAAAATTATTCTAGTCACAGTATATGTAGTTTAACTGTTTTCTGTTTGAGAGAAGAACTCAGCCTAAATTCCGGTATGTTTGCGATGAGGAAACAACATTATAACATGGATCAGAAAAATAGCATAATATGGGAACTCTGTGGTTCAGAGCTGATTTCCTGAAGCTTCTACTCCGGTATTTCATCTTAATCAAGATCTGTGGCATTTCATTTTCTCTCACGCTTTGGCTCCATGTTTTTTTTTTTTTTTTTTTTACATCCTTTTTTTCCTCTCTTTGTTCTGTCGTCTTGACGTTTGCATATCCCACTTGCTCTGTCTTTTCTCTTCCTGTGATGCCACTCGCCCACACTTCTGGATCTCACTCTAATCTCTTCTGGAGGCTCTTTCCTCTCACTTTTTTCTGAGCAATTGTGTTTTCATTCTTGTCCCATTATTTTGCCGTTCCTCTTTCTCATGACATAGAGGGCTTTGCAAAAGAACTGTCCCAAATTGGCATAGCACAAAATATACTTCCACATTTTAAACTTCATCTTGTCTGTAGAGGTCTGAATCCCATGCATTTCAGAATATGTTTTAGCAGGTTTTATACACAAAATGACCCAATCAGTTTCAAATATTTGTCTGTAATACTTGAATATTTGTCAGTATGAATGCATAATGCTACACATATCAATCTGAAGTGAAATCACAGCCATTCAAATAGCTATTTTGATTCAGTCTTGCTGCTGTAATTTGCTTTGTTGAATGTTCTAGCTCAGAGGTAATTTCTTTACAGAGAACTTTATTTATGTATTATTTATTTATAGCAAATAATCATAACCTATCAAGTCTGTCTTTAACAGCTCGTGTGGCCAGTGTTGTTGTCTATGGCTATATCACTTAATAGAAAACGTAAAATCCATATTGTGTTTATTCATTATGGACCTTTCATCAAAATCCATCCATTATGAAACACTTAGCCATCACAGTGTATTGTACTTAAAGGTACACAATGAAACTTATCTGGTGGAAGGTCTGACAACTGCCTGCTTCTGTGGAAGTTGCATTGCTTGAAATGTTCCACGTGGTAAATTTGTTCATCTCCATGGAGCCAAGCAGATGACAGTATCAGGCCAATTTATAGGTCAGATATGTGGAGAGGCGAGTCCACTCACAGTAATAACACACGTTTTTAAAGTATTTGTTGGCATTAAAACACCTGTAGTTGAATAAATGCAATATACTAGGACAGATCAATACCATACTGTGGCAGAAAAATCAATACCATCTCCATGGAGACAAGCAAGTGACAGGCCCTCCACCAAAAAAGTCACACAGTTCACCTTAAAATAATATAACAATATAAATATGTGTAGGGAAACTAAATCTCTTCAACTAGTTAGAGTGTATTTAAAAGGTGGGATTGAGTTGTGGCTGTTTGCTTCTAGAACAATCTGCAGTCATTTATTACAGCCTGCAGGGAAACAACAGGCAATTCAACAGCGGAGTTACACAAAGACACACTTTTGAAAACACACACACTTTTGGATTGTGCTTCGTGAACCGACTTTGAAACAGAAAAACATGGCTGTCAGGAGTGCGTCAGATTACGATACAGGCGAGAAGAAGATAAAAGTGCAGAGATTTATAACAAAAGGTGTGTAGATAAGGGCCAATTGGTGTAGGCTGCACGCTAGGAGATGTATGCTGAGATAAAGAGGTGGGGGGTGTGGGATAGCTGTAGTTTAGGGCTAAATATAAAGTAGATTTCACTTTGATGCCCTGTATACTCCTATAGGCGTGCTTCCATGTTGTAAAGCTGTAAAAGTATCATTGTTTATGTATGCAGAAGGGGGCAGGAAATGGTCATACAACATGCTGCTGAGATGCCACTGGTGTCCGCTGGGACCTCATCCCATAATCTGCCATTCCCTCTGCCAATACTATGCAAAGGCATGTGTGTACAATACTGCATGTACTGTGTGTGTATGTAAGCCAGGACCATGCAGGCTCCCCACTGCTGTCCATTCTGTCTGTGCGAAGCTGTTGTCAAAGAGGAACAAGCACATCCGCCGATTCATGAGCACATTTTCACACTAGACACGGCCGATTGCACATTTTTTACTCACCAAGTCTTTCCTGCTAAATCTGTCCATATGGCTCCCTAACCATCATCTCCTGTTCATTATACGCCGTAAACAGAGAGTGACAGAAAGTGGCTCGTGTCCAGTCCATTCACACAATGAATCTGCATGGGTATTTAAGATGCACTGTGTAGCTTTTTGTTTGGGGTTCCCGCACCTGTTTGTTTCTATGGATATGTCATTGCTCTGCCTGGAATGTTCCACAGTATTACATTAAACATTTCTACCTTACATTTATTAAATTACAGGTGGTTTTATAGCTCAAAAATACCTAGAAAAACAGGCATTCTGTGAGTGGGGTTGGCTCTTCACAAATCTGACCTGTAACTTGACCTGGTTTGCTCTTCATGATGATAGAAAGGCAAAGGAATAATAGCTCCATGGAGAAAAGCATTTGATGGGCCCTACACCAGAAAAGTTACACAATGCACATTTAAGAGCAGTTAAACTGAGAAATTGCACTTGTTTATTAAGCAAAACTTTGGAGCTCTCTTATACAAAGATACTCATCAAACTCTCAGTTGTTGTTGCACATTAAAAGAGCCCATATGTCACTGTTCTTTACCAGAGATCCTATAATTAGGGTTATCTATCATGATATGCAATTTTAGTGTTGTATTGTGAGAATATACATTGCTATTTTTTCCCAATTTTCAGGATTACTTACAGTAGACCGAACAAAAATAAAATCCTTAATTTATGTTGACTTCCACTGCCCAATAGTTTACCATTGCTCTAATATGCATCCAAGTTTGTGATTAACTGTAAAGTTATTTACTCATTTGGAGCAAAGACTGGAATTACTTATCAATTAAACAATGAATCTGGGGTTCATGATTCATTCTTAGGGCTTATATAAAATAATCACATTCAGTACTGACAGACAGCGTGATAACCAAATACACACACACACAACTCCATGGTGGCACCTTCTGAAGATGGCTTGCAGCTAGCAGCCGAACTTCAGGAAGGTAATTACAACTCCAAATTTACTGCCTTAAAGGTGCACTGTGTAGTGTTGTGGAGGGTCCACCACCTGCTTTTCATGAAGATGTAATTGCTTTGCCTTGAATGTTATACAGTATGGAAATAAACTTGGTTATCGCAACAAAACTTACTGGTCAGATCTATCTAGAAGCAAGCCTGCACATAAGAATTCATGTTTTTCAAGGTATTTTTGACCTAAAACACCTGTAATTGAATATAGGCAGCTAAGTTTAATGCCATACTGTGTAACATTCCATGCAAAGAAATAACATATCTCCATGGAGACAAGCACGTAGTTGGCCCTCAGTCTTCGACGTTACATGGTGCACCTTTAAAAGAGCCGAAGTTTGTATATTTTTGATCATTTAAATTTTTCTTTTTTCCATAAATCTACATTTTTTAGCCATTTACACACAACAATTTACAGCATAGTGTACACATACATTATATTGCAGTCACATGAGGCTGGCTTCAATTACAGCTCATGACACTTGAATATTTCCCTTAAGGCTGTAGTGACGCTTATATCCGGAAGCATAAGCTAGTGATGTGTGAATGAGCATTTGGTCATGTCATGGTTTTATTTTTATCAGTCTCAGCTCTGTTGCATTGAGTCAATGCAGCATCTTCTGTGCAGCCATCATACGCCCACACTCCGTTAAGTTTATCGTCAGATGAAGTCTCTTTCGTCATTTGTATCCCTCTGGCTCATATCGACTTGGGTTGTAATTAAAATGTGATCAAAATCAGTGGCTATAGCACCTCCAGAATTTTAAGGTCTCCATTTTGCACGCTGTTAAACTTGACTTTCTCCTCCATCCTCTATCTCCCAGTGCTTTTTAATCTCTTCTATGTCTCCCATTTCTGTTATTTTTTATTTTTATTTTTTTCCCCTTTCCCTTTTCCCCATACAACTCTGTTTATATGTGCATGCAGAGATATTATGGATGGGTGAACAGAACTGATGGATGGTGTGAATGCAAGCGTTGATGGATTGAAGTGGCCTTTTCATGAACATGATTTTGGGCCCAATGAGGAAACACAAGTGCAGCATACACAACCCCACATCTCCTTTCAGTCAATATTTCATCTTCTCTGCGTTTGTGTCAATATTTGGGTCTTTATCCATCTGCGGTCTCACGTGAGCAGGGCGTGAAATGTAACAAGACGGGTTTGTTTTGCTCCACTCTCTTGACTGTTGACAAGTCATTGATTGTGGCACCATTAGTGTTGTAATTATATGATCCTGATGAGAGTTGGAGCTCAGAAAGTAGCAAGTAGTAGTAGTAGGACTGATTGATTTTTAGTACCGCTTTTTTATTGATTTTATTATTTATATCTATTGATTCTATTAGTTTCTTTTGTCTGGAACATAATTCTACTGACTTTTTAGAGTTAAATAGAAGCTGCCTTGTTAATAAAATGTGCTATACAAATCAAGTTGGACTGGATTGGATTTTGAGGAAATATTTTATTTTGATTTTGACTGTGATTATTCTTGAAGGTCTATAGTATGTATGTAATATGTTATGAATGCTATTAAAAGAGATGACAATGATTTATCTTAACCATTTTAGGATTCAGACACATGAAGATCATTTCATAGTGGAAGTTCAGTGTACATCTTATGGTCAAATCACTACGCAAACTCAATTTCTTTGGACAGTCTGGAAGGGAGATCCAGGGTTCAGGTTTTTGTGGTTTTGATTGATAGCAAAAGTAGATTTTTTTTTAGCTCTTCACTTTCTTTTCCAATAGGGGGTGAACAAAATTATAAGCTACTGCAGTAAAATACATGGTTTATGTATTTTCTTTTTTTTACTGCAGCAATCTAGTTCAGGTACAGTGACCTCATAATTTCAAGTAACCAACATAAGAAGCTTTTTATTACAGATAGCATAAAACATAATCCATTCTCGCTCAGTTCTCACTTTTGTCTCCCAGATTTGCTGCAAATAGTAGAAGAGAATATTTAAGCAGATTCTGGAGCAAGGCATGAAACCCAAATGATGAAGAAGGGAAAAAAAAGGCACGCAGTGAGAGGGAGGGGGGTAAAAGGAGGAGCAGTGCTGTGTGCCAGTTTGGAGCGTGAAAGAAGGGATGAGAGAGAAAGAGGGAAGCAGAGACGCGGGAGTGCTGTGCATGAATGTGTCAATGTGCGCGCTAGCCATTCGAGCACGTGACCTCACCAAAAGACACAACAACGACACTTCAGCATACGGAGCAGTTTCCACGACGACGGCAACAGCGCCAAAACATGGGGGCTGTGGTGGGGACGCTGACCATGCAGACCAAGCAGCGGAGGCCATCCAGGGGTGAGAGAGCGCTACTATACACACATAACACATTACAGAGGGGGTTTTAATATAAATACAGGCATTTTGGACATCATAGAGAGGCAATGCAAGTTCCAAGTAGCGATTCACTGCTAACAGGCTACAGGCAGAAATCAATATGTTATGATGTTTTTATGATGAGAGGAAGGGACCAACAGGTGCTACCTACTGGAAGTCTTAAAGTTTCACCTCAGATTGGCTGCAGATTTCTGTATTTTGACAGAGTACACCTACTACTCTGTTGTCTATGTCAGTCTATTGCAGAGATGAGACGCAGACTCGAATAAACACACATGTCGGAGGTGTTTGTCACTCTGCTCACACACACGGCTTTTCCATCTTGCTGTTACCTTGGAAGCGCGGTAGTCATAGCAACAAAGATATGTCAGATTTTTTTTTTTTTTGGAAGGGGTTTATTTGGGATGGGGGTGTGTGATGAGATTGGGGTATTCCTAAAAGCAATCAAGGCCAAAGCAATAGAGCTGGTACTATGCAGGTGGGAAGTGCAGGGATGAGATCCTTGAGAGACCTGTTGCAAGTAGTTCTATATTTGCATCAACATAAGTGGACACAATGGAAAATAAAAATTAAGAACAGTCTATACTAATGCATTTGTTAATTTTGGACCCATTCGGAAAGCTACTGTAAGGCTTTTATTCAGACAAGGTATTTCATTATGCAAATATATTATATAAGAAGATATTATCATAGACACCATGCATTTTTGATAAAGGAAAGGAAAAATCCAAAATTTTTAGGTTTTACTAGACAAATCCTTACAAAAAAGTTTATCAAAGGAGTTTATCAATACAAATTATACATTCTGTGGAGCTCAAATGCAATTTTGAAATTTATTGAGTTATTTAGTGAAATTGATACTTTCCTTCCTAACAGAGAAGCAAATTAGCTTATGTGTGCACCTTGGAAATTCAAAAGTGTTGTTTATTTTTTCTTATAATAAAACAGCATTTAGTATTAGCATCTGTTAGCTGATCACTGAAAATATATTATCTCAGCTTCACTTTGATTTCAGTTGCCTCCATTGCAGAATGTGTAAGATGCTGATGACACAGGATTTTATATATAATCTTTTCCTAGCAATAGAAAGTAAAGTTACTTTTGCAGTATTACAGACAGTCAAAGATGCATTTGTGTTTTATGTTGTCCAAATAATGTGGCAAATGTGACTTCTAAAGCTAAAACACCTTCTATCAAGTCATTTAAATGCATTTGCACCCAATTACATTGTTACTGCACAATTGGTCCAAGCAGTACATTTTCCAAGTCACTGCTTTCGACTGGTTTTATCTTTGGAGTTTGCCCCCATTCCCACTACAATCGCAAACAAACAATCTTTTCCCCCAGGCTGTTACACAGCAAGCACAATTTTGTTGCTATTTTGAATAATGAGGATGTTGAACTACCACTGTGTGAAATGTGTGAAATCTGGCTTGTTTTCAAATGAAAACATCCTCCCAAAACACGACACAATGCATGAAAGAGAGGACATTGCTGTTATAGCTTAGATGCATTTCAGCCTTTATCAAGTCAACTTTATTTATAGAGCACATTTAAAACAGCACAAAGATAACCAATGTTCTACAATAATATTACAACAGTGGTATAGATATTAGCAGTGATGGGAAGAATACTTTGAAAATGTATTTAGTTACAAAATACTGAATACCTGATTTAAGATGTATGTTGTAATGTATTCTGATACATGGTCCAATCAGCAGACTACTTTCTGGAACGTAGGATTATTTTCAGAGGGACCAAAACGTTGTACTAATAAAACCAAGAGTGAAACAGTGTTCTTCTTGAAAACATTTTCAGCTAAGTGCCTTTCCTCCAACGCACCTGCCACCCAGTCAGGTGCCCAGAGTCCAAACAGAAGTGAGTGCAGTTTGAGTTGAACCCAACACATCAAATACCTTAATGCATTCCTCTGATTTTAGAAAAGTAACTGTATTCTGTAATACACACAGATGAAAAAGTAACTGTACCAGTAGGTAGTTACTCAAAATTATTATTCTGTATATGCATTCTCTATACATGGGAAACTGTGAAATAGCAATAGCAAATTAAAAGAGAGTGAAAACAGTCTGCTTCTTTCATTGTTGTATTATAACTTATTTACATGGGCCATAGCAAAGAGAACGCGTGATGATAAAAATACTAGGCATGGAGTGAGTTATGGTGTTTTAGGGGTGAATCATTACTTAAATCTTATTGGTTGTTGTAAATGAGAATTGGTTTTATACTGTCTGGAAGTAGTTTCATAAGTTTCAGTTTTGTTTTTGACACTAAAAAGACACTCCCTCGTCACAGCGAAATCACATTGCAATCAGCATGTGCTCCACTGACGAAATTACTGCACATCGCATCAGGTTTATAACGCTGTAGTGTATTATTTTGGATCCTACTCTTGCATATTTATGGAGAATTGTGTGGAAGCATGACGTAGGCTTGTGGGCAGAACATTGGACAAATCTTACAGTTAAGTGGATGGTTCAAATAGGAGCCAGGAGAGATCGCTATATTACTCAAACATGCATGGAATACTTTTGATGAGGAATCGCGTGGTAGAAAATCTAATTTGAATAATACCTCCTTTTTATATAAATAACTACATTTTAGAACTATTTATTTGTGATGTTAGACAGATGAAGATCCGATCAGTTTTGAGAGATGATATCACACCCCCTTCCAGTCTACTAACTGTTGTACAGGGCATGTATTTTGATAACTACAGCCCTCTGTTCTTTTTATTCTGACTTAGACTTACACAAACTTTATTTATCTGTAAGGGAAATAATTTGGACACAGTAACTCACACATCACAATATATTATAATAACAAGGAGGAAAAATACCTCCGCAGGGTGGCTGGGTGCTCCCTTAGAGATAGGGTGAGGAGCGCAGTCACACGGGAGGAGCTCGGAGTAGAGCCGCTGCTCCTCCACGTTGAGAGGAGCCAGTTGAGGTGGCTTGGGCATCTGTTCCGGATGCCTCCTGGGCGCCTCACTCGGGAGGTGTTCCGGGCATGTCCCACCGGGAGGAGGCCCCGGGGAAGACCCAGGACACGCTGGAGGGACTATGTCTCTCGGCTGGCCTGGGAACGCCTTGGCGTTCCCCTGGAGGAGCTGGAGGATGTGTCTGGGGTGAAGGAAGTCTGGGAGTCCCTGCTTAGGCTGCTTCCCCCGTGATCTGGCCCCGGATAAGCGGACGAAAATGGATGGATGGATGGAAAAATATAAAAGGTATTCTAAATAAGTAGCAAAAATATCAAGAGACTGGTGTCAAATAAGGATTAATTATATAAATATATATGTACACATAAAACTAAAATACAATAAAAATAAGTAATACAAATATCTCAGTTATATACAAGAGTCTCATCAATATACAATAAATCTCAGCAATATGCAAGATTTCAGGAGCTGCTGTAACCTGCTGTCACTCTTTCAGGCGCTCAGGACAGAATGACATATTTTTCTATTCGCTGTTGGCTCTGTCCAGGATTATTGCGACAGAGTTGGTATGTGAGCAGTCTTCTATTTAGTGTTGTAACTTGTTATCCAGGAGCACGCCACTGACAGTGCAGAGGGAGGGAGCAGCTTGTATACTGTGAGATTAGATTGGTGCATGGTGATGGATATGAAGCCAGTTGCAGAATAAGTAAATGCCTTCGTGTGTTTGCATCTAGTAGGGACGTGATTATTTGCATGGCTGCTGCTTTCATCTGTCGTGTTCCATCAGCTTCACTTCATTTGTTAGCTGTCAAGTTGTTTCCTTTCTTTTGCCAAGTGCACACTCACTACCTACTTTTGTTGTTTGAGCCAGACAAAAGCCATACTGTTATGTTTGAATGGCTCACCTGTTTACGAAATTAAAATGTTGGCTGGCTTCCTTTCTCCTCTCAGAAAAACAGTAAAAGTGTACTCAGTTTAGCAATCTTCATTTGGCAAGACCTTGGTGTGTCCTAGAATTGGCAAAACAGTGAGTTTATAGAATCATTTTGTAAATTGCACTCAATCTATATGTGCATCACAGATATGACCTGTAACTTGACTTGGTTTGCATCACCTGCTTGTGTCCTTGGTGATAGATGAGAAGTGTAATGTCATACAGTGAAACATTCCAGTCAAAGAAATAACATGATGAATAATAAAGACAAGCAAGTGATTGGTCTTCCACCAGTAAAGTTACACAGCATAGTGCACCATTAAATATTTTTTTAAGACTTTTGAGTTTGTATTATTGTTTGGCTCTAGTGGCTCTGACGGAAAACAATGCTTTGTCGTTTGGAATATTAATGTTACTTCAATGTAACTGTGATTAATGATTAACAATGGCCTTAAAGAGCCCATATTACGTTATTTTCTTATCTATGTTATAATTTTGTTTCCTTCATCAAAAACTAACAAAAACACGTTTTGTTTCATTCACACATGTTTAACACACAGACCCTGAATATTTAGGCTGAATTTTTCTCTGAAATGGAAAACACTCCCACTGTCCCACCGTGTAATGTCATGTGGTAATGCAGGAAACTTTGAAGGTGTAGGCAAACTTATACTAAAAGGGTTATTCAAACCATTAATGTGTGAAGGAAACAAAACACAACTCAAGATATGTTTTTGGCTAACATGGCTTAAAGCTCACAAGAATACATTCTGTGTTATGTAGGTCCTTTAAAGATGCTATGAAAGACATGTATTCTCTGATTTCAGCAATCTCACGGCTCTATTCTATGAGACCAGTGTATATAACCCTGTGTAGTTCCAAGTTACCAAGATGAGAAGCTCTTTATTCCCAGGCGTAATACAAGATCCATTATTAAACCCACTCTCGTACAGGCATCTCACATTGTATTCCACATCCGCTGTAGTGGCATCTTCAAGAACTCCCCACCTTCTATCTCTGCTCCTTTGTTATTTAGTTTGGTTTCCCTATAGTGTGCCTTCTCCCATGCCCCCCTGCAGCACTATTGTCTCAGTCATCTCCAACTTCAGACTGTCACCTTTCTTTCATCCCCCTCTCCCCCCTCTTTCCTCATCCCTCCACTATCTTCTTCCTCTTTCTTCTTTGTCTATCCTTCCCAAAGGCACAAAGCTTCCTGGTACCTTTTTATTTCTCTCTCTTTCTCCATCGCCCACGCTCCCCATTAGCCCTGGTGTGAGTGCTTATTAAGTCATCTCATCATTCTTATGGGGCTCCCGTAGTTTGTATTCTGTGCACATTTGTGGGTTTCTGCTCATTTCCAGTCTAGCCATGCCGTTGCACTACAATCAATATTGACATAAGCTTACAAAATGGGTTTATTTGTGGCTTTTGAAGTATTAGAAACGCATAAGCAATTGATAAAGTGGCATGAAGTTATGTCTCTTGTTACGTTTGTGAGGGGCCTTTAGGCGTTTCATGGTTATTCACTAAACATTGTTGAGCAGACAATGTGGAAGTATATTGACTGCTCATTGTTTTACACGCGAATGCTGGGTTGTTTCTGTTAATCACGACTCTGTAAATAATATTGTTTGTCTTAAGGGCTGGATGCAGATCGCTTTGTGTGTTTTCAACCAAGAGAGAATTATTGGACTTGACCCTTAAGGCAATGCTTCAGTTGGTTACACTGACTTGGACAAGAAAACAATGCTCTGAAGCAAAATGTAATTGTCTATATTCTTTGACGTGGTGTAAATATGATCTATTTTAAGGCTTTATTGTACATTTTTATTTAATCACCTTCTTTTCTTCATTCAATTCTTCATTCTGTTGTACAAGTACATCACCATAACTTCAGATGGCAATGTAGGTACCCTGACTTAAACCAGGGCCAAAGTTAAGAATCTACCTTGAGCAAGATTACTTCTGGAGGTGTTTACCAGTATCGGTACTGTCAGTATCCTTATGAAAAGTTTGTAATTAGTTCTATCTTTACTGTAAATTGACTGAAATTATGTTAAAGTGCCCAAATTATATTTTTTTCTGATCTTTGTTATGTTGTTTCCTCATCACAAACATACATGAAGTTGTGTGTTTTGTTTCATTCATGTTTAACACACAAATGCTGCATATGCTTTTCTCTCAAACAGAAAACACTCTGCTCCAACTTTAGAAAAATTTGGATAATTTCAGACCTGGAATTATCTGTCTCTTCTGAACAAATGGTAAAAGGTAGAAATGAAAAGGTAAAATGAAAACTACTGCTTCATGACATTAAAGGGTGTAGAGCATTTTCATCTTTGGAGATATAGACAGACTAATAATAAAGAATTACTCAAACATGTGTGACTGAAACAGAACACAACTCCAGGTATGCTTTTAATGAGGTAACAACATTATAACATGGGTAATGTTAAGGAATCACTGGTCGGACCCAAATATGCAGAGGGGGAAAAAAAAAGTATTTCACAAAAATAGTCTTGGCAGGGGGATAGATTCCAGGGGAGGCAGGACAGGTCCGGGTTGGCTGCAGATGGGAGGCCTTCCTGGTCTCCTTCCAGATCTTACAACACCTCTGCATATGGGCTTGGATGGAGGGTACAGCAACTTCAACCTCATCCATGGACAGGAGAGGAGGTTGGTAGCCAATGGAGCACTGAAAAGGGGAGAGACCAGTAGCAGAGGAGGTTAACGAGTTATGTGCGTACTCAACCCAAGGTAAGTGTGAACTCCAGGATGTGGGGTTGTGACTGGCCACGCAGCGAAGTGCAGATTCCAAGTATTGATTGGCCCTTTCAGTCTGACCGTTAGTCTGTGGATGGAAACCGGAGGAGAGGCTGACAGTGGTACCCAGAGATTGACAAAAAGCCTTCCAAACCTGGGAGATGAATTGGGGACCCCGGTCAGACACAATGTCAGTCGGGATGCTGTGCAGATGGAATACATGTTGTACCATGAGGTCGGCAGTCTCACGAGCTGAGGGCAATTTGGGGAGGGCCAAAAAAAATGAGCTGCTTTAGAAAATCTGTCAACTATGGTCAAGATGACAGATTGACCATTAGAGAGGGGTAGTCCGGTTAAAAAAATCCACTGCGATATGTGACCAGGGACGATTGGCAATAGGTAGAGGCCTGAGGTGACCAGAAGGGGGTGTGTGAGATGATTTATTCTGAGAACATATGGCGCAAGCAGACACAAAACTTCGAGTGTCAGAATCCATAGTAGGCCACCAAAAATGACACCTGAGGCTAGACAAGGTGCGTTGTACCCCAGGATGACAGGCAAAAAAGGAGTTATGGGACCACTGAAAGACCTCACTGCGTACAGTGGAAGTTACATAGAGTCTGTTGAGTGGTACACCTCCTGAATCGGGCTCTGCCTCCTGCACCTTTTTCACGTTTGCTTCTACCTGCCAACAGAGAGCTCCAAGAACACAATTAACAGGAACAATGGTCTCGGGATCAGACTGCTCAGAAGGGTCAAACTGGCGAGAGAGTGCATCGGGTTTTATATTCTTGGAACCAGGGCGGTACGTAATGGAGAACTTGAACCTCCCAAAAACCAAAGCCCACCTAGCTTGGCGTGAGTTTAGCCTCGTAGCAGACTGGATGTAGGCCAAATTCTTGTGATCTGTCCATACAATGAAGGGCTGCTCTGCTCCTTCCAGCCAATGTCTCCACTCTTCTAGTGCAAGTTTGATGGCCAAGAGTTCCCCTGTTGCCGACATCATAGTTACGTTCAGCAGGATCTAGCCGCGTGGAAAAGAAAGCACAGGGGTGGAGTCGAAAATCTGAGTCAGAGCGCTAGGAGAAAACAGCTCCGACTCCCACATCTGAGGCATCAACCTCAACAATAAACTGCTTTGATGGGTCAGGATGAATCAGGACGGGAGCTGTAGTGAATAGCCTCTTAAGCTTATTAAGCTCCGGAGTCCATTGGAATGGGAGTTTTGTGGAAGTTAGATGGGTGAGAGGAAGTGCAACCTTGCTGTAATCTCGAATTAATCTCCTGTAAAAGTTGGCAAAGCCGAGAAACTTTTGTAGTTTGCGATTACAGGGAGTGGGCCACTCCGAGACAGCCTCGATCTTCATTGGGTCAGCCTTAACTTGTCCACCTTCAATTACAAAACCCAGAAATGAGACAGAACTAGCATGGAACTCACATTTCTCACTCTTCACAAATAGTTTATTCTCAAGAAGCCTTTGTAGGACTTGGCGGACATGTTGGCGATGTTCCAAAGGGTCTCTGGAAAAAATTAGAATCCAGGTCGTCCAGGTAGACGAAAACAAAGCGGTTAAGAAAGTCCCGAAGGACATAGTTTACCAGAGCTTGAAACACGGCTGGAGCATTAGTGAGACCAAATGGCATGACACAGTGTTCAAAATGCCCCAGAGGTGTGTTGAAGGCTGTCTTCCATTCATCTCCTTCTCTGATGCGGACAAGATGGTATGCATTGCGCAAATCCAATTTGGTGAAAATGGTGGCACCCTGCAAAGGTTCAAAGGCAGACGAGATAAGGGGCAAGGGATACTTGTTTTTTTACAGTAATATTGTTCAAACCTCTAGTCAATGCATGGTCGTAAAGTCTGGTCCTTCTTGGCAGCAAAGAAGAAACCAGCCCCCACCGGAGATGAAGATGGACGGATAATGCCTGCAGCTAGAGAGTCTCTGATGTAAGTCTCCATGGCCTCTTTCAGGTTGGGACAGGTTGTACAGGGGAGCAGGTGGAAGATGAGCTCCGGGAAGAAGGTCTATGGCACAGTCATAGGGCCTGTGTGGTGGTAAAGATAGCGCCTCCTTACTGAAGGCCTCACCTAGGTCATGGTATTCTGATGGAACTGAGGTTAAATCCGGAGTAGACACAGGTTGCTTGGAGTTAATCTTTTCTGATGGAGGGAGAGCAGACTGCAAACAAGACTGGTGACAAAATAAGCTCCAGCTGACAATCTTATTGAGAGACCAGTCAATCACAGGATTATGAATCTTGAACCAAGAGTAGCCCAACACTAATAGAGTCAGGGGAGCAGAGAAAACAAAGAAACGTGTCTCTTCGTGATTGTTGCCAGACAAGAATTAAGTGGAGAGGAACAGTGTGGTGAGTAATTTTAGCTAGAACAGTTTCATTCAAAGCACTGACCTGGATTGGCTCTGGAAGAGGCTCAGTGGAGATCCCCACCTGCAATATCAAATTAGAGTCTGCCCCCCATGAAGTTCTGCCCCAGAGTCCAGTAGTGCTTGAAGGGGGAAGTGACTGGTTATTATGACACAAGGTTGCAGGTAACAGGAGTCTGGGTTGGTCAGTGGGGATTTTAGAAACCTCGCCCATCAGTACCCCCATTACTCATGAGCGGGCTCTTTTGGACAGACAGGACAATGAATGAGAAAATGGCCACCTTGACCGCAGTACAAGCACTCACCAGCTCAGATTCTCCGTGACCGCTCCTGGACAGTCAACTTGGCCTGGCCAATTTGCATAGGAACCTCTGGGGATTGTGGAGCAGAGCAGGAAAATTACCAGTCAATTAGGGCTGGAGGTGAGGAGTGAGGCATGGAGGATGTAATTCGAGGTATTCCCTCTCGTTTTCGCTCGCGCAGCCTGTTGTCAATACGAATAGAGAAAGATTAATTCCTCCAGAGACACGGGATCATCACGGACTGATAGTTCATCCTTTAAAGTGTCACTTAATCCTCGCCAAAATACTCCCTTTAAGGCAGTTTCATTCCACCCCGATTCCTCAGCCAAGATCTGGAACTGAATGGAGTAGTCTGCCACACTCTTGTTTCCCTGGTGGAGATATAGAAGCCCCTTGGCAGCATTCGCCTCACAATCTGGGTGTGCAAAAACTCTTTTGATGTCCGCTAAAAATTCTGATACACCTCCCACCCAACATAGCCTCGGCTCAGTCAAGGGCTCTTCCATGGAACAACACCGTAATAAAGGCTACCTTAGAATGGTCAGTCGAAAATGTCAAAGGTTGGCAGGTGAAAACAGTCATACACTGCAAGAGAAAGCCCTTACTTTTACCCAGGTCCCCACTGTATGGCTCTGGATGAGGAACTGTAGTTTCACGGGGAGGGTGTACAGCGGAGGCAGAGGCACCGGCAGAGGCACCGGCAGAGGCACCGGCAGAGGCACCGGCAGAGGCACCGGCAGAGGCACCGGCAGAGGCACCGGCAGAGGCACCGGCAGAGGCACCGGCAGAGGCACGGCAGAGGCAGAAGTGGAATTACTGGGTTGAGAGATATGCTGGGCAGAGAGTTGATTAGAAAGGTGCTCCACCAACCTGGTCAAATTTGAGACTTGGAGTCCGATATTTAGATTTGATTCTCTCAGATCCTGTAGTAATTTGTGATGCTGGCCAAGGTAAATTTCCTTGGGTGGCAACGATCTTTTCCAGCTCGTTAGGGTCTGCTGGGTCCATTGTCTGGCCAGATTGTTCTGTTAAGGAATCACTGGTCGGATCCAAATATGCAGAGGGGAAAAAAAGTAATCATTTCACAAAAATAGTCTTGGCGGGGGGATAGATTCCAGGGGGAGGAGCCAGGACAGGTCCGGGTTGGCTGCAGATGGGAGGTCTGTGGAGATGGAGGCTGACCGGAGGCTTACAGAAACTGGTGGTAACGGGATGAGGCTGGCTTCAAATGAAGTGCTGGGGATAGGACAAAAGAAACGGGTAAGCATCAAAAAGTCTCTGGAATTCTCGAAAAAACATAAAAAGCCTGAGTAGTTCACCACTGGGATGACAGAACAATCTGGCACTGGAGAGCAGGTCAGCAGGTCTTTTATTGTAGGAGATGATTACTTGATGAAGAACAGGAGTGGAGCTCAGCAGGTGCACGATTGGTGCCCGCCCAGGAAATGACAATCAAGGTAAGTAGATACAGAGAGAGGGAGCAGGGAAAAGAGAGGTAGGAGGAGCAGGGAGAAACCCAACAGGTAAAAGCTCAGAAGAGTAAATTTTATGCAATATAAGATCTTCTAAATTGTCATCAAGCAAACAAACATAAACAAAGGCTTTATTTATATATTGTGGTGCTCATTGCAACTCTTCAGAATCAAATTTATTTGTCATTCCAGTATAAAAAAAATACACAGAAACGAAACAATGCACTCAGGTCCAGGTCAACAGCAGCACAGATAACAATAAGAACAAATAGTTATAATAAGAATAAATAGTTATAACAAGAATAAAATAGTTAAAAATATTGTATATCAACCCGCCCCCATTTTCTAAAGTGCGTTCCAAGTCAGTGCTGTTTTGTAGTGTTTTTTCTGACAGAATTAATCTGTCTCACGGCATCAGGATAAAAACTGTTCCTTAGTCTCGTGGTCCTGGCCTGTAGGTGGCGCAATCTTCTGCCTGATGGGAGAGCTGTAAAAAGTTCATGTGCTGGATGGGTGGAGTCTTCCATGATGCTGTGGGCTTTTGTCCTGCACCTGCTGATGTAAATATCTTCAATGCAGGGCAGGCTACAGCCGCAGACGCGCTCCGCAGCTCTAACTATCCTCTGCAGAGCTTTCCTCTCTGCCTTGGTGCTGCTGCTGAACCACACAGTCATGTTGGTGGTGAGGACGCTCTCCACCACACACCTGTAAAAGGCTTTCAGGACAGAGGGGCCCACACCTGCTTTTTTTAGGCGCCTAAGAAAGTATAGGCGCGGTGTCCCTTTTTCACAATGCAACTGGTGTTATTAGACCAGCTGAGACTATTCATGATTTGGACTCCCAGATATTTAAGACAGGAAACAATCTCCACCGCATCTCCATTGATGTACAGAGGAGAGGGGGCATTAGGTTTCCTGCGGAAATCAACAATCATCTCCTTTGTTTTCTTTATATTGATGCACAGATTGTTGGTTTTGCACCAAGCCTCCAGCTGACAGACCTCCCTCCTGTAATTGGACTCATCGTTGTTCATGATGAGCCCCACCACTGCTGTGTCATCAGCAAACTTCACTATATGATTGAAAGAATAGTGAGCGACACAGTCGTAAGTGAGCAGTGTATACAGAAGGGGGCTTAAAACACAACCCTGGGGTGAGCCAGTGCTGATGCAGATGGAGGAAGATGTGATGTTGTGGATCTTTACAGCTTGTGACCTGTTGGTGAGGAAATCCAAAATCCAGTTGCACAGTGTCCTACTTAAGCCCAGGAGAATGAGTTTGTCTACCAGTGTCTGTGGGATTATGGTGTTAAAAGCAGAACTGAAATCCAAAAAAAGGAGTCTAACATAAGAATCCTTTTTTTCAAGATGAGTTAGAGCTATGTGAACCAGTCCAGATATAGCATCAGCTGTAGAACGATTTTCACGATTGCCTATGTAAACTGATGCCATGCAGGGCAGACCTGGTATATTTTGAAAGCTCCTTCTTTCCAAAGACTATGAGTGTCACCCTCTCCATTACCACTAGTAGAGAGGCAGATTAGGCTAATTCAGATTATGCAAATGGCACATACTCCTTGGCGGGGATTACTGGGCACGTTTTGAGCTCTAACAAGAGGAGTGGAGTCAGGAGTTTGGCAGGGAGGCAGAGATAAGGTAGAGAGAAGAATATTCAGTGGAAAAGGAAGAAAGTAAATGCCAGGGCCAGCAGCAGCTACACGGACAGCGCTTGGAGAGCTAAATCTTGTTATGTCAGAGCAGTGCTGGTGGATTGATGTAACTTTGTGGCCAGTGACAGGCACATTTAAGCTTGAAAAGCCCAAGAAGAAAATTGTCCACTATTCAGCTGAGAATAGCTCACATCTTTGGATTTTGCTTTCTGGGTTGGGATTGTGAAAAATGAACAAAACCTGCTTAGTCTGTACAATTGCCTGCATGAATCATGCAAGTATTAGGATCCCACCTGTTATCTGCAAAGTTAGAAAGCAGGTGACTTTGCTGAAGTTAAATAACACTTTTATTTGGAGGTCATTTCAGGGCTGTTCTCATCTTTTCAAACTCACAGTAAAAAAGTACAAGCATTTTCAGGCGAGAACAATTTAGAAAGACCTTGGAATGTCCTAGAAGCTATTAGGCAAATGAATTCACTTGATTTATAGGAATGATCTGGCAGCTCCAATTGTACTAAAATGTGTTAGTTATTTCTCTGACAGTGGCCTATATAATGATTATATGGCTTCTGCCTAAAGTCTGATGTGCCAGTCAAGTAATGAATAGACACGTATAGTTGCTGTATATAAAGACAGAACATTAAACCGTAAATCTTTCAGACTGCTAGTTACCTAAAAATGTTGAGCCCTTCTTGTGTGCTGATTTAGATCTAATAAATTCAGTTCTGAAGTCCTTTTGCGTCATTCAAATCTCAAAATTCTGACACTTATTTAATGTGATGATGATTCAAAGTAGTTTGATTGTAAATCACTGAGTCATCTGTACTTTCGCTATTTCACCAAGCCAAATTCACTGAACTTTGCTCTTTGCAGTGCTATTTTCCCACTCACTCACGTAGCACTGAGAACACAACTTTTTAGAATCTAGTCAGTGGTTCCAAAATGTGAAAGTGACAGGCATTTCATCATAATTATTGCTGAACATTAAATTTAATTCTTAATTTAGTTGATTTCCCCTGATGACAGCACAGAAGGTGTCATTGTTTAGCTTTTAATCAAAATGCTGCTAATTATTGGCCACAGTAAGAGATAACTGAGGGCTGATTACTGAATGAACACAAGTCTCACTTAATCACTGCCTACAAAGGATATGCGTGATCACACTAGTGTGTATCTTTAACATGTCTAGCATGCCAAATTAAATGTTGCTCTCACCACTAAGAGCAATTTTACTCAGCATGACCGTTTTAATTCCCAAGCAGTAAATAAAGCAGAGCTCCAATTGACAACTCTGTGTGAAGCCTCTTGATGCAGCAGAGCCCCCTGCTGGGCACAGGCGCAGGCCACACTTCAGCTGCGCGGTAATGATTAGTGCTTATGCTTTCACATTATAACAAGGCGCCTCCGGGGAGCAGCTGGACAGAGGAGAGTTCTGTGGTATGCAGGCTAACAGCTACTCTACACCAGAAGAGTGTGTTGGCCTATGCTTTCAGTGCACAGACAACTTAATGACATCTAAACAATTTATGTAAATACACTGTTAAACTTGGACACATGTTCTTGTTGTTATTTTATATTTGTTATTTTATTATATATATATATATATATATATATATATATATATACACACACACACACACACACACACACACACACACACACACACACATATATATATATATATATATATATATATATATATATATATATATATATATATATATATATATACACATATATATATAATATATACACACACACACACACACAAAGCACCTCCAACAAATCCATGGAGACAAGCAGGTGGTGGACTCACAATCATAAAAGTCACATTGAGCACCTTTAAATATGACAGATTAGTGTTTTATATGACTGATTTAAAATAAAGAATTGGTGGATAGACATCATTATTTGCTTAGAAGTTTAGTTTGTGCTGCCATCTGCTGGCTCTCTCCTGCTATAACAACTTCTGGAATCAATGTGGTTCACTTGAGGATGAGTGGTGTGTGGTCCTGTGTTTATTCATAGCTACAATAATGTCAAGTCATGCTGTATAAAAAGGCTGAGGCATGTTTTGAACTGAAGTCACTTTGTGTTAAATTAAGCTGCTTGTGTTGTTTGCGGATGACTGTGTGTCTTAATGGGACCGATTTATCAAGTGCAGACGTGCATGTGAGCGGGCACCTGCACATGCACAGCCAATACAAACATTTACGGCCACATGGTATATCATTGCTTCACTTTGGCTCAAGCCCTCGAGTTATAGTCTGTTCCCATACAAGGACACAATGATGCTACCAAAGAGAAGGTTGGCCCAGGGAAAAGGGGCAAAATGTTGGGACAGACAGGTGGTTAGTGGGACTGAACCAAGGTCGGAGAAGAGAGGTGGAAGCCCAGGAGGGAGCTGGTACAGAGGGGATAAAAAGACTGAGATGGAGAGGGCCAGGTAAGAGCACATCTAACTCAGCACAAAACAGGACATACAATTGAGCTGTACTGCTTTGGGCTTATTGTAGCAGAGTAAAAGATTTCATTTAAAAGTAGTCAACATGGATTTAGAAACAGAGGAGCACAGTGAAAATAGCCTTCATACCATAGCCATCATACTCTTGTGCTGTGGAGCTGTCAAAATGTTACACATGCTGGGAGTCATCACAGTGGATGGTGAGTTTTGATACTTGTACTGCAGTCTAAGAGATGTAATCGATAAGAATAGGGTTGTTTTAGTGCATGCAATAACTGTAACTTTAAAGGTGCACTGTGTAACTTTTTGGTTGGGCATAGTTCACCTGCTTGTTTCTATTCATATGTCATTGCGCTGGCTGGAATGTTCCACAGTATGACATTAAACTGCTCTACCTTACAATTTGTTAGATTACAGGTGGTTTTGTAGCTCAAGAAACACCTACATTTTGACAGTCTAACTATGACTGGGTTGCCTCTTCACAGATCTGGCCTGTAACTAGGTCTGTTTTGGTGTCCATGATGATGGCAATGTTTAATACCACTGTGAAACATTCCAAAGCAATAGCATTTCCATGGATAAAAGAATTTGACAGACCCAACAACAGAAGAATTACCCAATGCACCTTTAACATATTAGATTTTATTGCAGCCTCACAGTACCGACAATGTATACTGGGTATGCAACTTTAAATTATAAATATTTGCCTTATCTCATAGTTCCAATGACAGATTTTTAATAGCCTACAGTATGACATGCAAAAAAGTAAGTAGCTAAATAAGTGCAGAAGACAGCTGTTCTTCTTGTTGTAGTCATGCTTGGATTTAACTCTTTTAGTCATACATCTTATTGAGGAGCAGATGGAATAAACCACATAATAAGATTGAGCGATTCCTTTATCCTTCAACATTTGTTAAATTTTTTTTTTTCACTGAGCTAATTATGCATGCTATGTTGTATTGGGACGTGGTGTTTTGTGCCTTTGCTGTAATCACATAGCGTGACGGTGACTGTACTCTCAGGGTTATAGCTGCATAGTAGAATAGGTGGACTTGTTTGCGTTTATAATTCAAAGCTGTTTCATTTCATAAAATTTACAGTGTATTTGAATTGGTTCTGTCATGACTGATCAGGGGTGATGTAACAGCTGAGTTGGATGTACATCTTTATAAAGTCCCTGTACTTAATCTAAACCCTATGGTATGGTATTATGTAGTATTATGGTGATAATGCTGCTTTGTGCTCTCTGATGGGAAAAATAACTTTTAAACCTCACCACGTGCTTGAATCTCCCCTCCACCGCAATGTTACATGGTCAACGACAGAGCTCTCTGTGTCCTTTTGATTACAGTGAAGATTATCAAGCATCCAATTCATGCATAATGAAATAGATAACACATTTACTATGTACATTATTATATGACTTATTTTTGTTTTCAGATATTACTGAGAGTCCTACTACTATTACGACTAACATCACTACACTTTAATAATACAACTATTAATACTACACTATGCTGTTTGGCCTTAGGTACTTCTTGTATGGTTTTGAAGACTTCGTCATTTATGTTGTTTAGATACAACCTCCACTTGTGTATAGCAGAGATGTTACATTTAACATACAGATATTTGTAATCAACCTAGTCTTTTGTCAGGGCGGACAGCTGTTTCACCTTTTGTGCTTTTACTGAGTAATTTTCTGAAACAGCAAGTAAGTTATGGTGCACACACTTTATGAGTCTGTAATGGTCCTGGCCCTCATAAAGTGTTTCTATTTCACAGTGTTGGTCATCCTTGAGCTTCATGGCACCAATTAAACAGCTTTTCATCACTACTGCTGAAAGCTTTCACAGCGCAGCTATTCACTGAATAAGGATTTATTTTAGAAAACAGGGAAGTTATGGCTGCCCTTAACAACACTAGCACTGTGGGAAGTAAACATACTGTCACTGCATACAAAATACCATTACCTGCCAGTGTGATAGATATTATCTATCTCAGTGTACATTACAGCCATTTAATCTTTTTCATCCAGACACTCTTATATTAAAGGTGTTCTTTGTGACTTTTATGGTGGTAGGTCTGCTACCATTAAACAAATTTATGTGGTGGTGGGTCCATGTATGACATTAAACTGTGTAAACTGTCTATTAATAATTTCTCTAATTTACGGGTGTCTTAATTGCTCAAAAATCCCTTGAAAAACATGCATTCTTACTGAGTGGTTTAACTTCTCCACAGATATGACCTGTAACTTGTACTAATTGGCCTGGGAGCTCTGGTAGTGTCACCTATAGATATATAATATAATATAATATAATATAATGTCTATGACGTCACCTGCTTGTCTCCATGATAATTTATGCTACATTGTGGAACATTCCAATCATAGCAATAGCATCTCCATGGGTCCCAAGCGGGTCCCTCCATCAGAAAAAGTTACATAGTGGAGCTTTAAGTAGCATAATTACAGTAGTCAAGTCTAGACTGAAAGCGTATTGTTCACTGGTGATCTATTTATGGACATGCTGACTCAATCATTATCTAACTTTTGCATGGTCATATTTACCTATAGAAACAGCTGGTGGCACGTTTTACTTTTTATTTTTATATCTACTGTGTGTGTGTGTGTGTGTGTGCGCGCTTGTGTTTGTCCTATAGTGAACTGTGTGTCCTCAGTCTCCTCCCCCCCAGCAGGAGAGTAATGACTGTGTTAATGGTACGCCCTCAGAGACAAGGACTATAGAGCCGTTCCAGTGACCTCCACCTCTCCACACACCCATGGACCATACGCCTTTTTTCTTTATAACAAATTACTTCTTTGCAGTTGTGAACTTGAAGACTTGAAGACAGTTGTGTTGTAAAATGAAAAGTTAATATAGTTTTGTATTGTGTGTCCTTGCAGATAAAGCTGACGATGACCTGGAGATGACCACGGTGTGTCATCGGCCGGAGGGACTGGATCAACTTCAGGCTCAGACCAACTTCAGCAAGAGAGAGCTGCAGGTGCTGTACAGAGGCTTCAAGAACGTGAGTTTGATTATTAGATCAATATCCAGACACTGCATTTAACTATAAGACTAAATTATTGGATAGAATATGGATTCAAACTTAATAAATAAAATTCCTGCATTTGTAAATATCTCCTTCCTATCTGGGAAAAACACAAAGGAGACATTTTGCCATTGTGTCTCAGCTTGTTCCCAAACATTCTTAATTTCTTGGATGGTGCACTGTATAACTTTTTCTTGTAGAGGGTCCACCAACTGCTTGACTCCAAGGATTTCTTTGCCTGTAATTTTCCTTAGTAGGCATTAAACTTGTGCATGTATCTCTATATAGACAAGAGCCATTTTACTCATCAGATCTGTGAAGGGAAGACCCAAGTCATAGTAAGAATCCATGTCTTGTAATAGTAATGAGTAATAATAACAATTGAAAAAAAGAAAAATATGAATAAATGCAAGAAGACCTGGTTAAAACTATAATGGGACATTCCAGACAAAGCAATATCACCATGGTGACAAGTAGCAGGTGGCAAACCCTCCACCAGAAAGATTACATAGTGCACCTTTAGATAATAACATCTATTTAATATCTGCTTGGTATTATGTGTAGTGCTTTCCTCTTTCTGCAGGAGTGTCCCAGCGGCATAGTAAATGAAGACACATTCAAACAGATCTACTCGCAGTTCTTCCCACACGGAGGTAGTGTCTGTACAGTTTTCTTTTTTTCAGTGTTGTTTAAATCTGTATATTTTTACTTATTCTGTATATGATTTCCTTTCCTTTACAGATGCAAGTCAGTATGCTCACTACCTGTTTAATGCATTTGACACAGCACATTCTGGATCTATAATGTTTGAGGTTTGTCTTGTTATAACCACCTAAAAATTATTAAGCCTTGTTCTAGTCTCTTTGTCAGTGAACATTTCTTTGATTCTTTGCAGGACTTTGTAACAGCCCTCTCCATTCTGCTCAGAGGAACAATCACTGAGAAGCTACAGTGGACATTTAACCTTTATGACATAAATAGAGATGGTTACATTAACAAAGAGGTGAATCTCTTTGCATAATAGTATATTATCACCTCTTTTACACTTTAAACTAAATTGTGTGTCTGCTGTCTAAACAGGAAATGACAGACATTGTCAGGGCAATATATGACATGATGGGCAAATACACTTACCCTGTGCTCAAAACAGACACTCCCAAGCAGCATGTGGATGCCTTTTTTCAGGTATGAGACGAAAATAGTTTAGCAATGAGGCCACAGCAGTTTATTGTAGCTTACTTGTGTTACAAAACAGGCATGGTGTTTTGAGTGATCTCAAATGTGACTTGTATTTTTGTCTTCACATTTTTGCAGAAAATGGACAAAAACAGAGATGGTGTCGTCACACTAGATGAATTCATCTTATCATGTCAAGAGGTAGACCATTTTAGAATATTCTGGTGTAGATACCACATAGAGAAATAAGATACTGAAGCCTCATTTACTATTATCCAATAGTGTATGTGCAATTTGAAATCTTTGATAAGTCTATACTGCCCCCTTGTGGCTTAATGTCTAAGTGCAACTGAGTTAAGCCTACATACACATGGTAAAGTTCTTTTTTTGTTTTATATGCAGGATGAAAACATCATGCGCTCGCTGCAGCTTTTTGAAAATGTCATCTAGCTGACCAACAAAATCTGAAAAAGCAAAAAAACAAAGACAGAAGAGGAAAGGTCAAGAGGAGAAACATGGATTATAAACCCAAAGGAAGAATATATATGGGATTTGTGTCATTTGGGTGTGACAGTTTGTGAAGACTGCATGAAGACACGGGACCAGCCCCGGTTCAAACTCAGCCCTTTATTTCATACAGCCTCAATGTGACTACTCGCCTCCTTCAGTGTGCACTTCAATCCAATGTGTAAATACAAAATCTCAAATACAAAACTAAGGACCGTTCTTGTAAATTAAATAGAATTTAAAGTATTGGAAGCTTCTACTAAATATTAAAACATATTTAAAAATAGGTTAAAGCACAATAAACCATTTCTAAGGACATTTGTATCAATGTGACAAAAGTGAGCAATATGTTACGCATGCACAACCGCGTCTTGTACAGTCTTTGTGTGCCATGACAGATTTTGTGGCAGTTCTCATCTGGTTTAATGGACTCCAGCTGGCTTATGTCCAACTATTCCTGTGTGTTTAGTGGTGTCGATAAGTGTTACATTCGACTGTATATATTGTTAATGTTATTTGTGACATGAACATGCTGTGTATACTTTCATGTATGTCTGTGGCCTGGTCTTCTGTCTGTCTTTCTGTCATGTGGCTCTATCAACCCTGTTTTCCAAATTTCTTTGTGCATGAGTGTGTGGTGTCCTGACATTATTGTTTGCCTAAATCATTCAAGTACAAATCAAACCTTGAGAAAACACTTGTCATAAAATATTTTGTTCAATTATTGACTCAGAAGGACCAACTGTTCACTGTGAGGAGAGCAAGTCAAAAATTATGTGAAGACCTTTTCACTGGTTTTGAAGGAGAGGAAGCCATTTTTTCCTTAAGAGCCATTGATGCTTTCCTGATTGAATGAGACCTAAAAACAGATTTCGTAATATTTACTGTCATGCCCACTCACTGTGCTTTCAAAATATAACAGGTTGAGACACCTCAGACAAGAAGACAGACAGCTCAGAATGAAACCATACATGTATTGAAATATTGTATAAAATCATTATATTTATCAATAAACTTTTCAAGAAACAGAATGTATGTCTGGCGTTTTTCTATTGCTCCATGCCACATTATGTTCATTTGCCATTACTTTTATGCATCAAAGAGGACAAGCAAAAAGGTCACAGTTGTGTTTTATACTGTTATATACACACCTTTACAATGAAAGTACAAAAAGACATGTAAATTATGCCTCACAAACGAAGCATGATATTGTGCATATGAGAAATAAATAAACATGCATCAATGTCTATTACGAGGCCGTGTTTAAATTACTTTGCTGCTGACATTCGTTTTCATTATTTTTCTAGACTTTTTATCATTTAACTGGAGTTCACAGTGGGGAGCAGTTTGATTGCGACAGTGCTATAGGACAAAGGGAGTCAGAAATGCAATCTGAAAGGGTCTAAGTGGCAGACCATTTATCAGAAGTACTTCTCATCTGCAATTGCACAGAGACATTTGTTGGTAATAAAATAAAGTGTGGAAATCATTAAAAACACATTTTTGAACGTAACATTTTGTCTCGTTATTATCGGGGCTTCCATTTTCCCAAAACAACCCTACAAAACTAATCTGCCCAAGAGTAAACTACTGACATGAAAAGAAATATGTGTGGGATATTGCTTCTCGATCCTTCTAAGGGTCCATAGAGGCAGAAGAGTCTTCATTTTCTTCACAAGATATACACTGATAACAACGACAAGGTGGCACATATGAGAAGTGTGACAGGCTCCAGATAAAGGATTTTGTCCAAGATTAAACGCTTTCCTTAGGATTAGGGCGCATTTTAAGGTCCACATTCAAAGTCGGGAAGACGCAATCCTCGTAACTGTGCGTAAGAGTGCATAATCTTCCACAACATAAGTAATAAAATGAGTTTGGGACTCAGTGCATTTGCTTGAGGGTCTACTCCCTCTCCTCGGCCCACGGCTGAAGGTTCTGCAGCGCGTACAATGAGGAGTTGTGGGCGCACAGTGGATCGGACACCGCTGATTCGCCGAGGGACTTCTGGAGGGCGGACTGCTGCAGCTGGAGAATGAGACGATTGGCTTGTTGACGCTCCGCCTCGCGCTCTTCGGCTGTCTGTCTCCTGAACACGGCATAAAAGAAAATAAAAAATTAAACTTTTTCCTTGAAAAATAAGTTCATTAAAAAAAGAAAAGAAATAATTGCATGTTTTTAAAACGAACAGCATATTTTTTTCAAAATTTGCAAAGTGAAACTGCGCATATACATTTTAACCATAAACTCACAGACGTAACCCATTACTTACTGTAATTTAAATAAATCATTAATATATATGCCTATATATAATTCAATAATATGAAGCTCAATGTAATATGGGCCATTTTTTTTTTTTTACAAACTATTAGCATACTATATACCCTAACATTTTATCACTGATCATAACCCATTCATTTATTTTGCAGTAATAATAGTAGCCTATATTATTTGACTGACTAACTACTTTTATTTCAGTATTTGCATTTTGTTCCGAGTCATCTAGGGTCATGCCACCTTGAAATCACGTGACATATTCGGAAGCGTTTACGCGTAAAGTTATTCCGAATGAAACGCAGCTAATAATAAATGGCTAATAACATCTATACCTGGGTACTTTAGATGTGTGATGTTGTGAACAAACTCTAAAACTATGTGTATCAAGTCATATAACTCACCTCCACTTGGTCCTGCGGTTCTGAAACCAGGTCTTAACTTGTGCGTCAGTCATCTTGAGGCTCTTGGCCAGAGCGGCCCGCTCGGCACTAGCCAGATACTTTTGACGGTGGAAGCGCTTCTCCAGCTCGCAGATCTGTACACGTGAAAAAGATGTGCGTGGTTTTTTCCTTTTTGGAGGTGTTCGGTTCTGGTATGGATGTCCTATTCGCCTCGTGACGGCAAACGGCACCAGGGCAGCTGCAGGTAAAACACACACATCCATAGTTAATAACTGCCAAATGATTGCCAATAATAAATAATGTTTACTAAAGGTAATATGGGTCATAGAATAGGCCTGCAGATGTATCCAGAAATGTCAAAGATTCTAGCCTAGACCATGCATTTTGATTTCTCTGTCTGTCATAGGCAAAAGAATATTTTAGTTGTTTGAGATAATTAAGCCGTTTATTGGCGACTAATCAGTTATTTATTAATTTTTTACTTAAAATATGGCTACCCTATAATAATAATAATAATAATAATAATAATAATAAAACATGTTTCTCAACGTGTCTAAAATAATTATTAATTATTATTATTATATTATTATTAAGGTTCTATTTTTGCTGATTGCACTAGGCCCAAATGTTACACAATATTTCATTTAAGAAAGAAATAGTAGGCCATTGGCTACTACTATGTTGTTAATATCTTTTCTTTCAGTTCTTTCTTTTATAGTGTCTGTTTGTGCTTCTGTAATATTTATGAAAAATTAAAAGTCTTGTCAATAACCCTTAAAGCTATGAACACGTGCTGGTTGTTAATCGACGATTTCACTGAAATGTGAAATATCAATGACAGCAAAAGCCTGTCTTACCTGATATCCTGTCCTTTGCAAACCTGTTCCCAATCCATGGGAAACAGAGCCCTCCGAACCCGGGAACTGCGCTCTGCACGGGGGTTGGAGGTCCAGTAGCCGTTACGGGTCTATGTGCCGGAACCCGAATAACCCCTCTGCTCCCTAAACTCCTACTTTCTCCGTACGAGCCGGCGGCGTCCACTGGGGGCATAATGCCAGATAGGGAGATGGAGAGAGCAGTGTAAGAGGGCGCACTGGCTCCTGTTGGACTCCCCAAACTATAATACCCATCTCCGCTACTTGAGTCCGAACCGCTCTGTCGTCCGGCTGTGCGTGCGCTCTCTGGTTCTGTCCCTGCTCCCAGGATCTGATCTATACCGAAACTGATGGGCTCGTGCTGGGCCGGTTTGGGAGGAGGACTCGTTGCGCTCGGTGATTGCTCCATTTCCGTCTTTGTACTGCTTCAAAAGAAAAAAGATTGCTCTCTATATTTGCTTCACAGTGTGGTTAAACTGTTCCTTTAGTCAAAGCTGCTCGTGTCTCCATCGTTGTCTCTTCGCTCGTGTCCAGTTCTTGTCCGTGACGCACCAGCAGGCCTCTTGTAAAGACTCTCCTCTCTGCATGCTCTGCGCTCAAACTTTGATGGGCGTTCAGAGAGATGTGACGCTCTGTCCTCTCTCCACACGTCAAAACGCCCCCTCCATCTCTGCGCGCCTTCCATTGGCTGCCAGCACCGTGACTGATTGAAAGTTAATGGGAGTGGGCCCTCTATTTGGCACAATAACCAACATGTCCCATAACCACCGGCGCTAGACTGATAGACCTTCTAGATGTCAACAAATGGCTCTTCTCCGAGTCGCCGTTACGCGCAACATCTTTATCAATATAATGAAGAGTTACGAGCGATGACAACTTTATGGAAATGTGTCTCATCGGGAATCACTCAGATCAGTGCTTTTACATTTGTTCCATCTCCGTATAACTCCGTTTATGTTTCGAATATAAACATGAAATGTTCTAAAAACGATTTGAAGAGCAGGCTATGTTTTAGATGAATTGAATAGCGACTATTACCGACCTTAGCGCGCGTAATTTGTCCTTTACGCACAGATTGACTGAGGTTTATGTGACTTCCACAGTGATATGTCTTCATGAAAACCGTCTAACTGGAATGGAAATGTATCCAATACAACTTTGCCAAATATGTGTTCCTGCTTTACTATACTGCATTTATGTTGACCAGAATACCAATGGTATTTTATACGTTTACAAGATTATGGAAGCTAGTTAATTGAATAAATAACTAAATAAGGAATTAATTGTAAATTGATTTCAAAAATTCGGTCGAACAGTGTTCGCGCAATGACGCACAAATAATCCTGTATTTAGGCCTAGTTTAAATAGGGACGTGGAAAACCAATAGTTATGATGCTCAGTGCGCCCCTCTTATTTGTTCCTTGTTGCTGTGGCACATTAAATGAGATGACAAGGGAAAGCCATGGGCTACTGCAGATAAAGTGTCCGGCCTCTGGAAGTAGTAGCTGAGCGCTCACATTCAATGGTAGAGGCGCCCAAAGTGACCCCATAATCTCATTTGCACTAACTTGTCTGTGGGACAGACAAATGCGCGTGTGGTGTGGATGCGGCAGGTGGCTTTTTAAACTATCACATTACATCAGCGTTACAAACTAAGCAGAGAAACTTATTGGGGCAATCAAGTCAATTTATGATGAAAGATGGTGTGTAATAATAATTATCATCTATTCTGTAAGCCTTATGTAGCTACACGAAAGTTATAACGCGTCCGTTTTAGGTGGAAAATAAAGGTTATTGTTGTATTAAAACTTGAATCTCAAAGTTGGCACTTCTTTCAAAATGAAATCTATTAAACTATTAATGTGCAGTCTGCGGCTAAAAACGTCACACAAAAATGCAAAGATATGCCGTTGTATTGAAGTTAATATAAACACGCCACTTGGCCCCTCACAATAAAACCTTATGAAGCAATATGAGACGGGACAAGGCCCGAGGTGTTTGTTTGGCAATATGGACAGAGTCTGAGCGTTGGCCGCATCTCCGTGCCATATGCGCGCTCACCGGTGGCTTTTGATGGGAGAGATGATGGGGCTGTTAGCTGTCAGCTTCATGGACATTTCCCTTATTTGTTTGTCCGGTTTTGACAACAACAACAACCCAAGTAAATTTGTGCAAGTGCAGTCATATAATTTTTCCTTGAAAGATTGAAAGAGTACAATAGGCTACACCACAGTTTGTTCACTTTAGACAAATAACGATGAACGTAAAGGGCAGACCGGTCATGTGTTAAGTGTTGGTAATCTGGTGTAATCCAGTGATTAAAAGTAATTATTACACATTAGCGGTGACCTGCGGAGATATCACAGTATTACATCTTATCCAAAATGCGCCAGACCAACCCCCACCTCGCCCTTTGGCACACTTTATTAATTTATTGACGGTCTGAAAGAACACATTTTACCCTTTCCTCAATAATTCTTTCATCACAAAAAGAAAATACTATGAAAGTAAAGGAAACGACACCCCCTAAGCTTTTGTCATTGTCTGGTGTAGGCCAAAATGTTTAGTGTTTCTGAAAAAGCCTGCAGCAGCGGGCAAACAATTAAGACGCACATCAATCCTGGCGTTTTTTATCCACGGGCAATCTAAAAACTGACACGGTGATTCCAAAAGTCCAAAAAGAAACGACAACAAAAGAGTGAAAGAGTGCGATTTGTTTGAGAAATTACCACTTGATCTGCATAATCGGGGGGTCTGGGCTGCTGCTCTGGTACCCGGGGGCTGCGTTTTTATTGCGCGTCTCTTCGCCGTTATCAATTTCAGCAGCGCGCCTGACTTTTTAAAAAGGAGGGGACGAGGCCGGCTGCTTGTGAATAATGAATGACACGCTTTTATATTGTCGCTAAAGTGCCCGTGATGTTCCAATATGAAAAGGCAGCGGTAAGTAATAGTGCATTTAAAGGGGATGTAGTGTATTATTATGATGTAAAAGTCAGGGAGATGAGCGGAGAGAGAGCGGTGGCGCGCAGAGAGCACTGAGAGCGCAGAGATTGTTTTATTACAATAAGAGGAGATGAGTTTGCCTCGCAGCGGAATGGGGACCAGTTAATGAAACTTTACCGCAGCTAACGATTTCCCCTCCCTCGCTCTAAAAACCGTCCTTATGAAATATTTAAACTATTTAATATAGGTAGTATTAAGCTGAAAGACACTGGCATGGGCCATCTGACAACATTTACAAGGCTGTAGATTTTTAAAAGTTGCATAAACACTGCTTTATGGGGCTTTACAAGCGGGAGAGCAATGTTGTAAATCACCTTACATTGGGAGTAATGATGTGAAATGTGCTTTACTGTTGGCAGCACTGCTCCAGTCACAGGCTGAACACAACCAATGAGAAACTTTGGTTTTGCATTGAGTTCAGTCTAGATTTTAATTCTGAATCATCATTATGATTATTTTTTGTGTGAAACAATAATGGTTTTAGTCAGTTGCAGGCTGTATAATTTGATCTGATTTGGGTTTGTTCTTGTTTCTCTTTGTGACTTGTTCATGCAGCTGTAAGTTTACATTTTACTGGGGTTGCAACAGTTATTTTGATAATCAATTAATCTATTCTTTAGAATAATCGATTAGTTGCAAACTAATTTTTATAAAATATTTCCCTGATGACATTAAAGTGATGCTACTTGTGGACACAATGGAGTAGGCTATATGTATATACAGACAAAATGTATTTTATGAAAATAACACCAAATATGTATGTTTTCTGTCTGTCATAAATCTGTCATAAATCCTCTTCCCTTAGTACAGCCTGTTTTGCATAGGCTAGTAAATAACAATTATCATTTCCTAAAATAATTATCTCAATAGTTGATAAATTGTGATTAAGCACTCACTGCACTGAGGAGGATTTTGTGGTAAAACTCCCTGCACACTTAGTGATTTTTTACAGTTTTTTCAGTTATTTAACAATTTGTTTTTATATTGAATATTTTGTCTTTGTTGATAGAGAGGAAAAAAATATCTGATTTCAATCTAATTTGCACTTGGACATTACAGATGCATACAGGCAGCAGTCCGTCAATACACAAAGCTGTGTTTTTGTCTATAACAGGAGCCCAAGCGCTCCAGTGCTTGCGTGTTGGGTTTCATATTGACATCCTCAGTGGGACTGTTGGATGAGAGCAGAGAGCAATGGGATCCCCCATAAGGGACAATCGTGGCCATCATCTTCATATCGTGCTCCTGTCACTGGACTAATGCTCTGAGGAAACAACGTAAGTGTCAGACATTTAAAAAGCACATGTTAAATGTCAGTGTAAATGTCAAACATAGGGCTGCAGAGATATTGCTGGATTTGAATGGCCAGATGAAGGCTGTCATGAGCAGATGCAATTTATTGGGGAAAAAAGGGATATTTCACTTAATAGTTTATGAAAGCTGAATTGTTTGCTTTGAGAATGATGTATTAGTTCAGTGGAGGACAGTTAACAGCAGACAAATAGTGATTAAAAGAGGAAGCAGCAATCAACTGAACATAGGTCTTGTACACAAATCAGGATGTCTCTGTATCAGCATGCATATTTAACAAGGGAAAGATGCCCCGACATAGTAGATATTAATTTCATTGAATTGTAAATACTTTACCAGTGAGGAAACAATGCCCTGTGTGGTGTGCGTGTGTATGTGTGTGTATATGTGTGTATATGTGTGTATGTGTGTGTGTGTGTGTGTGTCTGTATGAGTGTATGGGCCATGTTAGCCTGTCTGATGGTTGAATGCATGGCTGCCTCTTCACGCTGGTTAAAGCCAGGGAGGAGACAGAGAGGAGGAGGATGTGAGTTAACCACAGGCACACTGAGTTATGGGCAAAAAGAGAGAAAGAGAGAAAGAGAGAAAGAGAGAGAGAGAGAGAGGAGAGAGAGGAGACAGAGATGAGGATGTGACAGAGTTAAAGCATTAATGGGGGTCATTTGAAGCTGATGATAATTGAACACATGGCTTGGGTTTGAACTATTGTATTTCCCACAGCTTGGTCTGCTTTTGTGGTTGTTGCTATGATCCCTAAACCTTGGCTTATCTTTATTATTGAGTGATAAGTAAAAGTTTGTCTGCTTAGCGATGACACTGAATTATCATTGTAATACAGCTTTGAGTCTGGACGGACAAATTCATGATGTTATTTAGTAATTTATGAATTTAATGATGAGTCATTAATTCATGGGCACATGTGCGGGGTCGTGTCAGGATGCATGTTAATTTAAAAGCAGCTGAGCGCTCTGAACACCCCTGGATGCACTGCTAATGTGCTAATTCATTACTGCTTGTGTTCAGTTGAATTGCGTCGTCACTGTGTTGTCCATCTCTCTCTGTCTGGATTCTCTCCGCTTCATAAAAGCCGATTATATGCATGTCCAGCCACTCTCTGTTGCCTCTTGACCTCATCACCCTGCCTGTTGCCTCGCCCACAGGGTGTTCAGGAGAGTGGTGATGGGGGGGCAGAGGACCAGCTGCCACCAGCACATAGAGCTCTATAGGCCTGGCAGAGGGACTACTCCAGCCCCCTGCTTCTACGGGCCTTCTGGCCCCTCAGGGCGAGGGGGGGGCACCAGCTTCATGCCACCAGCCCCACCTGTCTAGCTCCAGGCTGACGACTGTGACTGATTGGACACACAAAGCCACACAAACATATTGTTGCTTATTGACCCTGAAAATGTAATCTCTCTCACCTTTGATTTGCTTCATCACTGATAGATTGTTTTAATCTTCACATCCTACACATTTTATTATTTATTTCATACAGTAGTATGATAATAGCCAAACATAAAAATCTTGTATTTCCAAAAGTATTTTTGTAAAGAAGTAATTCTCTAAAAGTGCTCATATCCGAGGGGACTGAGTAATCTCTTATCAGAGCAACGTTAAAACACTGCCCACATGGGAGGGGTCTTTTGAAAACAGTCCATATGCTCATTTCCTGCGTGACCATGTCCACACACACAGTTACAGTGGGATACACAGGGGCAGTTTGCTCTGAGGCGTGAAAGAGCTCGAGCTAAGTGAGGCCACTCCGGAGCTCTTCTCTATATTGATTTCCCATTATCAGAGGCCAGTCCCACTGGAGTCATTAGTGCTGGGATCAAACAGACAGACAGAGAAGGAGACTAATCCCAGTCACTTACACCAGCACGGGCAGATCACCTTACCTCCCTGAGGGCTGGAGGGCCAGAGTGGAGCAGAGAGGAAACCAGAAGAGGGGGTGCAGTGCAGGCCAGTGCTAGGGCTAACAGATGGAGATGAGAGGAAGAGCCGAGGTGGGGTTTCACAGTGCAACGTTCACGGGCAAATGGTAGACACTCTTTGATCACTTTATTTGGCTTTTTCAGTATTGTAGCAGAAATGCATTGTCTTACGGTCTTCTCTCAATTTTCTTTTTTTTCCCTCTTGAGCGAGATTTTGTAATTCAAGATTGCAATGACAGATGATTTTCTTTTGTTCAACTGTGACAAATTGTAACAAATATAATCCCTCATCTGTCTTTCTGTCAATAATTTTATGGTAAAGATTCTATGATGAATGGTTTTCATGTTGCTCCACTTGAAAAGTCGACACCACAGAAGGAAAGAATATGAAATGTGAAATACTCTTTTGGTCCCTTGCTTAATAATTTTGGTGGATGTATTTATTCTCCATGGATTCGAGGAGAGCAATGAATTTGTAGGATGAATCAACACCATCCATCTTATTCACTTCTGCCTGCCAGCCTGGTTTGGTCAAGCTTTATATTGTATCCACACACATTCAGTGAGCATAAACCAGTCTACAGACTCAGTGCTCAGGCGGGGGTGACCCTGGCCTGACCCCCCCACTGACCTTCAATCTGTTCCCCAACCTTACACCACAAGCGCCGGGCCTCTCCAGGATGTTCTTTGCTGGCATAGGCCTCAGTGTGCGTTGTGATGGATATCTCCTCAGACAGTACCCTGTGTGGCCAGTGTGTGCGGTGCCTTACCCTCTGCCCCCTCCCACCGGTGTTAATTGATTCTTGGTGTGCTTCGCTGATTGGTGTGAGGACCCCTAGAGGCGGGATCTCTCTGCATCAGTGCCCCCTCAATCGTTTACTCTGTGGTAGCACCTTTCAAACGCACTTAGCACACATAATTACATTTTAGAAGGATCAAATCTACGCCACGGGAGCGTCTCCAAAAGAGCGGCACGGGACTCTGGTAGGGATTAAGATTGTTTGAGTTTTTCACAAATAAAAGTGTAAAAATAATCTCCATCAACAACAAAAGCAAGCAAAAACAATCAAACAACAACCTTAAAATCTCTGTGAAATAAGCTCACTCTTTTCCTAAATATTTACTGGCCACTCAAAAAAGTTTTGATGACATGAATCTATTAAAAATGCTGTAGAACCAACAGGGCCAGAGCAGCCTTAGACATGTATGTGTGTTTGAGGGGGTTTTCACACCCTGGTAAAGAGGAAGCTGGCTCGCTGACATGAGCAGATTGTATGAGATGATCCACTTAGAAAAAAATGAGTGTCTTCGAGGTGATTCATGGACAGTATAGGTGGGCGTAGGTGTGTGTGTGTGTGTGAGGGGGAGCAGGCCAAAAGACAGTAACACAGATGAATCTTGGGTTATTAATTTCCAGCCGCGGCCCCTGGGTGAGATGTTAATATAGGGCTGATTGTGACTAATTTCTTATTAATTGCTATCAGCGATTACATAGTGGCCAGTAATACGGCCTAATTTGTTGAAATGAATTTGGTTTTCAGAAGGCATTTTAAGTGCTGCAGGTGGTTGGAGTGTGCCCTTCTTTTTGTTTGTCAGTGGTAAAGTTGTAAAGTGGCATTGCTGTGTCCATGCTGTTAGTTTTGTGAACTACTTTTGTGGTGTAAACTGTTACTATACAGATAAATGCCTTCTTTGTCTTACGTTTTGTTTTGTTATGTTTTGTTATGTCTTGAGAGCTTGTACACCAATATGCTGTTTTAAATGCCCACGATGATTTTTATTTCATTTATAGAAGCTCACACATAAGTATGATGTCTGTGGTCATTACTGCCGGGCACAGGGACGTGTACGTTGTTGTGTTGCTTTGTTGAATGTTTATAGCTTCCGTTAGTGCAGTCGCAATGACCACTGAGGAACCAGTAGATACAAAATCCAAATCCCTCTATAAAAGAGAAGATGCCCTCTGGGCAGCCATAGCTCATAGTTGGCCTGATTTAGTGGCAGCCTGGAATCTGGGCTTGAATAAAGACAGAGCGAGCGAGGTGAGAGTGGGGGAGAGAGAGAGAGACAGAGGAAAAGATAGCTCCCCGTGTGATAAATAGCCCCAGCTCTTTCTATTGCATTAGCCATCCGGGCCGATAGATTGCGAGCCCAATAGACCCAGACGTATGCGATTGGTTTCTCATATAAAAGTTGCATATTAAATTCCTTCACAGGACTGTGCCCCCCAAGCATGAAGGAGGGATGGGAGGAATGGGAGTTAAAACGCAGAAAGTGCAGAAAAGACTGGAAGAGCAAGAAAAAGGCTTTTTATGAGAGGTGAGGCGCTGGAGAGAGTTGGGGAGGACTCAGAACAAGGAGAGGATAATGGCAGCAGGAAAGTAGCTTGATGGTACCAAAGACAAATGGTGATGTCATGTATTTAATAAGTCCGTGGATATTGGACGATGAGTGAGACCGTGCGTCCATTTAATCAGTATTGCTTCCCAATGAAGATTTCTCTCCTGTTTTGTGCTCGCTCCCCCTTCTTGTTTTCTCAGCCGCTCTCCACATGCTAACGACCGCTCTAATTGTTTCCAAGCTCATTAAGATGCTGATGTTTTAATAGTAATTAATCCGTCATTTGCCTACATGCAAACACGGGCCACTGAGGTTTGTTCCAACACACTGCTAATCCAGTAGCCTAGTCAAAGGAGACAATATCCTGCTAATTTAGCTCATCACGGTTAATTGGTTGTTAAGTGCCTTTAATTACCAAGCAGGCTGTGGGATTTGGGTCGGCAGAAAAAGAGGGAAGGCAGTAGTTATGTGCTGTGTGTCTAATGGCTCTTGTGTGAACTTTGATAGCTGATGTAAACGACTAAAGGGCACACAGACACACAAGTGTTGACCCGCTTCTGCATCCTTTGCTCCTTTCCTTCTTTACTCTGTCCTTCCTTGTCCCTTCCTCCATCTCTGTCTTCCTCTTTCTCCAGATATTATTAACTCATTAAGTTTTTTTCATTATTTTTAATAAAAGATGAGTTATGGCTTTAGCCTCAGTGTGGCAGCATCCCCTACCTCCCCCTACCTCTGCCTCCATTTCTTTCTCTCTTTCTCTCTCCAAACCTTTTAACCACTCCGTTCCTCCTCTGTCCCACCCTCCAGGGCCTTTCTAGTTCTTTTTGACCATATTGTGTACATCCTCTTATCTGTTTGACCCCTGAACTTCTGCCTTTGACCTGGGTGTCGCTGGTTACCACCTTCTGTCCATCGTTTTTGCTTTCGCCTCATTCACTTGCGTCTATCAATCATGTCTCCAGCTCATAGCGCTGAGCAGTCTTTAGATGGCATTCATAAGATTTATGATTCATGAATCCACAGCGTTTGATGGAGAGAACAGACAGAGAAAGTGGAAAAGAGAGCGAGAAGAAGAGGGCTCTGTCGATGACACACTTGAATAATGACAATGGGTATGATTGATAGCCTGTGTAGTGCTGGCCTGTTTGTGTGGCATTGCTCTGTTGAAAATGTAGCGTTTTTACCACGGATTAATTTGATGTAAAAGAAGCAATGATTAATGACCTTCATGTAGTTTGGGCGGTCAATGGTCAGCTCAAAAAGCAGAGAAAATGAAAGTGCGGAGGAGAGGAGCAGTTGACCAGAGGTGTCAGGGGACGCATACAGCTTATAGAGGAAAAGAGACGCTCAAAGAGATGAACTCTGATGAATGCCTCACTGCTGCTGCTGTGTTAACCATTCACGGTTTTAGCCATTAAAAGACTTAATCAAATATTAATGCCACTTCAGTGTCATTTCCTCACGTTTATGACCCCTCTTCATATTAGTTTTAGGAGGTTGTCCTGTCTCTATTGCAGAAAAAGTTTAATATAGTGACATTTGTATTAAGAGGTGTAATAGTGTCGTACAAAGTTAAGTGAGTGGGAATGAATTTTAGATATGAATTTAATACTTCAAAAAGTAATACTGTATAAGGAATAAAAGGTAGGTGTGGCATACATTTCTGTTTTCATGGCCAGCTGGAGTCTTTTACTTCCAAGATGTCATATTCCCTCACTTTGTACAATTTAAAATAAGTTAGAAAATAAGTACTTGGATTTTTTTTTCTTTATTATATGTTTTCAAATGCTGAGACATGATAGATTTGCATGGAGCATTTATGGGTTTGTACATTCACATCAGGAAATGCAGGAAAAACTGCAGTTGTACAACAAATTCAGATTGTGGTAATGGACTTAAAATGTCAAATTATTAATTATAGTCAGAAACATTATAGTGCATTGTGGTCTTCAAAAAAAAAAGTTTATTTGTAAACATTTTACTAAATATGACTTAAATGAAATTGTACTCTTAAATTAAGTTTTATTTCCATTTATTTGCTTTATTTAGCAACTGAATTCATTTATACCATAGCCTATAGGAAGTTGCAGATTATGGTATAAATGGATAAATTTGCCTTTACACAGAAAATACTATGGCAATACAATTTTCTATTTCTGAAACAGAACCTAATCTTGTTTATGTAAAAGTCCAAGTGGCATTTCTGTAGCAGTTAACATGGTTTCATCTTACACCAGTTATATTCACATGCATCTACAGTCTGCCGATGGTAATGACTGAAACAAGAAGCAGGACTTTTGGCAGAAAACACATTTGGCCATATGGCTTCATCTGGGGCTTGAGCTGGTGTCACACATTGTTTGTTCAGAGCTACACATTGACACAAAGGACACTGAAGCAAAGTTAACGTCTGTAAAAACTAGACGCTGTCCATTTTAGCTGGTGTCTTGGTTAACCAGTTGTACCTTGTCTTCGAGACAGCTTCATCTTGACAATTCTTCCCCTGTCATAGTTTACGCTCAGCATGACCTGGGCTTAAAAAGAATTAAATGTGTTCAGTAAACATGTAGAAACCTAGTGTCAATCCTAATAAAAAGTATATAACTGTAAAATTACTTATTTTATTGCAAAAATAAATAATATTTGACAACTTTTTAAACATCTATTTCTTTCTGCTTGGATTAGTAAAACTTTATAATTACTACAGCTTAATTTGCCTTAATAAAGCATGAACAAAGACTTTATAATAAACAAATAATAAAATTCAAGATAGGATAAGCCTGAATTTGTATTTGTGCTAATTAAGTGATTAATTACAGCTAAGCCTGAATCAGTCTTAATAAAATATTTGCTCATAATGAATTCTTTGTTCATGTATTATTAAGGCTATAAATCAGGTGTAGTTATTATTTGGTCTGAGATGTTTGTCAGCTGGTATATGTAAAGAAATATAGAGAGCATTTATCTTGAGTACCTTCACGCCATCTGATAGTATGTTTTGGTTCATTGCATTTTTGTATTTTACGGACAAAAGGCTGACTTCTTTAATATTTTAGTACTGTAACAGGGACTTACCTGTCATTTCCATTGACGTCTGTGGGTGTGGTGCCATTTGTCAGTTGTACAGCTGTGGTTGGAGCTGCCCCGCTGTGTATTTCTTGAAGACTGAAGCTCTGGTCTGTGAGTCCTGCCCTGCATGTGTTGGGCATGTGTCCACACAATAGTGTCACCTCTGTAAGGTTATCTCTGGCTAAAGGTAAACAAGATGAACGTGTATGAGTCAAATTTAAATATGTTTCTCACTAAGCTGAACTGCTTCACTTTTACCTCCGGTCATAATGGGCGATGGCTGTCTGCTCCTCCACCCACTGAAGGGCCATCTACACCTGAGTATGTGTGAGTATGCTGACCTGAAGTCTCTGTTCAACGCTCCATATAGAAAAGGGTTCAGGGCGGAGTTGGCATAACCCAGCCACAGCACTATGGGGTATTCTGGCACTGTGTTGGGGTCAGGGTGCTCCTTTAGACCTAAAACTGTGAACATGATAAAATATGGCAACCAGCAGATCACAAATGCCCCTATGACTGCTGCCAGTGTCACCGTGGCTTTGTGCTCTCGGAGTGTTATTGCTGTCACGTTGGAGACCACATGGGTAACAGTGGAGGAGTTTTTGCGGTTGTATGTGGTTACGCAGGTGGGCCGAGAGCTGGTGATGCGCTTGGCCTGTGCTCGAGCTATGCGCAGTATTTTCAGATAAGTCCAGCACATTGCTATAAGAGGAAGGTAAAAAGTGAGAAGAGAATCAGTGAGGACGTACGGCCGGTTGAGCTCAAATCGACATCTCCTCTCCGATGCATATGGGCCTTGATTTTGCACTGTCCCGTTCACAGTGTTCCAGCCCATTTGGATGGGCAAAAAAGATACAGCTACAGACACTGTCCAAACTGTTATCATTGCTACTGCTACTTTCCAGGGTAAAACCATAGAGGTATATCTAAGAGGCATGGTTACAGCAAGGTACCTGTCAACACTGATGGCCAATAATGTTAGAATAGAGGCTGTACAAAGCATTACATCCATGGATATGTAGAAGTTACAGAAGACGGGACCCAGAGGCCAGTCGTTGTTGAGCTGGAGGAGGGCAGAGAAGGGGAGGACCAGGACCCCCAGTAAGAGGTCTGTTATCGCCAAGGAAACGATGAAGCAGTTTGTGAGGCAGCGGAGACGACGGGACACGCACACAGCCAGACACACCAGGACATTACCCCCCACAGTCAGAGCGATCAGCAGGCACAGGATCACTGCGAGGGCCACATTCACCATGGTGCCATTGACTTCTCTAAGGATTCTGTGCTGGCATCCTGTTTTCTGCAAACTAAAAAGACAATATTGATTTAGTATTTTTATCACACTTTTGAATTACTGATTACATTAGAGCTGCACAATCTATCACAACAGACTCAAAATCACAATTTGAATTGGCATAATTCACACAAAAGGCTGCAATTATTTAGATCATACAATGTCCTCTGCAAAGAACAATATTTCGTGTTTGTTTTTTACAGAAAAAAATAATAATTTAGACTTCTACAAACATGTTCTGAAATTTATGAATTTGTGAATCAGTTCACATCACTTGTTATTTCAAATGTTAATATCATACTTTTTAAGCATATACCACAAAATCAATCTCTCTCTACTTAGAAGCCACTAGAAAGATGGCCTTTTTTATTTGTTTCAAAACTCTAGATTACATAAAATTATACTTACTGGGTGGTCCATTTTAACAGTAGATACTGTCATCTGTTATTTTCTTTTATTTGAATGTAATATAAAAGCTGCTGTTGAATTATCTGCCTAACCTGGATGCCATATAATCATAACTGTATTCTGGCTTCTGTAACCCCTGGTATTTTAGACATATGGCTGTGACATTTTAAATCCTCATTTGGGTTGGGTGTGGAGTAGTCTGTGATGCCAGTTTCTTTCTCCATTTCTCATATAGTCAGCGGGCCATTGTGTTTCCCGTCGTGTCATCTGTCCTGCAGTGACCCCTAGCGGAGAGAGAAAAGTATTACAGTCAGTAAATTTTTTTATTTTTTATTTTTATATGGCCATCAATCTATTTTAGCTTTACCAAACACATTTTAGCTTTACCAAACACACTACCCGGACCATTCCTAAATAAATAATAATAATAATATATATATATATATATATATATATATATATATATATATATATATATATATATATATATATATATATATATATATATATATTTTCATGCTCATTTGATTGACACAAAAATTTAAATGGGGTTACAACACTAAAGCCATTATTGTGTGTTCTGTTGGATTAGAATTATTCCACCGGGCCAATTCAAATGTCTATTTATTGTACACAACCCCGCACTATTAAAAGAAAAAAAGTAATTTCCATGAATAAATTACTTTCTTGTTATCTGTAATGGATTCCTTACTTGCTATAATAAGCAGCCTCTGTGTTGACATTGTTAATTTTCTAAGCAAAGACAGCTGTAGCGTGTCTGCAGTCATGTAATAATTAACCCTGTGGAGTTTTTAATGAAAAATTCAGTGCTCGTAATGAAAACTGGATATTTGTGTGAATGTTTGAATTTAGGTGCACTGTGTACCTTTTCTGGAGTGGGTCCACAATCTATTTGGAATCATGTCCATGGAGATGTTATTGGCTTACTTTAAATTGTCCACAATATAGTATTAAATTAGTTTGTCTTGCATTTATTCAACTAAAGGTGTAACTCTGTAATTTGGCTTACAAGTCTCTGTGGAGATTCATAGTTTAAGTGGAACATTCTAGGAGACAAGCAGATGACTGACCCTCCAGCAGACACAGTGCACAGTTACACAGTGCACTGTTAAATTATTGGTTAAACTTAATGTTAGAAAAAAATGTCTCTCCTTTTTCAAAATGCGGTGTTACATGCTATAATAAACATAACAGTGTTGTTTATAGCTTTGTGGCCATTTAAGGAGCCCCACACATGGAAAGTGTGCTGTGCATGAATGTACGTCAGTGAGCAGTGGACACTGTTTGCTCTTCTATTTTTCAACACTGTAATGGATTATGGGACATGGGCCAAACACGGTCCAAAGCAGCTTGCTTATCACCTCAAAGAGATACAGAGTCCTTCAGCTCACTAGAACAGCATACAGAGCCACCATAGAAAAACCCATACCCTAAAGAAAATGTTGACATAAAATAGTCAAATTATATAAACAAATTAAATCATACAACATAGCTAAACAGATAATAATAATCAGAATACAATACAGATAATACATAATCAGAGTGGAGACTAGAACTTTACACTATAGTGGGGAGTAATGTAGCCAAAATTTTACTCATGCCAGGATACTGTTAGTTTAAAAAAAAAATGCAAGTAATAGAAAATAATCTTGAATCTACACATTGAGCCATCCATATTAGTCATGAAAGAGTGAAAAAGTATTGCAGGTGTCTTATTATCAAGAAATAGACATTTTGACTAATAATTTGTTTATAATTAAGTTGCACGTAATATACAAAAATACAGAAAACCCATGTATTCTCTTTAAAATGTTTAAATGCCTTTATTGGCTATGGCATGTCTAATAGACCTGAGTTCAAATGTGTTTCAGCCTTCTGGCCTTCATCAGCAGGACAAACAAAATTCAAAAGGTGATAATAAATACAAGTGTTTCACCAATAGTTCTCCACGTGACAGGCAATGTGAAAAGTAAACCTATGAATCTATGAAGTGAAGAGTGACTAAAAACAGATGATGGTGTTGTGGTGTTACCCCGCTACCAAAAAAACACATTTAAAAACAGTGAATAATTTAAACAAGAATAGTAAATAACTATAAAAAAAAAGGCCCTCATTTAGTCCGGGGTGTTGAGGTTGTAGAAGTGTGCAGATCCAAAATATTTATTGTTGATGCAATTTTTTAAGTCTGTTTCCTTTTCACTATTCATGTATGCACTATTTATTCTGTGTGCTTGGAGGCCGGGCTGTTATTATGGAAGTCCAAAAAGTGTCTGGCCATCAGGGAATTTGTAATGCCTGTACAGTTTATTTATGTTCTGCCTGTCTGTCCTGTAGTGGATTTTTTGTCATCCCTATGTAAAAAAAAACAAAAACTTGCAAATTCACCAGATCAGCCTAGATAGATAGATAGATAGATAGCAAATGAGGTTTGGCAGGAATTTAAATGCTTTATATTATATTCTTTGTGTGAATTCTGCCTCTGAATGTCCAGAAATCTTTTAGTCTGATGTTGTTATAAGAACTACAGTTACTGCATTTATAGGAGCCCACTGGTCTAGAGTCCTTTTGGAAATAGGGGGTTGATAGCTGTGGACCAGTGGGGCATCTTTTGAACTTGATTCTGGAAAAAAAAAGTCACTTTAAATTGTGTAGATTAAAAAATATATATATGGCAAGACATGCCTCTAAGACTAACAAGAAGCATTCTATTTTTAGTATCACATACAATTCTGAGGCTAACACAATAAAACAAATCACAAAAAGGAACTGGAGTACTATTGTAAGTGATAATACTACCCGTTGTACTACCTCTTGTAACATTTAAAAGATGCCCCACCCTCCAGGATAAACTGGTCCACAGCTATCAACCCCCTATTTCCAAAAGGGCTTGGCTTGACTATTATACACACAAAGAATATGCCATAAAGCATTTCACTTCCTGCAAAACCACATTTGATATCTACAGAATCTGCCAAATTTGCAAAGAGAGACTGATGGCATAGTAAATATAAACATAAAATAAAATAAACAATAATGGCTTTCTTTAACTGAAGGATGTACTGGCATTTCCAACGCCATAAAAACAAGAAAAAAATCTGAAAGGGCAGGGCTAGAAATACAATTATGTCCCATTACTGATACTGCACTGAAAAACATGTTGCTCAAGTATAGGAGTAAAGGTATGGAGTCTGAAAAATATTCCAACACCAGTAAATGTAAGTTCTATCTACTTTACAATAAGATATTCTTGGACGTAATAAAAAAAAAAGTAGGCCTACTCAAATAAATGTAAATATTTCACTGTATTCAAGTGAACAGTTTTGTTTCGATTTGTGAAATAGTATGTGGTCTAATCTTTCTTTGGTCTGTTTCTAAAGTAGATCCAGAGAAAACACTGATAGCAGCACTTGCCTCTGAAACTATATCAGCTCTGCTCTGTGAAACTGGAGCATATTCAAACATTTTCATTATGTAAAAAGTCACTCAAAGGTATGATCTCTTACCCACTATTGAGAACAGTAGTCTGGACTACTGGGAACTGCTTACAGCAGAGTGCATTTATGTAGGTCAGCCAACTGTATAACAACCTTGTATAACCCCAAAATGTATAATGTATATTTAATAGATTATGTGTGAGCTTCATACAGTTGTTATTCCCCTGAGCTGAATGGACCATTCCCATGCTGCAGTTTCGGTCTAAGTGTATGGCTGTATTTATTTCCTGTGCTTAGCCTTGAGTAAACAACTTTATTTAGGAATTAGAATGCACAAGGATTCCTATCACTTAACAGAAAATGATTAATGGCCATTGTGTACTTATAAGTGTAGAAGGTATGCAGAATTTGAATACTGAGTATATTATTTATAATAAAAAAAAGGAAAAAAAGTGTGTATTTAAACTTCAACTAATACATTTGAAGTTATATTTCAAGATATTAATTTTTATCAGTGTTGCCCACCCATAGTGACATGTGTGCAAGACAAATTTGGTATTGTTGCTAGTTGTTGCTGTTGTTGTCACAATTGTTGTCACATGTTGATTAATGTGCACTGTCCCATATTTAATAAATAAACATAAACATAAACATAGTTGCTATGAGCACTTCAAGAAGGGTCAGTTTGCACCTGGAACCTAGAACTAGAAGTAAACTAGGACTAAAACAGGACAAAAGCAAGTCTACATCTGGACTAAACTGGGGTTAAAGCAGGACAAGTGTGAACGCAATTGTTCTTTGTGATGTGATTAATCACTATACTTAATAGAACAATCGTGTAATGAGGGTTCTCTTTTGTTTTAGAAAAGGGACCAAAGATTGTAACTGGTCTTCATAGATTTTTGAACAATGGTTCTTTGTCTTTCTTCAGTACAAATTACACCATAGTCTTCATTTATAACCATATGTAGTGCATGTAAGGACATCCATAAAAGTTAAAACTGATAAAAAATACATATAATTAAGAAGATGAAATAGTACATCATAGCTCACAATCTCCTTTATTTCTCAAACTTCTCTTTAGTTTTGCGTAGTTGCAAACACACTATCTGTGTGCAATGTACTGAGGAGGCATGCATCGTCTCCCCATCACCACATGAACAAAGGTGCATGTCCAGGTAATGGGTTTGGAGGACTGTAATGGACTATAACAGCTGAGTGTTGTTTGCAACAAGATGTTACAGCTGCAACACTCAAAGACGAGCCCCGAATCTTCACTGTGTTTTAGGATTCTGTTTTATCTCATGTCTGTGTAGTAAGGCTGCATAATATACATGTACCCAAGTGTACCCACTTGGCAAATTACTGTGTAAAAACAGCTACATCATTATAGTTGCAGTATTTAATAAGCATTAATTCATATTTAATGCAGTTTATGAAGTTTGTTAATGCAGTTGTGAACAGGTTTCATTTTCCAAGATTATACTGCAAAGAGAGTTTTTATTTATTATAAAATAAATATAATTATTTAGTATTTATTAATTTTTGTTTAAAAAAAAGCTGAAGATGTTCATTGGAAGCTTGCTGACAATAGTGGGAACAATAGAGGGGAGACCTATAGCTGCAGGGCTCAAATTACAAAATTCCTAGTCATTAACAAATTCCTTAATGTATAATATTGTAAATTTTGCTGTCGCTGCAGGTTTACAGTAGACGTAAGCTGCAGATGAACCTGAATATGCCCCTTGTAGACCTTCCATTACTGTGTAAGTGATGTGGCAAAAAGGGTCCAATCTGGTTTTTGGATGAAAGGCAAGAGGAGCTCTGGTGCGGTGCCTCTTTAACAGGCATGAGTTTGAGCGCTGATATGAGTAATGAGCTTATTTACCTCTCAGCTGGGACACCATTTGTGAGATTCTCTAAATACCAAGTCCTCATCTTTTCTGTGATCTTTTTAAACCAGCCAGATGTGCCCTCTTTGGAGAAAAACGCAATGAAATGTTTGCTCTTCATCCAAAAATATGTGAAGGGGCTGGTTTCAATGTTTTACCCAAAGTCCTGATTTCATTTCATCTTTCAAACATCATTAACGGTGGTATTTATAACACCAGTAGGGTGCTCAGTAATAGATAAAATGACTCATATTTCATTCAATTATTCATCATATTTAGCTTAGTCATTTGCTAAAAATACCCACAAGTTATCGTATAATTCATCCTTATAGATGTCTCCTCTCTTTAAGCCATTTACATTCTTCTCAATTATATGTCTGGGGTTTTTATGGGTAGTGAACAATTGCAAATCTATATTAATTATCTTTTTATAGCAAAATGGTTTCTTTTAATGGCGAATTTAACTTTCCTTGCACTGTAGCTGTAATAAAAAGGTAAATTTACAACTTGCATAGACTGCACAAACTAAGCACGAGGAACCGCATAATGCAATCAGACAACGGGTTACCTCATTATATGAAAAAAATGAGACAGCAGAGTCACGGCCACTTTCTCATTTCCATCTATATTTGACATGATATCAGTTATGTTATTATGTTATTGCACACAGCAACATCCTTATGGGTGGGCTTTTTGTTGTCTCCTTCCTGTGTGACATTGTGGAACACCTACGTGATCCTGTGAAAAAACGGTTAGAAACTAAAAGGTGTTGAGTGACAGACGTGGCCGCTGACAGGGATTCAGACACATAAAATATTTATAGAGTCCTATCAGCGTGCGGTACTGTGGAAGTCAGGCATAAACAGCACATTAGATGGCTCCCCTTATGTCAGTTCTGACCTTACATCACCTCCGCTATGTCAACAATACAGCTTCTCTATTCATTACCAGTGCCACATACTCAGACATTAGCCAAGACAAATAGTGTAAGGAGAAAGCATATTTGTTCTGTTGTGCTGTGGTGACTTTGACTGCGTACTGACCCCGCCTTGACACCTAACCACATCCTCTTTTCACCTAACATTCATGTGATGTATATTTTTAATTTTGCAACTGCACAGTACATTTTATGTGGTTTGGATTTCACATGTTTTTCATTTCTAATAAGTAATCTACAATCTTAGTGCATTTTAGTGTATTTCTATACTCTGTTAGGGACTCCACAGCAAATTGCATACTTTCTATACAGCTAATACAGATCCAACAACTTCTTAATTTGGGTTTTGGAATAGAATAACTTAACTCATAGTCCCCAATGTATTAGCATTATAACATTTTTTAAAATCAGTCAATCTATCAATCATAATACTACTGCATTTTAGCTGTGCATAATAGTGTTTTGCCTATTATTTAAAATGACTGGCCCAGTTACCTTTACACGTGTTGGTAAAGTGTAGTCTTTCTTGTCCTTGTTTAAGAAGCTATTTAGACTTATTGAGGTCATTTTTAGCATAGAGCAAATGGCTCAGGTCCCAATTTGCACCTTGACACTGGAGTAGAATATATGTCTTGGCACAGGTTGTACCCAATACAGTATACATATAGTAAAATCTAAGTTAGTATTATACTACTTTGTAGTATATGAACTTATCTTGTAACTGTACACTAAGATCAATGCCACTTGTCAACTACTCAGCTATTATAACCTCAACCTTTACTCATACTGTGAAGCCAGTTTATGACATGACATTGTTGTTGCTTCAGGCTTGACTTTCTACATTCAAATACTTTACAGCCTACTTTGCATCTAGCTTCACAAGTTAAATCTTATTATATCATCCCATTCACGATAACATCACTAGTCATCCTTATGTTTCTTTGCCCACACCTGTTTCCTTAAATATATAGTAGTAACACTTTAAGTCCTTTCAGCCTTAGACAAAATGAATTCAAAGGTGTTGATTTTTAGACTTACCTCTTTGCTGCAGAGCCTGCCTTGTGCCGACTGCCCCTGCTAGTCCGCTCTGCTCCCGGAGTGTAGGGGAAAAGCACAGTCTCTCTCTCTCCTTCTCTCTCTCTCTCTCTCTCTATCTCTTTGTGTGCTTTCTATGCCTGTGCATGCTTGTGTGCGTATGTGTGTCTATCTACTATGTGTGTGGTGTGTGTGTTTTTGAACTCAATGTGGGAACGAGAAGTGAGGCAGCGCCACAAGCTCTAGTCACAAGCTCTGGTCTTTTTTTTGTGCAGCCTATGTCTACACCTATTATTGCTCTTTCTGTTTCTTTAGACAATTTGTTCTCTATAAATTATTTTTATAGTGTTTTTAATAGCTTTTCTGCTTCTCATCATATAGACTTCTTACACTTACCTTTGCCAGTTTCGCTCCAAAATTCTACCATTACATGCTGTTGGGAGTGACCCATATGCAAACATGCTCAGTATTCAGTTCAAAATGGCATCGCTTGCAAATGAGCATTATTTGAAAGGGCGAGATAGTGGGTAATTTATGCATGGATACGTTTTGTTCCCCCCTCCGTCAAATGTCCATGGCTTCTAAACCACGTGAAAAGCTCCTTTTCCTATATTATGCAAAACTGACTCTTGTGAGGTTTAAGCCATGTTATAATGGTGTTACTTTCTCAAAAACATACCTGGAGTTGTGTTTTGTTTCTTTCACAGATGTCTGAGTAATCCTTGTTCTTACTCTTTCTACATTTCCAAATCTCTTAATACTCTGTTCCACCTTGTGATGTCATGAAGGTGTAGTTTTCAAGTTATTAGCAATTAGCAATTATCAATTCCTTGTCTGAAATCATGATTGAAGGTGTATGGAGTTTAAAACCACATTAGAGCACTTCCTGTGTTACCACATGACATCGCAAGGTGGAACAGAGTGTTAACTCCAGGTATGTTTGTGAAGAGGAAACCTCATAACATAGGTGAGAAAACAGTGTAATATGGGCCCTTTAAGCTTCCTTCAGGATAGTGAGAGTCATGAATAGCTTTGGGGGTAAAGCTCTGAGAATTGGCACCAGATGGACCACTGTGATGTCAATGACCCCAAAGGTCCAGTGATTTCTAAATGTGCCTGTCTATTCCTGGTGCATGCTTTTTACTCATGTATATTTTATGAGGTTTTGGTGGCCAAGTGTGGATTTTGCTTCTTTCCGTCAGTTACATTTTTTTAGGGTTTTGGCAGTTTAAAGTGCCTGTGACAGGTTAGACCACTCATTTTACTAAAACACAATTAAGATCATTAAGATTTTTGCAAAAACATTCACTCTCGTTTTCCCAATTTGGCAATTCTTTAGGCTTAAAATTTTACTTCCTTGTTGAAAATTGTAACATAACACCAGGTAATTCCTGAACTGTTACTTATCAAAACTCTGTACACAGACATTACTATCTGACAAATACAAATATAAGAAACCTGAAGTATGAGAAAAATGTGTATATGTAAATTGTGCCAAACTTATGGATAGAATTTAGTGCCTTGTCATCAATATGTTTAGAACTCTTCACTTCCTGTAAACTGGTGTAAAACTATAACTATGTATATATATGTATATGTCTATATATCTATATATATCTATATATATATATATCTATCTATATCTATATCTATCTATCTATCTATCTATATCTATCTATCTATCTATCTATCTATCTATATATATATATATATATATATATATATATATATATATATATATATATATATATATATATATATATATATATATATATATATATATATATATATATATCTTTGTCCCTCTTGGATAAAGCCCAGACTTTGTTATTGCTATGTTCAAATCTAAGTTGGCTCAAAATTTAATCTTCCTTCCTGAATGAATATCCTTGATTTGACATGTTTGATTTATATCCCATTGTGTTAGTGAACAGTTGTAGCTGTTGCACGTATTTAACAGTATTATCCCTGCCCCCATTTCTCCTTGTGAGTCACTTCAACAACTTTTTACTTTTGTAATTCAAGTGTGATAACGTATCGGGTCTTATCACTACTCCACTATTCCTCTTCCGCCTTTCCTTTGAGAAAAAATTTAAACATACAACAATCAAACATACCTTTACTATTCATCATGCTATGTCTTGTGATTGCCAGTATTTGACGTAACCCTATACTATAATAACTGCTTTGCATAGTGTATTTTGACCTTCCTTTCAGGTCCAGCTTTAACTGACATGAAGAAATTTGAGCCACAGCTCAACAGCTAGTCTGTTAAACCAGGAGCAAGCCCTTGCTTCCCTCAGCACCTGTTATACACCTCTTCCTTGAATCACTTCTCACAGCTCTCACTGGAGGCCCAAGGGGGAAAAGGCTCATTAGTGGGCGCTGTAAATGTGTGAAGTTTTACAGACTTTAACGTTTGCTTGTTGTGTTTTTTGGTGTACGGCGTAATTACCCATGGACATTCCTTCACATTCCTTCAAAGACAATCCTGATTAAATTCAACACGATGAACAGTGGGGTAAAGACAAAACAGTGCTGGTGTTTGCAGAGCATGCTTCGTGTCAGGTAAAAGAAATTATGTTTATATCTACTGATGTGTTGTTTTTATTCTGTACAAATCAGCAAGTTTCTGCACAATAAACTAAATATTGCTAACCTTTGGTGCACTAGCAAGTGTTAAGTTAACTTGGTTTAACTTGGTAAACAGCATGATGTTGTGTGTGCCATCCTTTGTACAGCTGCTTTTAAATTCATCCACAATTATAGTTAGCCAATCTCAGAAGGATGACATAAAATTTATCTTGAAAAAATCCCAAGCAATCCAAAAGTCAATAATAATTAAAGTAACAAGCCAACATGGTTAAACTATACTTCTAATGTAGACTACTCCAGAAAGAAGGATGTGCTCTACTATAGTTTTATCCACTCCACATGTTTATTTGTTTTTCAGTAAATTGATGTAAATGTTTATTTTTATTTTTTTTTATTTCATCCCACTATTTTACAGGAGAAGCTTCAGTGGATGCCAAAAGCCCCATACTTGTCCCCTCTGTGTTTTCTGTGATCAGCAGGAGGGTCTAACAGGTCAAAAGGTGGAGGTGTAAATTTATATCTTTGTACTATATTTGATTACCCAACCTCTTGTACGTAGCCTGTATTCATTTTTTATTTACTATATTTTAAAAGTTTATAATTCTTTATTTGTCTTGCTTTTCAGAATGCATGGATTTTGAATGTGGGTAATATATATATATATATATATATATATATATATATATATATATATATATATATATATATATATATATATATTAGGGGTGTCAAATTATCGCGTTAATTGCGATTAATTAATTATTATTAATTATTTTTATATTTAGCGCGTTATGTTTTTTAATCGCGTTAATCTCATTTTTAATCTCTAACTTTAGTGTTTCTGTATGCGAGTTGCTTTATTATAAAACCTGTTTTTACGTGTTGTTGGGACAACAACAACACACACACAAAAAACACATTTATACATTTCTTTATTCATTGCCGGAAACCCACACAAAACGCGCGCAGTAAGAGCGATGTAAACGTCATGTTAACGTTGGCGGCGTCAGTCGCACAGTGGACGAGGTCGTAGAGCCAGTAGAACAGAGTCAGCAGTGCACAGGTAAAAACACATTCGTGTCTTGGAAATTCTTCTCCCGACGTGAAATATAAAAGAAAATAACAAATATAATATCGCCTACAACTTAAATGTCACTGGTGAAAACAACCTGCATAGGCTCATGATGTCTGCACTACTGTCCTATAGTGACCTGCCACATGAGGGGACACGCACACAAACACACACACAAACACACACCTTCATCATCGTCATTAACCTGAGAATGCGCGGACCACGTTTCCTTCCGTAGACACTGCGCGGACACTGCTGTCCTCCCATGAGCCGCGTGTGGATCGTGTTTTCTCGCGTACGCGGCGTAAACCGCGCTTCCTCCTGTGCGCCTCTAAACCAGAACTAACACCAAGACTAAAACCAGGACTTATCCAGTCCAGGACTAAACCAGGTCTAAACCAGGACTAAAACCAGAACTAAAACCAGAACTAAAACCAGGTCTAAACCAGGACTAAACCAGAACTAAAACCAGAACTAAAACCAGAACTAAAACCAGAACTAAAACCAGGACTAAACCAGGACTAAACCAGAACTAAAACCAGAACTAAAACCAGGTCTAAACCAAGACTAAACCAGAACTAAAACCAGAACTAAAACCAGGTCTAAACCCGGACTAAACCAAACTAAACAGAAACTAAAACCAGAACTAAAACCAGGTCTAAACCAGGACTAAACCAGGAACTAAAACCAGAACTAAAACCAGAACTAAAACCAGGTCTAAACCAGGACTAAACCAGGACCAAACCAGAACTAAAACCAGAACTAAAACCAGGTCTAAACCAGGACTAAACCAGGACCAAACCAGGTCTAAACCAGGACTAAACCAAGACCAAACCAGAACTAACACCAGGACTAAATCCAGGACTAACCCATTCCAGGACTAAACTAGGACTAAAGTAGGACTAAAGCAGGTCTAAACCAGGACTAAAACCAGGACTAAAACCAGTGATCTCATATATAAAGCATTTCTCTATCAATAATATTTTTCATATGGTTAAGGAAAGACTGGACTTTTTATTGTCTTTAAGTAGACAAAAGTTATTATGTTCAGATTTCCTCGTCTTTGCTACTTTACAGCAAACAGTTTCTTGTTCATGGAGACTTGGGCTCAACAGCCAGGTTGGGGAGATTTATTAAGCAATAAATGACTTTATAAAGTCACTTTTTTTTGTTCTATATCAGTCTTTTGATCTGCCACAATAATGTAATAATGAATTTAAATGAAAATACCTCAAATTGAAGGCTTTTCTCAGCAATTTTTAGGTGAGATTAAAATGAGATTAATTAGATTAATTAATTACAGATCATAATTAATTAATCTCTCAGTTTTTTTAATCGCATGACAGCACTAATATATATATATATATATATATATATATATATATATATATATATATATATATATATATATATATATATATATATATATATATATATATATATATAACATTTTCTTATCATTTATCTTGAAAATATCCCAGTTTTTGTGAATTTTGATACTCAGCTTCTTTTTTTACCACACAGTTCAAGATGAGCCAGTGATGCTTCATGGTCAAGAGGAAGAAGATGTCCATGAGCCCATGATCACAGAAGCATTATACAACAGCCAGAAGAAGAAACAGCTTAATATCTTAAGGGCTTATTATTATGCACTCAAAGAAGAGAGCAACCAGCTGAAATATTGCTTCTTGATAACATGATAACTGTTATGTGTGGCTTGTACTAATCTTTGGACATCTGTTGCCCCTAACAACTTTGTCCAAAATTAAACAATACTGAGTTTAATTTGAGTATAATACTGTGTAGAAGCAAATGTAACCAGAATTATTGTACCCTTTTCCCCAAAACTTTGCTGCCCTAACTGTTGTCACTCTGCTGTCCACTTCGTTACTATTTGAACAATCCAGAAATTTGATAACAAATTGAAAATGCAAGATGGTGTTTCCCTTTCACTTGTACATTGTGCACTTGACTTTTACAGTGAATGTAGTCCTACACATATTTATTCTACTGTAATTACATGAGGCTTATCCGATCATTGCTTCCCAGTTCTTTCATACCAGTAGCCATATTTCAAAATATTTACATTTATTGGACTAAAGGAGAGGCTTAACCAGAAAGTTTTGTTTGACCATTTCTCAGGGATGTTATGGTTATACATAGTTTTGGTTATAAGGCATCCTCTGAGTTGTGTCTGTCGCTTTACTCAGCTAAACACTTGGGTCAGTGGATCCTCCACAGCTCTGTCAGGTCTCCATGCCATTCCCGTGCGACATATGGGTCCGCCGGCCTGCCTCCATCGGCTTTTACCGAAGTAGCTTTTTAGCACAAAAGCTCTTCACTTTTGCCACCATTTTAGCCCCGCCCTCAAGAAAACAGCACAATGTTTACAAACTTTGAAGGGGTCTATCTATTGGTAATGATTGTAGTATACACAGTTGTCAAAAAGAAATAAATAGAAAATCAATACACATATGCAACATATTGCAAAAGATAGTACTAAAATTATAGATTCTAATTTGAACAAGTTAATACTTGATCTTTATTTCGAGCTATATCACAGCAAAACAAACAGAAAGACTGACTCATAGACCGACTCATCCAAATGAAAGATTGATGTTTGAAATGGAGCGGGAAGAAATACTGAAAAAATTAAATAAATGGGACACCTTTTTTTTAGAAGTGTTACTATGATCTTGATCTAAGCCTATATTAGAGTTATTTGACCACATTGTAATTTTGTGCTTTTTAAAATTGTGATATGGAACTCAATCATAGAGCCTTCCTACCTTCCTTACTTTATATTCTTCCTTCCATACTATCAAAATTGAATTTGAAACTGTACATAATTTTACTGTGCTTTTCAAGAGAGACCCCAAGATGCTTGACAAATCAACAAAGGGCTGTAACATAAATAGAATAGAGGTTAATAATGACATTTTTTGATGAGTGTATTGCGTCAGAGGAGGGGGAGTGAGTTCTTGAGGGTGGGGGCTGCAATGACGGAGACTAGGATTTTATGTGGATGTGACAAGGAGTTGGCAGAACGCAGGCGGTGGGAGGAGTGGAGGGAAGGGCGGAGGGGCTAGAAGAGGTCAGTGAGGTATGAGGCGCCTGATTATAGAGGGCTTTGTAGGTGATGAACAAGACCTTCAAATCAATGCGCTGTCTGTGGGATGGGGAGCCAGTGGAGTCATTGGAGGACAGTGGTGATTTGTAACGCGAGCAGGACTGAGGAAGGAGCAGGGAGTTCTGTGCATATTGTGATTCTTCAGGAATAGGTTCAAGTATCACACACAGATGGACAGAAAACATATCATATCATCACTTTATTCATGGGTTTCTTTTATAACATTTTGAGGAAGTTTCACCATTCAATAGATATATTTCATGTTGAAGTATGCTATGGCCAATAATTCATCACGTTGAACTCCATGGATACCCTCAACAACAAAACACTGGTCAGTATATTTATTTTTTATTTATAATCTGTTCTTGTAGTCTGTCTCCTATTTATTTTAGTTTTAGATTCTTGATTGACGATGTTTAAATTGTCTATATTACACTATTTTCTGATGGTAATACAGGAAGTTCTCCACTGTGTTTGTAAACTCCATACGCATTCACTAGAATGATTTGAATATTTCAACTCCGAATCTCTATGAAGAAAAGGTAAAAGATAGCTATTAACTTGACATCACAAGGTGGAACAGAGCATTTTGAGCTTTGGAGATGTAGACAGACTAATAATAAAGGATTACTCAAACATGTGAAACTGAAACAACACACAACTCCATGTTCTTAAGTAGGTAACTACATTCTATGGCTTAAAGCTCAGAAGACAAAATTTTGTGTAATATGGGACCTTTAATGCCATACTTTTCAGGCAAATGCAATAGGATCTCTATGAAAAAAAGCAAGTGGCACGCCCTCCACTAGAAAACATATGGGATGCAGCTTTAGACACACACAGTGATTTCAAGCCAGTTCAGAATATTTCTAACAGTGAATATTCTTTTAAATGTGGTCCTGATGTCCATATGGGTGTATAAAGCCTGCTGATGAGAGCTGGCTCCTGTCCTGCTCCATGTTTCCATAACAACTGAATACATTTAGGTCTGTGTGGATCTGTGTGTCTGTTTGAAGGTGCCAATGCTGTTTACCTGCTTAGCACTCCACTCACCTCTGTAGTGCCATCTGTTGTGGAGATAAGTTAAGTTTATGCCATGGCTTGAAAACATCCCTCTATAAACAGTGATTTGTGATCGTATGTTTGAAATCTAGTTAACCGTTAGCAGTGACTTATTTTGACCTTGCCAAGGTTGTAGTGGTTTATTGTTATTGTTTGTTTCCTCCGTCACGTTCAGCCTACCAGCAATGCACTTTCATTGTCATCTGTTTGTGTCTCCAAAGTTTTCACAAGTTAACTTTTTGTTCATTAGAGAGAACTCGATATGTTATTGTGTCAGTGTCATAAATTAGTATATATAGTATAGTATTATTGTTTATGGTCTATATTTTCTTCAGCAATATATCATACTTCAAAATGTGTTATCATGATAAAGAAAACTGAACTTCTACCTAAAATCTACCTAGACTGGATACTAAAATACCAAGCAATGCTAAAACTACTGAAAATAAATACACAATTTTAATGCTGAAAAAATCCTAAAAATACATCGATTTGAATAATCTTGATCTATATCAGATCGCAGAATATTGAAGAAACTAATATTATTTTATATGCTTATTCAAATCTCACATTTTGGAGACTGATGTTATATCAGTGGGTGTATGTATGCATGTATGTATGTATGTATATGTATGTGTATAAATATGTATGTGTATATGTATGTATATGTGTATGTATATATATATATGTATATGTATATGCATGGTATGTGTATGCATGTATATGTGTATGTGTATATATATGTGTACAATACAAAATGCATTAAAAATTATATTTTGTATGCATAATATGTAATTTATTTTGCTATATGTAAATATTTGTAAAGTTCCGTGATCAATGTACAGAAACAACATTTTTGAAACTATGTCATGAATAGGGGTGGGTTCATTTAAGTTTTTCTTCTTCCCACTCCTTTTCGAGAAATGTGCTTTTCTGTTGTTTACAATGTGTATGTAGTATATATGATTATTGTTTCTCTCTTGGCACAAACTCGAAATAAAAACAAATCAATCAATCAATCAATCAATCAATCAATCAATGTTTAAAGACACACACTTGGCTATAATGTGAACTATTAATATAGTGACATGTCAAACTCTATCATATGTAACTTTGTAACTTTTCTATTGGAGGATTCACCATCTGCTTGTCTCCATGGTGATCTTGTTGCTTTGTTTGTGCTAGAATGTCCCGGTATGGCATTAAATGTATCCATCTTGCATTTACACATAACATGAGTTAAAAAATGTGCATATTCTGTGACTAGGCTCCCCTGTATATTCTCATCTGATGTCTCCTTGGAGATAAATAAGTGTAATGCCATACTGTGAAACATTCCAGGCAACATCTCCATGCTGGTGATGGACCCTCTACCAGAAAAGTTACATATTGCACCTTTAAGGAAAAGCCTCAATACCACTTTTGATTCAACCATGGTGCTATCAATGCAATATCATTTTAATAGTTGTCTTTAATGTTACCATGTTGTCATATGTCTTATATACTTATATATCTGGAGATAGAAACCATTTGAGAATGGTTCAACTGTATAATTTTTGTTTTTAAATTTTTTCATTATCAATACTTAGCAAAAGATAGTATTGATTAATATCACTGATTAAGTCTTTGTATGTGATTAAATCCTGCTTAGCTGTGGGTCGTCCTGATCATTACATGAACATACATTATTCATGGATGCCTGTTGTTGAGTTGTTGTCAAAGTGGGTTGATGTTACCATGTCAACATCATATGAATTAGTATTTATATTCATCCTGGAGGTGTGACTGACTGACTCATATTTTAATATATGATTGAGGCTAAGGAAAATATATTTTGAAGAACTAAAAGAGCACTAATCACAAACAAATATAAATGAAAATGTAAAAGATTATAACTATTAAATCCCTATGGCTGCAATTTTTCAGGTAGTATAACATCCTCTGTACACACCTAACAACCCATGTGACTCCATTTGGTCTTGTAGCTTAGACCTCTACAGAAATATTTTAAAATGCTTGTGATTCCTGCATTGGTTTACCAGTAAATATTCCAATCTATTCTCAGGTGTTAATTTTTCTGACCATGTTTACAATGTGCACCGTTAGAGGTATACCACACAACTTTTTTAGTGGAGGTTCAGCCAGCTGCTTGTCTCCCTGGAAAATCATGCTGTATCTAGGATGTTTCACAGTATAGATTGGTTTAATCTATACTGTGAAACATTCTACATACCTATCACAAGAGAGACAAGCAGGTTACAGCAGAACAACCACATTACAGTTCAGATCTGTGGTGAGTCGCCTCTATTTACAGGAGGAATTATTCTATTTTTGAGCAATTAAAAGACTCGTAATGAATAAATGCTAGATGCCAAGATAAGCTTAATGTCATACCATGGAACATTCCAGGGAAAGCCAACTTGAATAAATAAATAGCATATTTAATCATAATTGCAATACCTGTCAATCACAATTGGCTATTTCCCCAGTATCATTCAAGCAGAACACAAAATGCTTGGCCAAGTTGTGAACCTTCAGATATCTCCTTTCTTGCCACTTTTAGCTTGAAATTCACCTTTAAAAAAAAGAGAGTGGCAGAAATGGTCTCATCTCCTGTTTTCCTTTAACTCTAGTGTCATATTGCTGTGTGTCATTGCATTGATCCTCCCAAGTGTATCGAGTAGAAGCGTCAGGAGGCGAGGGGCAGGTGAGGACAAAACATCTACTCTAAATGAGGATGAGAAGCAGGCATTTCCCTTTCAGCTTATTGCCTGAATACTTTTGATTTGTGGGGAGATTGTTCAGGCAAAAAGAGATGCCAAACAAACAGCCAATGTCAGCCAAGGTTAAACATGTGAATTTAGAGTGCTTTGTTATCTATTTCATAGAAACCCCATTGTCCAGGGCAGTGTTCAACCAACGGTACAGGGGCCTTTAGGGGTGTGGCAGGGGGTAATAGTTTCAAGTTTCAAAAGAAGGTGAAATTGAATTTGAAAATAAAAATAATACATTTTTACTAAAGTTTACATTGTTTAGAAGGAGTCTGGATATATGTTCTACTTTTTATATGGTTAAAAGTAGAACATTTAATTGTAATAACAGACAATATTGATACTTAGCAGTGACAGCACGCTGGGGATTTTTTACACATAGACAATCATATGCACACATAGATATCCATGTCTGTGTAACTGCATGGTGTAATTTTCTGCTGTTACCATGGGAATATAATGAACCCATTGGAAAATACAGCCAAAAAAGGTTTAAGATGGATGGATTTAAACGACTAATTTTCAGGCGCCTATGATCAATACAAGCATTTATGGTCCTGTTAGAGTGATTTTTCAATAAAAAGTGAGAGGGACTAACAGAAGCTTGTGACTGTAATTTTATGTGTGAGAGACTTGTTTAAGAGCATAAATCATCTCATTTGTTACCAGAGCTTCCGATGGAGTAGTACCTTCAGTTAGTGTAACCACCTCAGGGAATGCTGGTGGCATCAGCTGCAAACTATCAATACTACTATTCTGTGAGGCAAAGTTCGGGGCAGTGCTCTAGACAAAAAAGGCTTGGAACCTCTGGGACTCTCCTGCAATACTTTAGGGGTACTTGATTTTGTCCTGGTTTAGTTCTGGTTTAGGTCCCATAGTTTGGACCCAGTTTGTATCTAGTTCAGTCTAATTTACCCCCATGTTCCTAGTTATTACTACTTCATTTCAAGGTCCCTTTTTGTATTTCTAGGCCATTCAATTGTTCAGAGAGGAGGCTGCCCGGATAGTCTCAGAGGTGGTACTTTGTATAAGGACTATATCCTGTTTTATCCCAAGAATCACCTTTAATTTGACATTATATAGGGCCAGTGCTTACAACTGAGGCTTTACCTGCTGCATAGGACTTCTCTACGCAGTCAACCACTTCCTGTCAACTCAGTGAAGGAAGCAAGACTCTAGAGGCAGAAGAGGAACAGGCGTGAAGGGGGAAGGGTCTAATGCTTTAAATTAAATGAAAAGCAGAAGTAAGAAGTTGAACAAATGTCCCCAAACTGAAAGGGAAAGAGTAAAACCAGGAGGTAAAACAAAAATAGGAGTAGAGACTAGCTAACTGTGAGCGGAGAAGAAGGTGTGCTTTAATTATGGCGCCTTGGACCCGGACTACAACAGAACGCTATGGTGTCGGTAAGTCTGTTCAGATTGTTAAAGATGAATTTGTGCTTTAAATCCAGTTTTTCTTGCTATGGATTAAGAATTAGTTAGTGGACATGTTTTTAAGGTACAGTTTATGCAATTCTGTTCTGTGTACAGGAAATGAGCAGGTGCCACACAGCCAACAACCAAATTTTCGTATATCAAAATAGGAAGATAATATAAATAAAAAGCTTTTCGTTTGCATACTTATTTGCACATTGGCAGAATTGTCACTTTGCTAATACATTTTGGTTAATTTGTCACTTTGCTAATACATTTTGGTTAAATAATTTGGTTGTTTTTATCAGCTTCACAAAACATATATGCAAATTGTAATTGTTCCCTTGGAGGTAAAACTTTGGCCAGACTGTTTTATACTTATAGGTCAGTATTATAGAGAATATTGTATAGGTGTTTTGATTTTTACCTAAAGTGACTTATCTTGTATGGATATGCCACTGTGTTCTGCTGATAGAAACATTGTCTAGCAACACATGCAGCAAACAAGGAAGTAAGGGGTGTATCAGTTTGAACCCTGTAGCAGCTGAAAACCACATGAACTCTGAGGCTGTTAAATTGTAACCTTTTTGTCTATTCGCTTCAACATGCTTCATTCCTGTTTCCATTCCTGTTACAGTAACTCAGATTAAGTTACAGTAAAGCGATCTGATTCATACTTGGTCATTATCTCTGTGAACCAAGCTTCATTATGAAACACTTTATTAGACTATTTAGTAAAAATAGCAGATAAAATAAAATAAACTTGTAGTGTTACATTTTAACTTTGGGTATAAAGTGATTTCTGAACTTTTGTGGTTACTTTTACAGTCCATTCACTTTTTGTGTGAAACTTGACTTGGACAAACTTTATTTACATACAACAGAAATTACTTTGATGTAATCACATATTACAATATTACAGCAGAAAACATAAATGGTACTAAAATTCTAAATTTTACTTGAATCCCAATATTGACATTTACAGAGAAGTTTTAACACATTTCTTTTGGATTGAGAAAATATCATCAGGGTACCATCCTTGGGCCTATTTAAACATAAATTATACATTGAGAGGTTCATGTTGTCAATATCACCTCCTCACCCCAACATTGGATGGTTAAGGGTTGTTTTTCTGACCTTGGTTTAGCAGCTGGTATTTCGTGTGTGCTCCATTTTAGTTCTGAAATGCAGAGCAGACAGTCTCTATAGGCACATAACCCCACAGAGTGCCTTTTACCTTACATTACTTCTACTTGAGTTCACCTCAAAGTGCTTGGTACAAAACTTATGTTACTCTAACACTGAAGTTTCTCTTTACTGTATGATAAGCTCTGGAGTGAATATGTCATTTTTGTACCCTTGTGTATCTTTTGATTTTCTGTCTGTTTGTAATGACAGAGATAATGTGAGTGTCCTTGCTGTACTGAAAACAAATTCCACTAAATTGTTTGTGTGGCCATTAAAAAGATTCTGATTCATTCTGTGAGTAGTGGTGGTGTAGGAAGAGCCACAGAAAAGCTCTAGCCTAATTATTTATTATGTGGGCATTTTAGTAAGACTAATGGGGTTTATTGTCTATGATATATTAAGAGTTATGGCGTGCAGTGTATTAAGTGCAATAATCTTCCTTTATGTTTTAGTCAAATGGAATTTCCGAGGCAAAGGAGAGCAGCAGCTTTCTCTGGAGGTGGGAGAAACTGTTCACATACAAGAAGAGTGTGAAGGTATGAGTGCTATTACTATAACATGTAAAAATGAATTTGTAGTGATGAAAACTAAACCTTAATTTTTTTACTAGAATTTTGCCATTTATTGATGCAACTGCATGTACAGTTCAAAAAACTATATTTTATATGTTTATTTAACTTTTTGTGCAATTTATGCACAGGCTGGTATAGAGGATATCTGGCAAAGAACAAGACACAAAATGTAAGTTAGCACACACATCAAATCAACTGATCTAAGCATTTTTCTGCATTTATTTCATGCTAATTAAGTATTGTGAATATTATTTTTTCTTTAGGGAGTGTTTCCAGCAAGTTTTATTCATGTGAAGGAGGTCCTCATTGAGAAAAGAGGGCAAGTTTGTTTTGCTACCTTATATAGTGTACATCTTAATACTTTGCAGCCGATGTCATCAACATTCCCCAGGGTGTGATGCTAAGTATAGATTCTGCTCTGTTTGAAGCTCTGTTACTCAAGTTAGACTTTAATCTGGGCTTTATTTTAAAACAATCCGACTAGAAAGAGATGACTTAGATGAAACTACAACAGCTGAGATGATCTGTGCTCTTAAAGAAGTTTCTTACGCATAAAATTACATCCACGAGTATTTTTTCTTGAGTTGTCAGGTAATCTAAAAACTTTTTGGTAGTTATTGCTAATATGTGCATTGTCACCATGGTAATTGATGAACTTTGCCCCATAGAAATACACCCTCAAAGTGCAAAGTCAATACATTTCGCATTTGCCAATAACATTTGCCAATAACATTTGACAATAACATTTGCATTTACTTATGTTCAGAGATGAGGAGGTGGTCATATCAGCCTGACATGCCTTTGGTCAAGGAGGTGACCACTACACTGAGAGAATGGGGGACTATGTGGAAGCAGCTCTACGTGGTACAAACCAACAACAACAAGAGCCCTTACAATCTATTTAAATACAGGTGACTCTGGATAATTGTCTCATTTCTTCCCTTACAGTCGAACAAAGAGGCTAGGGTCAAACAGGTCCAAAGGCTTATGTGCGAGCTGATGGAGTGGCGTTCCCAGCTCTTGTCTGGCACCCTGCCCACAGACGAATTCAAAGAGCTGAAGCAAAAAGTCACCTCCAAGATTGACTACGGCAACAAGTATGACTGCTCTCAGACTACACGTGTTTGCCCCCATTTCATGCCCTTTTGTAGTCTAAATGCAGCTGCTTCTGATCTTATCTTAATTATTGCTTTCTAATCTACAAATGACTAATTGCCTGTTACTTTGCTGCAAGGATTTTAGAGCTGGATCTGGTGGTGCGTGATGAAAATGGCAACATTTTGGATCCAGAAAAAGCCAGTGTCATCAGCCTGTTCAGAGCTCATGAAGACGCCACCACTAAAATCAATGAACGCATCAAAGAGGAGCAGGTATAGGAGGCTTGTGTGCTCAAATTAACATGGATGTTTTACATTTTCTTTCATGATGTAAGACTGAAGGTTCATGTGCAACTGAACACAGCCCCGTCAGCCAGAAATATGTATAATGAAGTCATTTTCCTAAGTGCATGAGCGTGTCCTGATTTACAGAGAAAGTGACACATACGGTTTTAAAGGTGCACTTTGTAACTTTTTGGTGTTGGCCACCTTCTTGTCTGATGAAAATATTACTATTTTGCCTTGAATGTTCCATAGTATAGCATTAAATTGATCTACCTAGTATTTATTCAGTTGCAAGTATTGCTTCACAGATCTGACCTGTATCTATCATTTTAATGCTATACTATGGAAGCAAAGCAATAATATTTTCCAAGTGACAAGCAGACATTGGACCCTCCACCTGAAAAGTTAAATAGAGGGCACCTTCACAGATTGTAGAACATTTTACCAGAGCACATGAAAAGGCTCAGTATCCTAAAGCCTACAAGTTGTAATGCCACAATTAAAATTAAAACAGTGATCTAGCAGATAATAAAACAGATTTGCATATCTTCATGAGGTCCAATAGAATATACAGTGAAATTACACAGACATACATTATGTAATATAGTCTCAATGTTAAAAACATGAGGCTAATGATGTTTCTTTCATCTTTTCCAGTCAAACGTTCAGACAGAGCACTGCGGGATCTCAGCACGGATCCAGTCCTCCCCGACCCACAGTCTGTATGTGTTTGTGAGGAATTTTGTCTGTCGAATTGGAGAGGACTCTGAACTCTTCATGTCTCTGTACGACCCCATCAAACAGACCATTATCAGGTAAGAATCACACTAAAGTTGCACTATGTAACCTTTTGGGTAGGAGGGCCACCACCTGTTTGTCTCCATGGAAATGTATTGCTTTGTCTAGAATGTTCCATAGTAAAGAACAAATCATTTATTCAATTACAAGTAATTGTTTTTTCATTGCCATTACCTTAAAATCCATTTTTAATGTGAGAGGGCTCGTCTCTCCACAGTTCTGCCCTCTAACTTGGCCTTAAGGTGCCCCTTCTTGTCTCTGTGGAGATAGATTAGCCTGTATATTGTGGGACATTCCAGGCCAAACGATAACAGCTACATAGAGAAGTAGGTGGCCGATCATAGATAATAGGATAGAATAGGAGAGAGGAGATACTTTCCCCTATACTTGCTTATGTCTAATTATAGAAACGTGTCGTTTGGTATTTGTTCATCAATCTGGCCAACTGCAGAGCTAAAGCTGCTACCGATTAACCTTTAATTTCCCATGCACTTATATGTTTTCCCTAAAAGTCTGCCTCTTGCTCCCCATTTCCTCTCTGATGGAACAGCACTAAATGACTGTGTTCTTAAGGCCTAAATAAGAATAGAAAAGCAGATGACAGGGTCATAGATACAGTGAGCGACAGTTTAGTGTGGTGTCTGACAGAGCTGATGGCACGTCCTGTCACTCACTGTCATCCTTAATACTTCTCCTGTTCCTCCATTTAGAGCTTGAATTATGATATACTTTTATAGACACATGTATCCTCTTCAGAGTTATACTTTGTAGTCATACATTTCTACTGTTCAGCATTAGAAAAAATGTTTGCATGGGTATTTGGACAGATCTGTCACTATTCTTGTAAGTGTATATTTTAGTACACATATAACCTATCTGTGCACCTCGAATATCTAAAGTCTTTTCTATCTTTGAGGTTTCCAAATAATTTAAACACCTTTAAAGCAGTCAAACTAATGTCATTATTCTATTCGGTCTTAGTTTGCTGTGGTTGAATGTTAATGTTAAGTGTTGACACTATTTATCATCAGTGTGTCCAAACCTAATCAGTTGAGTCAACTCATCTTACAGTGCTGTGGCATGCACCTATCAATAAAGCATGCCCAGCTTGTCTCAAGTGGCCTTCTTATCAATATGATGCCAAGCCAACCCAGGGCTATTTAAACCTTCTGTGGTAGCATAGACAGACTAAAATAGGCAATACTACCACAATATGTAAAGATTTGTGTCTCTAGGTAAATAAGCTCTGCAAAATGCATTTCACCCTCAGTTTACCAGTTACCAGGCTACATCCATTTTGTTTTACCATGCTGTAGCATACAATCTAGTTTTCATTTGTCACTAAATTCTCAAAAATGCCCTTATTGAACTCTAATTCTATATTTTTATTTATTTTTTTGTACAGTGAAAATTACCTGGTCCGCTGGGGAAGCGGTGGCTTTCCCAAAGAGATCGACATGCTCAACAACCTGAAAGTTGTATTTACCGTAAGTCACCACAAGAGGGCACTGTCATTCCACACTGTATGCACTACTCACGGTGCCATGAGCAGTTTAATGTGTTTTTTTATTGTTATGTTTTAGGATTTAGGAAACAAGGACTTGAGTAGGGAGAAGATTTACCTCATCTGTCAGATTGTACGAGTAGGAAGGATGGATTTGAAGGAGTCTTACAGCAAGAAGTTTACTCAAGGTTTAAGGCGACCCTTTGGAGTGGCAGGTACACCATATCTCACATTCACAGCAGTCACTACAGTATATATTTAGTTCATAGTCTATTTCTTCACATTTTAATTTACTAGTTTGTTGCTTCAGGTAATTTGGCCCAGAATCTCTCTAAGGAAAGTTCTGTGGTGCAGCCATAATAATGATACATCCACAAACAAAACTAAAATATTTATGATGACCACTTGTGTTTTTGTTCTGCTTTAGGCCTTTTTGTTTTGTATCCTCCAAAGAGTTAATTTAACACAACAAAATGTTAAGGTTAAAGATATGCTATACTTTTTGGAACTGGCACATCATCTGTATGATTCAGTGAAAGTAGAAAGTTAAACTATACTTCAGAACATTTTCCATGGAAATAGGTGAGTTTATTGCCATATTATAGCAAATATTAACAAATAAAAAAGTGTCAGGTTTGTGAATATGTAAACCAGCTCACAATAAGGATACACGCTTTTATATCAGTTTATTTTTGGGCTAAATAGTTCCATAGTGTGAATTATTTACTTGATGAATAGAGCAAATATACTTCAGTGAATAAAGTAAAGGCACAGGTTGAAAGTGGTTAATTGAGAATGGACATGTTTTGAAAAGCTGTGTAAGATACCGTTGTTTCTCATTTGTTTTATTCCTGACAGTGATGGACATCAGTGACATCATTAAAGGAAAGATCGAATGTGATGAAGAGAAGCAGTTTTTCATCCCCTTTTCTCCGTATGTAATATGGCTTAAATTCATAAACACACATAATGACCTATGGATTTAGTATAATTTTACTAGAGATTATTGATTCAGTATTTATTTAATAGCACCATTACACTGACTATTATGGTATGCAGTGAATGAAACTTTAGAATACTAAAATTGCTTAATGCTGTAGGTAAGCATTATGTCCTTAGGCTTGTTACCTTTCCCTTGCTTACTTTAGTCGCAGTGTGTGGCTGGTTGCATCAAGAAGGACATCCAGCACCATGCATACAAATTTTGACCAATCATTGCAGATTGATTGATTTGTTGTAGCAAAAAATTTACTGAATCAATTTGTTTGCTCTATATACTTTTGAGTGAAAATGTTTTTAAACAGTTACTTATATTTATTATATTTATACTTATATTTATCACTGTTTTATGGTTTTCAGGGTTGTTGCTGAGAATGATTTTCTTCACATTTTACTAAATAAAGTAACAGGGTCGAGAGGAGACAGTGGTGGCCAAGGTAAAATGCTCCACCATTTATGTAACATGACAATATGGAAGTTACTGTTGCAATAATGATGGGACTAGGGAAAAAGCTAATTATCCATGATGTTTTCTATTTGTTTAAACACGGACTGGAACCGGATTATTCTATAATGCATTTCTATTGGCAGAAAGTTCAGCAGTTTTCCACACATTAGCAAGCAGACAAAACAGTTTTAAGATTGTCTGAAAAAGAAAAACATACACAATATATTGAAACAGCATATTTTCAGGAACCTTCTGTTTATCTGTTTGTCTAGCTTATGACTGTAATTTTATATGAGAGAGACTTGTTTAAGAGCACAGATCATCTCACCTGTTGTAGTTCCAACCAAATCAGCTTTGTCTTGGTCAGATTATGTTAAAATAAAGATCAGATTTAATAAAACTTGAGTAACAGAGCTTCTAACAGGGCAGTGCTTCCAGTTTGCTTTACAACCACAGAGAATGTTGAGGATATCAGCTGCAAATGATCAATACAACAAATTATTCTTCAATTATTCTCCTCTCTAACTTATATTGTAGTGTATAGTTAGTGTTAGTTTCCATAACATCTTTAAATTCTCTTAAATATTAATAATTATTTTGATATTATTTTGGCTATGAAAATTATGACACAAAATATAATTTTTGTCCCATATCTAGTTATAGTGTGTCCTGATTTAGAGTTATTTATGGTCAGTCAGTATAGTCAGTCTCTCATTGCCCCCTGTCTGAGTACAAATGAACCACATTAATTTGATGGATAGCATTTGCCCTTGAGCCCATTTTTAAAAACGACTGAGCCTTTACTTCTTCCACTACAGCTTTCACTATTGTCACTCACTATCTCATGTTTATGGGGGCTTTGGCTGTTCTGAATGACACTTTTTAACATAGAAAAAAATACTGGTTTCCAGCTGTGATGTTTTTCTCCTTTCCCCTTTCCTCCTGTCCCTGAAGGCTCCATGTTTAACCCAGATAGATTGTAAGAGAAGCACCAAGGAATGAAGATTTAGAAACCATAGAATCAGGCACAGTTTGTCCTAAACACTATGGTCTTTTAATTTCTCCTTCCTGTCACTTTGAGGCACTTTCATCACCATATTATTTGCAAAATGTTCCCTGTTGGATCTTAAATCTGTCACTCTTGTCATTAGATTTTATGAGTTGATCAGCCCTTAATCTTAACTGTTTTGCAAGTTGTCACAAACTAAACATTGTTATGGTTCGCTGTGTTCCTCAAATTATGTCTTTGAACCCAGACTTGCATTTCATTTATCTGAATTCATATAATATATTACCATTTAATTGAATTAATTTAATGTTGGGAAAGGATAAAAAGAAATCAACCTCCTAACAACCGGGTCACATTAACTGATAAGGGATGGAACAGGATTCCCTGCAGAGAGCGTAAGCCCCAGATTTAAAAGCAATTTTCACAGTCTTTCGGTCTGTGAAATTACATTTTTTATAGTATTTTAGCAGTAAGTTGAGATATTTTAGCTTGTGTACCTATATCATTATTTTGTACAATACTTTCAGACATTTTTTGTCATCAAGAGATTTCAGTAATCATAGACCTTGTGAGGAGTTCTTCATTTGTTTGACTTAAACTCCTCTGACATTTTCAGAAATGGCATGTGTTTGCCTCTATTATTGCTTTTGAGTGTTGCTATGCGACCACCAGATGCCTGTATTTCAGTTTGACTTAAGTTGTTTCTGTGCTTTAAAATAAAGAAGTCTACACTTTTACACTTTTTAACCGTTAGGTGTTTGTACACACAGATGAAAATTAGCACTAAATAAATTGATTGTCCCATATAAAAAATAATGATAACCATACAATTTCTTGAATTTTGTCAGCAACAATGAATCTCATTTTAATATTATAAGATCTTTATTAAATTGTGACCTACTTTGTTATTTTTGCTCTTGATGATCTCTTCTGTGTATCCATCTCTTCATAGGCCTATGGGTGACCATGAAGGCCCTGGTTGGAGATATTGTGCAAATCAGGAAGGAATACCCTCACCTGGTGGACCGCAGCACAGTTGTGGCTCGTAAACTGGGCTTCCCTGAGATTATAATGCCCGGGGACGTACGCAATGACATCTATCTGACTCTGCAGGGCGGAGACTTCGACAAATACAATAAAACCACACAGAAAAACGTGGAAGTCATTATGTGGGTCTGCGATGAGGAGGGCAAGGTCATACAGGTGAACAGGGGAATTTTTCCACTACGAGATTGGTTTGTTGAAACAGAGGTGGGGTGGGCCAGATAGAAAGCCTGGCACTTATCTAGAGTTTATTCAAGCTGTTGTAGTCTGAAGCGCATGTGGTGTCATCCTAGAGAAAATAAATCTATACAGTAAATACACACAAAATATCTTTAGCACAATGTTTTTCTTTCTCTTTTTTCACAGAACTCCATCTGTCTCGGAGCCGGGGATAAACCAGTCAGTGAGTACAGATCTGTCATCTACTATCAAATCAAACAACCTCGATGGATGGAGACTTTTAAGGTGCGCTGTCACTGTCGTGTTCATTTAAACTATACAAACAAACTGTCATGGGTAATATCAATACATATAAGTTATGTACTATGTAATATATGTCAATAGCCAAAACCATTACAACTATTCTATTTTTATTGTTATTTATTTGTTAACTTCAGTTCTGTCAGTTCTGATTATGACTGCATGAATTGGTGATACTGTTGATGCAACTGGTGAACTAATATTTAAACAGCAAGTACAGCATTGTGTTCACAAGCACCACATAACATAATAAAAGAAAGCAAGCATTTTTAGGGCTGTTTGGTCATTGAAAATATAGCATTTGAATTAATTTATGATGTTCTAAAATTTTCAGGTTTTTACTGTCCATTTTCTGTATATGCAGCACTCTAAAGCCATGCTCCCTCCAACAGCTAATTTCGGTGGCAAAGAAATAATTTAAAAGACAAAATTACTTTAAATGACCTCATATTCTAATGCTTTATATCGTTTTATATTACCCATTAACAGCAGTACTGTATTTGCTTAATTCATCTGTCCAGACCTAGACCTTGTATAAGATAAATTTTCTTCTATTCTTTAATAACTTGTGTTGTGCCCCAGGTGGCTGTCCCTCTGGAGGAGATGCACCGGATTCATTTGCGCTTCATGTTCAGACATCGCTCTTCCCAGGAGTGTGCGTATCTGGCCTGTTTCCTGTGTTTTCACTTTGACGTGATCATCCACACTCTAATCCAACACTTTGATCCCCGGAGTGTAATTTGACACCAAAGAACCGAATGATTGGAAGCTGTTTAGGAAATTACCCCTAGCTTCATTACACACCCTTGATTATAGGAATAAACAAGCTTATCTTGCTTTGAACTATTTTGTGGTTAGACTTTATCACCAGTGGAGTACCAAATATGTATTTATATAACTTTTTTTTTTTTTTTGAGTTTTACATGGTTTAAATATTTTATTTTATTACAAGTTTTATTAGTTTTTATGTTTTATGTTTTTATGTGTTGTATTTATATAATTTATTTTAACATTGGTGTTGAATGGTAGAGCTATAACCTAATAATCATAATATAACTGTTTCAAACCTGACCAGCTATACATAAATGATTGATTTGAAATAAGGGGAAACTCTTTAAAAGTGCTAGATTGATGAAACGAAAATAACAGTTTACATGATTAGAATGTTCACTATGTAACTTTTCTGGTGAAAGGCCTGCCACCACATTATGGCATTAAGTTTGTCTGTTCTGCATTTAATCATTTACAGTTGTTTTAATTGCTAAAAAGTACCTCAAAAACATGTATTCTTACTTTGAGCCTCTCCTCAAATGTGAACTTGGCCTGGTCTTCTGATTGTCTTGGAAAAACATTTAATGCCATACTATGGAACATAACAGACAAGGAAATAAAAAGTGCCAGGTGTCTGGCTCTCAACCAGAAAAGTTACATTCACACTTAATAATAATTTATTCATTTCTTACATTGTTTATCTGTAGCTAAAGACAAAAGTGAGAAGAACTTTGCAATGGCGTTTGTGCGTCTGATGAAGGAAGATGGGACTGTGCTGCAGGACGGGCTGCATGACCTGATTGTGTTCAAGGTTAGGAACAGAAACAAATAGTGCAAACATGGTTTAGGCAGAAACTTGACTTTTCTAGGCAAATGTTTACTCACTGCATTCACCAAAACAACCTTCTGGATTGTGCTGGAAGAGTGTAGTGGAAGCAGTTGGGTTGTGCTCTTCTTCAATTCCCAAGACAGAAAAACAAAGATTGACACTGAAATATGATGAGGCACCAATAAACAATACAGTGCATTTGTTTACAACGTGACTGTATTTTAAAAACTAATAACACATCTTGTATTATTTTATATCTTAGCAAACCTCAAAAGACTTAACAATCAGTTTATTTCTCATCCACACTGCGCCACAGCAAAGCATTACTATGTAGTATTTGAGTCTGTTCAAAAATTATATGTTTGCTAATGGCTCAACTGCTTTTGTCACTAAGTAACTTAAGAAAGCAGTTTGGACAGTCTGCCAGCAGGTAGTAAAACACAAGGGAAAATGCTACTCCTAACTAAAAAAAAAGAAGCTTTATATAAACTGTACATATATGCTTTTATAGTATTTTGCAAGGGAGCAAAAAGTCATGTTTGTTGTTTGAAATTAGACAGCATCCAAGAATGTGTGAAACATACTAGTGTATAAAAACAATTATGCACAATGAGATCTGGGCATTCATTTTCACAGTTTGGCAGTGATTTGAGTTGTGTTATTGGCAAACCCAAACTTACAGTAAATTGTGTTTGGTTGTAGATTGAGGCCACCCAGACAGGTTGACTGAAGCCAAATAGATTTCCTGCCAAAGGGAGCAGAGCTGAGATTGAATCCCGTATTGATTAAACGCCAAATGCAATAAAGATTAATTACTAGAGATTCACTCAAAGACTAACTAGATAGACCTCTGCAGTCTTCTTTCCTAAATGTCTCTCTAATCCCTGCACTTCTCTCATTCGCTGTGCCACATATGACCTATTACGTTTTGCTGCATCATTAGTGTGTTAATTGACTTTCAAAAGATGAAAGTTATCACAGTAAAAATACAGGTTAGGCTATACTGTATTGAAAGGGCACCATAGCTTTATTGTAAAAGTTCTATGCTACCTATTCTCAAACAGGGAGACAGCAAGCGCATGGAAGATGTGTCCTCCTACTTGACTTTGCCCTCCACTCGTCACCACCATGGCGACCTCCACAAGGGGGCAGCACTGGGCCGTAGCTCCAGCAGTTTATCTGGAGGTGCAGGAGGGCTTTCTGTCAGCTCCAGGGACAGCTTCACCATCTCTACTCTGGTCTGTTCCACTAAACTCACTCAGAATGGTATGTTTATTTTTACCAAGTCAACTACAGATCAGTTGTTAAGTTAAATTAAGTTTTTGCCCCATAATTGAACTAGAATGGCTACTTTGGCAGTACATTTGTTCGTGTCATGCACTATGTAACTTTTTGTCAGTGTTCAGGCTGGAATCTTCCACAGTATGACAATAAACAGCTCTACCTTACATTTATGAAATTACAAGTATGTTTAGTGCTCAAAGATACCTAGAAAGATTCTGGCTTTGAGCCTCTCTCCTCAGATCTGACGTGGGTTTGTTTGGTCTCCGTGAAGATAAAACGGTTTAATACTGTTTGTGAAACATTCCAGTAACATCTCCTTAGAAAAAGGCATTTGATGGACTGCCCACCAGAAATGTTACACAATGGACTTTTAATTATGTCAAATATTGTGTTATTTGCTTAAACAATCATATTACATGTTTTTCACTAATTGGACTTGAGGTTAATGGGATTAGCTAAAGAGTACACCGTTGGTGCCAGACAACAGTGTCTTTATTTTATCATTAAAAACTCCACACAAAGTGACTCTCCTCCGTCCAAGTGCTTAGTCACACATCCGCACAGGTACAGGTGCTCTACAACAGCTGTTACTGAGGAAGCCAGTCCATCACTGTAATGAACATTATCCTGCAATATTAATCACCTGTGCGGCTGGATCAGACACTTGTGCATGCTCTCTCCCACACACACACGCGCGCGCGCACACACACACACACACACACTGCATCTCATGTGCACGCTGTGACCAGGGCCACCAACAGATGTGCAGCTTTGGCCTGAAGTGACTGAAGGGGAGGCAGTGACTATAAAGTGGCCAGCCCTTTGAGACACAAACATGTTGTGTGTCAGTTTTAAGAAGGATTAATAACTGCAAAACATTTCAAATGCCAACGTGACAGTGTGCTAGAGAATAATCATTTCAAATAACAAAAGTTGAACAATTTTATGTGGTTTTACAGTTGAAATGCAGACAATTCAAAGGTTGGATTTGTTTATCACCTTCATGTTAGTAGTAATAATTACTTTAGTTCATACACCGTTTGTTAGGCGTGTCACAAATGCATTATAAATTATATAACTCACACTTTTGTATTACAGTTGGTTTGCTTGGATTGCTTAAGTGGAGGACTCGCCCCGAGCTTCTGAAAGACAACCTAGAGAAATTGAAAATTATTGATGGAGAGGAGGTGGTGAAGGTCTGTGGGCTTGTGCAACATGTATGAAGAGTGCACTTACAGTCTATGTAACTCTCATCTTGCCTTCTGTACGAACAGTTTCTACAGGACACACTGGATGCTTTGTTCAACATCATGATGGAGCACTCTCAGACAGATGACTATGACATCCTTGTATTTGATGCCTTGGTGAGTCTGAATCTAATACATCTTGTCATTAGATGGCTTTGATTGTCTGATAGCGTATGTATGACTCTACGGTGACACACAGACATGTCTATCACTCTAACTGTTGCCATACAGTGAATACTCTGCTTTTCCAGATACATATTATTGGGCTCATCGCTGACAGAAAGTTTCAACATTTCAACACAGTGCTCGAGGCATATATCAAGCAGCATTTCAGCGCCACACTGGCTTACAAGTAAGTCATACAAACCATAATGCTGTGCAGCCAATGTCTTTCCTATGTCTGCCTGCTTAAGTTGCAATATGAATTTAAAATCAATCCAAGATGCTTTTGAAATATTTAAACTTTATTAGTTTGGTTATCATCTTTCCTGTCAGGAGTAGAAACTGAATTATGCATGAAGCATAATTTCATTTACTAAAACAAGACACCACACCAGACACCCTAATTAAGATTTGCCTTCTATTTTCATTTTGCACTTTTAAATACAAAATGAAATTGTTCTCTTGTCTTAATGTTCCCATACCTGCTACCTGTCATTACAGCTGTGTACCTTCATAGTTAAAGAGTTAAACTCTCTCCCCCACTTTGAAATAGTAAATCTTCTGCAGAGAAATAGTCAATTCATGTACTAAAAGACGTCTGCTGACGCAGTCACTATATTTAAATTGCACCCACTGAGACAGACTCTTAAAAAAACGTGACGACTTGTGGTAGGATATAAAATTACACAGAGCACTCCATGCACTCTTTACTCAAAAGTGCTTTATTTATTTATGGATAAAAGCCCTGCAGGGGGCACATGTGTTGGAACATGGCCGCTTTATGCCATTCATCTGCAGGCAAATCCAAACCTCAGTAAAAGGTACATCTGTTGAGGTGTGAAATACCATTTGGCCATTTTCTCTGCCTCCTCCTGCTTTCCTATCACATTTTATTTTCTCTCCTATGCTCTCTCCACCTGCCCCCAAAAATAGATTAGCCTTTTATCACAAAATTCACTTACAGTTTTACCTGCACGGTTGAACTTTATGACTTGTCATTATACTTTTGATGTATCTTGTTCCCTATAATGTTTTTGGGTAATAGTGTTATTCATGTGACTTTCTATCCAGGAAGCTGATGTCTGTGCTGAAGAGATACCTGGATGTGTCCAGCCGAGGGGAACAGTGTGAGCCCATCCTCCGAACTCTCAAAGCTCTCGAGTACATCTTCAAGTTTATTGTGCGCTCACGGATGCTCTATTCCCAGTAAGTCTTGCTCCAACTTATTAATAATAAAACCAGTGTATTAATACAAATTTGACACACATATATTAACCTTTCTGCTTGCTAAACATTTTTTAATTTTTACAGGATTAACAGTGGTAATTTGTATCATTCCTGAGCTATTTTAGTTAAAATGTATTATTTTTAGCATTTGAATAGGTTTTGTAGTGGTCCATATACAATTGTGTCATGTAATAGGTTAGTAAACAGAGCCTTTCTGAATTCAATACATTTCAGATGTATGGATTATTTCATTCTTATGTGCTCTTTGTGCATATATTTCAGGGCTCAAATATCCAATTCAGTCCACTTTATTTATGAATATACTTTACAAATATACACTTTATAAATATACATGATTTTTGTGAATAAATGTTTGAACATTGGGTCTCATTTTACTCTGGTGGTCTCTCATCGAGAGGAGCACTTTGGACACATTGACAGTGGAACCTTAAAGTAATGCTTTTTGACGCCCCCTTGAGAGTGGGCTGCTGATTACAGCACTAATGTCCCTAATAAGCATTGATGATGAAGTGTAGTGGTGTAGTGGAGCTAATGATGGGGCAGGGATGCTGAATGAGCAGACAGTGAAACACCAAGCAGACCAACCTCCAACACCAGAGACTTATGACACCCCTGGTGCTGAGCCAAGAGCTGCGCTACTCGATAAATGTAAACACCATTTATAACTGCGGCTCGCAAACTGATGCTGACAAGTCAAAACCACCATCTACTATTTTATCCTATGTTTGCCTGTGGGTTACTTAAGGCTTCTCCAGCCAAAGGGACTTACACAGGTGTCAGCCACAATAGCCTGAAGGGAGGCTTTGGGCTTAAAGCGATTTTTCCACAAAAGGGCCATTGAGAGAAAGAGACTAAAGAAGCATTTCCATTTGAAAGTTTAGCCTGTTGCTGGTATGAATTGTGCTGCTCACTCACAGACAAAGCTGTTTTATGGTCAGCCACCTTTTTTTTCAAACCTTTTCAAACCTTTTTCTTTGATCCAGTGGTTTCAGATGTGTCTTGCAGTCATATGGTTTATTTTTCAGCCCTGCTCTACTAAATTGTATTTTTTACATAACATGTTAAAGGTGCATAATTATGTAGTATTTTTGGAGGGTCCTATAACTGCTTGTCTCCATTGAGATTATTGCTTTGCCTGGAATGTACCATACCTGGGCAATATCTATTTTGCTTTTATTCAATTACAGGTGTTTTATTTCTCAAAAATACCTTGTAAGATGTGGTCACTGCTCTCAAGATCAAATCTGTAACATAATCTAGTGCATTACCTGCTTGTTGCCAGGGAGAAAGATAAAGTAAATGCTGCAGTATGGGATATTCCAGCCAGAGCAATGTGTAGACAAGAAGATAGCGGGCCCTCCACCATTTACATAGTTCACCTTTAATATGGTGAATCATACTTTCAAATCTTGTTGTAAGTGGATCTGTCTATAGGTCTTCATTTGCATTCTAGGTTCAAACATCAGGGCACCATCATCAGTGTGCATGTATGAGTGTGGGTGCATTACATTATCACCTTTATTATTCCCTCTGCAATGACTAATTTCACACCACATTCCAGCAATGGCCTTGTCTTTCTTGAGAGAAAACCAGCTGTTTTCAATTTAATTTATTTTTGTAGAGTTCAAAATCACAATAGCCGTCTTCTTGCTGGGCTTCACAAAACTGATTTAACTGACAAAAAGTCTGACAACGAAATAATCACTGGTCAATAAAAGACAAGCAGATCAACCTTCAACCAAAAATGAAACCAAAACTGTTGGTGACTGTCAAATGCTCTTCATGCTCAGTCAGTGTTTAGTGCTGTCTGGACAAGATCTCATGCAAAAATAAATACAAATGGCTTGAACTACACAATTTAGTTAATGTATTTAATTTGGTTTAGTAAATTATGTTCAAATTTTGTCTTGTCTTATTCTCATGGACGAAATCTCGTGTCTCATCTTCTGTCTTGCCCCCCCCCTACTGTCTACCTCAGAAAGTATGTTGGACACTTGGAGTAGATTGTGCACTTACCTTCACCTCTCTCTGTCCTTCACGCTACAGCTTTTGGGTGGACTAGTTCCTGTAGTCTGGATCACTTCTCCTTCCCTAAAGCAGCAGTGTGCTCCCCATTCCTCCTTTGTGCCTCTGCCCTTGTGTCTTCTCTCTTTCATCCTTCTATGTCCTAAAATATTTCCGCTCATCTCAAAAAACAGATTCTTTTCAATTCAATACGTCTATAATTTTGATTTAGGTTTTCTTAGACGTTTCAGCCAGTGCTCATTCATCTGTCGAGCTATAAGAGTATTATGTGTCATGCTAGAGATTTGAAACATAACCGCTGACAAATCGTATAATGTTGAAATTAATCTCTTCCACCACAGCCTTCATCAAACTCTAATTCACTTTTTTCATTTTTATTTCAGCCATTTTAAAATCGTAGTTGCTCTTTTTGTCATTCACAGCCTCATCTGCTAGTCTCATGTGTTTTCTGTCCTCCATCTGTCATGAATATTATTTGCTGAACTAACTGACATTTGTGTTGCTGACTTTTGCATGTCCACATTGTATCCGTTATAACACATGTTCCAATTTTGTCTGGTCGTGCGTAGATGTGCTGAAAAATCAAGTCATGTTTTTTAATTTTATCCTGAATTATGTATTTATTTATTTATTAAACCAGTATTTTAACAGGAAAGTCCCTTTAGATAATTCAGAGAGATCTATGCAAGAGGCACCAGTAAACAGTTACAAATAATTGAGTAATGTATCATATATGGAATTTAAAGTTCCCATATTATGCAAAATTGATTCTTGTGAGCTTTTAGGCATGTTATAATGTTATTACCTCTTTAAAAAAGCGTATCTGGAGTTGTGTTTTGTTTCATTCACACATGTTTTAGCAGCTCTTTCCTATTATTCTATCGACATCTCCAAAGATCAAAATGCTGTTTCACCTTGTAATGTCATGAAACAGTAGTTTTCAAGTTAATCTTTTGTTGAGATGGACCATTTTCAAGGTTGAAATCATCCAAATGATTTTAGTGAAGGTGTATGGAGTTTAAAAACACAGTGGAGCACTTCCTGTATTACCACATGATATCACAAGTTGAAACACAAGTGTTTTCTGTTTGAGGGAAGAAATCAGCCTAAATATGCAGGGTTTATCTGTTAAGCATGTGAGAATGAAATAAAACATAACTCTTGATGAGGAAACAACTTTATAACAGAAAATAGCATAATATGGACCCTTTAAGAGGTAAGTCTATCTGCTAGGAGTTCATACACTAGTACTACAGTGTGATTGGTTAAATTTCACTGTGAGGCTGGCCAACAAGAGGAGTGGGTGCAGAAATGTGAACAACACATCATGTTGGTCATGGAGCTGCATTATACAGATATGCACCAAATCACTTCAACAATTTTTCCCAATTGGCAGATCACAGGATCATATATTACATATAATGACCCTAAACACATTACCTTTCAATGCACAGTGTATTACGGCATCTCTCTATCACTACCTGCATTAACTCAAGCATCAATATTTCATAGTTATAGACCATTGCAGTATGGGAACACTCGAGAGCTGCAATCGCATAGATTGCATGGCCTCTGATCCAGCCATTTGAATATTACAAACACATCCACTTGCATATTTTCAAAGCTTTTAGTATATCACCTTGCTATGAATTTCTAAACAAACAAAATATTTTCTTTCAGGCCGAATATTACCCAAGCTTCTTTGACTTTACGGTCCATTCTATATCATTTCTCGCATATCTGTGTTATGGTCTAAAGACAACAACATAAAGTGCATCTAAGAAGCTATTAGGACACTATATGTGAGAATGATCTGCACCATTGTTACACAGTGCTGAAAACTCCCACGCTTACACGCACTGTTAGACTGGATTAGACAGAACAATCAGAACTGTACCCTGTAAAAGCCAGTGATAATACCTTGTGTTTTAGGCCTAATCCTATCCCACTTGCTAAATTCAGCACGTGGTAATCCGTCCCCATAGCACTCATAACTCCCATTGTAATTAATGGGCACACAGCTCCATGGAATTCCAGTGAGATGGTGAGGACAATGGACAGTTCACAGGTGGAGAGAAAGAGCAGGGTGACTCGTGGAAATGAGCCCTGGGACATAACTTATGAACCCTAAAAATACATATATTCACACTTTCAAAGTTAACCTTTATGGTGCTAAATTAAGGATGATTTATGTATTTCTCTCAGTTTTTCTTTCATTTTGGAGATTCTTTTCCAGTTTTTTCATCAACCAGTCTGAATTCTAGTACTGCGTGAGATGAAGAATGCATTGATTTGTTTTATATCTGATGCCTTTCTGACGTACATACCTCGAGTTATATATATATAATTCTTTTTGTCTTCCAAGGTTATATGAGGGAAAGGAGCAAGCTGAGTTTGAAGACTCCCTGAAAAGACTTTTTGAATCCATCAACAATCTGATGAAAACAGACTACACCACCACTCTGCTCAACAGGGTATATATGTCCACTCTTCATTTGTATAGACATGTGCTGTGTTCCTATCCCCTTCTAATCTTTAGTTTCTATTGATCATCTGGCCATCTACAGTGTCAGTGTTGAGGATATGAGCTGTTGTAATATTTAAATACAAGGTTAGGTTAGGTTGATTTATTCGTACCCATAGGTAAATTTGCTTTGCAGATTTGAGAGCATAGAATCATCCCTATAATAGCTTTCACTCACCCAAATAGCTTTACAACTGAGTCCACAATCACAACGGTTAGTGGTTTGGTACAGCTTGCCTGATTGTGCCAATGGCCAAACACAGAATCATAATAAAATATTCACACGTAGGAGGAAGTGTCTTGTCAAAGTATACAACTTTGAGCAACTCAACACCTGTAAGATCTAAAATGCTTAATGTGACTTATGCAAGCAGAAAAACACATTTTACTTTAACTTTCACAATGTAAACAAACAACAAACTTTCAATTAAGTTGCTATTAAAATAATTAATAACTTTTAGCTCCAAAATGCACCTCATACAAGCAGAAAAACATTTTATTTTAACTTTCATAATGTAAACAAAAAACAGGCTTCCCATGAAAATGCTATTAAAAAATTAAACATGTTTAAAAGTTGCTTATATTACAGTAGTATCAAGTATACAACCAGTTTCCTTGTTTGTTGACAGGTTGCTGCTCTGAAATACCTTCCAACAGTACTCCAAGATGTTGAGAAGGTTTTTGATGGAAAACTGCTCAGGTAACCAGTTGATGTCTACCATAAATATGCCAAATGTGATCTCCAAATTATTCCTATTTTATTCCTATTTAAAGATTTTATATTAACAGGATTAAATTGATTTTTGTGAGCTTTAAGCCATGATATATTGTTACAAACATACCTGGAGATGTATTTTGTTTCATTCACACGTTTGGGTAAACCAGGTTTATTAGTCTTTCTACATCTTTAAAGCTCAAAGTTCCACCTTGTGATGTCATGAAGTGGAAGTTTTCAAGTTAACATCTGCCATTTACCTTTTATTCAGTAGAGACTGGCAATTCCAGGGCTGGAATTGTCCAAATGACACATGACATCACAAGGTGGAACAGACAGTTTTAAGTCTGAGAGAAGGACTCAGCCTAAATATGCAGGGTCTGTGTGTTAAACGTTTGAATGAAACAAAACACAACTCCAGGTATGTTTGTGATGAGGAAGCAACATTATAATGATAGATCAGAAAATACTTTAACACGGGCCATTTACCAAAGCAAATATGACCTCAAAGAACCACTGTTTAACCAGACATTTATTGACGCTGTTTTGCTATTTCTAAAATTCATTCACTTGTCAAGCACAATTACCACCGCTGAAACTGGAAGTATTTTCTCATTATAGCCTCATTACTTTAGTGAAAGAATAATTAAGATGTTTGACCAGTCAGCTCTACTGTTCATTATCAACTGACCCCTCTGTGACCTGTGTCTTTGCTGTTTATTTGCAATATTCACATCTGCCCCACCAGCTCCGCAAATGAAAACATGCCAGCACTGTGTCACAAAGGTGCTACCTCCAACACCTGCACAGCAACACCATTGGAAAGGCAATATGTCATTGACCTTATCCTTAATAAAACTTTTAAAAACAGTATTATGCTACAGATAAACATGCAAAATCACCCCAAGCCTGAACTTTAAAGCAACATCCCTTTTGAATCGTTGATCAGAAGTGCCCAAGGCTGAAACAAGTTGTGTGAATACCAAACATAGACTGAGAGGTGGACATCAAAGTCGTTGTATTCTTGTCAAGTTTCTTTAAGCTTGTAACCTTGCGATATAGTGGAGAAGTGTGCTTAGGGGGTACAATATTGTGTAAAAACTAATGTGCGTAAAGCACAAATACAAACTTGACACACATAGAAATGGTGTCATCAAAATGAAATAGCATCAGTCAAACAAAAAGCTTACCCTTCAGAAAGAAAATACATTACAAAAATCTAAGAAACATTATTGATTTTGGATTTGCAATGACACTGATTAATGATGGAATACAGTTTTATTTAACCAGCATTTTTATTTTAACCACATCTGATCATGCATGGTTACAGCACTATGGCAGTTTGTCTTGATTTGATTAAATGCCAGTAAGACCTATTATGGAAGCTAACATATTACATTCACCTGCATGTGACACTGGTGCTACATGTATGCTAATGGTAATCAAAACCCAGTGGAACATTGCATTTAATGGTGCTGTATTTTCTATAATCATTGAAAGTGCCTGTGCAGACTGTGTAGCAGAGTTAGGGCCCATGAAACAAAGTGGTGGACACAAAACAAATGAAGATCGAATGGTTGCCATGCTCCTAAGCGCTCAATCTTGCTAAGTGGCTCCTGCACTCCCAACCAGCCTTTTTAATTATTCTAAAATGGTATTTGGGTTCAGGCTCTACCTGTGTCTTCATTAGGCTGTGTTTAGTCCGTGTCTAATTTTTTATTCTCACACAGCCAAAGTCATTACTCAGCTGAGGAACAAAAGCAAATAATACATTATCTTGTGTAAGTGTTGTGCTTCTGGAATTACAAAATGTAGCTACCTCAAACGGACAGTAAACTGCGGATTTTAACAAAACATTTCTAGCAAGTGAACAGTCTGTACCCCAAGTTAATGTGCTAGAAGCTGGGAAATTGTACATGCACTGTCAGAGCATCTCAAAAAACACTTATCTTGTGGCATGTACTTGGACTGCAGTTGTCGAGATTTGTCACATGTAGTCCAGGGAAGGAACGGCAATATTTTTCTAAAGTGTATTGCCCAGTCTCTGTGTATGTGTGTGTTTTGTACTCTGGCTATCGTAAAATGTATTTTCTTTTCTCCATCTAGCCAGTTGTTGCATGACTTCTACTCCTGCATTCCTCCTGAGAAACTCCAAAAACAGAAGGTGCTTTCCATGACTGAGATTGTCAGCAGTCACCTCTTTCAAAAACAAGGTTGGCCCTCTGATTTTACACAATGCACAACTTTGCTGCTCTCTCATGTGCCACTGTCCATTTGTGTAAACTCCTTTGTTATGGCATTACACTTGAATGGGAGATTATACTAAAAGGTTCAGTGTTCTGTGGTTATGTCATCCATTGTCAGGCGGTTTTCCTCTTTGTGCTTTATGACCATATCACGACTCTGTGCTCCAAGGCTTTTTTATATGATAGCCTTTATTATGAAAGTGTATTGTCATGCTGCATTTGCTCCTTTGTAGTCCAGTAACCCGCTATAAAGGCACCTGGATCGTCCACTTATTTGGAAGTTTTAAAAAGGGGTTTTTGGCCATTATTGTCAAGGTCTGTAGTGAGTTTTACAACTGCAATTAGATTTAATGAAGAATAATTGCTGTGACTGACAATGTAAAACTAATCCGTGCCGGAACAATGATTTATGTGCCTGGATGTTTCTACTGAATGGCATTAGACTGATCAATTATGTCTTGCAACTGGGACTACCTTTCCACCGATCTTACCTGAAAACCTGAAACTTGAAATGTCACCTGCTGTCTCTGTGGAGATATTTAATTTAATTACAATACACTGAAACATTTTAGGCACAGCAATGATATCCCCAAGGAAACAATTAAGTGATGGAGCCTCCACCAGAAAAGTTTCATGATGCACTTTTAAGACAAAAATATACCTATGTGAAATTGCTTTCAGTGTCAGATTTGTATTTTTGTGCTAGATTTTCCCCCATATATAATAACGATTTTACGGCAGAAAAGATTAATGCATTGTTTCACCTTGACCCATTTCTACTTTAAAAAAAAATTTTTTGTCTTACTCAAGTGGGGTCTAATCTTAAAATAGGTTGGCTTCCACAGAGGCACAGTGGGATGTGGATTGCTGTTGTATAAGAGAAATATGAATGACAGCTCCACAGATATGCCAAATATACTATGGAGTGATCACAGTTTAATGGCCCTGTACCTGATTTTTCCCATGTATTTTTGCCCCAGCATAGATATATTGCACATGCCAGCTCTTGAGGCCAAATATGTCTGCTGCATGATGTCTGCAGTAATTATAAAGCACTTTATGGTCTGATAATCAGGGTTTACATGATCAAAACTCTGCTCTGATGTCTGAGAGTTATGAAAAGCTCAGTGAATAAGTAAGATGCTTGGAATAAATAAGGTAAGTGAGGAATAAATTTGGACCACTGCAGACTATTTAAAATGATCTAGTTCTGTTTTTCATGTTTTTAAGAGAGAAAAAAATCAGGTACAGCACCTGTAAATGTCAAAGGATATGGCAATTGTTCTATCAGAAATCAGTAGTCCTTCACCCACCTCTTTCCATTTATACTAGCATTACAATCAGAGCAACAGCAACACAATCACACACACTGTTATTATCATCAGTGTAAGAGGGACCAGTCCACATGTGCTGTCCTGTTAGACCCTGCTATTGTCAAAAAATACACTATTTGTATGGGTATATACTCATAGGAAAGGATTAACTATTTTATTTAAAAGTAGGGGTTTATGATATCGGCTGAGATACATGGTGATAATGGTCTGTGCTATGAAACAAGTGAGAAGTCGAAGCTGCAAATACAAATACACAAATGCGTTGACTCACTGTTTCAATTATAATACAAACGTCATTAGAAAATGCCAAGTATCTCATTAGTTTTGTAACACTTTTCCCTTCTTGGATCTATATTTTAAAATATAGCATGCACAATACATGGACATTGGCTTGAATGGTGGAAACTTTGAGTCACTGTAAATTATCAATTTGCATGAAATCAACTGAAAGTAAAAGGTTTAGACATTGTGATTATCAAATAATTCAGTGCATCTGTTATTATTGCAAAGTGCAGGCGCACCACTCATTAATTATTTTTAGACAGCAGAGGTGTTGCCACTTCAGAATTGGACCCTTGTATTGATTCTTGCTCAAATCATTCATTCCTCAGTGGTCTGACCGATGGGCTCTCCCTCTGTCCACACACTCACAGCCACTACCCTACGTGACATTGAAGAAGGGTCAGAAAGAGAGAGAGAGAGACAGAGAGAGAGAGAGAGAGGACAGATAAAATAAACATACAGTATTTAAACACAGGGAGGGGTAAAAACAACATGATCCAAGGCATAACCTACGGCTGACTGCCTTTGGGACCCATAAATATATTTAAGCTATCCATCCAGTGGTCAGAGTGTGAACTGTTTGTTGTTAGCAATGGGAATTGGAGGGACAGACCAGCAAAACATGACATAATGGCTAGTGAGTTGACACAAGTAGAAAAAATAGATGATGAAGCAATGTGAAAGATGAGATTTGAATTATGAATAGGGTGCAGGCTGGAGAAAACATCTCAGAGACGGACAAAGGGGAAGTTAATGAGAAGAAGACACAGGTCTTACTTTGCCATTACTGTTTAGAAATGATTGATATTTGAGTCCTGCTCACAATAAAATGCATTTCTCTGCCCCTCTCCTCCCTCTACAGTGCCTCAGATGGATTTCTTATTTATTCATTGCTTCATTTACACATTGGTCATTTACAGTAGTTTCTCTCCCGACCCATGCTTTTCAAAATGAGCCCTGACAGTCAGTGAAATTGAGATGCATTGGGATGCTAATCAGAAGGCCTGTATGTGATGTGATTTGGTCAAGAGGGTGAAATATGTAGGAGCTTTGAATTATATATTTATAATGGCTAATGGCCTGAGGTGTCCTATCACTGCACTGCAGTACATATTTAATAGGGCTACCTGTCGACCAGAGCAGGGCTGGACCTGTCTCTGGGGAGATCTGTCAGGCCACTGTCAGTGGAGCAGCTCACACACATCTGTGTGACATACGCCTCACATGGGTCATTATTTTCCTTCGTTTCTCTATCTAAAAAAACAAAATGAAGGCCCTTGGCACACATTTGACTCAAAACATAACAACAGTCAACAATGTATTTTTCTGGATTTAGATTTCAGCACTGGCTGTGATTTTAATGGGCTTCTCGGAAGAATCTGCTGTGGTGCAACAGTGGTGCAGATCTGCGTAATCACAAACTGTTGAGTGAGGGAAACTTTGTTCTTATAAATGGTAAATGGTCAATGGTCACATTTTTCTATAGCGCTTTCCACCTTCAAGGCACTCAAAGCGCTTTACAACAAGGAACCACTCACCCATTCACACACACATTCACACACCAGTGTACGCAGACACTGGTGTGTCACACATAAAATAGTGTTCAGGAATATTTATACCATTTGGCACCTTCTCAAAGTACAAAATGTTATTGCCACATGCATTGCAGAATTGTAGGGAATACAAGAGTCATGAACTTTGAGTGGATTTGTTTCATTGATGCAGCATACGGCCCTGGGATTAGAGACTTGGCAGCACACAGTGTATATACATCAAGCAGCACACACAGTGTATACATAAACATAGTGGGGCACATGCGCTCTCATCCCATCATATGTATTAATCTGTTTCTGACAAAATTACATTTACAGGCCACGTTATGGCTCAATTTAGGCAAATTACGCCTCACAGAACAGTGTGACAGATTGAGAGCAGCTGCTTAGATAAAGAAAACAGATCAGGGAGAGCAGAGAGCAGGCTTACATCGGGATGAGTCTGTCATTTTGTTTGCCGTCTAATTTTCCAAAGCTGGTCAAAGCCCCGGATTCACTGCACTGAACTGAGCGTCTGTCTGGAAAGAAAGCAGATTAAAGAATGGAAACTCAAGTAAACAAGTGGTAAATAAACAGTCTCTTTCATTGTTTTAGTGTGTTATTTTAGCCATATTCACACATTGCTCTAACTATGTCTTTCGCAATATGACTTAACAGATGCAGTTGTCTGACGAATACCAGTGACTCATGAACTGTACAGTTATTATCACAGATTTAATCGGAGATGAGTGAGCTCTGTTGGGCCCACACTCTCCACCAATCAGCATTAGCCTCGGCTCACTTTAGACTTAAACTCTCATCATAATGAATGAAGGTTTATCCATCTGGCTCCAAAGACGTGATAAATATCACAAATTACACTGTTTATTGCTTTAAATTAAGTTTGGACGCATACATTCAGACTGGCTCAGAGGAAGCAAATAGTTTTACACATTTGGGTTCACTTAAGGATAAGTGTTAGTGTGAGCTCTGGGTAATTGTAATTCTGGCTGAAATGGCTGACTGACTATACGCTGGTGATTTAGCAAGCTTGTGTTTGTTATAGCAAAGGGTAGAGAGATCTGCAAACACAAAGGGTGCTGTTCCTTATTGAATTCATTTATTATTTTGTTATTACACAAATATCGTCCTACAGTAACAAATATGCAAGAGTTAGCTAAGAGGAGACTTTTCATGTTGTTGTCCTTGTGATAAATAGACGGAATAATGAAAAACATAGGTCTAATTAATAATGAGCAAGGTTTTTATGAATTAAAGTTCCATTGAACACATGCAAATTAACACCAATAGTTGCAAAGAATTAATGACACAAATTGTTTTCCAAATTAATTGTTAGAGCAATGTAATATTATGATAAACATCTTTCTCTGTTACCTATGGGATTTTGCAGTGTCTTCCATATTACATTAAGTAATCAGACTGAGAGGTATGCGTTTCATTCCATTATCCATAAGTAGTATTTTATTTGATGACAGCTGACAAAATGTTAGCAACCAAGCATTGTCTTGGCAGTAATTCACTGGACCACTGCAGCAAATCTGTTCTTACTTTAGCTGCTCAACAACTAATGGATGGTTTAAAACTTAATTAAGAGCTTTGGAGTGATATAAAGTTTCTCAGTGTAAGAACAGCATTATAGCTGTATAGTTGCTGACCATTTAAAAGCAATCTTTGTGAATTATGAAACATTTAATTACGTACATTTTTGTAGCCAGCAACACAAACATGAACAAGCAAAATTAAAGGCCACTGATTGCTTTCTGCCACTTTTGAATCTAATATAATGTATTTAATCTATTTATCTGCTTAGAGTTACAGGGTAAAAAAGAAAAGTTAGAATGTTAGATCACACTATTAAAAATTATATGTGTAGTAATTTGCAAATTGAGAATATTATACTGGAGAAGTCATTTGAGTTTGGATTTTGGCATGAAGAATACACTGACTACCCCCTCTTCGTGGATGGACTGCAGCCAAATTGATACAACTGTGCGTGTGATGTTAGATTTGTGCTGTCAATAGACTGGGCACTTGTTTTAAAATATATTGAAACAGTTGGAGCTCTGAACGATAAGAAAAGAATGAGGTCTAAATAAGAAATGATAGAAGGCACCTACAGTGACATGGAGGGATTGAAAAGCCCTTGAGAGTCATTTAGTCAGTCCCATGCAGGGCAGCAGTTGGCATATTCCCAACCAGATTTTGTTGTTGTTTTGCCAGCAAACCACTACATTATCATCTTTCTCATTACTCCATCTTCCAGGGAGCCAAATTGACAAATTAAACGGTGGGAAAAGTGAGATTTAGATGTCCCCCAAAAAAGAAAAAAAAGACTCCTATTATGGCGTGCTATAGTTTATGGTGCTTGCCTGTCAATGAGAAAATAGAGTGTGAAGACGATGAGCTGTCTGCTGAGCCATCGAAATTATACTCAGTGTTGATGTGACAGACTGCCAGCCAAACACATCCTGCATTTCCTGTTTCTTTTAGCACATCAAATTGTATGAAGGCCTTGGATTACATAATGGGCAAACCACAATGCACACACTAAGGGGAGGGTTGAGGCATTTATTATTGTTCCTGTATGAAATTTGGTCTCTGCTTTTGGCCCATCTTCCAGTAGTGCTGTGGCAAATCATCAGGAGCTCAAGCTTATGATTTCTTTTACCCTCCATTTGAAATGAATACATTGCAGTTTTCCAATCAATTTAGGATTCTAGAGATGCCAATTGAATAATAAAATACATTTACATAATGTCTCCAAACAACTCAAAATAACATAAATAAAGCTCCTGAAAGCTAAATTGAAACGATTTTCTATTACTATTTTTTTAATTATTATTTTTGTGGTGAATATATGAGTCTAAACTGTGGCTGCAGTGGATAGATTCAGAAGAATTGTCTGTGAATTGTCTGTTCTTGTGTCCTGTGTCTGTACTTTAATTAATAGTTGTTTATAGAGAGCTTCATTTCTCCTAACATTGTTAAACAGCTTAACGGCACCGTAGCAGAATAAAATCACTAACCCGCTGTTAAAAAGTGTTGTGTGAAACTGGAAATGTCACGGTCCAATTGTTTGGACATGCTGTTTTATGCTCTTACTCATCTCTTTTTGAAAATGCAACTCCACAAACATCTGTCTCCCTTTTGTTTGAAGATGGTCCAACTGAGTTTTCTGAAGACTGTCCAGTGCAGTGTGTTTGTTTCATGTGCATTGTTTGAACAATTATTTGTCTCTTCCTCTTTCTCTCTCCTCTTCCTCTCCTCTCACTCATAGTTGTATTTTTCTACTCTGTTTCTTGTCTTCCAAACAAGACTCGCAAAATGGTTTGAGGTTATAGGATTATAGCTGTGACTGATGTTAGTCTGCCAATCCCGGTAGGATCTGTCGGATTTGAAGAAAACCCCAAAGTTTTGTCTAAAAGGCTCAGGCAGAAAAGATCTAGGCCACTACATGGCTTGAAAAAAATACATCTTTCAAGATGAAACATGCAGGTCTCCAGAGTTGAAAGTAGTGCTGTACTTGAAATCTGGTATCGAATTATACTTACTTTTCTGAAAACACACGTTAAGTTTCAGTGCTTTTTGGGAACATTACATTGACGAATGGTGTACGGTAATTACGTTGATTACTGTACACCATTTGTAAGCTCAACCATAATTACTTACCTAACCTTAACCTATACCCCAGTTGTAACATATTTTAACCCATATCTGAACATAAAACAATGTTTTTGTAGAAAGATTTACATCATGGCGACCTTATTTTGGTTCCTATAAGGAAGGCAGGTGTATTGATTTTATGTGATAAATGCTCACCCATTCTAAACTATTAAAAGCAGTTTGGGTACTCCTCATAAAATGAATCAGCAAAACAAATATTTCTTCAATTTAAAGCACTAACATAAAAAAAAAAACTATTAAAAACTATAATCTTGTCAGTGTTAAACCTGCATTATTTATGGTATAAAGTTAGAAAACAACTTTTTGTGAGGGAAGGATAAGTTTGAAACACAAATGGTCAGTACAAATGTAAAAAGGAACAGTATTTTTGTTTAAGGGATCAACCTATTTCCATATGTTAGTGGTCTAACAGAAGAACTTAAGAGGGTTAACTCTACATTTCACTTTATAAAGCTGTACAAAACAATAATATGTAACAAATAAGAATGAAGGTCAGTAGTGTATTTGTAAAATCACCTGTAAAAATGTAACTGATATTTAAAAGGTATTGGAGGGTACAGGCTTCAGTCTACATCTTTATAGATATCATGTGCTCACTCACTCACAGTTAGTAATTTACCAGAGCAGGACAAAGATAATTGAAGAAGTGTGAATACTTCTTTATGGAGAAACAGTTTGTCAGTGCATGAATTAAATATGATTAGTTTTCTGGTTGTAATGCTCTACATGTTTCCATCTCTTTCATCCACATAGAAGCAGTCTCCTCTTTCATTCAGCTTTGAGTACACTCTGCAAGGTTCAAGGCCTTGAGGAATTATGTATAGCAATCATTTTGTAGTAAAAAAAATGACCTAGACCTTGAGTGGCTAGTGCTTACAAGTCTGAAACCTGCTAGAGCAAAGGGGTCTATAGGAACAGCACTTGTGAGGCTGAGGCAGCAGATTTTAATGCTGCTTATGTGAATGGAGAAATACCTGGAGAATACTTGAACAGCCTAGTGTAGTTCATTATTTTTGATGTGTACATTGAGGCATTTCAGAGATGTGATTTAAAGTAGAACCCAGTTACAATCAAAGACAACACAAACACAGTGCAGGGGAAATGCTCGATGTGCATCCTTTGTTATTGTTCCTGAGATACAAAATAGATGCTGACAGAAGAGAGACTGAGCTGCTGTTTAAACTGGGTTGCTTGTTAGTACCCGAGTTGTTGGTAGTTGTACCACAAGGGTATTTTGTGTGAATCAGACTGTTTTGATCTGAGATGTTTTGAAATCGAAAGGGTTTTGGTTGGTATATTGTCCCCGAAGGTAGTGGTGGACAATTTGTGTACAAAAAATAATATCTTGAAGTTTTGTTTTTTTTTGGTTATCCCAATGATGATGATCAGAGGATGTTTTACCAATCATATGGGAGTGTGCTAAAATATGCAAATGTCCTGGTTGAGGTTCATTAATAAATTAAACCTAAAAAAAATATAAATACATGAAATATAAAATTAATAAGCTAGCCAGTATTAGCCAACAGTTTTTCAGTCTCTCATCTTTTTTGTTGAATACAAAATCAAAATGTGTTGTTTAAATCCATTTTATATTTTTTCTTGAGTTTTCACATTGTAGAACACCTCCTGCATGATGCCACTGCAAAATATTAATACAGAGGATGTTCAAGATTCTACTTTTGCACCTCTCCCTTCCCATGCTGTTTATTTTTTAATACATCTCCCACCTCTAATCAAAGGGAAATTTGTCCTCTGCATTTGACACATCATTCTGTGTTGCAAGGGTAACCCAACAGAACGCTGGGGAGCACCGGGAAACCAGATCCTGTATTTATGCTACGTTAATGGTCAGTAGTACTTAGCTGGAGGATTTGGCAATTAAAAGATTTGATGCCATTCTTATATAAGACCAAACCCAAAGCGTATCTATTTATTTTGTTCACACGGATAAACAAACGCAGCTACTATATCTTTATTGTCATGGCCTAATAGATGAGGAACTCTAAAGTGCCTGTTGGATTAGTTTAGTCTTTTGATGGAGTGACTGTTGTTGAGGGTCCACTCAGCGGCGCGTTCTTAGCTTCGTTAATAATGACACTAACGAGCGTCAGTTGAAATGAGCTTTTAATGGCTTCAGCTCTACCTGCAGCTTTACTGAGAGGGATGGGCTTGGTGGGGGGCCAAGGCTCAGACTGATGGGACAAACGTGAGATGTCAGGGATGTATATTTATAGGGTGCACTTGAACTTGAAAACTGATCTTGTGATTTTACATTGTGTACTACATTTTATTTAATATTACTGTGACTATATAATCATGATAATTTGCTTAGTTGCTTGTATCTTAATAGGTATAGATGGTATTATATTATACATTTACATTTACATTGCCCAAATTCCAAATATTTTTATACATTTTAGAAATTTTAAATTTTTAATATGTTAATATTTGTTTACTTAATTGGCCTGAATTATTTTAATTGTCTCAAAATGTCAAGGCAATGTTACTTACACTTCTGGCAAATCTGTTTTCTAATTTCTTGCTAAATCATCAGAAATGTAATGAAGCCAATGAATTGCTTTACACCACATAAACAAGAACGTCTTAGGCAAACTCAGGCAAAACTACATAAATCTAAATACATATTCTTACTTAAAGTTACCCTAACCATGGTTATATATTCATTTTCAGATTCCTTTTCTCTGTTTTCTTTATCATTCTGTTGTGTTCTGAAAATCTATCTCATGAATTTTCCCTCTGGAACAAACTTATAATTCTGATAAATCTAATTTTTGTTTGCCAGACAAATTGAGCCAATTCGTTTTTCCTGTTCTGCTGATTTCCTTTGCTGTTGCATCTGTGACACAGTGGTGACTGTAGTTGAATGTGCTTAATAACTACAAGCACAAAACAGATTTAGTAAGCAACCCTTCAGCACATTTTATTAACTATTCAGTCATAATGCGATGAAACAGCATGGCAAATCTGTTAACATATGCAGATATATTTCAATTATTCCATGACACTAATTACTCTTCTCTGTAGATATGGTGGCATAGCTGACATATTAAATAACAGACATAATGATGATTAATTAGGAAAAAGAATTGAAAAACTTTATGTTTGGGTGATTGATGTGTTGACTTCCTGGCTGACAGAGCAGTGTTCCTGGTTGAGACTGTAAACAGACACTTGATTGATACGACTCCATTGTGGGGTGAGGCTGAATTTCTTCTTCAGGGGTCCATGGTGTCATTATTCATGGCACTGTGGGTGCAGCTGTCTCCACAGGTGCAACACCAAATGATTAAAGGCCTCTGGGACTCTTTGCACTAGTTTTGATCTCATTTCCAGAGAACATGTATGTATGCATTTTGATCTATTAGTCATGAGCAAGTGTTTTTCAGTTCCTTTCAAGGTGATGATTAACTGATTTCAATATGTCGTCTTTAAAGACTTTTCTGGTGTGGCATCCACCACCTGTTTGGCCCTGGCATTAAACTTATTTATCATTTAAAAATGTTATATTGCTCACAAAGGACTACACAAATCTGAGCTTCCAGCAATAAAAGCAATAAAATCTCTATGCAAATAAGCAGGTGGTAGACAGCAGAAATGTTATAAAGTGTATCTTCACATATGTTTATTTTTTATTGTTTTTTGGATTTTATATTTGATTTGTTGAGTACTGTAATATTGTTTTAACTAAACCTTAAAAAAAAAAAAAATCCTTATCAAGTGTCCCTTTCTCTCAGATTGCCGTGATGTTTTACTACCCATGATGCTGCGGGAGCTGCGTGTGGCGTTGGCCAGCATGGCCGATGGACCCCATGATGATCGAAGGAACAGCCTGGAGCTTCTCAACAACATCCTGGAAGTCCTCAGCAGGGGCAATGTGGTAAGTCATGTGACCACCGACTGTGGCCTGTGAACTGTGTTCTGTGTCACTGTGTCACCTCTGTGGAGGAGCTTATCTAACAATATTGCTGGGGGAACTCAAATAACAATGTGGACACAAACATCAGGTGCTCTTTGTAATCTTAAAAGAGCAAAATCTGAAAATATTTCAAAAAAATTCAAAGCCAACATTAACTCTGCCCTACCTCTTACCACCAAGTAGGAATCAAACAGGCCACATACCTTTATTTTTTATGATCTCAAACCCATACATACACAGAAATGCACTGGGAGGGGGTGGCAGCGGCTCTTTAGGCTTGCCTACTAAAGCAATTCTTTCTCTGACCAGAGCCTATTGTTGTGCCCTTGGGCAAGACAGTTTGCCCACCTTGCTTATGTTTGATATGTTTTTACATAATTGATTGGTGGTAGCCAGAAAAATGATGACGCAGATTACCCCAGGGCACCTGAGGTCTGTCAAGCTTATAAAGCACCATACAAATGTAATGCATTAAATTGCACTGTGAAACTTTTCTGCAGAGGGACCTGTTTGTCTATGGAGAGATGTTAATACTTTGGTTTAAATTATTCACAGTATAGTAATGCGTTCATTCAACTACAGAAAGAAATCATTGCAATACACATGTTGTTGGTGATAAGTAACAATAATGCCTTACAAATAGATGGTATAAATATAATATAACAATGCAATGAGACAGGTTGGAATAAACATGAAAAAAAAAAAAACACATTTAATTGGACATTTGTCAGTACCCAGCTGGGATGATTATTCATACACAGAATATGACCAGTCCACAGAGTCTTTGAATTGCCTGCTCAAGGTCTGCCTAATATTTATGCAAGAAGAGGCAGTAAAGGCAACAGGGAATCTGAAATCTGCATAAGTATATTGAATTTTCTCTAAGCGCGTAAAGTGGGGTCAATTAAGGGCTTACATATGGGAGTCTTTTTGCAGCTTTGACCTTATAAGCATTGACACCACTGATTTATTACTGTATTGACACAGTGTCCAGAATGTTAATAAGAGTTTTACATAGATTCACTCTCTGGACTGTACAGTGCGCAACAATTTATTCTATATTTTTTTGTTGTGTAACTCGAGAGTTTGATGAATGACAAGTCAGTTGTGTAAGCCTCCTTGATAATTTACCAACTTTGTTCTGCAGCAATTATATGTTTGTCCACCCCCTTTCATTTTAGCTTTTGGGTTGTGATAAAGTTGTCAAAGTGCACATTTTTCTAAACTTGACAGAGAGATGCACACAGGGAAGTCAAGACAAATGGTGCTGAGAGCCTGTATCGAATGCATAAATAAGTCTTCTTCTCTGGCGCACACTCAGGACTGTGCTTAGTGATAAAGGATAACACAAACTCAAAGTCAGTCATGCCTGGCTTCACCTTTTCTCCCCGTGTCTCTTCCTGTGCGAGGTTTTGTTTTGTCATAACATTGATAAAACATCCACCTCAGGAAATAAATGAAGCGGTTCCTGAGTTGGTGCTAGGATGAAGACGAGGAGTGAATGTGGCCTTTCCTGTCCATTCAAAAGGTTATTTAGTGTAACACATAATACAAGGTTATATCTTCATAACCAATCCTATCCTTGCTTTTTTGTCAGTGTTGAGAAGTATATTCAATTAAGTAATGTATGGATTTACAAGCACATATTACTTGAAATGAACTCAGCTATAAAACTATAGTGGAGGTAATGCTGAAAATGAGTGCTTACAAGCCTTTATAAAGTTTAACATAACATTCCTCAATGCCATTTTGGCTTAAAATCCGGTTATAATTCACTTTCATTTTTACCACAGTGCTTCTTCCTCCAAACACATTTTCTGTGACCATGTCTTGCCTGCCACTCTCCATGCTTATGCTAATGTTGTCATTTCCATATTCAGATGTTCAGAGTTAACAGTTTACACAACCCAAACATGCATGTAATTTGGAGGATATTATTTTAATTATGCACAGGTATATACACAGCTGTACTCTGTGGTATTAAAGCAGAAGTGTGGCTTGAGCAGATGCTTCATTGCACACTAATGACCCAAGGTAATACTGAGTATCTGCTTTGACCAGCTTATATGTACTGTAAGCCAGTGATGACGGCAAACAGGGTAATGGAGCTATAAGCAGAGAGGAAAATTGGTTTCATTTGGAACCATGTATTCAAAATGTATGTCAAAAATATATGAGTAGATGTTGCAAATTCCCCTGCCATGTGGAGGACCTCAGTATATTGCCAGTGCATGATCAAGCATATGCAGGTAATTTCCCTATATCTTATCTAATGTGTTTTTTAGTTAAATTATTCTAACAGCTAGGATTTTATTATTCAAATATCTAAATAATGCTGTTGAAAGGAGTGGAAATTAAAACATTAAAATGTAATAAGGACATCTATCCGATACCAAACCATGCAACTGCAAATGTACTGTAAAGTCTCCTCTTTTCAAAAGAACAAACTGTTCTTTTTAGACGGGTTTTCAAATGTGTAAACGGTTGTAACTTGACTGTTCTGTAAAGTGTGTTTTTGAAAAATGTCTGTTCGTTTTTGTGCTTTAGGGAGAAACATTTCAACACGTCCAGGACATCGTGGTCTCTCTGCTCACCATTATCAACAGGACAGTCATCACAATGGGGCGAGAACATGCTCTCATAGTAAGTCAAAGAGTCCTCTGCAGATAGCTGTTAATAGGTTTACTCACTTATTTGAGAAATAACTGAGTAAACTGAAGTTAAACTGAAAGTATGCATAAATACACACAAGCACCTGACAATTTATAGCTATTTTATGTTGTAAGTCCTGCATGTAATGATTTCTCCCCTTCTCAGAAACATGTGACATCAGTTAGATGTAGCGCAAGACAGAATTAAAGCACAGTGATAAAAGACAGAAATATTCCTCACACATAAAAGGTTACAAAGCTCGATCCATTTTTATTGGACACACTAATAGAAGATCAGAACTTCAACTGCAGGATTAGCCACTACATGTGTTTTTGAGCCACAAGTGGACTCTTGTGGGATGGCTGGTGATCATGATCAACATGAGGGGGAGGCTTGAGTACCAGGATGACCACATAGACCCAGGCATATGTGTGACGAGCAGAGAAATAGAGATGTATCATATCAGTGGTATTGAGATTCACAGTTGTTCAGGTTGCACTTCCATAAAAATGACCCAAAAATATACTCTCTATTTATGTAAGACTCATTAGAAGAGTTCTACAAATGCTGGATATGTTTGCTTTCTGTGAGAATGAGTGACCTGAATACAGGCTAATAATAGTACAGTAGAGACTGTATGTTTCAAGTATATTCATGTACAACAGAGTCTGGGTGTAACATAGAGTTTATTTTCTATTTATATTTGCAATAATAAGGAGAATATTTCTGTCAGTCACTATTAACAAATACTGGCACATGGCCCATCTAGGATGAGATGAAAATGTCTCTTACTGCAGCTTAGCACAGCCCTCTGAAACTAGAACATTCAATCAAACATTATTACACCCAATAGTCCCATTACAAAAGCATGTTTTGTATTGTACTTAAACAGCTGTTGAAAATACATTCAATTTCAGGCATTTATGCCATTCATTACAGCAGTTGTTTGGTAAACATCTTGAATTTTTAAGTCATTTATTTTACCCAAATCACCCACAGATTGAGTGGAAAGACTCATTCCCAGCATTGCGCGTGGATCTGTCTTGACATAAATCCAGAGACATGTCTGTCCGTCTGTCTAGACAACCACTCAGCACCACGACAAACATTTTGCCTGTGAGCCTTCGGAAATGCCATCGCTTCATCAAAGATGTCAGCACTTGTTACCTCAAACCTGAGCTCTGACTTCCATTTCACTGTTGATTACAAATTACTGTAGCAGGGGCCAATGCTCTGTCAGCGTCCATCATTCCTGGTTTGGGAGGCCAGCACACTCAGTAACCCAGCGAAATGTTCTGTCACCAATGCAAAATGTATAATCCTCAGTGGATGTTTAGAGCCACCAGAAACATTTTTTGCGCAGTTTCTTGACTTTCGCCTTGGTACTTGCACGACTGGAGGAGGAGGCTGGCATTGTTTTGGTCTGAGATACAGGCACATCATATTCCCCCTCCAGGGCTTCCATAACTCCCCGCAAACGTCCTTCTTGCTGCCGGAAATCATGCTCCACACTGCAAAAACAAGCAAATGTTTAAAAAAACAAAACATAGAAATAGATATGTTTTCTAATATTCTGAACCAATAAAATTATATTTTACTGTATCAAAGACAGAGGATTAAAAACAGGGGGTGTATATTATAGTGGCATTAGCAAAAAAGAAGCTGTGATATAAAGCGCTGACAACCCTTTAAACTTATGCTAATATAATTTTCAAAGTGAGATTGTTTCTATCTTACACAAATGCACCCTCAGCATGCTCACACTGCACACACATGCTTGGATAATATAGGCTTTTACTTTGCACTCATTTCACGTCCAGATCCTTTGCTTCTTCATGCACCAGTAGATCACAGGCAGCTGGGATGGAAGATGAGGGAGGAGAAGGAAAAGGTAGAGGACAGAATTGGGGAAAAAAAAAATGGAGGAGCTAAGAAGGACGTAGAGGATAGAGAGGACTTCTTTGCACTTTTGATGTTTTCAAAGCTGCCCCTCCTAGGCTCTTACCGTACTCTAGTTCTCCTATTTCTCCCATCATCTATGATCTTACTCTTACTATGGCTGCAAGACATACTGTAGTAGACTTTGAGGTGCGATTTTCATTTTTGTGTGTGTGTGTGTTATATTTTATTATCTTTATGTAATTCTCTAGTTTGAGAAAGAGAGAGAGAATTTGTTTTGGGTGGAGCTGCAGAAGGCTGGCATCTGGGGCTAATGAGCCATGTGACCATTCAAGAAGAGAGGAACAGATCCACCCACCTCCTGACTTACTTCATTGAGCAAATGAAATGTACTTATATGTTAAATTGTTTATTAATTATTAATTATTTAATTACACATTATCATCTACATTGTGTTATATATTAAAAGTGCATTGTGTAACTTTTCTGGTGGAGGGTCCGTCACCTGCTTTTTTCTATGGACATGTCATTGCATTGCCTGAAATGTTCCACAGTATGACATTAAGCAGCTCTACATAAAGATAGAGAGGTTTAATACCATACTGTGAAACATTTCAGCCAAAGAAATAACATTTTCATGGAGAAAAGCATTTGACGGACCATTCACCAGAAAAGTGCAATGAATGTATTGTTGCTCTGTGTTTTAGATTGGACTATAGTCTTCCCATCTTGATGTGGACTACTATCAGTACCGATCATTCATTTGCTTGTCTATTTTTACTTGTTGAATGGTGGACATTTTTTTATTTCTAGTCTGTTACATTGTTTGATTTTCAGACTGTTTATCTGTTTGAGCAGATCAACAATTTCTATAAAACCTTCTGAGCTGCTGCTTTTGTGATATGGGGCTGACCACATCTCACCACTGCAGGACTTGTCCACCCCTCAAGAGCTGTATTTTTGACCCAGGCTTCTTAGGCTTATCTGACAACAGATGTATTGCAAAAGTGATATGTCTGGAAATGTTAGTCTGGGGCAAGGACTTCAGTTTCAATTTTCAATTAATTTCTATTCATTCTTGTTAGAGCCCAAAACCACAACAATACACGCCTCACATGGCTTCAAAATTGTTAATTTAACCAACAGAAAAACATTGGTCAATAAAAAACAAGCAGATGAACCAACAGGAAACAAGCAAACCTCCTTAAACCTCCTCAGCAAGGAAAAACTCTAAGAAAAGCTGTGGGAAAATAAGAAGGGCTTTTATTGACAAAGTTTAAGCTATATTATAATGCTGTTACCTCCTCAAAAGCTTACCTGAAGTTGTGTTTTGTTTCATTTACATATGTTTTAGTAATCCTTTATTATTAGTCTGTCTACATCTCCAAATCCCAGAATGCTCTGTTTCATCTTGTGATTTCATATAGCGGTAGTTTTTATTTAACAGCTACTGTTTACCATTTATAATGTAAGTGTATGGAGGTTAAAAACACAATGGAGCACTTCCCATGTTTGAGAGAAGGCCTAAATATGCAGTGTTAAACATGTGTGAATGAAACAAAACACAACTCCAGATATTTTTTGATGAGGAAACAACATTAGATCAATCTGAAAATAGCGTAATATGGGACCTTTAAATGTTCACCAATGGCAATGACGTCAGCTGAGTCACAGGTTGTGCATTTGTGTTAGGATAGGTGAGGTGGTATGATAAGTAAAGATGTTCTAACAGAGACCTTATATATATAGTTAGAGATGTGAATGGGGGCACAAGAAGGAGCTACTGGAGTGAAATAGATTGCTAGTAAAGACAAGAAGCCCTAACTCCTCCCAAAAGAGAATTTGGCCAAAAAGTAAAAAGTAAAAAGTAAAGCTGTGAGTTTGGAGAGAGAATAGAGAAGGAAAGATGTCTGTTATGAATAAATAATACAGCTAGTACCTTGACTGCCTTGTGCAAAGAAAATATTGTTCAGACACTTGTAATAAATATAGATTTCTTTCATTTGGGTTAAGTAGTGCACCTGCTTCTCTCTCACTCACTTTGTTGCACTTGGAGTTTTTGCTGTTGTTTTACCCCTCACTGTTATAGCCATATGCCACTCTTTTGTTTCTTCTTTATAACAGACTGTGGCAAGTCTGTTAGGATTAGTAATTTTATGCAAGCATTTTTGAATTCTTCCATTCTTTTCTTCTTGGTCTGTACTGCATATCCAAGAACCTGTCTATTGTCAAACGCATTAATTATCTCTAGCACAAAGTATATGTTTTTTTCCATCTGATATTTGTAGCATGTCTGCGATCACTGTGACAACCCTTGCCTTTCAGAGTGTCTCCTTTCTCTTGTTTTTCAATGTTCAGATTAATTAGGGATGACGGCGGCAACAACAACCGCGAGCTGCCAGCCCTTATCAAACTGTACCTTGTACTTTTCCGCATCCTTCATATTTTCTGGCTGTTACCCTTAAAACCAGGTTTGTGTGGCTTTATATAATACTAATGCATTAAATATGTGGTTAAAGAACAGTGGTGAGGGCAATTCTGTTTGTAAACAATTCACAAAGCGGGAAAATATCTTGTGTTGAACATTCATGTCCGTGCATAAATATTTCTCACGCTTATTTGCATTTTTATGAGTTCTAATGTTGTGTTCACACTGAATGCATGCAGTACATCAACACACAACAGTGAGGGAAAAAGAGTAGATACGTTCTCATTGGAACTGGCAAGTGTGAATGGGAGTATTATTTGTCATGCTTGTCAAAAACAGTTTTCTTTTTAAATGAAAATTTTTCTGTTGATATAATCTTGAGAGGTCCTTGTCTCTTACGAAGCAGAGAAAAGATCGTATTTAGTGCACATTGCAGACATTTAGAACCCCGCTGTGTTAATTGGGATATAGAGAATTTAACGCTGTGAGATTGGATGCATATTTGACAAGCAAGAGAAGTGAAGGAGAAATTTACATGATATGAGACAAAGCAGAATTCATAGGTTTTGCCACTCATTTCCACTCATTCTTTGTAACCAAGTTGGGATCTCTACAGGCACATTATTTTCTTCTGTCTGTTTTTATTAAAAGAACAGCGAATTGTTAATGTGAGAACAGGGCATATGGGGAGATTATTGTCAAAAGAAAAGATGATTCTCATAATAAAAATGTTAAAACACTAACACGCTTAGAGGATTAAACCAAAGTATACAATCAGATTGTGAGGATGCTGCTCAGCTGAGGATCTGTGAATGCAATTACTTATTTAGGTCACACTCACACTGGGGACGGCTGAAAAGGGAAACAGATCATTTAGGGGGCTGCTGGAGTCGTGTGTGCAACAACATTGTGTTATGGGTAAATGGGTTTCTTGGAAAGTGTTCAATATTGATGAAAGGATGACTAATTCTGAAATTCTATAGGCTCTTGAACTATTGTACTGTGTTAACCTGATTAAAGGAAGTATAACTAGTACAACTACAATTACAAAGAATTTGATTTCCAATTAAGTCTGCTGTGACCTAGACATCAGTTGGCTCATCGCAAAATAATTGAATTTTGTTTTCTCTAGACATCCCTTTGACACTGGAAGCCATTTTCTTCTTTATTTACTCAGGCTTGGGTCCATCATAAAGAGTTTGCATGTCAACCCTGTCCCATGCTGACAATAACATGCCAAAATAAATGAATGTCCTATAAACATGCTTTCTGACAGTCTGAAAATGTGGAGTATGAAACAATATTTACCTGTAGATGATACATGCTGTCTTTTGGCAGGTGGGACAGTTGTTTATATCTTGACCAGTTCTGTATGAGGTTCGACTGTAGAAAAAACACGTATGAGTCAGGCATCTATCATTATTTTTCTTGAAGAATTTGCCAGTTTTTATTAGTCAAAGGCGCATTGTGTAACTTTTCTGGGAGAGGGTTTGTCAGATGCTTTTCTCCATGGAGATGTTATTACTTTGTCTGAAATGTTTCACAGTATGATATTAAACCTTTCTATGATCATGGAGACCAAACCAGACCAAATTACAGGTCAGGACCACCAACCAAAACATTATGTAGTGCACCTTTAAGATCCAACGTGCACAGTCTTGTCTAGTCATTGACTGATCTTGAAATGGTGTGAAATGTTCTCATCAATGTTGTAAATTTCCCAAGGACATACTATAAATGTACCACATGGCGAAAATTTAATTTGCTCTGGCCAAATAACATAAAATCTCTCTGACTGATGTTCATAAATGCTGTGTGCAATGACATTATAAACCATAGCAACATTATCAGTGTCAGTGGTGATTAAAGACAGCTCAGAAGTGCAGCAAACTAGTGGGATCCAAATGACGTCTGACGAGCTCTTTCTGAATGCCATGTAATTAAACGCATCAGTTTGCCAAGATATTTTGACTGCCCATCTTGTGCACGGTGTGCTTGACTGAAAGGCTGATTTATGATGATAAAGAAGACATTTTAATCATGCAAAGGTGTAACTGTCTTATATCGAACCTGAGCACAACAAAAGTTTAGTATGGCCAGTTTTTTTTATGTATTAATAAACCATCATACTTACTGAGGCCGCCAATAGGGATCATGCCATTGATTATCTATAACCATCTATGTTTGTCCTATTTGCAATTTTTTGTGAAATGAGGACACACATCCTCATTAAAAGCATGTACACAACATGGTAAAACATGTATTAGTAATCTTCTACACTCATTAGCACCAGAAGGCCCTTATTTTGCAGCACTGCATTAATTACCCTCTTTAAAGCTAATCTGAAAGGGCTTAGCAAAGAGTCAGGCACACGTGTTGACCCTGAACAAAATGAAGGTGGTGTAGGAGAAAGCATGCCACTATAAAAGAAAAGACCATAGCTGGCTGTGTGGACAAGAGGGTTGGTTTAAAGGAGCACAGCACTGGAACCAGGAGAGAGCAGAGAATTGTGGCAACTGTCTTGTAAGAATTGTAAAAAGCTAACTATTGACAGCAGAGGTCAGAGGTGAACTAAGAATGAATACACATGAGAAGCAGAAAAGGAATGCACCCTGCTCTGTCTGGGGCTCAGAGAATGGGGTGGGTGTGAGAGGGGAATCACAATTTGTTGGAGACATTGATATCACTGAGGCAGGAAAAGCAAAGGAGATAAGAGAATGTATTAATTAGCAGAAAAAGAAAGAAGTGATTCCAGAGGTGATGAGAGGGGGAATAGCTGGTGGCAGTGAAAGGAGAGAAAGGTGTTGATTGAGAACAGAAAAAAGCCACATTTGGAGTGACGAACACGAGAAAAATCAGACATCAGAGCAGGGACGAAGGCATTAGAATTAACGAAACAAGCTTTAACTAAGGACGATGTTTTACTACCTCTCCAGAGGGACTTTTTATAGTGGTAGAGTCAGCGTCTTGAAATAATCAGATAAAAGGAAAAAGGAGAGAAGTCTTGACTACAGGCGGGCAGGTGTTGTACATCCCTAGAGGATTAGATCACACTCAGAAGTACAGGCCGCAGTGATTCTCCAAAGCTCTGACTTTTAAATCTATTACACTGACTTGAAAGCCTGTCGGTACATATTTCTATAACAACTCGAATATAACCCACTTCTCTATATCCTCCATTTTCTGTGGCTCTGCTCACTCTGTCTCATGTAATATCTAATTTATTAAGTTGAGTGTAACTTAATCTCAAAGATGTAAACATAGAAGTAAGGCAAAAAGTAACTTTACTGTTCACTGGCATAGTTTACACAAATGAATGGTTTCTAACTTTGTTTCAACATAAGTATATTAAACAGAGTAATTTTATCAAAGGTTAAATCCAGCTACACTGGTCTTTGAATTTAGTATTTTCAGCCATATATAATTATTTTTTCACTCCTAATTTTTCCATGCTTTTATTTTACCATAATTATATTTAACTATTATGACTCATTATTTTATGCTGCATCATATCGCAAGTAAATTTTAGTTAGTCAGTTACAGTTATTACATTTTTGAATTCAGATATTTTTGTAAAACAATAAAGATTTGTTAAAATATATATTTCAGACACATTCCAGTCTCTTACCCTTCACTGAGTGCTTTGCTTTTCTCCAGGTCTTGAATGACATTGAGAAGCACCTTGATCTTCTCCTGGTTGGACAGTAGGTTCTCCTCCACTGTCTGAAGCTGTCCTTCCAGCCCTCGTGGTACATGTCCCACATGTGCCCCAAACAGCCCACCTGGGGCCCCATTACATTGTGCTTTCAAATGGGTTGTACAAGGCAGGACATGATCCTCAAATGATTTACTTTTCTGTTTTGTATAATCCTTTTGTTTGTTATCAGTGCCATCTTGATTTTTGGTTTGCAGTACCGGTGTCGAGGGTTTGGAGCTGACTTTAGGGGGGAGAGGTGGAGTGCTACTGGATGTCGTGAGATTGGAACAGACTGGAGGTTTTGCATTATTAAGGACTGGTGCATGTGCTTGTGTTTGATCTATTTTCAAGAAGTCCTCTTTGTCTGTTTCTTTTACCTCCTCTGCAGATGTAGCTTGTTCTATGCTGTTGTTATGTGTTTCTATTGTTTGTGTGGCAGAGTTCTTGTACTGGGTGAAGTCTGCAGACATGGGACGTGGCTGCTGGGAGAACTGATTGGTTTTGTTCAGTGAATGTTTTGAATGTGACCTCTGTGTTTTTGGTATAGTGTGGGACAGCTGTGGTATTTGGCTGGGCTTCACAAATGTGTGGGACTTTGCCACATGTGTGGTTTTGGCATTGGTTTGGGTGTCCACAGTGGATGAGTCTTTTTGGGCCTGGTGGGCAGGCATGGACTGTTTCCGAGCCGGATTAGGTAAAGTCTGGCTGGCGGTGATTTGAGCAGTAGGCCTTCTGCGACATGCCCCAGTACACTGTGTAATCTGTGAACGTCTCCTCCCACATGTCCCACACAGACGGGATGGGGACGAAGCCATGACACGACAGGGGCGAGGAGGCGTGGCATGGACAGTGGTACAGACACTAGTTGTTTTAGCCACAGAGCGATGGCCCTCTCCACGCAGGGACTGGACTCTTCTCCTCTCTCTGATTGGCTCTTTACTGTCTGCGCCCTCACTGCACACCCCACCCACAGCGTCCGAGGTAACCACGCTGCCGTTTGCATAGCGAGCAGTCTTTTTACCTCGTGCATCCTTGGGATTACTCTGTATAGTTTTGATCTGGCAGTAAATGCCACTGCCTGAGCCCTGTGACCCCATGTCGTCTTGTGTCAAGCTGTTGATCTCATTCTGAGATGTCTCCTTGGACACTGGCAGACGGTCGTTGTCACTAGGGATGGCAGCTGTCTCCACGTTTGTTGTTTTCTTGGTTGTTATGGGCAGTGACTGTTGTGAGGTGGAGGACTGTCTGGTGTTTTGTTTGATTGAGCGGAGAAGTCTTAGTCCTGGAGAAGTCTGGACCCCAACACTGCATAGTGGACCCCATCGTCCCCCAGCCAGAGGAACTCCCAGAGCAGGCACTGGGTTTGTAGGGTCCGTGACCCTCCTACCCATAATGCCCCAAGGGGCCCCCTAGCCCCCTGAGGAGCTGAAGAAGTAGACGACATGTGATGCCATCAGCCAGGGTGAGCCGGAGTGTATTCTGAGAGATCACACACACCAAGATCTTATGCAGCTGTTTTTGAAACCACGAGACAGTTCAGTATCCCACAATCCAATAGTCCTCATTAATGACTTCCTCCTGGCTGGATAAGACACTGATGACTCTTACTGATTTGTACTTGAGGATCTCTTCGTTTTTCAATAATAGACCACACATGATGAAGAGGGGGTGAAGACTTTAAGTTTGACCTAAAAAAAAAAAAAAGAAAAAGAAAGGGACAATGAGTAAGTGAATTGTGAGGAAGAAAGTGAAAGCATAAAATGGTCAGATTGGCAACTTGACATAGACTTTAGACACTTAAAGCTCCATATTAAGACTTCAGCCTTGACTGAATGTGCACATTGACTGGATCAATAGAACTCTATCAACCTCTTATTAGATCAGCAGGTGGGTGGGAGTTAGAGAGGCAATACTCTAAATCCTGTCCAGTCTTTTTCTAAAACGAGCTACAAAGCATGAGAATAATGTTGAGTGTCTGAGTAGACCCTGTGGGCTGTGTTAGTACTAAATGTTTACCTCCTTTCCCTGCTCAATATCCTGTTTATTTCATTTACAACCATTGCATGTTCTTATTTTTTTGCATATGTAATAGTAATGTATTGTTGTAATTGTAATATCTAATATTTTTCAAATTTTTTTCGAAACAGTTTATTCATCAAATAAATTGTGAATTGTAACAAATGTCAACCCTCTGACCAAGATTAGATGAGGAGATGGGTCCCTGAGCATTGCACTGTGGCTGCACACTGCTTCTGTCAGATTGTCTCAGTTGCACTGAATAATCATCACACGCACAGGACAAATTTCCCTACAGGGAGAGTAATGAATGCCTTAACCTTAACATAATTAACCAAAAAATATTTCTATAATCAATTAAGCCCTGTATTTAAGGGCCAATGATGTATTACTGCTTTTAAGGTTGTGTATTGTAATTTGCATGATGCATAGATATGTTCCTCATGTAGCTTAACTGTTTCTTTTACACATACTTGAATTATGTGGCTTTATATTTTATTTTAGTGTCTTTCATTTTTTAAATGATTTCTCCCTACAAAGTGATTTGGTTGATTGTGCGCCGAGTATTGAAAAGCACCAGGTGGCATAAATTGTCATTGTTTCTTGTGACTGATCTATGGATAGAGAAAGAGAATGAGCTTGTAGGTCCCAGCTGGTGTGTGTGCACATTTTCTCTGAAGAAGGTCAAAGGGGGGAAACATGGCAATATTACATGAAATACAGCCTTGATTTTATGGCTGCTTCAAGACGGTTTTGAGAGGCCTTAAGACGTCTTCACACGGTGGATTGGTACTCTGGATTTTCTGTCAACATGGAGAGCTCCGTCCGAAGAGACAGGTGTTAATGCAGACTGACTGTCAAGGGCCTGCTGAGGCGCTAAAGGGTTCATGAGTATTCTGGAATAGTGTCAGGATTACTGTGATTCATACCAATGCCCACTTTGACCAGAGCCATGCCACTTTTCAAGGTGAAATATATTAGAACTTAAAGCAATTGTCAGAACTTTAATTGCTTGTCTTTTTACTGTTTTTACAAGTATTAATACAGTGTTTCTATGTGTCTTATAAGTGATGACCCAGAAGAAGATATTAGTGACCAAACTTGGGCCGTGACTGGACTGACGTTTTAAGGACAAGGATTAGTGGGCATAATACTCTGACGTTGACTTTTTAAGAGATTTTGAGGAGAGCTTAAACTAATATTTTTTTACTTTATCTTCATCGCATTCTTGGGCTTTTGCAAATTTAATTTATTTTCAAATTAAATATAATATCTGATTTATATTTTAATCGAAATTCACTCCTCTATAATCCTTCACTAGTAGCACCATATGTGATACTTGAGGTATTTTTTGTCCAAGACTTTTTTCAGCTTCTCTTTTTGGGCCATTGTCTGGCTTTAGTATAGCCTATAGGGTAGAGCATATAGTTTGGAAATGGGCCAAAGACAAGGGAGGGAAACTCACAACACATTGGCAAGATCCACATTATGCTCTGCTGCACAACCACTGAGTCACACGGCAGTACATCAGATATGAATCACTGGTCCTAACTTGCCTTGACTAAGGTTTGGATTATTCCCTTTCAGAGAATCAAGTTTATTTGATTTGACTCGTACCTGATGTGCTAATGACTCAACCAGTCTGGGAACAGTCTTTAATGACTTTGATTTCGACTCTGAGGATGGGAGCATGAGTTGGCCCAGAAAAGTGGTGACTTCACACTTCTCAGAACTCACGCACTCATCCTCCCACTTGTATTTTCTGGAGCTTAATTCTGTTTGTGAATCAGCTCCAACTGGTAAATAAAGTGCGCACAGGAGCAGGTTGTTTGCTGAAAGAAACTGCCGATAGTGTTGATATTTTCTTGGGAACAGCTTTTGTGAAGAAGGGCGCAGATGTTCATGCATATGTTATAGTGAGTGTTTGGGCCTATTTGCTGTGCCTTGGGATTTTAGACTAAGTCAATTGGAGGTAATATTACTGCAGCTCATTTTCGTCCATCTAGCAGGCTCTCAAGCACCTGCCAAATCACCCCCTCTATGTCTTAACACCTTCTTCAACGTGCCCCATAGTCCCACCCAAACTTCCCAGACAAACATAAATAGTCACCTTGTTATTTACACGTATGCCTTCCCCCTGCTTTGTCATCAAACATGGCTGCCGACCTGTCACTCTTTCATCTTCTCCAGTGTTTGTTCTCACACCTCCCCCATCTCTCTCTGCTGTGTGCTTCTTTGATTTAGCTTTCTCTCGCTTTCCCCCTTGGTCCCTATATTTAATCGTAGACAGACGCCCTCGTCACATGACACCTCTGCTTGTGCAAAAGGAGGCGAGGAGGAGAAAGAGGTGGAACTGCTTTTGGGAATAATAAAGAAGCTCATAACAGAGGTATAGGAAGAAGGCACACAAGTCATAAGGGTATTCATAAGAGGAAGACAGCGATAAAAGTTGTGTCACGGCATGATGTAAACACGCTCCTTTTCCATGTCTGGCTTTTTTAGATAGAGACAGAAGACATCAGCCCACTGCATTCCTGTAATCATCTGTCTAGATATCCAATTTTTGAGATTAAGCATATGCCTAATTAAGGGGGTGTCCTGTGACTTATTTATTCTCTTTAAATTATTTAGGAAGGCTTCTGCAAAGACCTTTAGAACAATCGCTATTATACTAAGCCATGAAAAGTATAGTTTTGTATCCTTTTACATCTTGTGCCATTAAATAGCTCTTTATTTGTCCCATATATTTTGTTTTAACAGGCTTAGTTGGCTGGAGGTCTTTATAAACTTGTTGCTCATTATATAACCTCTTTATTTATCCTTCTCAAATGCTATGCAAAAAACAATTCCCTTTTTTAAACATGTTTTATAAAGTTACTTCAATAGTTTTTGTTGAAATAAAACTAATAGATTAAAGGTTCACTGTGTATCATCATATTGCTTTTCCTTGAATGTTCCATAGTATGACATTCAACTTTTAAACATTTTTAATTACAGGTGTTTTTATTGCTCATATTCAACAAAAAACTTGAATTCATACTGTAAACATCTCCACAGATTTGACCTGTAACTTGGCCTGGTGGCGGTACTTAACTGCTACCATGGGAATAGATTTGCTAAATGTCATACTCTGGGACATACCAGGCAAAGCAATAACATCTCCATGGAGACAAGCTGGTGGCCCCACCACAGAATTTATACAGTGCACCTTTAAGGATAGGAAAAAAATAAATAAAATTGACACATTGTATATCAGCTGCCTATATCAGGTCTTATCAGGTGCACATTTTCGTTAAATCTGTTGACACTTGCTATATATTTAATTTACCAGTCGAGGAGTCAGGACTTTCACAGGATTATCTACACAGGCCGACAGTGAGTCCAATTTTGTGGCTGTGTAAAGGAGCGGGCACCACCTCTGGGCTCGTGGTAACAGAGCACCCAATGCTCCAGTGAGTCGCATCGCTGTCGTTTCAAGGTGACGCTCATTTTTCAGTCCGATTGAGTGTCTGTGTGTGTGCGAGTGTAGCAGGGTTCGCTTTTTCTGCATCGTAATCTCTCGACTTCACCTGACTATCACCTGCCTCCTTACCGCCAGGGTAAAATAAACTGGCACTTTATGAGCCCTCTGTGACAGCCATTTTCGGCATTGTGGGCAATATAGTCATTTATCCTACTTGGCTGTCTCTGAGGTCTGTTTCAATATTGGTAGCATTTGTATACAGTTGTAATCCTCAGGCTTCAGATTCCTAATTTACTATGTTAATAAGAAAACATTCAATACAGAGTTCAATGAAAAAAATATTGTAATTATGTTTCCATATAGGCTTCTAGGACAAGATGTGGGGTTTTAGCATTAATTAAAACAACACAACAAAATAAAACATGCTTTAATATGCGTTCTGATCTTGGGTGTATGGTGCTCTACAGCTCTTGATTATGTCATCATAGAATTTTCAGTGAAACAATAGAAATTTGAAGATGATAAATACTAAACTTAAACAATATTTTGGCATTTAAAGGCTCTTTCTTTCTTTCTTTTTTTTTTTTTAAAATAATGTTTAGGCTAATGTATCTCTATGAACTTTTGGGATGTGTTGCCGCAAACACCATGTTTTTAACCTTGGATTGCAGTTAGATCCTGAGCTCTATTGACTTATTTGGAGTTTTTAAAGATTTGAAACTAACTGATATGGATTCCCATCTAGAGGGCCGTTTTGGATATTTTCCCCAAATTTAGTAATTTCAATTTGCTATGAAGTCATCCACAGCCCTGTTTTACCACAAGCCTATGAGAAGGCAGTTTAGAGATGCTTTGTGCAGTTCTCTCTTCACACTAAAGTGTTCAAATGAAGCATGTGTATTCTTTAGGCAGCAGGTTGGCCTATACAACAAATTGGCCTGTGCTGAAGATTTAAGGCCAATAGCCCATATGCTAAAAAGGGAGCCCAATATATCAGCCAGCCCATATACTGGCATATCAAGTCAGTTAGGACACTGGACACTATAAAGGCTTAGAGACTGATTTTATTCCATCGTGGATAACTGGGGATGTGACAGGAGTGAAGCCCTTCATTTTATTAGAGAGACTTCACTGATCTGTTAAAATATGGAGTGATGTGTCTATTACAGCTTTGACTTTACTGCTGCACCTGAATGAACTGAATAAATTCTGAGAACACATTTGCCTGCAAAATCTTCCAATAGGCTCTTCTGTGTCTTTTTATGTGTATAGATCTAAGTGTTGTTATTGCCACATCACTTTAATTCAACAAACAGCTGAAATATTTCGAGTCTCCTAACAGTCAATACATGTAGTGATTTTTTCATTAGAATTAGCTAGGGCCTGTATACTGCAATGCAGATAGAGATAAAGTAGACTTTGCCATTGATATTAGATGCATGAATAATTCTTCAGTTCTGAATAAGAACAACGTCTGTCTGATATGCTTTAATTAGTTAATGCTACTGTCTTTTCGGTTACTGCACTTAAATTAACATTTTTTCCAAAAGAACACAAAAAGCCTCAAAAGTTAATATTGGTAAGATGGAGCCAAGCATCTTTTTCAACATAATTCAAATTCTCACTGAGGCATTGTTTGAGGCGACTGTGCCTGTTCCTGATAGTAAAAAAACCTCTCTCATTACAGGCTTCCCAAAAGAGCAGTAGTTAAGGCTATCACTAAGGCTGCTATTTCACTAGTGGGCTGCATATTTTTATGGGAACATAGCACATGGTGGTACAGCTTAAAGGCAGTGAGTGAGCAATGTATTCAAATTAATTTTACCTTTCTGTATGCACCTGTTTTTCTGTTAAGGCTTTAATAAAAAATTATAACTTCTAGCTCTCTTCTATGAATACCTAGAGGGACGTTGTACAGAAATATAGTTGGTTTTTTTGACATTGCAAAGCTGTTCTGTGCTTGTCCGAATTACATTGTTTGCTACTGGGTAATTGCTGTACTGTACCCGTGACTGCAGTCCAATATCAAATATCCAGTAGCTACAAAAAAGAAAGATTAAAGCAATTGTTAATTTTCAGTTTTTACTCATTCAAATACCTGCTCGGTTCTTTTGATGTCTTTCAAAACAAGTCAATATTTTAAAATTATTTGAGTATTACAGTCGAGAAAGAGCAGTCGCATACAGAAGAAGGGTATTGATAAACCTATCTACCTGCTTCATTTGTTTGCTTTGTGTCTGAGAGCACTCTTCAATAGTCAAGTTGGACATAACGGTGATTTTGGAATTGTGTAAGCGGTTGGACAAACTTAGTAGTAGGTATTATTGTACTATAGAAAACCAAAAAAAACCAAAACCAGGACTGGGACTTAACTAGGACTAAACCTGGACTGAATCAGGACTAAACCAGAACTTAACCAGGATTGAACCAGGAATAAATCAGGTCTAAACTGGGATTTAACCAGGATTAAACCAGGATTAAACCAAGACTAAACCGGGATTAAGCTGGGACTGAACCAGGACTAAAAGGGGACTAAACCAGAACTAAACCGGGACTAAACCAGGTCTAAACTTGGCCTGACTTTTATGTCAACTTGATATGCTGTCAGGTTCGTTCTTTATTTAAGCTTTCGGATGCTTATCTTTATATTGCAACCCAGTCAGTGACACCTCCACTTTGACATGTCAGGACACATTGATTGATTATATGACCTTCTCCTGTGTATTTACAGAAGCTGCTTTCTGTTTTTCAACTTGAAGGTGATGTCCAAACTAACTAATCTTGCACTGCTATAATTTTGTAAAATCTTCTTATTACCATCCACGATTACAAGATGCAAACTAAAATAAATTTCAATTAAACAAATCAAAATACTATCTTGAGCACCATGTGTCAGTGGATCCTATTCTAGTGGTAGATGAGTCAGAAAGAATAATCAAACCAGTAACCTTTGGGTTGGTGGGCGACCGCTTCTATCACCTAGTCACTGCCTCCACAAAATTCATCAGCTTAGGTTAGGGTAGTTTATTTACAAAAAGCTCAAAGTGCACCATGAGACATTAAATACAACCACCCATAACTTTAAAGTAATTCGTCATTAAAATAGACCCCTTGTGTGGTGTCATTTTGAATCTTAACTGTGGGGTTTCTTACTGTCACCTCCTCTCTTTATCCTCCCCTTTTACCTGTCCTGATCTCCTGTATTTCTCAACACCTCTCTTCTTTTATCCCATCTACTGCCATATTACTCATCCTGTCCGTGCACTCAGCCCAATCTCTCCATCATTAACCCCCAATCTATCTGTCCTCCTCGCACCCCACTCTCTGGCGGTACCCACCATGTACTGCTCCTCTCCTCGTGCACATCCATCTTGGCGTCCTCCTGACTTATAGTCCTTTTGTCTTTCACCTCATCTCGTCAGTGGCGTGTCTCGTGCTCACAGCTTGTCTGGAGAGTTTTGGAGTGACAGTGGCGCGCAAACACCCACCAATTTATATTGAAGCGCCTCTGTGTCCATGTCACCCACTTATGGCTTTCTATCATCTGACATTTAAGGGTGCATTTAACGTCATTGCCTCTGAATAATTAGGCTTCTCAGGTCTCTAATTTGCATAGCTTGGTATGCTCTCTACACTTAATGGTATATCAATGAACTTAGATGCATTTTTTAACCTTTAATTTTACAGTAAATCTCTGCCTAATGGCATTGTGATCTGTTTTGACTGACTGATGGCTGTCTATATAGCCTGATGTAGTGTCAGACACACGCACACACACACACACACACACACACAGGCAATCACACAATCACACACAGACACACACACACAATATTTACAATGGAAATTGTACAAAAATGCTCTCCCTTGATCCATCTAAGAATTTCATTGAAAATTTTAAATCCATTTTGGTTCTTAAATTTTTTCTTTTATCTATTCTGTTTTTTCCAAATACAATAGCAAACTGCACCTGCTGTGACAGAATATTTTATTTTTTGAACCAGGTGTGCGAGTGGTCAATGGAGGCTGAAAAGTTGCATACAAAGCTATAAAAGCTGAAATTTTCATTTTAGTGTTGTGTGTGCAACGGTCTGTAAACAAATTCCAGTCGAACATTTGCATCTCCCTTCAGGCATGAACTCTCAGATATCAGTTTTCAGGGGACATTTCAAACTCTATAGCTTGAGCCTATACATAATTACAATTTTCTGCATGAATTCTTCTGAAATCTGTAATATAATTAAAAACTCTGAGAAATGACTCTGGAAAATGTATTTTTGACAATATCTTAATTACGAGGATAACTAATGCTGTAGCAGAATTTACCCCTGAATGCATGGCACCTGGCTTTGTCTTACTGTTATCAAATAGATATACTCATAGTTTCATATATAGATTCATCTGAGAAATGGTGCTCTTTGTAAATTTAAATGCATTTCTTAAAGACCTAAAAACAGTCTTCTACCAGATACAGTACACTATCTTAACACACCATATTATTATCTTGAGCCAAAATCCACCTTTAACACTTTCATTCTATTATTTGCAGTATCCAGTGCAAACAGATTTATGTCCCCATGACGACACATATCCCCCCCACACACACATGCGCAGGGGCAGCATTAGTGTATAAGAGAAGGGTTATTGCAATATAATCCCATATTAAAGCTACACTCGCCGTTCGGACGATTGCTTTGCAGGCTTCAAATACAAATCTGGCTTTTGCACACAAACGCACCACACACACCTAGGCACACACGCACACACGCACACACACACACACACGGGGAAAGCCTGTTAAAACTTCATAAATGTCACCATAACACAAATGCTGGCTTACTTTCTGAATGCATTCTTCTGATTCAAATCCCCATGTGACAGATGGACTGGATTACTCACCATTAATGTGGCCACACAAACATAAGAGTATAGATCACTTGCAGCATCTGACCACTTCTGCTCTATCCCTGTGTCTCTATTTCATTTAGAACTTAAGTGAACAGAAGATAGAAATGTAGCTTTTACCGATAAGAGGGGACCAAGTATTGAACACTTTGTCCTGTGTGGTCTGAGGTTAAACCCGAAGGATTTATACAATTAAAGCTCTCCACTCTCCAGTTTGCCAATACTCAATTACTCTTAAGCTTTTAAACATTGAATAAGCTTGCCTTATTCAATGTTAGGAAAACATTTCTTATGACTGCAATAGAAATGAGAAATTTACAAAGACCTCTCCCACACTTTCAGAGATGCACTTTGTATGCGTCTAGTTGCTTAACAAGTGTCCTTCATCCATTAGCATTCCTCCTTACCTTGATTCCTATCTCCTCGGCATGCTGGTCACTTCCTCTGTTGCCTAGGTGTCATAGCGTGCTGTCAGCCACATAATCCTCAGTCACCAGTGAACTCCGCCGGTGTCTCTTGTTCGCGTTCTGTTGCTGCTGGTTTCTGTATCCTCACTGAGCGTACTGATCCTCCGTCCTCCCCCCCTCACTCTCCTTTCTAACTCCTGTTCTCTCTCTCACTCTCTCTCTCCATATCGCTCACCCATCTCCATCCCTTTTTGTATCTAGCTGCTGCAGTCTTCTCTATGTATCACCAGGTTATTATTGAAATAGCTTGGACACATGTGGTCTCTATGTTATATGGTTGCACAAAGGAAGTTCTCAGTCAGGGGTAATTTTTTCTGACAGTCCTAAGGCTGGATAAATAAATTGGAAGGGCATCTGGCCATAATCAACAACAATATAGTGATTATTACACAACAGGAAGGTGATGATTTGGTGTGATGGTATTCACACTCCAAATGTATGCCACCACTGATTGTTAATAATATATTTTATGTTGGAACCAAATTATGACTTTGAGTTTACAGTGAAATAAGACAAAAAAGTTGCACAGTGGCAGTGTTAATTCATTTGCATATTTAATTGTATTTTTACAATTGTTAATGGAGGTGTTATTGCTTTGTTTAGAATGTTTCACAGTATCTTAATAAACCTTTCTATCTTCATGGAGACAAAACCAGACCAAGTTACAGGTCAGATTTGTGCAGAGGCAACTCTGCTCACATCCAGATTGTCTGTTTTTGTAGTTATTTTTAGAGTCATGTAATTGAATAAATGCAAGATAGAGCTGTTTCATGTTATACTGTGGAACATTCCAGACAGAGCATTGGCATATCCATAGAAACAAGCAGGTGTTGATCCCTCAACTAAAAATTTACATAGCGCACCTTTAAGCTGCTATGACTGGTTTGCTGCGTGTCAGCACTGACCCTGGCATGGTGGTAGACCCAGCTAAACTTTGGCACCACAAAAGTCTCTGCTCCTGGGAGCCAAGCCAGGACACACACACACACGCCCTCGCGCACTCACGCACACAAACGCACACTCGAGCTGCTATCAGTCACTTTATTTATATCTTTCCCTTTGTGGCCACTATTGCCTCTCTCTCTCTGGGTCTGGAGCCTCTATACATTCACCCCATGGACTGAATTGACACTGCATCATTTGCCCTGTTTAAATCCTCTTTCACATTTTGGTCTTTAAAGACAACAATATATAGGGTAATATTCGTGCTAGTACCAGGCCTGGATACATTTTTAAAATCATTATTTTCTCAAGAAGAGAAAAGCAGAAAGGAAAGAAGATTCAGTGTTTTCTTCTTTCATAACTGGCCCTGGCTCAACATTTCTTTTCTCAAGTTAATAGTTAGCTTTGTCATGGGATAAACAAACAATTACAAATAAAAGTATGACTAAACGCAGTGTGACGTCTGGTTCTAATTACGTTTCATTTGGACTCCTTTGTTTTCACGCACTGCTGGAGTCGCACAATAAATTAATTTCTTCATCACCCATGATGACTTCAATATTTTTCCCATGTACAACGCATCATTGCCTTTTATGGTTGTGCTTCTACAGGAAGTAGTAGCCCCATTTTGTCAAGGAATATTTGAAAGTATATTATGTAACTTTTGATGGCAGATCAGCTATCTCCTTGTCCTCGAGATGTTAATGTGGAATCTACCTTGCATTTATTCATTTACAGAAGTTTTTCCAGCTCCAAAATACCCTTATGCTGTGTACACAGCACGGCATTAAACATATCTATTTTGCATTTTTTTTTTATTACATGTTATTTGGTTGTAGGTCAGAAAATACCTTGAAAAACATGCACTCTGTACTTGGCCTAATGGCATCACCTACTTCTCTTTCAAATAGATATGTTTAATGCTTTATTGTGGGCCCTTTCAGTAAAAAGCATCATCATGGAGATAAGCAGATGGGATCTCCAAAAAGTCACTTGATGAATCTTTAATAGCAAATATTATTAATATAGTCAAAATCAGTGTAGCAGAAAAAGATATGCAATATTAAAATGGGGTCTTGTATCTGAGTGCTTATGCAAGTGGCTTGAGTTATGCCTGTCAGTGCGCAGTTGGTGTGTATGCAGTGAATGAATTATTGCCTTTAGACTTTGTGTTCCCTGAGTGGTCCCTTGATACATGGTGCACGCCTCTGTCCCTCCAGCACTGGAAATAAATGACGATGCAAAGTGGTTGACTCACCTTGTGTTGTGTTTCCAATGACCTCCAGTATAAAGAGAGCAAATGGTAGTTGTGCATTTTGCATAGCTGGCTAGAGGCCAGTGCACCAAAGTGTATTCTATAGTTTGAAATATTGACCACCCATCTTTGTGTTTCCCTCACCACCCATTATGTTTTGTTCCCTTCATTTTTTTGGCAATTGGATGGACTCTTTACTGTAAGCTCAGCAATATGGCACACATAATTTGCTCATTTTTCCAGCCCATTACAGTTGAGTTTGTAAACTTTCACTGTAATCCAAAAGTAAAAGTACAAGAGAATCATCCAAATGAAAATGAACAAAATATGAGCTTTCAACTATGTTATAATGATTTCCCCTGATAATTTGCTTACTCTGATTTGTATTATTTTTTTTGCATATTTGAGTTTTCCTGTATTGTCCTGCATTCAAAGGTCAAGTGCTCATTTGTGTCCCCCCTATCCCCTATCTCCCCCACCGCTCTCTACTTACTTGTGGTTCTTGGAATCATTTAGACTCAAAGTCATACATTCAAGGTTCTTAAATGTCAGTAGAGAGAAACAATTTTGATGTTGCATTCAGATTTTGTTTAAATTAAGACAACCTTGAACATTTGCAAATACATTTTTAAAATCTTCTGCAATCATAAAACATTTAAATAAATTGGAAGGCTGCTAGGATACCTTTTTGAAGGCCTAAAATGACTCAGATAGATAAAAAACGCAGCAGGATAACTCATTACTACCCATCTCATCATCTTCAGGCTCTGTTCTAAACACAGAGAAGCCCATTGTACTGTTGTCACTGCCTTTTTTTGTCTCTTTCCAACACACCTGAAGACACAGAAGCTGTTTAATTACATCTCCGCTGCTTTCTCTGCTCCCCCAGCCCCAAGTGCACCACGCAGGTCAGAGATGTTTCTGATGGTGCAGTGACACTCGGCAGGCTTTCAACAACACTGTTTTTCCTTTACGTGCCCTTTTTAAAAACTGATGAAAAATCACCGTGAGAGCACTGTAATGACTTCCCACCTGGGGGGAAACCACAAAAGGGAACAAGAGTAGAGGAGGAGGAAGAGGGGAGGAGGAGAGGAGGGGGCTGAGTGCAGACAGGAGGTAGCTGTAAATGCACCGTTCTCAAAGACTACAATTGCCCTGATGTGGTATTATTTGAATTGATGTCCGTTATTATGTTCCCCCTCCAGCAGATGAAAACATTTATTCGTCCTGTTAGTTCCTCAGCACTGCGTTTGACACTGTTCATTGTGTGCCTGTTCAGCCTGTGGGCCTTTGTAGCTTGAATGTATTTAAGATAACTGATGAAAACATTTGTAAACACACTGCAATCTTGTCAAGCAATGGCCAGGTTAACGGGCCTTTCCCGTAATCAAATGGCACATATGGTGGAAACACTTATGCTGTTTCTACATAATTTCCAGTTGATTTATTCATGTTGAGAGAAAAACAGTGGTTATTACTTGGTCTATGTTGTAATAATAATGCATTACTCTAAAATGTTTGTAGAGGCTCAAACTTATTACTACGTTCACTCATGCATCATTAATTTCCTTACCACAGTGTACTGTTAGAAAAGTGGCTACCTTTTGTATTTTTATTTAACCTTTATTTAACCAGGAAAACACATGTTGAGATAATTCAATAGGGATCTACATGGACAAGAGGTCAGCCTATGTCATAAGCATTACAGTGCTACAATACATAGTTAAAAGAGTGTGATAAATGTAAAGTGACACTGATTGATACAATGTGCACCAGTTCACATTAATAATTCAAAAAGTGACCACGGCCTCTTCGACTACTCATTCACAACATTATTACAAAGGAGAGATGGGGGGATTGTCTTGCCCAAGGACAGTATGCTCTCCTGTCAAAGGCTGAATTCATCCACCAGCCATTGGGGTTGTGCAGGAATAGTCTGAGCCTGCTGTTCCAAAAATATAATTTTAATTTTAATCTATATATTTTTGGGGGGCTTTGGTCGCACACAAAAAGTATGCAGGGTAGATTAGAAGAAGAACTATTTGCCCAACAGGATTTCATTTGGTTTGTTTTCCTTCTGCCTATGAGCCATTGAGCACGACTCTGTCCCCTACTGTATTTTGTCACATAGCGTGGTAGGAAAGTCTTTTGGCACAGCAAGGTTCCAGATTTTTTCAGTCATGCCTCAGGGCGACTGTGGCTGCAGACTTGGCTTTGCCCACACCAGTGTCTGATAGTAGAGTGGGATGAATAATGGACTTTAGTGAAGCACTATCATTGCCAAGAAAAGAGCTATTTAAATCATATCCATTATCATTAGTTTTATTGATCATTTTTATGTCATAAGATGTCTTGTGTAAAAACCACTTTGTGTAACCTATTCAGCCCCAGATATTGCATTTACCCATAATGTAGATTTGGGACCTATTAGTGTCATGTTGGTGAATTTGGAGTTTTAAAATGAGAGCTTTTAATACATTACTGAGCTGAGTAACTAGTGTGATGGAATGAGCAGACGAAGGAAAAGAATATGAAGCTGAGATGGGAGGATGAGGGGAGAGAAATCCCAGAGCGCGTCAGCATCTGTGCCCTGTTCTGTCACTAATCTGCTGCTGTGTGTTGCATAAGGCATAGCTCTCAGTTCTCTGTCTCTGCCTGTCTGTCATTGCACTGCAGTGGTCAGGCGTTTTACATGTCAAACTATGTAACCACATATGACTCTGTGTATAGATTTGTATGTGCTAGTAAAAAAAAAAAAAAAAAAAAAAAAAATCCTTTAAGAGGGAGGATGAGACGCTAATGAATCTGACCAATTAAGTTCTGTTGTGGAGGATGTTGAAGGAACAGAACGTCCTCTGAGGCCAATTACAATAGAATGAGGCAATGGTTCTCAAATGGTGGAGCAGGTACCGCAGAGAGACAGAATTCTAGTGATACTCATGCTATTAACACTAGGACTTTTGCTTTAGTAATAAAACATTTTTAGATCCTTTCTGGACACTTAAGGTTTCCTCACAGCAAGACATATAGCACATCCATTGTCCCATAATTAAGACATATAGGATTTTATTTAACCCAAAGGCTACTCCTAGAGAATACAGTGCTAATGTGCGTTATCTCAGTAGTTATCATCATTTTGTCCACATTTAGCTTACCTTCTTTAATTAAAAGCTATTTTTTCACCCACAGAATTCAGACCTTTGGGTACAAACTGTCATGGTGGGCCTACACTATTGTGTTTTCTATAAAAATTGCACTTTGCAGACTAAGGATGGATACCAGTGATTTTTTAAATTCAAATTGATACCAAGTAATATTATTGCAAGTCCTCCTTATACCGATACCAAAAGTTTGTGCTAAATGCATGAGAAAGTCCTCTACAACAACGAGTTTTCTGTGGTATAGAGATAATTATTTTTGCTTGACACCAGACCAACTAGAAGATATATTGATATTTTTGTAGGTAATGAGTAAACAAGTTCCCTTTACTACCCAGTCCAATGCCCCAGATTATAAATAGCAGGGATACTAAGAAGTTTGATATTGTCTGAGATGTCTGTGCCAGTTTGAGAACCACCAGAACAAAGACGGCATAGCTTAGGACTTTAATCTTTGCTCAAGAACACAGAGCATAAACCCAGGAGATTAATGATGAAGTGTGGTTGGGTTTTGTTTAGTGTGCCGAATCCTGTTACCAATCAACATTTAACTGTGAAGGAACAGAGAGCAGACAGCACAGTTCAAGGCTGAGTGTACTACATAATCCATCATATTTAAATGAGAGTGGTTAGCCTTTTGCAGAGAGAAAATGTGTGTTATGTAATAATTACACAGAGGAGCATTGCAATTTGTGTATAAAACGTTTAAAAGGTATCAGGAATTACTTAACAAAGACTGCAGATAAAGCCTGACACTTTGCAAAATCCTCTTTATCAAACATCTTTCCTGAGGATACCTCATTTTTGTATGTGCAAAATTAATCTTTATAAATGACTGAGCGCAGGCCAACTTTATCAGCATTTAAAGGTGCACTGTGCAACCTTTCTAGTAAAGGGTCCACTGTTTGCTTGTCTCCATGGAGATGTTATTGCATATTGATAATGCAAATACAATGATTATTTCTGAGAATAGCGGCACCACTCCACAGAGCAGAATTGTAATGTAGCATACTGCTTGTCTACCTCATGATAGATATTTAACTGTGGAACACTCTAGACAAGGCAATAAGTTTTCAATGGAGACAAGCAAGTGGCGGACACTCCACTAGAAATGTTATGCAAATGTTAAATGCAGATCTTAAATGTTAAATTAAAGAAATAGGTTGTAATGGTGTGAATAGTCACCCATCTGCCAAAGTTGACTATCTAAATATATTTGGTATACATGCAAACTGTATGTGTCTCTGAAGGTTTAAATGATAACCAACAACCTTTTATGTTTGATTTGGTCATTATTTAGTCTGCATTGTGCTAGGTGGCAAATCCGTAATCCGTGTCAGTGAGCCCAGGCTTTAAGTCACTGTTTGCATCTAATATTGAGCAGCCATACTTCACATGCACTGTGTTCTTCATAATGTTTTATTTCGCTTTTGCTCTCCATCTAAGTATCTGTAGGTTGCCCTCTTTTGCTTTGGGCATACTCTGGCTTCATCAAATGATTTTCCTTAATCCAGCTCAGTGAGTTATGGTGCTTAACTTCTCTTCAAAGTTGCTTGGCCAATCCAAATCTTTCAAGAAGATCTGATTTTCTCAGTCATGACAGACCCTGCTGTTTCTCTCTCTCCACTCTGTCCAGTGCTCTCTTTCATCTTCTGGAAGTTCAATTTTTTGCATCAACCCTGGCTTTTTTTCACTGAGCAAGTATTGACTGACTGAAAATACTTTACATTGTGTCACAACTTTTTGCATCTTTAGAAATAACTGCAAAAATGTTCAATAAAAATCAACCACATCAAACAGGGTATCAAACATTCTATCATCCAGTAAGTGGGGAAACCTTCGACAACATGGACTGTCTGTCTCTTTCACAAGCTTTATGTAAAAATGTCAGAGGAATAAAATAACTTAAAAGACAGTGACAAGCATCTAACCCAGGATATAACAAATACAAATCAATAAAACTTGTTCAATGAAAATGTATTTCGACATTATGCAAAAATAGTGCATCATCCAACTGTGGTAACTGCCAGTGCATTCATTCCACTGTCTCTGTTTATTTTAATTATGTTAATTCTGTAAATCACAGTTGTCGGAGCTTGTCGATAAATATGTAAAGGATCTTTAAAAATAACCTCATGTTAATTTCCCCTTTCAGAGCTCTGCACTTTGGCCCAAGTCCTGTAGGCAGGATGTGTTAATGATGTTGTTGTTGTTTGGGCTTGCATAGATCTGGTCACACATTAGTGAGCTGCAAAGTGGCCTGGGGATCCATCCTTCGCTGAGTATCTCGAGACACCCGCGGGTGACAAATTCAATAAAGAGATTAAAATACACTGCAGTTTTATGTAGAGCAGCTTTGCACCTCAAGCATCAAGCTATAAGATCACTGTACTTGTGTATAAATGTGTTTATGTTGTGTTTACAGTCCAGAGTGATGGCGTGCATGACAGCTATCCTTAGCCAAATGACTGACCAGCACTACTCTGCATACCTGGAGACCTTCACGGGAAACTCTGACCTGGTGGTAAGTGCTACTACTTTATACCATTTTGTGACCACCAACTATAATAATATTATTAATAATATATTAGTCTTATATAGTGCTTTTCCATATGTTCAGGTGCTTTACAAATGTGTGAAATATTCATTCACATCATACTCGGTGGTGGCAAGCTACTGGTGTAGCCACAGCTGCCCTGGGGCAGACTACAGAAGTGAAGCTGCCCCACTATAGTACCAGTGATTTCCCATTAAAGTATGACAAAGTCCTACTCTGCTTAGCCTCTGATATCTAATATCAGACACCAAGCACCAGGCACCAACTATAGTATAATACAGTGTTTTTCAACCTTTTTTGAGCCACGGCACATTTTTTACATTGGAAAAATCTTGCGGCACACCACTAACCAAAATGTTACAAAATGACACTACAGTATATTTAATTACAATATAATTTCTACATTAATTTCTACTTACTCTGTGTGAGACCTGCGCCTGTTTAGATGAACACAAAGCTGATATCCTGGCAGGAATAGAAGAAAGACACACATGAAGCTCTTCATCAACAGCTCTCAGTCTCTCTCTGTTTTTAGTTTTTATAGCAGTTAAGCTTGAAAAGCTCTTCTTCTGGGTCAGAATCTTGTCCAAGGCCCAGTTCGGAGTTTGCATTCGTCCGTTTTAAAAACTTCTCCATGACTGTCACCACGCACATGTGTTACTAATTCTTTTAAAGGAATGAGGCAATTAGCTGCCTGTTGCCACCCGGACAAATATGAGATCACTCTGCCAGTCATTATATACTACACTGCAGTATAGTGTCCGTGCTGTAGTAAGTACAACACGGACACTCGACAATGACATAATATTTGCAAGTAATAATTAATAAATTTTAATTTAAAAAAAGAGATATTGAATAATTTCTCACGGCACACCTGATGATCTCTCATGGCACACTAGTGTGCCGCGGCACAATGGCTGAAAATCACTGGTATAATATACTATATTATATTATAATATAATATATTATAATAATGACTTCCTAATAGTAGTGGTAGTACTGGTGGTAGTAGTAGTAGTAGGCTATTGATTTTTATGTTTTTGATGGTCAGGATCTCAAGTCCTTAAAATTTTATTAAACTAATTATTACTCTGACCTGAAAACCACTTCATGGATCAGAACATTCTGTCAAAGTAGTTACATAATGTCAGTACAAGCTAGGAGAATACCTGATATAAAATTGTAAAAGTTCTTAAAAGTGTGAAAAAATATTAATCTTTGTGCATTCAACTTTAATTTAATTTTCCACAGTACACAAACTTGTTCTGAAAATGGTTAGTACAGAAAAATTAACTGTGACTTTTTCATTACTTGCAGGACTTTCTGATGGAGTCCTTTCTACTCTTCAAAGAACTGATTCGAAAACACGTCTACCCGTCTGATTGGATGGCTATGATTATGGTCCAGAACAGGTACAGTCCAGTTTCTCCTACCCTGGTCTCACTCGTCTCTGGGGTGCTCCAAGCGTCCCATAGCACCTTATTTGTGGTCCAGAAAGCATTGATATTTTGAAATTGCTTTGGAGACTCGCTGTGACTAGTTTATTCTTAAAAATACACAGAGGAATAAGATGGAGGCAGCAAATCAAAGCCACCTCTTAAAGTGCTGACGAAATGTTGTTGTGAGTTTTTTTGAAAGTGTTATACTGTTGTGGTTTTAAATGTGCATGTATGGGTTTCACCAACACTCCTTGTCTTTTTGAAACAACGACCATCCAGTTTTGTAAGTAAAAGTAAATATTTGCTTCATATCTTGGTGTTAAAATGATTGTGAGAAGTTACAATTTACCACAATACCAATTTGTATTGGCAAGCCTGTCTTGTTTATTTTCATTAAATCAATACATAAAGCCATTTTCAGCCAGAAAAAAGAAAGAATCAAAATCAGTAATTTTGTAAATATGAGGGAAATTTTTTTTTAATTATTATTATTTATTTTATTTTTTTTAACTGCCAACCTACTTTTAAGAGTACCTTACATGTCACCAGTGTTGCCCATACCAAAGCATGATAACCACTGCTGTCAGAAAGCTGGAATATGACATAAAATGAGCATGAAGACAAATAGAAATGTAGCAAAGAGAAAGCCTCACATAAAATGGAAAAAGCATGTGGGAGGCAAAGGCGATGGGCTGTGTGGTAATAATGATGGATAGATAGTGGTTGGGCTTGAGAGCTATCGCGCTGAGGTGTGCCATTTAGCTGTGGAAATGCAAAAGTCACTACTCCCCAGTATACTTTTTCTAATGTGTACTGAGGTATGGTTTTGATCTATCATTCTGACAGAAGTTTAGAATCTGAAGCAATACGAGTCTCTGGGTGCAGCGGGAACCGTGGAGTGTAAAGTGTAATCACAAAAGAACAAACAGATCTAGCATAATACCTTATCAATCATTTCTTGTGATGTAAGAAAATATTCAGGACATTAAATCCTAGGCAAAAGCACATATTTATTTTTCTATTTTAGTAATGCATGTTGGGAATGTTTTCCATTGAACAATTTAATTCAGTTCTACTTTATTAAGAACACATCAGGTTCAGTTAAAATTTATGTTGAACTGTTTTGTTAGAACAAATTAGGATAAAAACTGAGATTCAATTTAATGTATCAATGATCAGATGTATTCAACTTAAAAAACTAAACAAAACATAAATACACATGTTAATTTAAAGTTGGAGTACTTGACTTGTTATTTTGTAAAAGCAACACTCTGTGACAAAATCAGACTGAGGCTCACTGTCTGCATCTGATAATCAATTATTTTAGCTATTGCAACCCTGGGAGTAAGAGTCTTAAGACTGACAGCTTTGGCATCCACCCCTGTTTTCTCTGTTTGAAAAAAGCAGTTCTAAAGCCACGCATGAGACCAAATAGTGATGCATGTGAATATTAACGATGTTCCAAAGGCTTTGTGAGAGCTAGAAACTATTTAAATGTGCATTGCACAACTTTTCTGGAGGAGGGTGTGTAACCTTCTTGTCTCCATGAAGATGTTGTTGCTTTGCCTGTTATGACATTACACACATCGATCTAGCATTTATTCATTACAATTTATTCAGTGTTTCTTTTGCTCAAAAATACAACAATTCTCTCTGTGAGTAGGGTTGCCTCTCCACCATAAATCCTCCCTAAATCTCTATCAAAGAACATTCTTGGCAAAGCAATAACATCTTCATGAACACAAGCAGGTGGTGGACCCACCACTAGAAAATTTACGCAGTGTACATTTAAATACATATATGTCTTTTTTTCTTGGTTTGAAAACAGAGTAATGCACCTTTAGTATTTTCTTTCTTTAGAGTTTTTCTCAGAGCCATCAACATCTATGCTGACACCATGAACCAAAAGTTCCTGAATGATAATAACTTTGAAGTGCAGGTCAGTCCCCGACATTTTCTCCCACGTGTTTCCAGTCTGGCTCTATCTCTTCACATGTGCTCTCCTCTCACTTTTGCTCCCTGTCTAGCTCTGGAATAACTACTTCCACTTGGCGGTGGCATTTATTACCCAGGAGTCGCTGCAGCTTCAGCACTTCTCTCCCACCAAGAGGAACAAGATTCTGGCGAAGTGAGATTCAGAGTCCTATATAATTTGCTTATTTACCACACCTCCTCACCCTGCTCTAATGAAGCACTCAGTGATTGATGATCTATTTTGGGATCAGCTTTAGCTACACACCCACTGCCTATTAAAACCCTGTGTTGCATACAGATAAACATTCAATGGAGTCCATGTTGGGGTGGATTACTGCAGTGTTATCTCTCCCAGTGGGTCGTACATAGTCTCACAATGGAAATAAGATATTGATTGAAGGACTTTTCCTCCCTGCATCCCCTTCTCTTTATTTCAGGTATGGTGATATGAGGCTACTGATTGGCTTTGCTATCCGAGACATATGGTACAAATTAGGTATGACATTTTGATTTATATATTATTCTATACTGCTGTGTTTTGACACATTTATTATTCATGCAGACTATTCAGAATTTATACAATAGAATAAAGGTGTCTACTTTAAGCATTTGGACAACAAAGGAGCATATTAATACATTTACAAGTGACAAGAATCAGCTGACTTGGTCCTGGTTTGAGCCCAGTGTGGTCCTGCTGTAGACTTGTTTTTGTCCTGTTCTTGTCTTGTTCTACTCCTGGTTTAATTTCAGGTTTAATTTTGTCACAATTTTGATGTGTGTTTGTGTGAGTGTGTGAACACTCAAAAACTGAATATGATATTTCAATCTTTATGCACAAACTTATATATATGCGTTCCTCGATCCATCTGTCTTGACATGTAGCAATAAATATGGCTACTGCTGCATAATATTATTGTTTGATATATCTAGGCATTAGGGTGTGTGTGGTGTGATAAGTATAATGGTTGACAGGACACATTTAATTTGGATATTTTATTTTTGTGCTTTTGTAGGCAATCATAAAATCTGCTTCATCCCTGACATGGTTGGTCCAATCCTGGAGATGACACTGATCCCAGAGGAAGAGTTGAGAAAAGCTACAATCCCCATCTTCTTTGACATGATCCTCTGTGATCATGAGCATTCTGGAAACTTCAACAAGGTCGGACCACAAATGATAAGATCAAAACATTCATTAAATAGTTTACACAGGGAATGCACATACACTTTAATGTCTTTAAGTACATAAGGTGGTACGTTGATAATTTGTAGTTGAAAATATTGCTCGGGTTTTAGTGCTTTACTTTTTATATTGTGATATCAGACTTTAGGGCTGTTGTCAAGTTAAGAATTTCTTGGTTAAATAAAGCATGCCATATGCATCCTCAACTAAATAGGGGCACCACATTCTGCTGACAAAAGCTTTGAAAATTAAGCGTCTCTACTTTAGAGTTTATGCTATTAGACATATTAATACTGAAAACTACTAAAGCGTATTTGTCTATAAAAGGCAGATTTAACTATCAATACACTCCCTGATTTCAAATGAAATTACTCCAACCTTTATCCTTTTGCTTTTTGCCATAAAAGTCCATATAAAAGACATTATTGACCAGTTAATTAACCAAATGACTAAAGGCCGACAGCCCTATCTGACAAATATCTTTCTGGAGTATGCATTTTTTGTATGTTTGCTCATCTTTCTCCTTGTGTGTCCTTATTGATATTTTCCATTAGTTTGAGAATGAGATTATACAAAAGCTGGATCATGAGGTGGAAGGAGGAGGCGGAGATGAACGCTACATGCAACTGCTGGAAACCATGTAAGTTCACAAAACTATTATACTAACTCGACCTTGTTCTTATTTTTTCCTTTTGTGAATTTGTATTCATGAGGTGTGTACATTCAGATTACGACTAATGTTGTAAGAAATTAACCTTGTATTTTGTGTCCATCAGCCTGCTTGACTGTGCAGCAGAGAAGCACACACTCCAGCCCCAAGTGCAGCACTTTGTTGCACTGGTGAAAGGACTTCTCATCCGTCTTCTGGACTACCGCACTGTGATGAGCGATGACAGCCGAAACAACCGCATGAGCTGCACTGTCAATCTCCTGGTACGTCCAGCCATCTTGAAAATGGCATACCAATGAACTGGCGGAAATGTCCTTGGCTCAGAATAAGTGTCAAGTAGATTAGGGATCTCTCTGGGGTTACTGCACAATGGCGTTTGGGGTTAGAAAAGAGACAGAGATGGAAAACAATCCTGTCACATTGTGCTGTTTGAGTCAGCCCCAAGCTCTGTTGAACTGAGAATGTAAATTTTAATAATTAACATAATACAGAAACTAAATCCTAATATCTGTATTTTAGTTGGTAGATTATTGGTGCACTATATAACTTTTCTGGTGTATGGTCCACTTGCCTAAATTTTTCCACAGCATGGCATTAAACTAATCTCCATGCAGGAAGCAGATGAAATCAGATCTGTTTTTCAGTATTTTTTTTTTTTGTATTATTAAATATTACTATTTTATTTTATTTTTAGTATTAAAATGTAACTGTAATTGGATAATTGCAACATAAATTTTGTTTATTGCTATACTTCAGATCATTTCTGGCCAATCAAAAACATCAATCAGGTGGTGGACCTCCCATCAAAGAGGTTCTATAGTGCACATTGACGTAAAAACATAGAATAATTGATACAGATTATACTAATGTATCATAATTAAAATGAATGAATGCTTTGTTGGAACATTCATGCCAATGTGGAACCTCTGTTTTTCCACTTGTTTTTCCATTTGGACTATGGACCTTATTTTCACTTGTTTATTGGCATCCACTTGTTGGTGATGAAATGTTGTCAAATCTCAGCTCTCCAAGTTTCATCATACTTCATATTTTGTACTGATTTCTTCAGCATGGCTCTTAATTTGCCCCATTTTTGTGGCACTAGACTTTCTTCTCTTTCGGGCACGTGCATGTATGACCTTATTATTAATGGATAATTTGAGTCAATATCTCATCCACACCAGAGCAACTGATCTAATAGTGTATTATGCAGTGTTCATTCAGATCTTTCAATGCCTTTGTATTCCTTCTTTTCATTTAATTTCTCTGATGACTAATCCATTGGAAAACAGAGGATTGGTCCATCTTTTTGCTTGCTGACTGTTTGCAGCAGTTTGCATCATCCCCTGTCTGTTCCACGTGCCTCCTTTATGTGATCTCCTTATCTGAGTCTTACCCACAAAGGCTTTAGCTTTAGAAATGAACACTTTTGTCAATCATTTCCCCTTAACTGAAGCTTTTATAGATTATCTACTCTTACTACTATCAAGACTGTTACTGCAACTGCTACCACTGTCACTACAACTACTTATGTATCAATACTACTCTTAACACTACAGCACTCTGTAACTTTTCTGGTGGAGAGTCCATCACCCGCTTGTCTCCATGGAGATGTTATTGCCACCAGATGCCACCAGACCAAGTTAGAAGTCAGATCTGTGATGTGGGACCATGAAGGAATAACATCTTCATGGAGACTTGTAGTTGGTGAACCATTCATTAGAAAGGTTACTTAGTGCATCTTTAGTACTACAGCCAGAACATGTACATCTTATTTTGCATGGGGCATTTTGATGCATGACAAGAAGAATTATGACAAGTGGATAGAGAAGCTTTTAATATATTTTATATGTTCATTCTAGCCTTTAGCTTTTTAGGCTCTGGCACATACAGTGGTCGAGGGGTTTGTAGCCTGTGGCAGTTATGCATTACTTATTCTCTTTCATTTGTTTGGCCAGCTGAAAATAAAATCTCCTCCAGGCAGGCATGCTCTAATGCACTCTTCTTATTTCTTATCCATGCCACCTCTAAACTCAGGAAATACACACAGGCAAACAGGCAAAGATTTACCATTTGCTTTGCTTCCTTCCTCATACAGTTATTTACAGCTGTTTTGATTGAGTGTTTTAACCATATAATATGTGAAATTTAAGTACACATTTCTCTCAAGGATATATTGTGAGCAGCAAATATACTTTTTTGTCTGGTAATTTCATATAAATTTTAGATATTGCCCAATTTATGCATTCAGCTCCTACAGCTACTCATTAACAAAAAGTGCAAAAGCCTAATATTACACCTAATGTTTTTATATGTAATGTACTTTCTATTTCTGCATATTTTAAAACAATATGACAGGCCTGTCACCTTCTCCAAAATCTTGGATGTGGTGCTGTTTAGCTATGCTGTGACTCTTGCTCCATCTATGAAAATGCATGCACTAAGATTTGAGTATTTATCATGGATGTCATAGACAGAGCAGGAGAGTTTCTTCTTATTTTATGTTGAGTTAAAAATCAAAAATGGTGGCTCCCGATCAAATAAATAAGATGGACTGAGGCAATCTAAATGTGTACTAGCTCATTACAAGGACTACTAAAGTTGAACAAATTATTTGCAAGATGTATTTCATTAAGATGTCGGCCTAAAGATATAATGGAATTTGACAGTACATTTTCAGATACTTTTTGCCTATGACTTTAAAAAAAAAATGAAACAGCTTCTGAAGAATAAGAATTGAGCATAGGTATCTGATCCTGAATATTGCATTGAACTGTGGGGTATTTTAATGTTTATTTATTTTCCAAAGACACAATGCAGTTGGATTTTCTTCACAGATTTCACTGATCTGTCAAACCCACTGCTGTGAGGCACCGCTGAGGCAAAACATCTGACATTCATTTAGATGGGCACCTTTTGTGGGAAAATACATAACTGCTGTTTGAATGCACTGATCCAAGCAATTATGGGTCTGACCTTTGCATAAACAAACCATGACAGTGCATGAAATCCGAATGCAATACAATATCAAACTGTTCTATTATTTTCAAAGGAAACTCACAGTACATGTAAGAGAGGCACTGCAGCTCAGTAGTAAAAATGCTACTGAAAAATACACCCAGGCATGTTGAAGATACTAACTAACACTGACAAAGTTCTTTCAGTTCATAAAACCTTATAAAAACATAAAGTTGTAAGATAAAGTATACATAGTAATGACTCAAGTTGTCTCTGTGGAAATGTTATTGCTTTACCTAGAATATCCTACAGTATGGTATTAAAATAGTGCATGCCACAATGCTAAATTACAGGTCACATCTATGTGAGCCCACTCAAATTATGAATGTTTTTTCAAGTTATTCCTGAGCAATAAATGCATGTTGAATAAATGCAAGGTGCTGTGGAATATTCCTGGTAAAGCAATAACCTCTCTGTAGAGATGGTGGTGGACCCTCTTCCAGAAAAGGTCCATTTTCATCTTTAACGGCTACTATTACTACACTACACTGAATGCACTACAACTGCTAACATTGCATAGTATTACTTGATTCTGCTGGTTGATTAGTACTATACTGCTATATCTGCCCCCGCAACTATTATCGTGCACTTTTATCTAACCCGCATACCTCATCATATATCATATATTTGCAAACTCATTAGAAATGGCTGGACTAGGAGCTTTTGTATATGTGTTTGGTTTATTGTAGATTGGTGTTGTGGGAGACGGGGAGCAATACTGAAATGTGCTTGGCAGTAAAGTACTTTATTGTGTTTCAGTCTATTTGGACTGCAAACTGTAAAGCTTCCCAGACTTTTAGTACCACTCCAAAACCCCTCTGTGATATTGCATTGGGATGAACAGTATATCAGTGCTATTATTTTTATCAGATTTATGTAATGTATCAGGCAAATTTGTCTGTTTCTAATGGAAATAGATTAGACTAAAGAGGTGGCGGTATATACAAAAATCATAGTACAACAAAAAAAATACATTATATGTAAACTGGTGATTGTGTTATAAAAGTGAAAAGTTCAGTTTTGTGCTTTACTACAACTTAAATTAAATTTGTGGATCTGGCCATTGATTTCAAATATTGATATAGGCATATTGGCCCAAGCAAGACAAGTATTGGATATCGGTATTGGACGAAGATTTAATTATGAGATCCTCTCTTTTATTACATCCACACAAGCACATCAACTAATTTCCTTTTTTTTCTTTTCATCCTGCAGAACTTTTACAAGGATATCAACCGCGAGGGGATGTACATCAGGTATATTACCGCTGACCTTTACGTGCTACTTGCTTTGATACTTCTCTTTATGCATACTCAGTAATGTGTGGGTACCAGACGTGTATTTCTTTGTGTGTGTGCCCACGCTTCATAATCTGACAAGGGATTATACTAGTCTCACTGAATTAATGTCAAAATCCCTGGGATCAGGCTGTGGTCTGACTGGAGGGAGAGCAAGGAAAAGCCCGCATGATAGAGGTAAGGGAGAGAGAGAGTGAGGGACATTTACTTTGAAGTAGGAAAGAGAGTAGATAGTGGGGAGATCCATTGTGCTGGTGTATAGATACAGGTATCAGTATGCATCTGTGAGTGAGATGTTATGTTTCAAAGCAGAGTAAATGATAACTTTAATTAATCTGACAGTTTAATCTCTCAGATCATTGTGCAAAGTTTAAACAAACATGCTGCATTTTTAATTAAAACTAAGCCTAATCCTCAACTTTAACTCTCAAGATCAAGTCTATGTGTCAACAATGTTACAATAGACTTGTGATATAACTGTTCAAAATCAAAAGCACTACAAGCACCTAACAAATTGACCACAACAACACAATATTCAATTTAAATACAATTTGTTATACCATAATTTTAACCATAAAATCTAAAATATATGATTTGGATCAATTTACAGTAATGAGATGTAAAAAGGTGTCATGATGTATTTACAAAGGGTCAATATAAATTTTTTGTGGCGACAGCAATTTAGCCTTGATAAGATGTGCGCTTGTCAAGGCTTGCCGTGGCTGTGAGATTGTGCCACTGCAAATGAAAGAATGGCAGCTGAGGTTTATTTTTGTTACTTTGAGAACTGCACCTGGATTATCATAACCAGCACAGTCGAAAAATTGTCCTCAGGCAAAGTATAATAATGTGGCTATAGATGTACGCTGCAGGGGAGAGGAGGGATACAGAGAAACAAATGAAACAAGATAATGCTGAGAAAGTGAGAATTATAAACATCTATCTAAGAGACAAGGAACAATCGACCTATGAGTGGATATATAACAGTAACAAACAAAAGAATTGTTCATTTAGGACATTTGGGACTTATTTTTTCTGTTGTGTCATCATGCCGAACCCTTTTGGCAATTTAGTACAGCGTCTATGACAAAGAGTCTAAATTAATGTTAGCTGTTATTGTTTAGTCCTAGTTGTTGTTTTGACCTTGTGAGGCTGATGAAGCATTATTGAGCATGTGGCATTTTGTTGTGTACAGACCTATCCATCCAGGACACACACACGCACACACTGTCTACCATGCATAAAAACGTAATACCCAAATCTCATACAAATATTTGCGGATATGTAAATGTGGAATTAGGAAGTCTGCAGAAAAACTGAATAGCTACCTAACAGTGGCCTCTAGTGGACACATGTTACTGCTGCATATTAAAATCTTGCTATGATGTGTTCAGGTACTTGTACAAGCTGAGGGACCTTCACTTGGAGGGGGAAAACTACACAGAGGCAGCATACACACTGCTGCTACATACCCGGCTGCTCAAGGTACAAACTACAATATTAAATGACTAGTCATTAGTTTGCCTTTTTGCACATACATATTCATTGCTGTCCTTTAGCTCACCCTTATCCCATGCACTTGTTACATAATTTTGACCGTGAACTTGATTCTATTTACAGATAGGTTTTTTGTACTTACACAATGTCTTTATTTCTTCAAATCCATTATATACTAAACATTTATCCCTACATTTGTATAGCTACTTTTTATTGCACTTTTATGTGAATTAAACCAGAGAGCGCCAAAGTGTCCTCTAATCTTCTCACTAAGCACAACCATTAGCTGTACATTAGTACCTTCATGCCATTTGTATTGTCTTAATGCAGTATATTGAACAAAACAAAGCATTGCATTAAATGTATTGTGTATTGTGAAGTGCATGCTTTAGCTTTGGCTAGCTCAGAACTACTTCTTAGTTCACTAATAAATATTAATATTTTAATCTTCACTCATTGTTTGTGAAGAATTGCAAATCATTTTACTAGAAGATTGCACATTTGTAACTATTATTTCTTTCTGTAAGTAACCCCTTGAACAAATAATAATAATAATAATAACAATAATAATAATAATATGTATCATTGTTGCTGCTGAATAATGAATTTCCTTTGGGCTGAATAAAGTATCTTTCTATCTACCTAATATCCTGGAGACAATATATATCCCTGAAAATACTATTGTAGTAAATTGTATGTTCAAGTTAAAAGTACAGGTAAAATAATGTTCATATTCTATCATTTGTAAACAGTAAACCATGTGTAAATACACCAATCCAAAGACTTACTTCTGCAAAATAATACAACTTGAAACAAATACTATATTGTGCTACAACTGGTGTGAAAGCTATGCCCTGCCTATTTCTTTTCAGTGGTCCGATGAAATGTGTAACCCTCTTCATGGCTCTCAGACACAGAGACAGCTCAAAGAGACACTCTACGACACCATCATCGACTACTTTGACAAGGGCAAGGTCAAGCACACTTTTCTACACTCTCTGTATACATGGCATTAATAGTGCATTATCAGCTGCAAGTTGTACAGACTGAAAATACCTACACCAGATGGTCAACAACAAGAATAAGAATGTGTTTTTTTTTCTCCTACAGGACCTAACCTTGTACCCCTTGCCCACTTTAGCATACAGTGCACTTTCACTTTTCTATGTTTAATGCTGCAAACTTATTTAGCATTCTTTGTGAGTGCCTTATATTCTTCAAAGCACTTATAAATATAATTCCCCTCTCTACAGAGTCACAACATTCATTTGGTGAGACTAAGGTGCTGCTGCTGTCACTTTGTAAATAGATTGTTTAATGGAAGATCTTTCTTTCTTGTTTCCCCCTTGTTTGTCTCCAGATGTGGGAAGAGGCCATTACTTTGTGCAAAGAGCTTGCAGAACAGTATGAAAATGAGCTGTTTGACTACGAGCTCCTCAGCAAGAGACTGGTAAAACATCACAAATACATGCCTAAACATGTTTTCAAAGAAATCTATTAAAAATGTTGTAGTCTTTTAGTTTGGGAATCTTTAGTATTTTTAGGTATTTTTAGACAGTTTTATGAAGCACAAAATAAATAAAACATGTAAAGAAACTGTATAGGATTTAACTTCTCAAAAGAAGTAGAACTAGAAAGCAGAATAGAAATAACAATAATTTATTCAGACTGAATAGTAGAAAAGAGTAAAATAAAGTTGCAGCTGCACTGTACTTCTTTTAAATAATATTACGCTGTAATTGTCCTCAGGAGTCTTCTATATAGTATTTTGTACCATTTTATATTTTGTACTCTAATGCTGAATCTTTATGATTTATAAATGACAGTCATTGTCCTTGGAGTGGTGTGCACTTTTATCCACATCCCACAGAGGTCGAGCGTTGTGCTGAGGGCAGCTTTGTCAGTGGCGCACGCACAGACTTTGTTCTTTTCAAAGCATGAGTGCACATAGCCAACAAATAAAACACCATCTCTAAATCTGCCCTTGTCTCTGCAGGAAAAACAGGCCAAGTTCTACGAGAATATAATGAAGATCCTTAGACCCAAGCCTGACTACTTTGCTGTTGGGTTCTATGGACAAGGCTACCCTCCATTTCTCAGGGTTAGTATGTGTTACCATAAAAACATGCCCTGTGCATGATATTCAACTAAAAGCGGCGTGGCATTTCAAAACCTCTCAAAAGTATCTCTATTTGATCCATGCATGCTCACAGGAAAAACAACTATAAAGACATAGTTCTAAACTGCGTATCTGTGTCTAAACGGAGATATTAAACACACAATGCACTCAAAGAAATCAATTTTATACACCCCATGGTTCTCCTTTCTGCTGTGGTCCACAAAATACACTACTCACAATAAGTTAGGGATATTGTTATTTACATGAGTGCTTTTCCTGTTTGGTCTGAATTTTAATGAAATAAGCAAGAGTTCCCTTTGATAATAATAATAATGAATGAGAAGAAACACCATTTTCATTAGTTTAATATTCATTACCCCAAAAATTTAGACAATAACAAAGATAGCCCCAAGTAACAAAAATTAACAATGTCAGTAGCGGGTGTTTCCACCATTTGCCGCAATGACAGGTTGACAGCGACGTCACATGCTCCTCACTAGCCTCATGATTTTGTTCTGAGGCAATGTGTTTCACTCTTCCACAAGTGCTACTGTACACATGGTTCTGCCATGTCATGTTGGGGTGGGGTACAATCATCCAGTCTCTGCTTCAGCTGATTCCAGACGTGCTCTATGGGGTTCAGGTCAGGGGACATTGCTGGCCATACCATATGAGGCACACTGACTTCCTGAAGTCGAGCTGTGGCACGATGTGGTGGAGCACTATCATCCATGAACAGAAAGTTGGGGGTGTGCTGGCGGAATTGGGGAATGATGATGGGTTCTATGATGTGTCTGAGGTAAGAACGTGCAGTGACTGAGCCATCTACAGTAACCAAATCTGTTTTGCACTGGTGATGCCTGCCCAGACTGTTGCACCTCCTCCACCAAAGCGAACCCTGGGGACCATGTTGACCTCGGCGTATCGCTCACATTGTAGAATCCCTATAGTGAAATTTTCAGATGGTCTTCATCTTAAGTCATGAGTTGTGTTTTGTTTCATTCAAATATGTATGAGTAACCCTTTATTATTATTCTGTCTACATCTCCAAAGATCAGAATGCTCTGTTTCACCAGCTCTAGTTTTCAAGGTCACAGCTACCTTTTACATTTTGTTCAATAGAGATTGGCAATCCCAGGGATGAACTCATCCAAATTAATCTAATGAAAGTGTGTGGAGTTAAAAAACACAGTGGAGCTCTTCCTGTATTAACACTTGACATCACAAGGTGGAAAAGAGTGTTTTCTGTTTAAGAACTCACCCTAAATATGCAGGGTTTTGTGTTAAACGTGTGAATGAAATAAAACACCATTCCGTGTATGTTTTTGATGAGGAAACAACATTATAAAAATAGCATAATATGGGCCCCTTTAACTGTCAGATTGTAAAATTGTTGGCCTGGTTTATGGTTAATATCTCTATCTCATCTAATTTATTTTTTCACAGTTCCATTCCTTAGTACAAAATAAAAAATCGATTCTACAACGTGAATGCAACCTATTGACTAAACTCCTGACTGCTCCAAACCTACAGCACTAGTGTCAGATTCAATCTTGGCAGTACAATATTGATGTGGAATAACAGAACAGAACACGTTGAGGTGAAAGTGTTGAAGCAGGGTGGAGCTGGTGTTGAAAATATCAAGTGTGTTGTGTAACAAAAGAAAAGGAAAGGTGTAAGAAAAGAGAGCAGTGGCCCCAGATAAAAGACAAGAGGCAGAGCTGTAGCTAACAGGGTGGGAAACATAAACATGGAGCCTCCCTCTGCTTGTGGAGGTTTGTTTGACCTAAAAGATGGATAGAATTAAGAATGAGGACATTGCTGGTACTTGTAGTGTTGTAGATGTTTTGAAGGTCAAAGAGGCAGGGGGCTTGGAATGCTGTAAAGGGTAAGTTTACCCAGGGCTTAATACACAGGGCTATCAAGAATATTGTGATGTGAATTGATCATAAGAAACAGACCCAACAATATAGTTTAGAATTAGACTTAGACTTAGACAAACTTTATTAAACCTCAACGGAAATTATTCGGACATAGTAGCTCACACATCACAATAAATATAATAACAAAAAGCAAAAATATAAATGGTAATAATAAATTCAAAATAAGTAGCAAAAATAACAAGAGACTGGTGTCAAATAAAGTATAATGATAAAATGTATATGTGCATGTATATTTGTACTCAGTGTCCCTGAAAAGAGAACAGACAAAATGCTTTGGAAATGTGCAGAGGAAGGAAAATGTAAAACAGTACTAAGTTGAAGATTAGAGGGATATACTGAAAAATTATGGCATAGAAAGGATGAATATATTTTATATTTCTCATTCTTACCTGGTTTAATTTGCCATTCCAACCAAGCATGTCAAAAGCAATTATAGAAATCTAAAAATCAATCTGCGGGTGTATTGACATAGTTAGGTCAATCTAGATCTTTTCAATTATATTACATGGATTCGGTCAATGTACAGTGTGAGTGTCTTATTAGATTTGGACATACTTAAGATGCATTTTAGTATTGACGGCACACTCTTGCCTGTATTGACAATAGAACAAGGTGTTTATCCATCGTGGGAAGGAGTACGAACGCAGGGAGGACTTCCAGAACCATCTCATGTCCCAGTTCCCCAGTTCTGTGCGCCTCAACACAACCACCATGCCTGGGGACGACATACGAGAATCTCCCCTACAGTGTATCCTTAAATGTGCAAAATGGATTAAGTAATGCTTATTTATGTATGTATTTATGATTATTGATACTTTGCAGCTCACATCATCAATATTCCCTGGGGGTATGAAGATAAACTATGAACTTTATTTTAACCTAATTTGACGAGAAAGAACTGACTTTGTTGGAAGTAAAAGAGGTGAGATTATTTATGCGCTTTAAAAAGTCTCTCAGTTAGTCTCTCTTACCTTTTTGTTTAAAAACAAACACCTAAACAGGACCATGAATGCTCGTATTGACTCCTGAAAATGTGTTGTTTAGTACATTTTAATTAATTTATTTGTTCTTTGTTTTTTTTAGTATTAGAATTTTCCGATAATCTAAAAACTTTTTTGTTGTTGTTGCTCATGTGTGCATCCTCTCACCATTGTAACTAATTGCCCCAGCAGCGTGATGTCCCTGCGAAGTATCTATTGGCAAATGCAAAAGAACTGAAAGATGGTAAGCTTTAGCGCTGTTGCCTCAAAGAAAAAAATGTTCTGGATTTAATTCACAGACTTTGCATTGTGGAGTGAACTTTTTTCATAATTAATAAAAAATTTACACTTCTGCGGGCCACTTCTGTCAAACATCAGCCTATACAACTGGTTAATAGTCCCCAAGCCCTGTACAGCTCTTGCACACTACTCGTGATAGGTGTCAGTAAGTGTAAAAGAACATTTTGAAGGGTATAACATTTTTAAAGGTGCACTTGGCACTTTTCTGGTGGACAATCTGTCACCTGCTTGTCTCTGTTCAGATATTGCATTGCCTGGAATGTTCCACAGTATGGCATGAACATATAACAGTCTCAATTGTGATAAGCAGGGGACATCACTTGGCCAAGTTACAGGTCTGATCAGTGGAGAGGCTAGCCTGCTCACAGTAACAATGCATGTTTTTGAACAGTTGTAAATGAAGAAAGGCTAGATACATTTAATGCCACTGTTGAATTCTCAAAACGGCAAGTTAAGCAATAATTATTTTGCTATTTTTGTTATTTTGTTATTTTTATTAGGAAATGTTGTTTTTGCTTTACTGTTTGATTCCTGAGTAACCCTGTTCAGATATACAATGCTTTACTGTGCAACCTGTGCTGGAGATACCCCCTCGCCTGAAGAACAAACCAGTGCCTGACCAGATTATCAAGTCAGTTCTATTTGATCTAATCTATGTTTGTATGGACCAATATGCAAATTTAAATTTAGATCGAAAAGAATGTGTCTCTGATAGTGCCACATTTTCAATCTTGTAGTGGAAACTGTTTAATTTGTTTTCGCTGTTTGACTTGCCTTCGCTCACAGCTTCTACAAGTCCAACTACGTGCAGCGCTTTCACTACTCCCGGCCTGTGAGGAAAGGACCTGTGGATCCGAACAATGAGTTTACTGTGAGTTTCTTTTATGAATAAATTGATTTATTACCATGACAATGACACAATACTTTTACATTTATACATTATTCGCCTTACAACACACATTGATGCTTAATACATTCTTACAACTCTTACAAATTGAAAACATTGAAAATCGCAGCTAGTGCAGATGTTATAAATGATTTGAAAGACCTATTCAGTTTTCGTTTGCCATGTTTTTGCAGTCCATGTGGATAGAGCGAGCCACATTCACCACAGTGTACAAGTTGCCTGGGATCCTGCGCTGGTTTGAAGCCTCTGACATTAAACATGTAAGTCTGTTTGAACTCTGTGTTTGCTTTCAGCTCCATTGCCTCCAGTGTTACAGCTCCCATTCCTTCATTGCAGATTCTGTCTATTTTAACTCTTTTCATTAATTATTTACTTTAGTTACATTGTCACACATAGTCACCTACTGCCTCCATCCCATTGTCTTTTGTTATCTATGTATTTATTCATGGCCAGACGACCTTGTCACCACTGGAAAATGCCATTGAGACGATGGAGTCCACCAATGAGAAGATCCTGACCATGATTAACCAGTATCAGGCTGACTGGAGTCTACCCATCAACCCTCTGTCCATGCTGCTCAATGGCATTGTGGACCCAGCGGTCATGGGAGGCTTTGCTAAATATGAAAAAGTAAGTTAAAATATTAAAAAGTTTGAATTAGTTCTGTATAAGCTCAGCATGACATAACATAATTCTATGGTGTAGCACAAATTTACTAAATTTATAATGAAAAACATTATAGGTGCAGTTCCTTATTTGTGGTAAATTGGGCATATCCTTTATACCCTTTTAAAATCAAAAATGTACCTGGAGTTTTCTTTATTCATGCTTATTATTACATTAATTATTTTTACAAAGCCGTCTTTCTTTGAGAAATCACTCAACCACTCAATATCTCCCCTGATTATTATATAATATTAAATACAAAAACATAAAATACAAATGTCATGCTGACCAAAAGCATGTTTGAAAGCCTCTTAAGGCAAACATGTTTTCCCCCGATTTAGGCCTTCTTTACTGACGAGTACACTCAAGAGCATCCAGAAGACAGAGACAAACTGATGCGCCTCAAAGACTTAATTGCATGGCAGGTGAGAATCAGTCATACATGCTAATAGCTAATTTTTGTATAGTATTTAATTGATTATGACATTATGTTTATTTAATAGATCCCGTTACTTGGAGGAGGAATCTCTCTCCATGGAAAGAGAGTGACTGATGACCTCCGACCTTTCCACGAGCGTATGGAAGAGTGTTTCAAAGAGCTGAAGAAAAAAGTGGAGAAGGAGTACGGCGTGAGAGAGCTGGTAAGAAATGAACAGAAGAGGACAATAAACAAGATGTCATTACAGGATCCAAACATTTCATCTCAGAACGTTGTGGCTCTTATAAGCAATTTCATTAAGTTGCAAATTAGCTCACCCAGGTAAAGATCAAAGTAGTCACAAAAGTCATTGAGAAGAAGTTGATTTGTGATTTTAACTTTTTTTAAATTCAAATGCACCTTGACTGGACTGTGCTAGCATGGCTTAATATGGTCATTAACTTGCAAATAGCCTAGCTCCTTCAGGACAGTTCACGCTAATGATGTGCAGGCAGGCTCATTTGGAAGAAACTCTTGCCTGAAAAGTAAAATCCAGCTACACAGATTTCATTTGTTTTGCCTAAAGCATTTTTTCATGTGTTGTAGCCCGATCTGGATGAGAGAAAGTCCACGCGTCCTCGCTCCATGTTGCGATCTTACCGTCAGTCAATCATCTCCATTTCATCATTGCAAGGCTCTGAATGTAGCACCCCTACCAAGCTGAATATTGACAGGTAAAGTTTAAATATAACAGTCATAATGATATGGTTTGCTTTGTCTCTGTAGTGTCATGGTTTCACTGCATTGTGTTGTTTGTATCTGTGTACATCAGAGGGAGGTGGTGATTATAATGTCATTGTTTATTTTTTCATTCAATGACAATAAAGGAATCAAGCAATAAATCAATGATGGTAATAAAACATCTAAAAAAAGTCTAAATTGTTGAAAGTATGTAGTTTTTTAACCATAACTTTCAAGACTATTATGAAACTATGAAACTTTATCAGTGTCTTTTTGCTGTCCATGTTTTCACCTAAATCTTAAAATAATGTCAAATAATAATTTATTATTTATTTTATTATTTATATTTTATTATTATATTATGTTGTAAATAAAAAGTTTGGAGGAGGCACCACTGGGTAGTAGTAAATTCGAGTAATAATAGTGTCTTTAATTTACAGTTATAATTGAGAATTTCTTCCCAAGTAAATGTTCTTGGTTAAGTGCAAATTGTCACTACTGCCAGAGGTCAAGATTTATCTACTAACCTTGGAGTAGCACAAGAAGCCCTCAGATCCAGTTAGAAGTACCCTCCACTGCATTAAATGACAGAGATTTGTCCTGATTTACAGCCAGCCTGAGCCCCAAAGTCGATATTTAACACTGTCCATTGACTTTCCCCTTGTCCTCTGCTCAGGGATATACCACCAGAGTCACCGGTGTGGCCGTCTACTCTGCCACGCTCCAGCGGCAGTGTGAGCACAAACACAGGGGAGGAGGTGGTTACCGTTGGCGATGCAGAGGTCAGACTCAGGAAGAGTAAGAAGAAGAAGAAAAGGAGCAGTATGATCTTCATCACAGAGGAGAGGGAGCGGACAAGCACACTGGAGACCAAGAGGGTAGGATGCAAAGTCACATTAGAAATGTTAATGGAAAACATGTTGAACTTTGGAAGTATATTTTTGTTGATACATGTAAGTACAATATCATTCAAATGCTAGGCTGTGAAAGAAAGAAGCAAGATTAACAATCAATACAGTGTAATTGTAAATCAGTGAAGAGACCCACAAATCAGTCAATCAAAATTACTTAATAGGGGCAATTTAATCACATTAAGCTGTGAAATACAATAAAAAGCTAAATCAAAAGACTCTTTACTCTTAACAGGTAGGTGATCAGATCCAGGGTCAGGGCAGTTTAAGGAAATGAGTAGCTCTCAGGACAAAAGTGTCCCTCCTCTGTGTCATCTGTATCCTGCAGCATAACAGCAGCCTCCAGGGGGAGACATGTGGACTTTGGAGACGCAATAGGAAAGCCTCTTCTAAACCTCTCTTTCACTCCACTTTGTTGTCAGTGTTGAGACGGGCCATTATTTCCTGTAAAATGCATTCTGCCAAATTTGATGTAGAAAGCCTGTTGCATTGTTGTAAAGTAATTGTTGTATTGTTGTCCAAGCAGATGGATACAGGAAAAACAAACTGAAGAAACTGCTCAAATCACCTAATCCTGTCCTAGATCCTTAGCTTCTGTCCTTTGAACTGTATAAGCTGCACTTCCCCAAATATTAAGTTAAAAATGTAACAATGAAAAAATTACAAACTGTTCAGTGTTCCAGCCAGTCAGCCACAAGAGCAGCCGAGCTCGACCATGGCACGACGGATAGAACAAAGTTGGATAGAAAGTCTTTTTAAGACCTAGAGACGTATGCAAGCAAATGAGAGAGAGGAAAAAAAAGATTAAATAATAGACAAATAGGAAAAATAAATAATAATAAGAGAAATGTAAAAAATGCAAAATTATAATCAGTTAAAGAAAGACTTAAACATTGATAAAGGACTGCCTTTATGTATGATGTGCATGATCTTTGTCTCCCTCTAGCTGTCGAAGAAGCAGGAGTTCCGCAGTGACACCAACCTGTGTGAGCCCACTGAGGGGACTGTGAGGTTAACCAACTCTAGATCCCTACCCACAATAACAGGTGACACGCTATAGTACATCAATTAACATTAAACTCCCACTTAGAATGTATTTAATATCCAGAGAAATGGCTATACAATATGCCAATTATTTGCCACTAACTAATCAGTTAATTGAATAATAATCATGTGAACTATATATGGATTTTTTTTACCCAGACATGCATATATATATATATATATATATATATATATATATATATATATATATATATATATATAACAAAGCTTAAACTATGCACTACATTATAAAAATATATAATTTGAATCTTTTGGTCCCCCATTTGAGTCTCACTTCCATATTGTACCCAAGTTTGCACAGTCACCTTGCACAGTACACTAATTCAGAAGGCTCAGTGCACTTATGTTCCTTTGGCCTTTTGCCATATCGGCCTGTGCCAGCAGGGCCTGTATCGACCCTGGTGTTAATAGACTTCCTCTGATTAGCACTGCTGCAAACACAATGTACTGTCTTAGCGAACATGCACGGCCCGGTAGAAAATGCTGCTGTAGCAGAGTGTCTGGCTGCTTCACTCTGTCCTAGGTCTTTTTATAATTGGGTTGTCATGGCGGCACATATATCTTTAAAATATCTCGTGCTTTTTGCTTTATGTCCAGGTCTTTCATTGTCAGTGGTGGGGGGGCCGGAGGAGGTCGAAGCTGCTCGAGCAAGAAGGGACAGCAAGAGCATGTCCGTGTGTGTGACATCAGATCGAACTGCAGACAGACGATCAAAAGGTGTTATCAACCTGCTCTTCAAATCCAAGGTGAGAGAGTGCAAGTGTTAAAGTACAAGTTGTATACTGTTACAGGCCCTCACTGGTACATACACATTCTCATCTGCAATTGTACACTCTTTGTCTACTCATTTGTATGTATTATATCTTTGTGTAGTTAGTTAGTTAATTTTCTTCAGTCACTGACATAATCATTAATCATGTTACAGTGATTTATGAATAACACAAAAATAACACATAACACTTCAGTAATTCTAGGCTGAAGTTTAGCATTTATTTTTTATTAACCTTTGCCTAACATATAAAATAGAATACAATACAAGATGGCAGAAAATGTATTTACAGTACTTGTCTATATTATGTATAAAGTTATATGTTTTATATGCTCTAGCTAAGAAACTGTTAATTAGAAGTAAAAAAAAAAAAAAAATAAATCATAATACAGATTTAAATATTTTTGCAACCAAATGTTTAATTTATATATTTTGTATAGGGTATATGCAGTATAGATTAGGTGAATGATTCCAAACAAAATGTACAGAGATTCTGTACTGAGTATGCAGTGAAGTAAAAAAAATATACTGTACAATTATTTTATATGCATTGAATCCATTTATTTGTTTTAACAGAGCTCCAAGACTGAGGACGCCAAGCACAGTGATTCTACCAAAAACATTAATGAACATTTCTGAAGTGAATCATTTGTTTGACTCAGCATTTTTTTATTGATTTATTGAATAGAAGTTTACATAAACAACCAGCTGGAGGCAATGCTGTTTTCATAATTACTCAGCTCACCCGTCAGAAGCACTATAGCTCTGGTCTAATGTGACTGATTTTCTTACTTATCAATAAAGGCTATTTTTGCTGTGTGACCTTTTTAGAGGGTAATTTTAATGTTTTTGCAGTGAAGCTAAATGCCATCTTACAGCTTTTCAATCAATGTTAGCCTCTGCTGCTGAGTGCACACAAACATCCCATTGAAGTGCCTGATTAAAAAGCTCCATGTTGTACAGTTTTCACTACTGTGTCTGGGTAAAGTTAATGGGAAAATCATAATTTAAGCAATGTTCAAAGGTTGCCTTGACCTCTCAGTAAAGGGCAGCAAAACTCATGAACACAACTCAAAAGCCTTCGCAGCAAGATGAATAAATGCAGTTGCAAGTGGGCACACATCAGTTAACTAAAATATTATGGAAATTATATGCTATTAAAAATGAAAGAAGTGGATTGTAAGCATACAAAATTAAATGGTTCATTTAATTATTTATTTCAGTTTTGACTTGTAAGGGAATACTGAATTTGGCTTCCACTGTCAATGCACTTCTATTGACAGTGCAGCAGGACATTTGGGAGTCAGTGGAGAGATACTTTTTGTTTGTTGAAGCTGGGATTCAAACGATATTAAAGTACGGTAAGTTTGTACATTATAGCCCCGGCAAACCCCCTCTCTAGGCCTGTCACAATAACAAAACTAGTCTAAATGTATAATATTGTAAAAAAAATTAGCTGCAATACATAAATGGCAGAATTAAACACTTTAGCACTTAGTTTCCATCTGTAATGAGTCGTAGAAGTTATTAATTCTACCTTTTACAGCTTAAATCTTATCATGTAGCCAAAAAATAACCAAAAATGCTCTAGTTGTGCAAAGAAAATGTACACATGATAAATACTGACCCAAAAAATATAGTTCTAGCTTTCATGTATTGAATGATAAGTCAATACAGTAATTGTCGTAACAGGCCTAACTATCTCCCTAATTTTTCAGATTTTTAATGAGTGGTGTGCAGTTCCTGTATGAGTCCACATTTTACTGTATGGGTCTTTATCCTAAATGATCTATAAGCTCTTATAGTAAAATGCATAGCCATATGCTTGGACATCACCCGCTTTGGACTTGAAAGACTGTGACATGCTTATGTTTGAATGCTACCTGCCCACCTGGCCAGTTCTGCTGATGCTGTTGTCAATTTGATGAAAAAAGGCAGGGAAGTGTAAATAAGGAAATAACCCCAGAGATCTTCAAGGTCTAAGTCTACACAGCTTTTGTGATTGAAAAGTTTGCTGCACGCTGGATGGATTTTCTTCAGATTACAAGAGAATTTGTTCTGGGGCGTAAAGGAACGCTTCAATGGTGATAAATAGAAATAGTGAAAAGTCATGAACTGCACAAACGCAGTGGCTTTTAACCCATGTGGTTGTATTATTTAATAAATAGGCTAAGGCATTCATCAGTTATTATGATTACAGATGGTAAATAGATCGTTCCACAAAAAAACAATACTTTAATGGTGCAATATGTAACTTTTTTGATTGGGATGTTCACAACATACTTGTTGCCATATAAATGTTATTTCTTTGGCTGCATACTATGTGTGTGCTTGCCTATCCACAGACCAGCAACTCTGGTGAGATCACCTGCTTGTCTTCATGAATAATTTCAGGCAAAGCAATAACAGCTCCTTAGAGTCGAGCATGTGGCAACCCTTTCAACAGAAAAATTGTGTGTTTTTTTTAAAATTATAATTTAATAATTATTATTACTTTATTATTATTATTATTTTTTTTTTTTTTTTACAGTATTTTATATACTTGATACTCTGTCTTTGGTTCTTTATTGGTTTAAAGAATAAAAGGGATATGAGCACACTTTCTTGACTCCATTGACATTATTTAATACATTGCTATTGGTGGTTAAAGCGAGGCAATTTCATTTGAATGGAAAAATGACATTAAAGTCAGTAAGAGAACTACAACCTCAACTCCACAGGCTAAAGGTCATGATGTTATAAAAATACATTCACATTTGTTCTGTTTTAATGATTTGTGAATGCAGATGAAAGTCAGTACACATCACACAACCTAGCATAAAGTCCTTGCTGACAGTACTGCAGGGATATATACAGTAACTGGCAGAACCCAAATTACAATGGACATATGTTTTCTGACTTATTAAATCCATCATTATTCCACAGCACGCTGACCACCAGATTTCTTCAGAGCTAAGCCTAAAGCTGTTACGAATGCTTTGAACAATCCAATGCAAAATAAATTAAAGATTTTGAGAGTATAATAAATAGTTTAATAGATCTCAGACTGTGTATTACTGAAAAGTGGACAAGCCATTTCAGGTATGTAAGATTTCCCTATCTCTAATCCACCTCTTTGTTTATCTGAACAGTTCATTGTAAAACGTAGCAATGATGCATGCCAAATAGGCTTTCATTATTGGACAAAGTTTTCAGAGTCAATATTTATTTCAACAGTATGCAGTCCAACTGACCTGTTTCTACGACCTTTGATTCAGTGACTAAACTATCTTGCATATTTAAGTGGTTGAGGTCAATGTTATTAATTCTGACATTTTGTTAATCGTGTGCAGCATAAATTACTTGGGTGATAATACGCCTCATAGGTTTTCTGCAATTTTCTGATGAAGTAATTTAATCTGTCAAGACCACAATATTCATCCCAATTATCAAAAATGGACAAACGAACGCACACTCCATGCACAGCTACTACAGTGGGTAAGTAAACATAACCCGTGTCCATACTAGGCTATGTCTCGTCAGATTCCCAGAGGACAACACTGCTGCTGTAGAAGAGTTGTTTCTTAGGTTTTCTTGTCCAAACAGAGTGAACACAAATCTCATGGGATTGTTTTTTTTACTGTATTATTCATAGAATGCTCTTGTGGATTACCATATTGGCAGTAAACTTGTCACTTCTGAAAACAATGGAAGAAATTGACACGCATGCCTACATGTTCTCATTATAATAACTACTAAATTGAAAATATGCCTGTAAATATCATAAATCGTTATTTGTATAAACACGGCAGCAACGTTGTTTAGCGTTGTAGTATGTATCTTTTACCACAAGGAGGCAGAAGAGCACTACTGTAAGCCAAACGGGAGCGGGAACTACTGTCCTCAGGTAACGAATATCAACAATGGATCTATTTTATCAACTCAACATATTATGATTTTGAAGGAAGAAATGTCGAATAAGGATTACGTAAGGCCAGTCAATAGGCTTAGTTCTGTTTTTTTCCTTTTTTCTTTGCATTGCATCTCAGTTTGTCGTGTGGCAACTTTCTCCTGTGGGAGCTACTCACATGGTCTGTCATTGGAAAATCACATTCTTCTCTGGAAAGATGGTGAGAACTGTCACACATAGCAGTCCCATCATGCTCATCCTCTTTTTTCTAAAGTCCTGGTAACTCTATTTACCTACTAACCAACCAAGCATTTGAAAACTATAATATAGATTTGTGTGGTTATTGGTTAGAGGTTTCTCCCAAGATTTTGTCCCTAAATTATATGAGTACGCTTCCCTTGTCCTATTTAAAGGTGGACTTTGTAACTTTTTTGAGAGAAGGTCCACCTGCTTGTCTCCGGAGACATGTAACTGCTTTGTAGTTTGCTTTGATTTGGTGTTCTTGCCAAGAAAATAGCTTGTAAAAATATTATGCGAGGTGGGTCATCTCTCATTGATCTGACTTGTAATATGCATGACCTGCTTGCTTCCATGGAGACAGATGATCTTCATGTCACACTGTGGAACATTCAAGGCCATGGAAACCAGCATGTGGCTTACCTCCCCCGAATGGTTACATAGTGCACCCAAATCATAGTAAACCTTAATCTATTGTGTCTTAATTTTTGAAGGATCATAGCGGTTCACATGTGGTAACGTGAATCTTTGTAAAACCAAGTTAATTGATGTATTTATTTTTTCTACAGGGCAATGACAATTTGACGGTTAGGTCAGAAGAGGGCAGTGTTGCGACACACCAGAGGAAAGTGGCTGCTTGGGGGAGTCGTCATAAGGTGAGCTGGTGAATTGACCATAGAGAGTGGTAAATCTGTAATGACAACAACCGGCAAAGCACAGTTAATCTTTCACTCCATTTCTCAATCTTTTCTCGTCAAATTGTCTTCGCACCTCTGCTTCAATTTTCATTGGGCACAGCTAGTGTAATCCTGTTATGCCTTTTTGTTTGCATTTTAAGTAGGCTATGTCAGCATTCATGTTATCTGTACTTTGACAGGTTTGTAAACTGTGATTGAATAGAAACAAGCAAGCAAACGAATAGTGTTGTTGATTTTAATGGGGCTTCTGTGTGATCCTTAATCTGACAGTTCATCAAAGCAGAACCTGTTATGGCCCTAAGAAAAAGCCTTGCATCTGCAGAAAAATTTGTATGGTTTAGACTACAAGTTTTACTAAAAGATCAGAGAAAAGTTGTCATTAATGAATCCCTGAACTGCATTTTTTTTTTTTAAATGTCTTCATTCCTCTGAACACTACTTACATTCTAGATATTGATCAGTATGTCAAATATAATATGCTTTCATTTAAAGAGTCAGTATGTAAGTTTATGATTAAAATAAATAAAATAAAAATGTATTTCTCTCACAATGGGGAGATTACAGGACAGGGCCAAGTTGTGCATGTTTATAATTTCATGTTTCAATTCTCAAGATGATCCAGTCAGAAAGCAGACTGAGCCTCACATGAGTCTCTTATTTGGGTTGCCAGTTTAAATGCTGGTTGAATATAACATCTCATATATTACTAAAGTAAGTTGAGCAAAGCAAAGATCTAAAACTCAACACCAAAGAATCAGAAAGTGCAGATGTCATGGCCCGGGCAGCCAGGCAGATTCAGAAATGTACTCTTCCTGTGGCAGAGGCTACAGGCATAACCATCTCTTCACCCTGATTGCATGGATCACTGATGGCTTGAATTAAAGCCCGTTGAAAGGCACTGTTTATGTAGTTGCACTGAGTGAGACTAACTAGCATGGCATTTGTAGGCGGCATCAGGACAAGAAGCACCAGAATATGATGAGCCAATGTGACAACTTAAATTGAGCAGCTAATTGGTGACGACCATACTGTATGTTCACCAGGCTGCTGCAGTGACTCAGATATCGACTCACACTGATGATGGGCGGACAGAGACACAATACCTGATGGTTATTATAGAAGGAGAAAGATCTAAACACCCAATAAAAAGGATATTTATCTTTTTGTATGGTGACAGCTTTCTCTTGAGTCCACTGAACTGCAGAACTGCATCTGCCCCCTTTTGTCTCCAAGGAAATTTTTTTACTTTGCCTAGAATGTTCCACATTTTGGGATTAAACTTCTCTGTCTTCATGGAGACAAGCAGAATGCACCATGAGACTAACATCTGGTGATCTGCCATACAGTGTTGTCCATTTCCACATCCATTTCTTGGGACTGGTTCAAATGAAATGTGTTTTGATTTTGACTACAGTATAGATGGATTAAAAAGCAGAGTTCAGTATTATTTGTTAAGTTTTATTTACTTATATTTATCTCTAGTAATATAAATTTAGGTTGAGTTTGGTTTAGATTATCTTTTTCGAACCAAACAAGTTTAAGAAATCGACTTTCACACAAATACAATATTAATACAGTCTGAATCATCATTGTACAACAGTTTGCTGTATGTACTGTTATACTTGGTCTACAGTAAATAAAATATTCACAGCACATAATATTCATGAGGTAGAGTACGAGATGCAGAGATGAATGCATTCTACTCATTTACACATCTATGCATGCTTTTCCCAGTACAAGGTTACATGTAGAGGTAACCTTTTGGCGGACTCATAGGTGAAGGCAAATTGCTCGTCACTCAGACCAGTGACCCTTACTGCACCTTACATAGACAAAAACTGTGTTAGAGCAGTGTCTTGCTTTGTACAAACTCTCCTTTAGACCTATCTTATGAAGCTATGATTATCTCCTAAACCAATCCCATTATTCTTTCTGACAGCAGCCTCAGCCTTATTTATTATAATGCACTTTAAGGAAATAAAGGCTTGTTAGGGCTGTCAGCAGCTCAGTGCAGTCCCCAGTGTACAGAGTGGCGTTGCACAGATCGATGCAGTAATGATCTGGAAATGTTCCGATTCCAACAGCTGTCTGCAGACTGCCAGCATTAAATGGCTTTGCTTGAAAATTTTTTTGTATTGTAATAATTGAAAGCATTGCAGTTTATTATTGATTTGTCCATTCACAATCCATTGTTTTGTAGATTGCAGCCAAGAGAAATAGTATTGGGAAGGGGTATCTGTCATAATATTAAATCAATATGCAAGTCAGCGTGGACCTGTAGCTAGATGTTTTGCCTTAGAATAACAAGGAAAATAGAAATCTGTTTTACATTGTTTTACATAAGATAGAACATCCCAAGTTTTTCAAATGTATTGCATTGATTTGTTTGACTTTGAAGCTTAAAGGTGCACTGTTTAACTTTTTGTTATGTTATTCAATTCCAGGAGATTTTATTGCCCATTGTTGTTTGTATTATTTCATAATTAAAAACAAATCCTCAAGATCAAGTTCACAGAAGATGTTTTTGTAAATTTAATGATACATAACACTTATATAGCGATATCAAAAGACACTTTACATGAGCAGACAAACATAGACAAACAGTCCTGGTGTGGAGAGACGTGATGTTGGCATTAGCTGATTGGAACGCATGGGTGAAGGAGAGGGTAGGTTATGGAGGAACTTCAAACTGGTTTGTCTCATTAAAGCCATTAGCTGAGCATTATTTCATTATTTTCATTATAGCATTATCCCAGCTGCAGTACATGTTGACTCCTTCTCCAGTGGCATGCTGTGAGAATAATCCTGTTTTGTCATTAATAGTTGGACTAATCCATCAAGGGACTGGACATGTCTGAGGAATCATGGGTCTGTGTGTCTGTCCGCCTCCTGATTAGGTCGTGGTCACATGGGGGCCCTGTTGTCACGGTAACGGCCCTCCACCACTGTTCACTTCCTGCTGCTCTTTCCTCTCTGCTGCACTCTGGCGCTCCTACATGCTTCCTCATCAGTTTCTCTTCAAAAGCCAAAGACTCACAAAGTTGTTGCCTATACAACATGCACACATACAGTAAGTGCACATGTGTGTGTGAGGCAGTATTTTTGCTTTCAGGCACACAAGCCATCTCCGTGGTGATGGGCTGCAGATGCCACAACAGCTTGGTCTCAGCTGGTAAAGAACTAAAGAGCACATCTTTGGCTTGTTTATCCTTTTAACGTATTATCCCTCCATCGACAAACATTAATTACTCTGTCATTGTTGTCTCTTGTTACACTAATGAGGCGCTCAAGCTCTTCGTCTGAGTCAGAGGAACTTGTTCCTCTAACTTTGTTTAGATTTTGTTTAATGTGTCTTTTCACAATGATAAATGATTTGGGCTGTCTTTCTCCATGATTATTGTCCTCTGCAGAGCTAATTTATGACATGATGTGCATTTTAGCACTGAATGATATTAACTTTCATAATGTTTACATTGATTATAAACTATTCCTCTAGTAACTCTATTTGCCAAGGCTTAGAGCTTGTGTCTATTTGTGGCAGTATTTTTTAAGTTAAATATTCTTGATTTTCAGTTTGGTCATTAATAAAATCTCATTATGTGTAATGCAAATTGTCTGTCCATAAAGACAGAATTGTCCTCTTTTTCATCCTTAAAATAGGCATGCATTTCAAATGTTATGGTCTTCCTTTACTTCCTCAGGCTTTCACTTACCCTCCTGTGTCTGCCTCATTCTTTCCTCACGGCTACATACTGTATCTCTATGTCCCCATTGTTGAAGCTGCCGCTAAACTGTGAAGGGAAACTGGAGTTGTTCCCCAAATGACCAAATGTTGAAATAAATATTTGATTAGTCATTTCCCTGTCTCTTACATCTGTCATTTCTAACAGTTGCATGTAGCATTTGTCAAGTTAGCTAGGGTTTATATTAATATATTTACATTAACAAAAAGAAAACTACAGTCAGTGCCAAACATTAAGTTTTGTTGCATGAATCATCTTTTGGTATGGACTGCCATAGCCTACAGAGTTCTTTAATATTAAAAATATCAGCAAAACTGTAACAGAAACTGTTTTCTACATTTATTCAAGAGCCAAAGTATGGCCACAAACATACACTATGCAAGCCTAACCCTGTGGATGCAGCTAGAACAATAACCAGATTGCTATGGCAACGGATCTAATGTTTCAACATTCTGAAATGCGGATAGAAGAGCAGACCCCAGACTACATATACGCAGCCTTTAACCTGTGGCTGTCCAGACCAGAGACAGGAGCAGCAGATATAGCGGGTCAGCTGCTGCCTCTGATGCAACCTGCACAACCTGACAGTACACAGAGAGCCCTTTGTCTCCCCCCTGAACACTCTAAAAACACATTTCCAAGCCCCCCCAGCCTTTGGAGAGAGAGAGAGAGAGAGAGAGAGAGAGAGAGAAAGAGAGAGAGAGAGCACCTTTCCCTCCATCTGTGAGAGTTTGTCTGCCAACCCCTGCTCTGGCCAGCCACCTGGAACTGTGTGCATAGTCGGGGGCATATGTAATCTCTGGGGTCATGATGGCACCCAGCGTCGTCTCCTTGTAAAACACAGTTTGTTGCACTAATCCCTGAATTAAAATGCTGTGTTGGGCTCTTGCATAAACACTATATGCCTGGAGATAGAAGTAAGTGTAGAAAAACATGCTTACTATTGCATTAAGTTATGGCCACAAAAAAAGGAATTACACTATGTAAAACTATTCCAATGGCAGTGGTAATATTTCCATAAGCATTATTAATCATAAACAGTATTAAAAGGTCCTCTCCCATTCTGAGGTAACTGCTTTTTAACTTCCATGAAAATATTCATTTTTTTGTTTCAGCCTTTCCATACTCATCTTGGAAGCAGCTTTATGTCAGATGCCAGCAATACCCTCTCCCTTCGACTTAACTGGGAAATTTCAAATCATTCAAGAAAGGTATGCACTTTACAATGAATTTTACGAAATCTTTATTGAATGTTTGTATTACTTTTTTTTTTTATACGACTCCACACATGTATACACTATTTAGAAATGTATATCATGTTTGCATGATCTTCCAAATTAGGGTATAAAGTGAATTGAACTTGTGTGGGCAATTTTATAGACAGTAAATGTGACTGTACTTTCTGATAAAAAACCTGAATCAATACATATGTAGGTATGTTTTAGCACCGTTGGATCGCTCACGCCTAACAATACAGTGTTTTCTGTCTATATAGCTAGTTCATTTTTGGACATATACTTTTTCTCTTGCTTGAATAGTAATTGATCTTAATAATAAACTAGCAGGCCCACTGGACACTATCCTCTGCGTGCGTCTAATTAAACTCTGGCTCTCCCTCACTGTCTAATCCCTTCTTTTGCTTCACCCTTGGTTTACCATAATGCACTGTGGGCTCATTAATTACCCTAGAGTTTACAGATCGCCGTATTGTGTCTCTCTGTCAGCTATAAGGGCACAGAATGAGTGCGGAAGTATAGCTAGACTAATGGATGCCTTGTGGTGTGGTTGTTATCTTGTGTGTTTTTTCTTTAGTGTGTCCATGGTGTGTGTGTTACTCTGCTGTGGAGTGTGGACAACTGTTTACCATCATAATGCTCTTAAGATCAAACAAAGAGATTCAGCTCTTGTTTAGACGTATTATACAGGAAATGGAGTACCAAACACAACACACTTAAACAACATTGTAAACTGCACAACAAAATGTTTGTTAATTCTTGGAAAATACATTTTGTGCATGATTTAATTATCATTTTGGGAGTTGTAAACACCCACAATGGTAAATAGAGACAAAATACATTACAACAGTCTAATAAAAAATTTTAGTAGGTGCACTTATATATCACAAAGACTGCAGTTATTTAGATAATAGAATGTTCACTGCAAAGAACAAGACAAAGACTACAAACAACATGAAATTCTTGGCACTAGTGTAATAATTTTTGAGTTTATATTTCAGTCTTCTTTCAAATGTTAATGCTCCCATGTTTGTTAACAATGTGCTCATAATCCTACTTTTTAATATTGATTGTAAATCTAATAGTAGTTGATTTTTTCCCCAAAACTGTACAGCCCTACAACTTGCACAGCTTAAATTTTGCCAGAGTCCTATAGACAATATTACTTTTTCTGTAAATGGCATGCATGTTCATATTACTAAAAATTTGACAACTAAATATTGGTTGTCCTTTAAATGCAATATTACAACAATGGATGAATAGAAGTAAGAGTATATTATATTCTGTATCCTAAAACATAATTTGGAAACTCAAAACAAACTGTAGAGAACAACTAGCATCTAATATATATTTAAAATGAAACTTTATAGAATCAGGAAAACATAATACACAGTATGGTCTGTGTCAAATCACTGAATATCCCCTGTGGTAATCATGTATAAGAACATCTACCTGAGACTTTTACAAAACATACATTTAAAAAAAAGATATGTTTAAGCATTTGCTCATACACACATGAACACATGAAAGTGGTAATCCTATATTGCTATCAGCACGAGTCCGCAAGGATACTTTTGTTTTGTTTTGGTGTCCGGGGATGCTTGGAGGTTTGCACAGGACAAGATGTATTCTGAGACAGAAGTGCAGAATATTAGATGTGATGGATGTTGCTACCACAAGGGGATTTCTATTGTTCAATTTCGTCACCATGTTGTCACAGAGTTTGATGCCAAAAGGCTACATTTTAAAATGACTTCAAACTGGGCTAAACAATTCCCCACATTAGCATACTGTGCATCACCATATTTTATGACATAAAATTTTCCAGTAGTGTTCATCAGGACTCTGTGTAATTATTTAATTCCACGTATCTTATTAATATTATTTAAAAAAAAAAAAAAACATAGATCTACAAGAAACTTTAACTGATTAATATATGGTAAAATTATGGTAATTTATGGTAATTTATTGTGGAACGGTCAAGAGCCTTTCCAATACTTATTGGTCAATACTATTGGTCCAGATTGACTGCCTTGATGAAAACAATCTTGTAGTGTTTCCAAGGAAAAGACTCAGTACTTGAAATTGATTTCAAGACCACAATGACAATAAAAACACAGTTTAAATCAATATAGTATATTCATCAATTAGTCATGTTTTAAACCCAAAATAACTCTAGTTTCACCAGTATTACCATGTGATCTTGTACTAGTTCTGATACCAATTAAGACCCATTTGAAAATATTCAGAAAGCGACCAATTTTGTCCTACTAATGTAATTTTTTGAGGATTGATAATTTTCATTAGTATTTTGATACTAGTTTTAGTATTGTGTGGGTATAGATACTGTTGTATAGACAACAGCACAATCCTAAGTCGCTGCTAAAGAAAGTGTAATATATGCCAGACAGTGGTTTGACAGTGGTTTGAGACCGCTATTGAGAATCACCATCATGACCATGAAACTGCTATAGTCCTTGGGATGGAGCAGTTGAAGCTGTAAGCTAGTGGCACTGTCTCACCAGAATCTTTAAAAAGGTAGAAGAAGCCTTGGAGAAGCTGAGAAGTCAATATAAAACTCCAGTATCTCACTGAGTGTCACTAAAATACAGGTGAGGCGAATGACAAGGAGCAGAGCAAGAGCAGACCTCTTGACAGCGTGATAGAAAAAGACCAAAAAAGGACTTGAATGGGTGTTAAAAAAACATTTGACTGAGCTGAAAAAGGAGGATAAAATGGACAGTGGGTGTGTGGTTGAGAGAGACGTGGCGGTGGGTATCAGCTTCCCTTTAAAGCAATTACAGCTGGAGCAGGTGTTGTCAGATTGGTGACAAGATTTGCCAGCAGCTGTCAGGGCACTGGAAAAACAGAGGATCAGATCTTGGGGTAATTCGCTGCACTATTACGGACATATAAATAAAAAAATAGCTGCTAATAAATAAATAAAGAAATAATTACATTAGTTTGTGAGAAGCAGTGCAAGCAGATGGTTAAGTCGCCCTCCAGCTTCACTATAAATCTGGTACTGACAAACCTCAGGAGAGAATAAGGACAATAACAAAGGATGGTCTAGTATTTTTGTCCACTGTTTGGGTTTAAAATGGGACAAGTGGAGCCACACAGGTGAAATAAACATTGTAGTGTTTGGCCATAGCAGCGACCCAAGAACTCTTTCGTTATAGTTATTCTATGTGTGGAAAAAGTTAGATGGATTTAGATTAAAAAGTCATTATAATTATATATGAGTAATGAATTTCCACTGCTGGTTTGGAACTTTGATCCAGGCCATCACATCTCAGAGAATTTTCAGTTAATGTTAAACCAATGGGGGCTGTTCATGATAAAATACATTCAGTATGATGCAAGAATCCCTTTCAAGTAGGCACCAAGTTTACTAATTATTTTCTTTTTCAGTTTGAAGCAATAACACAAACAAGTATTTTGATGGGCGGGTGCTCTGAATGAAACTTTGGGAGGTAGTTATTTCTGAGTTTCATCACCTCACAGTGTCTACACTCAAACAAAATATGAAATTCATCTCCCACTGAGCTAATTGAACATAAATTACAAATCCTCATTTATTTGCCAGCAGTCTTGGGAATCCTGGTGTTAGGGTCAAGAATTTACAACAACAGTGATGAACAATGTGTGTAATGCAATAGCCAAGGTGTCTATATTGGAATAGTATAAAGTTCATATACAACAGCCATTAAATACTTATTTATCCTTGACATTTTTCTGGATTGGAGCTGATACCAGTTTGAATAATGGAACCTCCCTAGTTTCAGTGTGATGAACCAGTTATTTCAAACTATTATAACATAGATCAGAAAATAATTCATCGGTCAACTAATATAAATTTGGGAAACTAAGACATCATCAACCAATTAATTGACTAAATGACTAAGGTCAATAGGTCAATTCTCTCTCGCTCTCTCTCTAAGCACGTCTTACTGTCACATACTATAGCATGTGTCATCTCACCAGCGCTTCATTTTACACCAGAAATCACACAGTTCACAAATTTGAACTAAGTGTGGATTCTGAGGATTTAAGTAAATTAAGTAAGATGTATGGAATTATGTTGGAAAGAAAAATATGTATATTTTGTATTCAAGTCCTCAAAGTAGCCTTACTTTACTTTGTTAACCGAGATACAAACCCTTGGCTTTCTCTAAATTAGCTTCATGAAGAAGTCTCTTCATCGTCAGAAGAAATTGTGCGTTTATACACCACTTTCCTTGCTGCAGGAGGGGCTGTGCTCTGCAGTTAATAGCAAGAACTCTCCTTGGTGGGATAGGCAGACTTACGAACCTGGGCAGATGAAAACGCTGCACTACTCTGAGGTTGAAATGATTATTGTTTTGTTCAATCAATCTGAATATATACGGCGGGGGCCTCGGCGACCGGATCTCCGGACATGGAGACTAGCTCTGGGGACATGGAATGTCACCTCACTGGGGGGGAAGGAGCCTGAGCTGGTGCGGGAGGTTGAGCATTACCGACTAGATATAGTCGGCCTCACCTCCACGCACAGTTTGGGCTCTGGAACCCAACTCCTTGAGAGGGGCTGGACTCTCCATTTCTCTGGCGTTGGCCGCGGGGAGCGGCGGCGGGCTGGTGTGGGCCTGCTCATTGCCCCACAGCTCAGCCGCTGTGTGTTGGAGTTCACCCCGGTGAACGAGAGGGTTGCATCCCTGCACCTTCGGGTCGGGGACAGGTCTCTCACTGTGGTGTCGACCTATGTTCCGAACAGCAGTGCTGAGTACCCGGCCTTCTTGGAGTCCCTGGGAGGGGTACTAGACAGTGCACTGACCAGGGACTCCGTTGTTCTACTGGGGGACTTCAACGCCCACGTGGGCAATGACAGTGACACTTGGAGAGGGGTGATTGGGAGGAACAGCCTCCCTGATCTGAACCCGAGTGGTGTTCTTTTACTGGACTTCTGTGCTAGTCACAGTTTGTCCATAACAAACACCATGTTCGAGCACAAGGGTGTCCATAAGTGCACGTGGCACCAGGACACCCTAGGCCGGAGGTCGATGATCGACTTTGTCGTCGTGTCATCTGACCTCCGGCCGCGTGTCTTGGACACTCGGGTAAAGAGAGGGGCTGAGCTGTCAACTGATCACCACCTGGTTGTGAGTTGGGTTCGCTGGCGGAGGAGGAAGCCGGAAAGACCTGGCAGGCCCTGGCGGAGCCCTCTGTCAGAGGGACCTTCAACTCGCACCTCCGAGAGGACTTCTCCCGGATTCCGGGGGAGGCTGGAGATATGGAGTCCAAGTGGGCTCTGTTCACGGCCTCTATTGTCAATGCGGCCGCTCATGGCTGTGGCCGTAAGGTCTGTGGTGCCTGTCGTGGCGGCAATCCCCGAACCCGGTGGTGGACACCGGAAGTAAGGGATGCCGTCAAGCTGAAGAAGGAGTCCTATCGGGACTTGTTGGCTCGTGGGACTCCTGAGGCAGCTGATGGGTACTGGGGGGCCAAGCGTGCTGCAGCCCGTGTGGTTGCAGAGGCAAAAACTCGGAGCTGGGAGGAGTTCGGGGAGGCCATGGAGGAGGACTATCGGACGGCCTCAAAGAGATTCTGGCAAACCGTCCGGCGCCTCAGGAGGGGGAAGCAGTTCTTCACCAACACTGTTTACAGTGCAGCTGTTGACCTCGACTGGGGACGTTGTCCGGCGGTGGAAGGAATACTTTGAGGATCTCCTCAATCCCACCGTCAGGTCTTCCGAGGAGGAAGCCGAGGCTGGGGACTCGGAGGCGGACTCATCCATCACCCTGGCTGAAGTCACTGAGGTGGTGCAAACTCCTTGGTGGCAAGGCTCCGGGGTGGATGAGATCCGTCCTGAGTACCTTAAGTCTCTGGATGTTGTGGGGCTGTCTTGGCTGACACGCCTCTTCAACATCGCGTGGCGGTCGGGGACAGTACCTCTGGACTGGCAAACCGGGGTGGTGGTCCCTCTGTATAAGAAGGGGGACCGGAGGGTGTGTTCCAATTACAGGGGAATCACACTTCTCAGCCTTCCCGGTAAGGTCTATGCCAGGGTACTGGAGAGGAGAATCCGGCCGATAGTCGAACCTCGGATCCAGGAAGAGCAGTGTGGTTTTCGTCCTTGCCGTGGAACACTGGACCAGCTCTGCACTCTCCATCGGGTGCTCGAGGGTTCATGGGAGTTTGCCCAACCAGTCCACATGTGCTTTGTGGACTTGGAGAAGGCATTTGACCGTGTCCCTCGTGGTGTCCTGTGGGGGGTGCTCTGGGAGTATGGGGTCCGGGGCCCTTTGCTAAGGGCTGTCCGGTCCCTGTATGACCGGAGCAGGAGCTGTGTTCGCATTGCCGGCAGTAAGTCAGACCTGTTCCCGGTGCATGTTGGACTCCGCCAGGGCTGCCCTTTGTCACCGGTTCTGTTCATTGTATTTATGGACAGAAATTCTAGGCGCAGTCAGGGGCTGGAGGGGGTCCGGTTTGGGAACCACAGGAATTCATCTCTGCTGTTTGCAGACGATGTTATCCTGATGGCTTCATCGAACCAGGACCTGCAATGTGCACTGGGGCGGTTTGCAGCCGAGTGTGAAGCGGCTGGGATGAGAATCAGCTCTTCTAGTCCGAGGCCATGGTTCTCGATCGGAAAAAGGTGGCTTGCCCTCTCCGGGTGGGTGGAGAGTCCCTGCCTCAAGTGGAGGAGTTCAAGTATCTCAGGGTCTTGTTCACGAGTGAGGGGAGGACGGAACGTGAGATTGACAGGCGGATCGGTGCAGCGTCTGCAGTGATGCGGTCGCTGTATCGGACCGTTGTGGTGAAGAGGGAGCTGAGTTGAAAGGCGAAGCTCTCGATTTACCGGTCAGTCTTCGTTCCTACTCTCACCTATGGTCATGAGCTCTGGGTAGTGACTGAAAGGATGAGATCGCGGATACAAGCGCTCGGAATGAGTTTCCTCCGCAGGGTGGCTGGGCGCTCCCTTAGAGATAGGGTGAGGAGCTCAGTCACACGGGAGGAGCTCAGCGTAGAGCCGCTGCTCCTCCACGTCGAGAGGAGCCAGTTGAGGTGGCTCGGGCATCTGTTCTGGATGCCTCCGGGGCGCCTGTCCCACCGGGAGGAGGCCCTGGGGAAGACCCAGGACACGCTGGAGGGACTATGTCTCTCGGCTGGCCTGGGAACGCCTCGGGGTCCCCCCGGAGGAGCTGGAGGACGTGTCTGGGGTGAAGGAAGTCTGGGAGTCCCTGCTTAGGCTGCTGCCCCTGGGCCCGGATAAGCGGACGAAAATGGATGGATGGATGTATATATATATATATATATATTTTTTTTTTTAATTTTTACCTTAGCAGTATGAGCTCTCTGATCCTATATATATATATATATATATATATATATATATATATATATATATATATATATACAGGATAAATATATACATATTTAAGCTATAACATTTATATTACCTGAATTTGATGAGAATGAATGGTTTACTTTTTTATCCAACCATTTAAAACAATTCTAAAAGTGTAAATTATAAGATACACCTGATAATTTTTCAATGTCACTTATCTAATTATGTAATTAACTTATCAGTGTAACACAGTATGCCTCCAGAAACACACGTACCAGTAAGTTGTATAAATAAGGAAAGGAATATAACGCTACAGTCCATACAAGGGCTGTAGTCGACTAAAGAAATTCATGGTTGATGAAAGAAAGCTGATCAATTAGTCTACGAAAAAGGTGGTGAAAAGCTCTAAAAAAAAACTATGTATCTGACCCAAACTGCCAAACCTGCACAAGTTTGCAACAGCTTTACAGTAAAATGTACAAAAAGAGAGACTGAACTTGTGAATCACGAGTTAAATCAGGCTTTCTACATCTACCAAGAAATACCAAATCTTCTGCTAACTCACTATCTTCTTTCTGTTTTGTACCAAATAAACCCTTCAAGGTCCTATATTACACAAAATGAATTCTTGTGTTATAATGCTGTTACCTTATCAGAAACATACCTGGAGTGTTTTTTGTTTTTTTGTTTTTTTCAATCACATGTGTTTGAGTAACCCTGGTCTATTTACATCTCCAAAGCTCGATTCTCTGTTCTACCTTGTGATGTCATATAGTGGTATTTTTTCAATTTAACAGCTACCTTTTACCTTTTTTCAGTAGAGACTGACAATTCCAAGTCTGAAATCATCCAAATGAGTCTTGTGAAGGTGTATTTAGTTTAAAAACAGAACCCTCTGTATCACAACATGACATCACAAGGAGAGTTTTCTGTTTGAGAGAAGATGGATTGTGTAATATATTTGTATGAATGAAACAAAACAACATACAAAGGTATGTTTATGATTCCAAAAAAAACAGATAAATGCCAAATACAGTGTTAATATTACATACAAAAAATACATTAAAATAAATGCAAAATCAGGTTGCATACCACATTGTTTACCGGTTATTGTTTTCTTAATCATTCCTGCGGTTTTGTCAGATGGATTAGTTGCATTGATGTAGAAGGATTAGGATTTCTGTGCCCTCATTTGTTTAACCAGATGTCATTCTCAATTTTCTCCTGCCTTGAAGTGTTGTCTCCAGGGACACACTTGCACAGTCATTCTCAGCATGGCCAGCAGGTGTCTCTTTAATGTTTCTTCACCTGACTCATGGCCTTACATCACCCCATTTTCATTAGCAAATACTCAGCTTAAACACGTTTTAGCAGTTCTCTGTCAGATGCCTTTGATCTTTATCTTATAAGTCTGCTCATACATGCCTTTGCAATGCCATTTCTACCGGGCAATTACCTCAATTTATATTTGTGTCACATTATGCAGAAGAAGAGGATCTCTTGTCTTCTTTTTGACTACAAGCTTATGAGGCTCAGCTCAAACTAAAGGGCTAAAATAATTGTGTACATGACTTGTTTAATGTATTTGAATTTCATGGATTTTGTAAATCTAACTGCGATTGATAGTTTCGTGGAGGTTGAGTGCTCTAGACAGTAAGAAAGACAAAACTTATACAAACTTTGTCATATAAAAGTCCAGTCCAATAAAGTTGAATGGTTTAGAACAAGTGATGAGAACACATGACATAAAATTGGATGTAGCTTTTCAATAACAGATACAACTAGTGTGATGTGTGTGGTATGCAAAGTCAAAGTCTGTAGAGAGAGAACATAGAGATTCATGACTGCAGTTGGAAGCTAGTTAACTTTTGTCAAGAGTTTATGTCAAGATTATTGTGGCATCGATGACTTCATTGTAAATGTGAAAGGAACACTGACAAGTCTGAAGCCGTCTGATATTGATCTTTCACAGACGAATAACATGGCGTAGGTGTTATATGTAACACCTACGCCATGCTTTTGTACAGTGATGCTTCTAAGCATCACTGTACAAAAGGTCAGCAGTATTGTTGATTATGTCATTTCTGGTGTTCACAAAAGAATCCATGTGTTAAATTTCTACAGGGTAAGAGGATCTATCATCAAAAAGTGCCTCGATCTATTAGCATAATAGGATCAATAAGTAATTAGCTTCTGCAGAGCATTTCCAACCAGTAATGCACAGACCATTACTTTAGCATGCCTTACTGTTCTTGATAAGGGTGTAATCACCTCACACTAAGACCATTTAAATTCATTGTCATTTACAAAATAGCCAGAGGTAGGAAGCTACTAATTTAGAGTCTTGTTGATTTTCGATATATTGTAGTAATATATAATAATGAAATAAATAGCAAAAATACTGTTAATTAATGACTTGGATTTATTTTGAACTTTATTACTGTCTACCTGATCAAATAACCCATCATCTGATAATAAAATGACTCCTCAACTATCTGATTCACTGTCTGCCATTACTACTGCATCCTTACTTTTGATCATAATTTTGTGTATTTAGGGCATTGCTCTAGGATCATTTTTCAAACATAAAAAAAAAAAGATAAATCTTTGAATGTATCACATATACAAAATGCCTTTAAACTAAAGTCTCTTTGCTCAAAAAGGAGTGGGATAAAGTAATACTTATTTATTCCCAACTCCGCATTGGTTGAAAACAATAATTAAATAAATAAAGTGTATTATAACTCTTCTATACTGTGAAAATATGATGTTTTCACAGTATACCCATGGGCTTCAGAATGCTGAAAAGTTGCTGTTGCCATAGAAATTTGATTGCACAATGCTTACAACCAAACATCTTTTTTAGTTTATTGTAATTATGGTGAATTAGGCACTGTTCCTGTTTTTTTGCTGTTTTAATATGAAAAAGCAAAGTAGTTCATTTTAAACAGTTTACAGCGGATCAAATTTGGTGTTTTTTTCACAACTTTTTAAGGCTAGAGCGCCTTTGCAGTCACAGTAATGCTTTCAGAAACTAACACTAACTAACACACTTTTTGGTTCATGGAGCATAAAAACCTTACTATCCATGGGTTTCAAAATGATGTAAAGTTTGTGTTGTTACCATAGAAATTAACAATTTAAAACCCAATATAGTATCTTTTGAATAATGAAAAGTCCTCAACATGTTACCTATAAACAAGAACTGAAACCCATGAATAATTAAGTGTAGACACAATGCAATGTACTGGGTCAAAAGGGCCTATATTACACTATTTTCTGATCTATGTTGTACTGTTTCCTCATCAAAAACATACCTGGAGTTGTGTTTTGTTTCATTCACACATGATTAACACACACATCCTGCATATTTAAACAGAGTTCTTCCCTCAAACAGAAAACACTCCTTCCACTTTGTGATGTGATGTGGTAATACAGGAAGTGCTCCACTTTTTAAACCCCATACACCTTCACTATAATCATTTGGATAATTTCAGTCCTGGAATTGCCAATCTCTACTAAATAAAAGGTAACTTAACAGCTTCCACTGCATGACATCACAAGGTGGAACAGACCATTTTGAGCTTTTGGGGATGTAGACAGAATAATAAACATACATGTATGAACAAAACAAAACACAACTCTGGGTATGTTTTTGATGAGGTAATAACATTCCGACATGACTAAAAGCTCACATGAGCCAATTTTGCATAATTAATTTAATTAGCTGAAACCATGTATAGTATAATTACTTTCAGACATCAATACAGTTTTCATACTATGTTAGACCTTTGAACAAGTTGCATTGAATTTTATGATTATAATAATATTTTGGGAGATTTTTAAAACCAAATCAGTTATTTTCATTGGAAACAACAGCAGTAACTATCTTTGAATCTCAGATTTCAGCTGTGGCGTTTACAGCACATTAACAGCTGATGAGCGTATCCAGGGCAGGATCTGAGAGGCTTTGACAGTGAGAGGAGATGCAGAAAGATTGTGTCTCTCCTCTATTGCTCCTTATCACAACTGCCACAGTTATCTCCAGTCCCAGTGGAACGATGTTATTAGCAGCCTGGGTGAGTTAGAGTGGAGAGAGAGACAAATGGTGGTGATGCAATGGAGAGAAAAAAAAAAACACGCTATAGATAATGAGGGACAAATTCAGCTTTGTGCGTGACATTGCTTTATGGTGACTTTGTTTGTTTTGGGGTCAGAAAGGTTAAGTATTTTTCACGCAAAGCCACAACCCCCATTATTTCACTGTGTTTGCACTGTTTTACATCTCCTCTTTCTCGGCTAATTACTTTTTTCATTTGACTTCATTAGAAATTACAATACCAATTTAAAAATGTAATCTTGAAACTATCATAGAGGCATGCAAATTCCGCTGTGTTGTAAGACTGAATATCAATTGTGTTTTCTTACGTACATGAATGAATTGTCAGTCAGAAGTACCCCAAGCTGCAGTTATTATTTGGGCCAACACTGTAGTAATTATAAACTCTATTATAAATAAGTTTTAGCTGGTGCTGTTATCAATGATGCTGCTGCCAGTACTGCACTAATGTTACCATACTGCTATGTTTACTGACCAATACTGAACCAATACTGGAGAGTCAATGTAACTTTAACCACCAATGTAAACCCTGCACTATTTCATAAAGTGGCTACCCCAATAATGCTTGACTAGCCAGATGTAAGCTGTGTGCATATTCTATATTATTCATAGTGGTTCATGTACATATTGTTTATTTTTGATGATCAGTTAAATATGCTTTTTTCTGCTTGCACATGTTCAAACCATCACATTCAAACAAAGTCAAAATCCTTTCTTCAAAACAATTACAATGGAAATTAGGGCTGCTGTGAATCAGTTTGCTTCTGGTCTCTGTCTACTATGATGAATGAAACGTGGTGTTTAATTACTTAATGTAGCTATTTGATTTTACTCTGTCAGTCTGTGCTCTGTATTTTTGCTGACGTAGTAAGGCTTTGCTAGGCTACCCCAATAACATTTGAGAGTACATTTGACAGTAATTTGTGGTATTCAAGTTGGTTCTTTTGCTTCCACAAGACAGACCTCCATTCAGTTGATTTAAAGCTCATATCGCATCTTCTAACTTTAAATTGCTTTTGGATTCACAGTCAGAATTGCAGCACTGTACCACCAAATTTCCATCTTGGGAACACAATTCTGTACTCTGAGCTTTGACAAATAAATGAAAATCCAATGAAAGTGAATTAGTCTACAAGAAAAATGGGGTCACATCATCCCAGAGCTTTATGCAAATTGAATTCTTCCTGTGTGTACCCAGATTGATGGAAAATAGCCCTAAAACTGTGCAGCAGATGCCAACTCAAATTGAAACTGTGTGGACGCCATAGGGTGTGTTTTTAACAGTTTTATCCCCGCTGATGTGTGACTTCACTTTTATTAGTTATCAGAGTCGCACCACAGAGCATTGGCTGTATTTATCTGACTTTGTTGAGTGGGTGTATGGGACCAAGAGGGATCCGTCACTTTAATAACGCTGTATCCTCAAGCTGTATTTAGTCTTTTTCACACCAAAAAACGTAAAACTAACAGCAAACAAGAAACTATTTTAAGGATCTAAATAATGAGAAAGTGTATTTTTAGGGATGGAGATTTTTCTGTTTTGATACATATTGGGCTTGAGTCTGCTATATACCGGTAGATAGAATCTATGATGTCTGTGTGGATCATTAAGTTATAATTTGGTGCCCAATGGGAGGTGACATCGCCATAAACATCAGTGCAACAAAGAACTGTGAAGTTGTTGGCACCTGCGATGGATAGCTGCACACCACACTAGCGAGTAGCATATTTCATTTGTGCACAACACTAGCGAACCCTAAAACTATCGTTGTTTAAGATTACTTAAGCATGCATGAATCGCATTAAATACAACTTCAAGATGGTAAATGAGAATGAAAAGCAACTATAACATCAAAGCTCTAAAAAGTCTTTATAATAGGTCTGCTTCAAGAATCAGCTAATCCCCAATATGAGCTCATACCAGTGTTGTAAAAAAGTGTAATTTATTTCTCTAAACACAATCATTATGAAATGTCCTGGGCCTACATCAGTCAGTAAATAGTTTCATTGCCTCCAGTTAAAGGTGCAACCAGGATATAAGCCAATATAATGAAACTGATACTCAATTTGGCAATTCTTTCCTAGCAAAAATATTTGATACCACATACCAGTATCAGTATTTCCGTATAATTTAAATTTTCACCAAAAATATATCTATAGTTGTCCTACAAATTGTTAGGCTAATAGATTATGTCATCTAAAAAACTAGTTCTACCTTAGCTATGCTTTTCATTGAGGTGCTAACATTTACAGAAACAACTAATTGGACAACAAACTGTGTAGTGTTTTGAGTCTTTTCCATTCAGACACACATAGCTGACTTTGCATTGCTTCAAGAATCGTTTTTGGTTACATGTTTTCAAAGAATAAAGCTCCCAGCTCTAATCCAACTTCAAAGTCTCTATTGAACTATTATTTCACCTCTGGAAATGTCACTGTAACACATAGTGTATCAGTGTTTTTTTCTTCTAGCACTGAGAAATTGAGATGCACATTTCTTATGGATTCATCCCTAATCCTAATTCTACCAGCAGTCCACATACACATATGAATATGGAAAGAGCACAGAGAAGATATATAGGTATAGTCTCTGTAGTAGGGCTCATTTGTTGTTATTGTTGATTATTGTTGACACTTTTAACACTCACATGTGCAGTAGAGTTTTTATTTACCTATATGTTTGCTAAATTGTGAGTTTACTGTATAGGCCTTACTTATTGTCCTTTTTTATTTATATTTTTATTTTCATTGTATTTTATTTTATTTATATTTTTAATTTTTATTTAATTTATTTTTATTTATTTTTATTATTTTTATTTTATTATTTTTTTATTGCCCTTACTGTATAGGGCAAGGCAAGTTTATTTGTATAGCACAATGCGTACACAGTAAGTAAGTAATTCAAAAGAGCTTTACAGATGACGAAAAGCATTTAAATCACAAAACAAATCAAAACATAAATGATTATCATAAAACTGATGTTAAAAGACAAGAGTGTGGAAAAAACTACCAATCCCTCTTTCCCATATGCCCCTCTTAATCTATGTGCTCATCCATATGTGTAGAGCATATGCAGATATAATCATTTTAACATATGCCTCATTACCTTTGACCTCTAGAATTACACCAGGAAGTGTCAGCCCCTTCTCTAATGGATATTTCCAGCTCATGTTGTTGGCTACATGGCGCGGTGCCTCCTTCGTTTTTCTCCATACAAGTGAATGATGAGGTTATCAAGCACATCAGTGTTGCGCAGCAGGCGGTTTTCATCTTACTTATTTATGACTTGCCATCTGCAGCATGTAAATATAAAGTATTACAGTCTACCTGGGTGTGAGCTGAAACATAAAGACATAGGGGGTAATGTTGTGTTTGTTTCCTTGTACCTGTGTTATTTGATTTCTGTAATTTATTCTCCAAATATAATGGAATAGACAGAGTATGTGAAGAGAAGGTGTAAAAGGCGAGATACATATAAGATACATACAGAAAGACATTGGACAACCTATTTTTAATATTAAATTGGTGAGAATTTTTCTGAAGTCAAAATCCACATACACACACACACACACACACACAATGCTTGCATGAGAAGACCAAATTACTGCAGGATTTCTATTTCCATCTAAACCTGGGTAGCCAATTATGTGGGTAGTTGGAGTTAATTCACTTTTAAGCAATACATTTTATATCTTTCGTATGGCGATATGGCTTTTTTCATGGCCGTTGCTGATAAATAATGATTGTTTAGAATTCAGAGAAACCGATGAATTTACTACAAACTCCCCCCAACCTTTTTTTTCACCTCAACCCTTCAAGGGAGCTGTGTAGTCAAAGATATCTCTTTGTATTAAAGTTTTAAGCTTTGTGTGTATTTTCAGCTAGTAGATTGACCAAAACAAAATATTGGTCTATGTTGGAGATTTAATACTGATAGCCAGTATGTTAAAAAGTCCAAATATTGGCATGCTATATATCTCTTCTTTATGTACCAAATGTTTGCTTGGATACTTACACTAGAACCCTAACCCTACATCCTAAAATGCTGTATTACTCTCTGTATGTAAAACCCTGTAACTATGGTGAGATTCCATGTTGTTTAAAACACCTTTTAGTCTGCACTTTCCATAGCGTGCACACATCAGTAAAATATTATAACTAATATTATTATTCTGTCAAACTGAACAAACATGTGCACTCATGCTTGTTTGCTTCTTGCTTATCAGCGAAGATACGGTGGAGTGTGTCAGTGGTATGTGTCTGTAGCTCTTTCATCTTATCATGAGGCAGCTGAAATGATGTTAAACAGAGGCCAGGCCTTTTATCTGCACAAGATTTCTCTGTTTTATTTTTCCATCACTGTCGCTCAAGCTATCTGTTTATTCTTGTTTACTTCTTCTGACACCATCGTCCCCAGTGTTGTGTCTGAGTGACTGTTTGGCTGTTGAGGTCTTGCTTTTCTGAAATATAAAGTCAGCAACATAGTATTTCTGAAATTGTCCAGAGAGTTACATGTCTGATAGAAATACATGTCACTTTTGTTTGAGTAATCCTTGAGTATCATAATTTGATGTTTTTTTTGTTTTTTTTTATTTTTATGAAGTTAGTTATATATGATGTATATTTACCTCAATACATCTCATTTTATGTAAAAACAACTTTTATGACCATTCCAGCTTACTCATAGTTGTATTTAAATTGATTCATCCATGTTTAAATATTCAGGAATTGTTTTGAAATGGGGCTTAAGTGCGCAGAATATTTCATGTAAATGTGTAAATGAAAATGCAGTTTTGAACAGGAAGTGAACGGACCTGTTTCTGTGGTAAACAACAAACAATATAAACTATATAAAAATAATATAAATGTATTCATATAAACTAATGCTGTATGTGTTGTACCTTATAGTTTAATATTAAATATCTGAAAGAAAGCATAATATAATAAATAAGATTTTTTTTTTTTGATGCAACCCTTTTTCAAATCTGATATTGTGTACATGTTGTGATCACTTTGACCTGTGTCTGTAGTGTCTGACAGGAAGTCCTTGTACAGCTCACTGTCTAGCACAGGGATTTGGAGAAGGGCTTTAATTTGGTTCTGCTGTGTGTGTTTTAATTTAATGGCTTGTCGAGCACACACCCACCTTTTCTGTCACTATGGTCACCGCTGGTTACTGTATGTCGCCATCCCCTTGTTAATCTCCTAGCTCTGCATATAACCATGTGTGCACTAAGAGTGCTTCCTTTGCTTTGTTTGATCAGGTCAGCCCAAAGTCTTATTGTTTTACTGGTTCTTCATGCTCAGATGGTGGAGGTAATTGTCACGGCCATGTTGAAGTAAACAGTCCTTGTAATTGCATGTTGCATAGTCTTTGCTCTTTGTGTTTGTGGTTTCCTCGTAGCGGAAAAGCAATGATACACTCGTATCTCATACATACAAGGCAAACCATTGTAACAAAGGAGCAGTGCTGTACACTGTTCCACAAGAGCAATATTACAATAATACAATGACGGGGATCGTGAGCCCTCATTGAAACATGATGTTATTGGACTGTAAATATTTGATGATAGGAGAAGGAACGATCTGTGCCTTTGGAAAGTGTTCTTATCAGAGCCGTATCATGACTGCATACACAAATTTAATTTGAGTGCAAAATCGACTATTTACAATTTCTTACCACTATTACTTACTATTGTGTTAAAGGTCTTATAAT